>NC_070601.1:5438039-6150539 GCF_027409825.1 Scomber japonicus
AAACCTGATCTTGCTGAGCTTGTCGTATTGTTGGTTTTCGGACATTAACACACATTGTTAGATGTTCTGTAGCTCCACTCTAATTCTAATGTCAGCATGGTGTGAACAAGGTATAAACTGGGCACTTTGTTAAGACATTTTTTGCCAATAAATCCACCCTCTGTGTTTTTGGTGGCTGTGGCTCAGAGGTAAAGCAGATCATCCACCAGTGGGAAGATGTCAGAGTTTACTTGGGTAAGATACTGAACCCTAACTTGGCACCTTGCATGGCAGCCTCTGTTATCAGGGTATGAATATGTGTGAATGGGTGACTGTTGGCATGCGATGTAAAGTGGTTGGAAGACTAAAAAGGTGGTATATTAGTGAAGTCCAGTTACCATTTCATCATTTTATTTATCTTAAAAGTTCAAAATCAGGGCTAAAGTGAATGTGATGCTTTTATTTTGACGGTACGTAGCAGCACTGATCACCAAATTAGACTTTATGGTTCACTACACTTTGAGAATAAACCTAAAAAATTGTTTATGCTACTTCATTACAGCCAAAAGAGATGAAATCCAACAGGAATAGTGGGAAAAGTATTTCAAATTTAAACAAAGACTTACAGTAGCACGCTGGTGTGAGATACAGTAGAGGCTACTTATCATCTTGACTGTGGTCTCATCTGTTTAGGGTAATTATTTCAAGGTATAACAGTTAATTAGACGATGATATATTGATGTTTAAGAATGTACACATGGTACCTTTAATGAGTACAAAACATCACAACAAGACAGAAGAAAAAATTCATCACTCTCTCATTGCCTCATTGACAACAACACAACTCGAGATGCCCAAAAAGTAGCCGGCATAAACATAATTATCATGTTTGACACTCTTCTCTCTTCTATTCTGCTTTCTAAATACTTAAAAATACAACAATGAGGGAAAATTGAGGGGTGAAAGAAAAGGAAGGAATAGGAAGGTGTGTGTGAAAGTGACAGAAAGTTTTGCGAGTAAGAAAAACAAATCAAAAATTGAATTTATCAAACTTCATCCCTCTTTTTTTTTTTGCATGAATAAATCATTCAATTTTTTGTTATCCCAAAGTAGTTGAATGGATGTTTTAGGGCAGGTGGAATGGGGATACTGATGCTGCAGAGCCTTAATGAGCTATCCTATAAAAACAGAAGAGAAAAAAAAGAGAGATGGAGACAGAGATTGAGAGGGAGACAAAGATATGGAGGGAAGGACGGGGAGGGAGAGGAAGAGAGTACAGTGAGTTGGCTGTGTGCTCAAAGACAAGAGAACAAACCCCTCAAAGTCATTCAGCTAATCCATCTCGACAACACTGAAGCCTCATCATATCGACCCCTCCCTAAGCTGTACACACAAACACACACACACACACACACACACACATACACACACATTTCACTCCTTTCCTGACAGGCCCTCCCCTCCCCCCTCCCCCCCATCACCACCACCACCACCACCAGCTCTTCTTCGACTGTTGAAAGGAGAGAGGGATGAAACGAACAGGAGGTGGAGGAAGGAGGAGGAAGGTCAGGAGGGATATAGGAGGGAGGGAAAGCAAGAACAGCTGAGGTTCACCCCGTGGGCGACGCGGCGGCATTGGCGTTGGGTGCCTGAACGCCTCACCCCCCCCCCTCCCCTCCCCTCCACCTGACTACTACAATAACTAGTAACCTCCTACAACTGATGGCTTCACTAACTGACCACCCACTCATGTTTTCCAGCAGCTCATAGAGACGAAAGGTGCACGTGAATCCTTTTTTTCTTTAAAAAAAAAAAAAAAGGTTCCGCACATGAAAACCTAATCAACCTTCACTGCGATGTTGTATCTTAAATTAAAAGATGACAGATCTTCAGGTGCTCAACAAGATTCATGACCTAATAGAAAGAGGTGAAGGCGATTTCAAGCTACAGTATGCAGCTTTTTCGCCTGGAGCCAGTGAGGTGTTTTTACTGGGCCTACCTTGCTTCCTCCCCCTCATTTGGTGAGGTTTCCGCCCCGGCTTGTCACTCAACTTGATGAGCTGTCAACCTTGGATGGGTGTCCAGCCTGAGGCCGAGGCAAACGGGCGAATGCAAGCCAATCTGCAATTAAAGAAAATGCAAACAAAAATATACCTGAGTTCATTCAAAGTGTCTCCTGTGCTGCATTTTAAACGATCGCACGGACGTTTTTACATATTTGAGCTCATTTCCTTTAAATATCAAAAATTTGGTACTGCTGTTGGTTTCCATCAATTTTACTGTAATATTAAAGTAAATTTGCAGTGAATCAAAACTCAAGATAAACACAAAGATCAAGCATCACTCATATAGATAATAAAGCTGCATACGACATTTAAAGTGAGACCAAGCACGTTTTGAAAAATTAAATTATAACATTCTTCATCATATAAATACAAAGTGGTAATGAAGTTATAAGTATAAGGCATCAAATTTAATCTAGCTCCATTCATTATACTCTGCTTTACTACTATAGCCTCATTTGATCTGATATGACCAGTATCTTATTATGACTAATGTTAGCAAATATATCATTATATAAATTACAATACTGAGTCAGATTGATGCCTTTAGGACTCTATTATACTTGTACTATTGTTCCATAATGTCTTAGCATTGACTGTTAGCCTATAATTGCCACATGTTGCCACAATCTAGATGATAACGACATAGCATGCAACAACATGATCCACACTGACATGGGTATTGATCTGATATTCTGTAAGATACAAACAATGACATAACAATGACATCATCTGTATCCATCGTAGTTTAAGATTGACAACATGAGGAAAAATATCTTGAAAGTCAATTTGAATGAGACAATTACATTAAATTTGATAAGCATGGAGGTCTGCATGTTTTATATTGTACAGCATCATTGTGTAGGTGCGGTTTCAGATGATGATGATGGTGTTTGACCTACAAAACGACATAATTACTGAGGGGAGCATTAAAGCTTTGAACTTTATCAAATGATATCACCTGTATGAACCCTATGTGACCTCTGGGTTTTATCAAAGGACATGAATACACAAACTGTGCTCATAATATTCAGGATACATTGTAATAATCAGATCAAATGGTAAACAGGACATGAGCTGGCATTGCTTAGTTATAGCATATTTTAACAAGCAACAAATAAAGACAAACAACATTATCTCCCCATTCAATTAGAAAATTAAGACAGCAACACGTGATGTTTTTTTTGTTTTTGCAACCTGGAAGGAATACATGTGCTTCCAAATTTTGGAAAGATAATAGTTTTTTTCACCCAAATCCTTGCTTGGCTTCCTATTCACTGATATTTGTGAGGTTTTCTTAATTCATGCTTAATGTAGCCTTTTAGATATTCTTAACAGAAACACTGAAAATGAGCAGCTACAGATTTAATGAACAGCTTTTTACATTATTAATGGTTGTTGATCAAAATCACCATGGCGACCACAAAGCAGCAGGCCATTGCGACATTCAGCCAACTGTTTTTTTTTTTGTTTTGTTTTGTTTTTTCTGTCCCACCCCCCCTCCAGCAACAGCATCCCTCCTAAGAACTCAAATGGTGAAGTGCCGCCAGAAAAGTCAATTTTTCCTGTCCGACAGTGGATTGGCTGCCCGTGGAGAGGATTGTGGGAAGGCAGAGCAGCGAGGCTCTGATGTTGTGTGGCCGTTGGCATCGTTCAGATGCTCTGCCCCGAGGACCGATGGCATTACTAAAGATTACTGTGCCACGCTTGGCAGCAGTGTGTGTTTTTCCTTGTTTAGTGTGTTTGTATATGAGTGTGTGTGTGTGCTGCGAGAAAGCCTGTCTGTGTGTGCGTTTGTACCATTCCTATGCATGTGGATGGACCTGCATTTGTGTGTGTGTGTTTGTGTTTGTGTGTGTGTTTGTGTGCGTGTGTGTGTGTGAATTTTCCGGCCTGTATGTGTGTGTCCCCTCTGGACAGCTGGCGTGCCAAAGCCTGTTGAGCTGTTTGTCACACTTCTCTCACTCAGGAGAGCTCAAACGGTGTGTAGAGGCCTTTCACGGCTGACATGCTGCAGACTGTACTGACATACACACACAGACAGATACTCTTCCTCTACTACTTTCTTTTTTTTTTTTTTTGGTACTCTAAGCAGAGATTCTCACGCTGGGAAAGCATCAGGGCATTTTGCCTCTGACACTCCAGCAGTTTCTCATAATTCTGATGATATAGATATCAAGGTCTCTTCTGTTTGTTGTGTCGCACACAATCAGACAGGTTGTAAACACACATCCACAGCCACATTATCTAAATCGCTTATTTGCATTGAAACTGAGCAAACCTTCCACTAAAAACAGTTTTTTTCTTCTTGTTTTTTATTGGATTTGGATGTTTGAGCTTCTCTGTGCAGAATGGTGTATGTGCAGTTTTCACATTCATTGTAGGGTTAAGACCTTGAGGTTGAGTCTCCCAGTCATTAGCAAAATCAGCATGACTTCAGGTGTCTGAATGCTGATCATTAAAATATAAATTTTCCTCAAAAAGTGGAAATAAAGCCAGCCTGTCTCATGCTGTTTTATGTATTTTTCAATGACTTCAGATCAGAATTTGAGATGTGAATCTTACGGCTTTTAAGTCTCATGTCAAGTCTCTGTACTCTGTCTACTGTACAGTATTATACGTACGAGGAAGTAAACCCTGTCTGATCATATCATGGTTGGACTGTGTGTGACTCTGCAGATCTGGCATGAAGTAGTTTATCTGATGAGTTGTATTTAGTTGTAATGGAAGGGAATACAGCTCAGTTCAGTTGAAATCCATCTACAAGCAGACTTCAAATCCTTATTAAAAGATGTACATTTGATTAGAAGTAATTCACTATACACATGTGGGCATTTCCAAATACATACTGTTCATAACTATGCTTAATTAAACATGTAGCGGTCTGTCTGCGTGTGTGAATACATGCATGAACAATTCTCCAAGTATTAATTTGGAGCTGCTAATCCTTTTATATTCCCCTCCTACTCTTTATAACGCTGTGAGGCTCTCTGGCTGTGGACGAACACACTCGGGCTTACTTAAATCGCTTTTTGAAAAATGACAGACCAACACTGTCATGGTCTGCATGGCCTTTTCTCCGCCTCATACATGCCTGCAAATGTGAGAATCTGCTGGCGTAATGTTAACAGGACTTGTGGTTACATGTTTGGGGGGTCTCTCGTCTTTAAAAAGCTGTATTGATGATGTGATGAGAACCTCAAAACTAGGTGGGCGTGAAGCAAGAGCTGTGAATAGTAAAAAAAAAAGTAAAACACTCTTATAGGGGAAATTAAAGTTTGTGGCATATTATAACTGATTTTGTGATGGAGGGAAGAGATGGAAAAAGACAAGATGAAAAGTGTGTAACAATTGAAGCAGGGATGGATGGATGGATGGATGGATGGATGGAGAAGAGAGAGAGAATCAGAGGGAAATGTATCATGGGAGAAATGAATGAACAGAGAGGAAAAAGATGAAATAAAATAGCAAAGAGAGGAATGGTAAGTAATAGGGAGGGATAGAGGGAGATGAGAGGGTAGAGAAAGAGAAGAAGAATGGATGGACTGATAGTAGAGGGAAAAAAAAGTGAGAAAACATGAAAGGTGGTAAAAAAAAAAGAATACAAAGAGGAAGAAAGGCAGAAACAGGTATGGAAGGATAACAAGAGAGGGATAAAAAAAGTTTCTTTTTTAGTGTTTTCATAGAAGTGATGGAGTGAGAGAAGGGAAAAGAGAAATACAAAACAGAATTCAACAGAAGGAAGTATAGGAAATGAATAGATAGATGGAAAGCAAGTGCAGCGGAGAGAGAGAGAAGCATGATGGGAGTGAAAGAAGGAGAAATGGAAAGAGGAGAGGGAGTGAAAGGAGAGATGGAGACGACTGCCTTCACATACATGAGCTCCACAGCAGTAAATTTCTTGCTATTTCATGGCCGTCAGCCGGGGCCAGTAAAACGCCGCTGCTGCCACCGAGAAGACAGACCCCGGGGGGCCGAGGTGAGCCTGAAGGACGAGCTGTCCCTCACGCACACACTTGCTCTTTTTCCTCACTAAGACACAATTTCTCCCCTTCTGCTCTCTCTCTCTTTTTTTGTCATTCTCACGCACACAGACACAAACACACACTCTTCCTCTCAGTTCCTTCCCCCTCTCCCCTCACACTCAGTTTCTCTCCTCAGTTTTTTGCTGTTTGTCTTTCACACACTCACTTTGCCATCCTTCCCAATGAGAGAGAGAGAGAGAGAGAGAGAGAGAGAGAAAGAGAGAGAGAGAGAAAGAGAGAGAGAGAGACCCCCTGGTATCCCTGAGTCCGGAGGCGCCTACATATCCCAGGGAGCCTTGCTGTGGGACTACGAGGGTCGTGGCCTCGGAGGCCCAAAGTCCCATCCTTCATTTCCTCTCATTTCATAAAAGGACAAGCAGGAAATTCCCTTGGAAAGAAAGAATGAGAGAAAAAAATGTACGGATCACACAAATCAAGGGCATCCGAGTTAAGATAAGGAGCGTGTGTGTGTGTGTTTGTGTGTGTGTGTGTGTGTGTGTGTGTGTCCACTTCATGTATGCAGCGGGAGAAAGAAAAAAGAAGGAGGGAGTGTGAGAGATAAAGCGTATTAAGGGTGTTTGGGAAGATGAGTGTATGACCCATAAAGATATAAAGAGGCAGCCGGTCTGGGCTTTCCGCAGGCTTTATCCATTAAACTGAGTCCCACGGCCCCCAAAATGACAGATAATACACACTCTGACTGCTCGTGACAATCCCGCTGTCGTGCCACGGCGGCCAGTCGGTCAGCACACATGTCGTGTTAAAACACAAGAGAGTCAGACGGAGAAATGTAGAAAAGTGGGACAGAGGAGGGACAAAGACTATGACTGGTGGAAAGAGAGAAATCAGGAATTCATTTTGCTGTTTATATGCTAAGCAGCAGAGTTTAATAAAGACTGTGACGATGTGACAAGGGTTCAACCTCAAACCAGATCTGTATCGGTGCTATTGTGGATTAATCATAACCCAAAATTTTGACTTTAGGATCTTTTTATAGCGACACATCAGAGTAGAGTTGATATGAGATGCATGTTTGGTATGTGTCAGCAAACAGTTGGGGTGCCACATGTGACAAAAAATGGTGTGAAAGGTGATTGAAATCATGACTGTCTGAGCTAGAAGATGCAGTTTAAAGTATGAGGATAAAACCCCAAATTGCGATTACTAATGGATATATTGTCAAAAGGTCCCTTAGAAACAAATTACTGTCTAGTGAAGTTAAACTAGCTCATAAATATTAGAGAAAAAACTGCATTATACAAAGTTTGTGAGAATAAAGCCTTCATAAATGATGCTAGTTTAGCTTTTTATGCCATGACAAGTCAAAAATCTGCTGTGAAACACCAACATTGATGGACTTGAGGTAGCGGTCCATCATGTGTCTTTTGTGTGTAAAAACTCTGTTGGATGTTATCTCAATACATTTTTTTTCTGGTTCAGTTTCTAAAGGATGGCAGAAGAATTTGGAATCTATTATATAACTTTCAAAAAACTAATCAATGGTCAAAAAAAATCTGGACTGATGCTATATGTTTTTTTTTTTAAAGCAGAGGAAGTTAAACTGATTGATTGGTTTTGACTCCCAGACGACAAATGGTTTCTGTGAATCCAAAAGCTGTTCAAAACAGCGATGCGTCGGTCATGAAAGATGGGAGCCTGCTCTCTGCCTGAGAGCCAATTTATTTATTTTTGGTAAATGAATACAAGATAGAATAACAGGGTGATATTTAAGCCATGCATGTGCTGAATGTTGTATTGATGTGTATGACAGAGATCATACTATCAGGCTATAAGCACATGAGGATGGAGGGGTTTATTACTGGCCTGACACTGGTTTTGGGTAGTTTGGTATAAAAAGTTAAGTAGTGTTCTACTGTTTGATGTTTTTAGATAATTTAAAATGTTGACACTAAAGATAATGTAACATGTGCAAATGCAAAAATACACAAAAGCCGTCCAATGCAAAGACAACCCCAGCTATACAGTTATCTTTATTTCTGCAGGATGCCACAGACATGGCTGACCACTCCACAAACAGATGCAGCGCGGGGTGAACAGGTGCCCCGCAGGAGGCAGAGGTCCTACAATGCATGTACGTGTGTGTGTGTGTGTGTGTGTGTGTGTGTGTGTGTGTGTGTGTGGAGATAAGACAGAGGAAAAGGCCCAGATGGTCTGAGGGGAGAGTGACAAGTGGCTGTCAGGGGATTTAGACAGCCTTGCTCTCTGCTGCCCTGCTGGTGCGTGCACACACAAACACACACACACACACACACACACACACACACACACACACACACACATATATAGACTGCACCAATGGGAGCCTGTGGTAACAGTGGTGATGGCGGGGGTTGGGAGGGCAACAGATGCCAGTTTCTCCATGTTTGTTTCTCTCCATGCTTGTTACCTTCCCACTTCATCTATCTCTTTCTCCTTCTGTTCCTTCTATCCATCCATCCATCCATCCCCCTTTTTTCCTTCCCTACTTCCTTTCTCCCTTCTTCTTCCTTTCCTTCTCTCCCTATCTCTCCTTCACTCACTCCGTCTTCCGTTTCTCTCATGTTTGGGCCAGCTGGCATCTCCACACTCTTTGTCATGCTCTCACTCTCCTCTGTCTCACACACACACACTCACACACACTCACAGAGCCATATGCTAGCGCTGACCTCCACCGCTGCATTAGACCAGGGATGTCGTTTTTACACGGGCCGCTCTTCACTGGGAGCTAAAAGATTCATCAGGGACTAATAACTCTCTTGATGCAATATGTGGCACAGCTGCAGTTCAATCAAAGTCGGAGCGCAGCGGCGAGCGAGACAGCACACATCTGCATGTGACGCTGATCTGGTCCGACTGGTTTCGGTGCTGTTTCTCATTCGGCCTTTTATTCAAGTTTGTATCATGTCATGTGTTGTGGATACTCTGTGGGCCAGGCGCTGTCTTTTTCATCTTTATTACAAAAATGGGAATGTCACATCGGACAATGAATCCCGTAAAGCGGAGAAATAAGCTGTTCACACCACTAAGTGCATGTGATTTATTGGCCAACCACAACATTGCTGGACAACATTGCATTAAGCTGTGCATGGTTTAACATTCTGTGCTGGACAATTAAATATGAACCTATTATAATTAAAATAAATGAGGTTTATTGTTTTTCAATGTGTTTTTAGCCATGATAGCAGCTTGTCAGTACATAAGTCTGCTACTTTCATTCTGCTACTTTTACCTTGAAAATACGTAATGGTATTCATGGTAGTACCCTATAGCACTGCTTTTACCCATTCTGTGAAATACCTCAACATCTACCACACTGATTGGGAAAATTTTGGTTGAGACATTGTCTGCCAAAGGATGAACCCAAATGACTTCAATGCCTCTCTGACTTTTCCTCTAGACTAGAGGATGTTTTCCAAAACATGTCTCAATAATTGATCGGTTGGTTTGCTGTGAAATCTGGTTAACACATACTCACCAAACTCTTTATTAGGAACAGCTGTGCCATAAATTCTATGTTTACTAAGTTTATAACAATGCTGCAATGCAATGTTCCAATTTAAAATATGTGAAAACTACCGTCATGTGACTGTACAGCTGATTTATGACGATTAGTGTCTAATATTGAGCAAAGTATTTACTGTTTATCATATAAGGAGTAGTGAATGAGTAATAAAGGAATGGTTTTTGACACAGCCATAGAGCCATAGCAGACATCAAACCTGCTTTACATTAGCGTGTTAGCATGGGCATTGTGCGCCAGGCTTTAGCATATCGCTCAAACAGAGAGAGAGGGAGTTTGAACTTGAAGGTGAGCTATATAGCTAAAATTTCAGGGTTGTCTACACTACTTAAACTTTACATGTGTCCAGGAATAATCAGATGACGCTGAACGATACTCCCCAGTGCTCATCCCACCCCTAGTTCATTCACATCATCATTTCAACACATGTCGTTCCACCTCATGATTGCATTTGAAGGTTTCTTGGGTCAAAGCAGAACTAATTAGCCTCTTCCTCTTTCCTGTCTTTCTTTTTTCTATTCCTCTCTCTCTTTTTTCTTTTGTTTTTTTATTCTCTCTTCCTCCTTGCTTTCCCCTGATGCATCTCCCTTGCGTCCACTCCTCTTTGCTGTTTTGAACACACACATACACACATACACACACATACCTTTCCTGCTCTTCTTCCCTTCAGGGAGGACGGCCCATCACCATTCTAGACACATAAGCAGTCCCAGCCACAAGTGACAGCATCACACACACACACACACACACACACATATACACACATACACACACACAAATCCATGATCCATCCGTGCACATACACACACTGCTCTCCATCCGTCACATTTACATTTCAAACTGCCTGCGCTTCCACCAACACATCCATTATTTACCAGCCTCTGGCCAAAGAGGAGAGCACCGTACCCACACTCCCTAGGTAGTGTGTGTGTGTGTGTGTGTGTGTGCGTGTGTGTGTGAGAGAGAAAGAGAGAGAGTAAGGGACACATACTCCAGTCTGCTGCACTTCCTCTCTTGCTGCTTCCCTCAGCAGCCTGCAATTATATTTTCTAAACTTCATATACTTAAATTTTCCTTCCTTTTCTCATTTCGCTCTCGTTTCCGCTCCCCCTCCTCACTCTTTCCTCGATCTTTTAAAAGTCAATTACGGCCTGTTTGGTACCAACAGCGGTGTCATAAATGCTGTACATCACCTGAACGCGACAAAAATGAAAACTCTTGGATGACTCGATTTTGGGGGAAAAGCGCAGGCAGGAAGTTCTGGGTGGATTTGTGGGTTCAACTTCTGATTTTTTGGTCTTTGTCTGCATTTCTTCCTCTTCCTCTAAAAAAAACAAGAAATCTAAAATCAAATCAGTTTCTTCATTTTTGTCTGACAAATTGCCACATACTCTGTTACGTACAACTTTACACGTGTAATTCTCGGTGTGTGTGGGTCCGCATATATGTCCTCGCTCCCGCTCACATATCTGATTCATGCCTCACACCCTGACCGCTGTCTTTTAAGTCACTCGTGCACACGTTCGCTCACAATGTGCGCGATTCACACTCCTCAACACGTCAAAGACAGAGGAACCAGGCACATTCTGTCCATCTTGCACACACACACACATACACACACACACACACACACACACACACCTCCTCCTTGATGTTTTTTCTAGCCCCTCTGCACCTCCTGATGCCTCCTCACACCTCCTCCAGGTGAGAGCTCTGAACGACACGTCGACGATCATTTGTGAAATGATTGTAGAATATTGTGCGATACTACTCATTTTTATCTCTCATGAAGTAGCGTGCATGATGGGATCGTAGCTTTTTTGTCTCTACACCTATTAATTTTTTGGATGTTTATTATTTTAATGTTAAGTAACCCTTTTGACTAACTGAATGAATGATTCTGTCTACTTCAGAGTGCAAAAAAAGGCCAGAAATTCCCCTCGCTTTGAGAGAAGAGAGGCCAGCAGGAGAGAAGCTATTGTGGGCTAGCGGCTATGTAAAAGGGTGTGAGGGTGGCCTAGTTAAAGCACTCATAATGGATTACATTACGCTATAAACACACTCTCCTCCCGCCAGTCGTCTGACTTCTCCGCCTAAGTCACCTAAACGAGCCAGTAAATGGATGGTTAGGATGGCCCTTTTACTGTAACTAAACCGGTGAGGTTTGGACTCACAGATCCTGAAAAGCCTTCTTGACTGCCGGCCTTTTGGCTCTCATGTGAACAAGTGCATTTTTTTTTTTTAAAGGAAGTAGCAAAGCAGGCTTATCGTCTTTTGTTGTGACAATTTTCTGTTAAAGAATACGGCTGGCAATATTCTATATTGGTGTTACTGTCAAGAAATCCTATAAAAAGAGAGAAAAAACAACAAAGAAGTTACTCTATTCTTTTGGGATTGCCTCTGTAGCCAAAGCCTGGTACAGCTAATGTTGTTTATGTCATATGGGAGGAATCATAGAGCTGTAATAACAATAGGAAAACTCATCACCTAACCAACTTTGATATAACTGTCTCAATGTCTGAGTCTCAATCATGAGACCTCCCTTTAGTTTGAGTCAGTCCACATACACCTTGCTGCTCCCTAAAAGCCATACAGAGGACAAAATGTAATAAATAAATGTGTCTAAATGTATCTATTGTCTCCTCATAGGCAACAATTAAAGTAGTGAGTATCATTTATTATGATTTGAACACTTAAAAATCAACTCCTCAAATTGATTCAGAGCCTCTTCAAACTAGAGAGAAGAGCACAGGCAAAGACACAAACATTCAAAGTTTCTATGTTTTGGCAGAAATGTTTGGTTTTCATGAAGGAGAGCATCACTCAGAGTTAAAGCTGCTTGAGAAAATATGTTGTAAGGGTCTTTAAAGGCTTATGCACTCAGCAGGAAACAATGGGTTTGGGCATGACTGGGTAGGGAAGTCAATAAGTATTAAAAGGTGGTTGGGTTTTTATTTGTTTATCTGACTTTAAGATACTGTATATTCAACTCATATAAAGGACTTCAGAAAAAATGTGTCATGTGATCTACTCGCGGCTCAATGAGATGGTGTCTCTGTGTTGCTTTATCAAAACAATCATGTAGAGGCGGCTATTTCAAAGCCTAAAGGTGGAACACGCTGCCCTGAGTTGAATCCAAAAGCACTCGCTATGGAGTGAGGGCCTCTTCCTTCATCAGTGACACGCACCAAAGCATTGTGGGACTGCTGGCCAAGCGTCTTGGCATAAGCCCCTGTGGTTGGCTGCCGCGGCGGCAATGGAGCGGTGTGATGTTCTCTCCAGCAGACCCCCATGATCGGTGTGCCGGTAGACCACAACAACACACCTTGGCTGGCTTTCCTGGCCGCCATCCCTGCCGCACTTTGAACACCTAAACAACATGCTTCTCCTCTCTTCTTTGAAAAAAAAAAAAATCATAAAATGTTCCTTTCTTTGCTTCTTTTTTTCTCCTCATCTCTTCATCGTTTCATCCTCCCTCATTCTTGTACCTTTACTTTCTCACCCAGCCAGATGAGCAAGCACCGAAATAGCGAGCGGTGCATATTTATACGTCTAAAACATCACCGAGATGTCACACACAACATCGGTGATGCTAAGTGTTAGACATCTCACGTTGCCTTTAATACCGCTTCGAGCCTTACCACCCGTACTGTGGACAGCAGTCTGTTCGTTCACACCTCTACAGCGCTCATATGAGGTGTGATAATTTCTTAGAGCAAAACACCAATGAGTCGGTCCCATCGGTCAACTCACCTGTTAGCTGATGAGCACACATCCTGTTATGTTACGCCTCCTTTTTTCCCCCCTTTTTTAAATCAGACATCCTTTCTTTCAACTTTCTTTTCTTCAAGGGGATCATCATGTATTTCTCCGCTACTGAGTAAAAAAAAAAATCTCTTGTAATACATTAAAACTGTTCATTTAAATCATCTCTGAGCAAATATCACCAATCTTCTTCTACAAAAAAACTGCCTCTAAATCTCAAGAACAGCTTCTTGCCTGATGTCGCTTACATGTGAAGCATGAATACCCAAAAAAGATCTTGCTGTCAATAATCACGTTTAATTCAACCAACAGACCAATCATCCAAAACCTGAAACACTCCCACACGATGTTCATGCTCCACTGACACACACCTGGCTGCTCTCGCTAGGCAAGGTCAGTCATTTTTTCAAGAGAGACAGTAGTTTTGCCAAACCCCTTTCATATAGTACAAATTACCACCAAAGAGAAATAGTTTCCAGGCAAGTGAAAACACATGGAGTCGATTCCGATATATTTTGTCTTCTGCGGAGAGGCCGTTCTGTCCAAAGAGTCCTAATCTTCTGCAACATGTGTGGGCCATACGCTTGTTCTGTCTCTGTTTGGGACATCCTCTTGGCACGGCTACAGTCAGCCATTTGCACAGCACCTGTGTGTCCCGCTCGCTTCGCTTCTGTGTGTATGTGTCGATCCAAATTAAAAACCTGTGGCACCTGGTCATCTTTAAACGCACACAGCTGTCGTGTGAAAATGTTAAAAAGGGGAAAAAAAAAAAACTGAGATAGTTTGCGCTCATGCTTGAGAGTTGCGTGTGAGTCTGTGCATGTGCGTGCATACATGAAATTACATCGGGCCGCTGACATCTGCAGGACCGAGGCCCAGAGGACAACAAGGTGGCCCAGTTATCTTCACTTAAGTCTGATTTGCAGCAAAGCTCGACTGGTGGCATTCACACTTGGTTCAAAGTTGACTCCCAGCTAAATAATATGAAATACAACACCTGTTACTTGTTTGTACACACTGTAGATGCAAGGTCGTATTCTCCATGCGACTCGATGGTAAAACATCTGATTTTCTTTGGTTTAATACCACAGATTGAGCTTTTCAAAAACACTCTCAAATGTGGTTCAATTTGAAAATTTGACTTGATCTGCATGAAATAAAACAGGAATATCTTGGTTAAAAGGTTGCATTCATGAACCACAGGGGAGGATGTCAGGGATCGACCAGCCAGCCTTGCAATTAATGGTTGATAATTGTGGTGCAAAGTTTTTTGGAAAAGAAGCCACAAAAGGAAGAAACTGTCTGGTTGGTGGTGAGTAACTGACCGGAAATACCCTCTCAATTCTTGTGAATGAGGGTATATAGATCAGAAATTTCCACATCAATGATTATAGTGGTATCAACACCAGAGAAGCTAAACAGTATAGGTCTAAAATGATGATAAAAGTTGTGTAAGTAAGTATAAGCCATGTTTCAGGTGAACCCTTTTCTCCTCAAACCATGATCTCTCCCCTAACCATGATCAAATGGTTTTTGTGCCTAAACCTAACCAGACCTTAACCAAAGTATTGTGACACTATGAATCACCATTTTTTATTTACAGTGATTTGTAAAGGCTGATTCTGTGGTGTGTTACACAAGAAGGGTTGTTCCTTTTGGTCGTTTTGGAGTGCAGGTACAATCTGACCTATCTGATCTAGTTCCCATCTATTGTAAACACCCACATGTAATTTTGGGAGTCATTGGAAATAGACCTATTGTGTCATTTCGGTATGAGGTCGTGTTGACATGAGCCAAATATCAGAAGCAAACTTTTCCTCTGCGGTCCACACCAAAGTGTGCAGGTGTGATCAAACATCTTACTTCCATCCATATTTAATCCCATTTCCTGAGATCTGCGGCTCATGATGAGAATCCAGCGCGTGTCGACAATTCTCAGAGCCTTTGTCACATTAGTCAACAAGGCCCCGCGACTACAGGCTGTTTACAAAGCAAAAGCCTCTCTCCTCTCTGTCACGTAGCACTACTGGAGGGGAGCGCGCAATCAAAGCTCGCCGAACACACGTCATCCTTTGAGGGGGTCTTTGAAATCTGGCCCTCATCCGCACACAGGAGCGCATCACACCGCATTAGACAGTTTGTGGAATAAATATTTGACGGCCAGCAATATCACAAGTCGCAGAGAAACCTCCTAGCACGCAGCTGTTCACCCCCCCAAATCATCGTCCCCCCCCCCCTCCTATCTCCAGCTCTCCTCCTCCCATCCTTTATCCTCCCCTCCTTGCAGCCCTCCGCCCTGCCTGCCTGGCTCCTGCAGACAGAGAGCTGGTTTAAAGCTCAATTGTGCATTTTGCAGATAAAGTAGCAAAACTACTAGAGGCGGTGTTGTGAGCGCTCGTTGCCAGGGCAACACTGGTAGGGAGGGTTCTCCATTACTACTTAATTTAGGCGCTCTAATTGCATTCCACACAATCTGCGGTCACAATGTTATGCAGAGGAAGAGGAAGAAA
The DNA here is from genome assembly GCF_027409825.1 of Scomber japonicus. Classification (NCBI taxonomy): domain Eukaryota; kingdom Metazoa; phylum Chordata; class Actinopteri; order Scombriformes; family Scombridae; genus Scomber; species Scomber japonicus. The sequence goes on from NC_070601.1 coordinate 5,453,902, forward strand.
AAGTTGAGGTGGGAGCGGGCAGGGAGGGGGGGGGGGGGGGGGGGGTAGGTCCTCGGTAAACCCCTGCCTAGGAGCGAAAATAAAATGCCTCACAAAAAGAATGTGGGGCAAATGACTTTGAAATTGTCTTTATTGCTGTTTGCGGTGATAAAATGTCTCGCTTTAAGATGAACCAAAACATTTAATTTCAATTTCGCACACAACTCTCAAGAGCACATTATCGTGTTGTCTTTAATTTTAGGACAGAGACTGAGTAGCTGAAAATATTGAATGTCATCAATTGCTCAGAAGTTAAATATATTGTGTGCTGGATGAATGAGGCGGACGGAGACTAAAGAGCATGAATCTTTGTTTGGAAGAGACTGAATGTGTGTGTGTGTGTGTGTGTGTGTGTGTGTGTGTGTGTCAGAGAGAGAAAAAGAGATAGAGGGAGGGAGGGAGGGAGAGTGAAGTAAAATTGCTCTAATTGTTCAAGCTTCTAGCCTCAGAGCTCTTCTTTCCTTTCAAAAGAGTGCACACACACACACACATATACACACACACACACACACACACACACACACACACAGTTCTCTGAGCCTCACTGTCCCTTTGAACCTCCACAGGCCGTGGCCCTGAGAGAAAGCTGGCCCACGATGCTTTTCTTTGGCCAGGGGTTTGAAATGATTGGTAACTGTTGAGCCAGTGTTTTCAGGTCCCTGACCCCCAGCACTGAAGTGCCACAGACACTAGATACAACATAGCCCCAATTATCCTGCACTCTCCCCAGCCACTTCACCAAGCCAGTGCACACCCCGCCTCGACCGCACTACAAAAAATAACAGTTCATGGCGTTTGTGTGCTGAAAGTTTGGATTTCACTGAAGGGAAAAAAAATATCTGGCTTTAGAGCTAAAAAAAATAATAATTTTGCAACTCTTCACTAATGTAACACAGTGGTGATTCAACCTACAGCACCTTAATGAACACTTTATATATCTAAGCACACAGTCGTCTCCAAAGGCTGGAAACAAGTATGTAGCTATTTCTTTTTAGCCTTTTTTTTTTAGCATTAAGGCTTATTTGCTTCCGCTGCCTGACAGGAGTTAGAGGCCAACTATTAGAGGCAACATCATTTCCCCCACATCACATTTAGCTTTAGTACCAGTTTACATCACAAGTGGGTTTTGGTAACAAGTAAAACAATTCCTTTAATCCATAGAGGCCAGTTCAGGCTCTTTATCGCCCCAAAATCTAGTACAAAGTTAATCATTAAGAAGACTCGACTACTGCAGCTCCCTAACTTTTGCACATTTCTGGCAAAAGCAGGTTTATTTGGAGTCCCAGACTGTTGCCATATTAACATGTGTGTGCACAAGAGATGCACATGATCTCAGAGAAGCTGAACTGATTACAAGACAATTAGAGGGGTCACTTTGTGCTCATGTGCACTGCCTCCCTCTTTCCCCCGCCCTTAGTTTTCTTAAAACCATCCCATCTCAGACTCATCTCCAAGGTGCTTCCTGCTACAAGTCTAGATGAAGATAAGATGTACTTTGACCAGCATGAGTGTAGATTATGTGCTGACATCAGTGGCTTTTGTCTCAAATCTGAAAAAACATGGTAAAAAAATCTTTAAACTTCATCAACTGTTTACTGACATGAATCTTTGATATATTTGAATACTGTTTTAATCCAAGCTACCTGTCTTATTCAACAGAAACTGAATTGGAAATGTGGGAACAGATGTATAGAAATCATGTGTGGGTATTTGTGTGAGAAATTCCTTCCTTGGTGTCTGCTTATGTCCAAAGAGAGTGATGGCTGTGTGTGTGTGTGCATGTGTGTATGATGTGTTTGATAGGGAGGTTCGGGTGGATGTATGGAGGGGGTGACTGGCAGTTTTGACCCCTGCCACTCTCTCCGACCTGTCCTTTGTCTCGTCTCACCCTGGTCCCCTCTCCCCGCACCCCCTTGTCCCTTCACTCCCCATCAACAAAAGAACCTCTTGGATAAGGAGGGGGGGGGGGAGCACCTCTTTTATGACTTCTTTGCCATTTTTTTTCTCTCCCCCCATCCCTTTCGGTTTTCAGCCCCATTCGTTCCTGCCTCGTCCTCGGGAGTCGGGGGCCACCATTTATATCGTTGCCTGGGAATTAAGGCCCTGTGGCCCCTTTTGTTGTGAGGTGGGCTGGGGCAGTGGTGGCTGGGGCAGGGGGCGAGGGGCAGGGGAGGGCTGCCCTTTGTTCCAGCCAGCAGAGTGGGCTTCTGTTCCCACAGACCTGGGTGTCGACGGGGGGGGCCCCGGCCCCCACAGCATGACAGCGATGAGGTAATGTTTACAGAGCTGCCGGCCCTCACACATGCAGTGTTCAAGCATTTATAGGGCCTGCATTCACACACACGCACACACACACACGGACTAACACAGGTGTCTAAGGTGGATCTGAAACACCTGACACATGCATAGACTATATTCAACACCAAAAACAAATAAAATAAATCATTAAGAGTGTGTGAAGGATTTTCTAAACTCCTCCTTCATCCTTCAATTTGGACTATTTTCACTTTCCAGACAAAACCACATCTCCACATTTGGTGATTTTGAAGTTCTCACCCATAATAGACAAACATTTTTGACCTCCTTTGTTCATAAACCTCTATCAAAACCAACCAGATTACCTAACCAACTTTTAAAAAGGCTACAATTAAACTTAAATCACTCATTCAATTTCAACAAAGCTGCAACAGTGTGTGATAGCTGCAGTGGGTTATGTGTGGGACTATTTACAATTCTTAGCCGGGAGCGCTGACTTCCTGGAGAGGGATCATCAGAAAAGAATTTGCATTCAAATTTGCTCGAGACAAAGACACTAATATATCTCCTCCATAACAAAAGAATAAAATAAACCAGATTGCAATACAACAATCAGTGAGTTAACATGCTCTTAATCAACAGGTTGCTGTCAGCTGTCTCCTCTGAAAACATTATGTAAACAAGAAGAAACACAAATCCATTTTTTCATGTACACATATTACTTGGGTTCTAATATTAATTTCACTACTACACAATAAGAGATTTTACAGTACTGCACTGCCTGAAAACTGGGTAACTAGATTTCTCTGAATGTCAACATATTGATCAAGAGTCTTCACTGTCTCTCCATCTACCTGGAAAAGCTCTCACTACATCATCATCAACATCCCAAAACAGCTGAAATCAACCTGTTAACACCTGCTCTAAGACTTACTGTTAAAAAAGCAGCCAGGAAGTCAGAGGTCAAAGGTCAGGGGAGCAGCTTTGGCTCCTGTGTGTGTGTGTGGACACATAAGAACCATCCTTTCCTCCTATTTGATTTCTTAGAAAGGGAAGTAGCTTATGTTATTATCCGTGTCCTACCATCCCACACACACACACACACACACACACACACACACAAACACACACTCTCCTCTTCCCATCGCCACCCCTCCTCCCTTCCACCTCCCCAAATATTTAGAGGCTGTTGAGCTGTTGATGCCCGCAGCTCTGACAAGCTGCAGAGTTCATTCAGAGTTGCAGCGATAGTTACTTTATTAGCATCTGTGAGTGTGAGAGACGCGCACACACACACTCACACACACATACGACGGTGACAAACCAGTTAAGAAAGCAGAAGAAAAACATACCACCGCCTACACACACAAAACACACACAGATACACTCAAAATCTAATCACAGTTAGAGCAAAAACCATTCCAGGATTTTTTTTTCTTATTGTTTTGAGAAACCTCAACACACACTCGCTCTCTCTCACACACACACTCTCACACACTCTCACACACACACACACCCAAAGTTCACTATGTGATTAGTTTAAGTGCTGCAGAAATAGTCTGAATGTTGTCCATAATTGCTGTGTTGGCGTTATGGCATGGAGATGATTTCAACCTAAATCCTCCTCATCATCATCCTCCTCATCATCATCAGAGGAAACTTAATGATTTGTGGTTTTTTGCTTGTCAGTTTACAAATCGGCTGAAAAAAAACTGTGTATCAAACGTCAATACTTCTAGAGTTTGCATTTCCTTTGTCCTCTTCTTCTTGCATCATCTTCCCTTTACTCTACAAAACATCCTCTATTCTCTCTCTCTCTCCCTCTCCCTCTCTCTCTCTCTCTCTCTCTCTCTCTCTCTCTCTCTCTCTCTCTCTCTCTCTCTATCTCTACTTCCAGACTTACAGGTGTAGTGATTTTTCTGGCTGTCACGAGGTGAAATTGTAAAAGATCAATTTACACAAGCTGAACTCCGAGGAGAGTTATCGACGCAGCGGCACTACCCATCGGCCCACATTTTCTCACTCTCCATTCTTTTTTTCCATCCTTTCTTTCTCTCACTCTCTCTTTTTATCCACCTTTTTTTCTGTTATTTGTCTCCCCCCTCGTTTATGGCGAAACAGTGAGTTACTGCAGCCTCTGGGCTTCTCACAGTAATTACTGAAGGCAAACAGCTTGCAAAGGCACATTAACAAGTGAAACCGGTGCCTGATTCAAGCCCACCACCTGTTGTGGATGTGAAGCTGACCAATAAAACTGTTCAACATTTCAATCCTCATTTTTGCATATTTGAGCTCTTTTTTTTTTTGAACAAATATTTCCTGCAGCAAACTGAGGATGAAAACATAAAAATGAAGACCCAAAGCAACTTGCTAGCGTAACGTTTGACTAATAGGAGAAAATGCTGTCAATAGAAGTGAATAAATAAACTTGCTAAATAATTATAAGAGGAAAAAAATAATAATAATTTGAAAAAAAAAACAGCAATAAAACTTCAAAGCACATCTCAGCGCGAGTCTGACTGGGGACCTTTGTTTGCGTGACACTACTCATCTCTCTACTGCTGGCTATCGAATAAAGAAAGAAATAACAAGTATACTTTAAAAATTTGATCAACAACCTAGTATGACAAAATTCTAACTTTGACTGAATAATAATAATTTAAAAAAAAAAACACCACTCACAGTCTGGCACTAACCCAGTCTCCAACAACTGATGTTTATACTCTAGCAAATGTGTTTTTGAATAATAACATGCTGGCAAGAATACATTTTTAATAACAAAATGAGGAATCATCATGCAGAAATATCCATACTAACCTTCTGTGTATGTGTTGACAGTACTTATCACCCCTACTGTACAATATCCACACATCAGAAATGTAAGAAAAGGGACAAAACTGCATTCCAGCACACAAAATGAGTCAATTTACAGCCAAACTATTGTAAAATATTATCCATATATCCTTATAAGCTATACAAAGAGCATACTAATAACTTACATTAGTGTATACTCCTTTGATAAAGCCTTCCAGCTGCTGTGATTGACAGCTAGGTGCAGGCTGGTGACATACAGGTGATGAGGGTTAATGCACAGAAAGGCATAATGGATCATATTTAAATTATTTTGCACATCAAGACTGGATCTGGACCTCTTTGCCCCCAAAACTTTCAGTGTCACCATCAGTCCCCTGCTTATTTATGGCTGCAGAAAGTCCCTCTGCTCTATTTTAGGGTTTGTAACTGACAGCTACACTGATGATTGTCTTCAGCTCCAGATACACGATCGCAGCGTCTACAATGGCTCCTATTGTTGAGTCTAATCCATAACACTGATATGATGCTAATGAAGGGATATGTAATCATTATCTGTGGCCTGGCTCATGTTTTTTTGCACTTTGAGAGGATTTGTGTGGGAATCCCAGGATCAGGGTTAATCTTGTTTCAGTTTCAGGTCAACTTTGACACAGTGCTAGTGTTTAGCTGGACTGTTTGGTGTGCAGCTTGCGCTTTGTCTCTCTGAGTATGTGCAAGCGCTTCGGGGCAAATGTGGACGTTATTTGTACATTTGAGAGCGTTTGAATGTATTTTCAGAGCGTGGATTTGTTTCTGTCAGGTCAGGATTTCAAGATCCTCTTCTCAAAGGCTGCATTAGCAAACAGAAGCGGAGTAGAAAAGTGTGTGTAGATTTGATATCAAACTTGTTTTTCATCCTCTAGCCTGAGATTACATCCAAAGTTTAAAGGCCCATCCACACAAATACATTCAGCTCATTATGAAAATGCTTCTACTGTCTGAGATCACTTTACTGTGTTTTAAGACAGCAAAATGTATGATTTAGTTCTTCCCATTTTCATATTATTCTGTTTCTTGTGTTTTGCGATGTCAAATCACTATTTAATGATCGCAAATCTGTCTGATCATTAAAAGAATTGACCACTTTCCATCCATCCATGCAGTCGCTACAGCAAATAAATTCAGTGGGAAGGGAGGAAAAGGAAAGGAGATTGTTTGGGTGATAAGAAGAGAGAAGAAAGATCAAAAAGAGAAAAGGTATAAAAAGCAAGGCCTTCTATCTGCTATAGAGGGTGTAGAAAGAATAAAGAAAACAGACTAGACTGTAATGCAGGTGGGTTTTCTCTTTCAGGTCAGCAACATATTACTTTAACACCTTTTACCTCCTTGCAGAACCCTGTCAAAACACCGCCGTGAAATCCTCCTGTGGCTCAGCCCCGCCGTCGCACTGCTAATAAGCGCAACGCACTCGCAGTTACAAAGGGACAATTGCTGCAATTTCCTCTTTCCCTTAATCATCTCCTTTTTTTATGATAAGGATGTAACTAACTGTGGAGGTGAAGTTACATTCTAATAAAGTCAGCCAGTTAATAATGTAATCTTAAATTACGCCGTAATTACCGCCTCTTAGTCACCGGGGGATGCTCTGTAATTCAATCACTGGCCCCTGCGATACTGTACAACAAAAAAAAAAAAAGGCACGTTATCGAGGCTATTTTACCGTGGAAATGAATAGCCCTACCCACCGCTGCTCCCGCTTGGGGTAATTAGACAGCATAGTCTCCGGCTGCACACAAGCCCAGACGCTCAGTTATCAGTGAGGAGGCCTTATCCATCAGGGTTTTAGAGCTAAAGTGTCTGCAGGGAGCTGTACTGTGTGTGTGCGTCAGTATTTATATATGTGTGTCTGTATGTGTAGATGATAGTATGTTTACGTGCCTGTTGGTATATTTCTGTGGGGATAAGGTGTTTTCCGTGTGTGTGGGAATTCATCTGTATGTCCACCAAAGTTGCAGCATTTTTCTAACTCCATAAATCTCTCCCCACAGTCCTCCTTAACCCTCAAACCTCCTCGGATGAGAATGAAAAGTTCTCCTCTCAGCGGACGCATCGGGGGGAAATGTGTGGGAATTGTTTTCTGCCTTCATTCGGCTGGGTCAGGGTTCGCACAGCGTATAGCATGCATGTACACACACACATATATACACATACACATACACATACACACACACACACACACACGCATAACCGCCACAGGGATCCAAACCCAATTTGTCATTTATTTTCAAGAGGGTGATTTCTTTAGAGGCACTGCTTGCTAGATATTATGTGGCAGGGAAAATCTAATGCCCCTCAATAGGTTTTCCCCAGGAAAAGGGGAGAAATTAGATTTGCGAACTGGGAACTTCATTTGGCAGGACTGGCTCTGACTCGGAGAGCGCTGGGAGGAGGAGAACCTGCGAAGGGAGGGGGGGGGGGGGGGGGGTGAAATGAAAATCCATACTGCAGTGCTGAATCAGCAGCGCTCTCTTGTCCCTCCTTCTCTTCCTCACTTGTTCTTCTTACCCCTCCTTCTCCTCCCTCCACAGAGGAGGCGGTGTTGTCAGCCTCTCGTCTTCTTGTATTTTGCCACTCTTCTCTCCTTCCTATCTTTTCTCTTAACACTGCCACCAAGTCAAACGGGCTCAAAGTAAAGTGGCAGAAGGTAGCAGCGGGAGCAAATAGGCTCCGGTCGAAACTGGAGGTAAACAACGAAGGTGCCGCCACACACTCGGAGGCCTTTGACCCTAACTACCCTCTCCTACATACTGGGTGTACTGAAGAAGAGAGAGATAAAATGGATGACAGGCCCTGGCAAAGGGGCCACATGCAAGGCCACGCTATGAAAAGAAGAGGGAGAAAGTGGGAGGGGGCTTCCAATTTGTAGAAGATGAGGTTTGGATGGAGGTTAGGTTCCAGGGGTCGCCACCGCCCCTTTACCCCGAATGGTCTCCTCTCACAACATAAAAACAAATAGATTTTCATGTCACACTGTCAGAAAGTTGACAAGAATATACACACCTCCCCCTGACACCTCTACCCCAACCTCAAACACATCTGTGCATGGGTAGTCACGAGCTGAGGGGTTCATGGGAGAAATAGGCAGACCTGGCGGAGGCATGATAAATCTGACACAGGCGCTCTCATTTTCTACACTGACAGGAAACGGTCGCCCAGGTGTCAATGCCTGATCAGATGGATGGAGACAGCGGAGTGTGACTCGCCAAACACGGCCAGGGTTAGGTGTAATCATACCGGCTACACGGGAGGATAGACTGATCCAGATGCACACATGGAACACTGTGAACATACAGAGCAGCCGACGGGTGCTCGGACACACAGGTTATGTGTTGTGTGAGTAACCAGATTAGGGCTGAGCAATAAATCAATATTATATATCGATATTGTGATATTCTATAGAAATTGTCTTGGATTTTGAATATTGTAGTATTGTGATATGGAATAAGTGTTGTCTTTTCCTTCTTTTAAAGTCATTATATCCACACTACTGAGGTATTTGGTCAAAAATATGGTGATATTTGATTATGCTCATATCGCCCAGCCCTAAACCAGACACATCTAAAGCAGAGGTGTCCAATTCATTTTAATTCAAGGGCCACATACAGACCAAACTGATCTCATGTGGGCCGGATCATTAAAAAGAGGGAAGGAAGGAAGGAAGGAAGGAAGGAAGGAAGGAAGGAAGGAAGGAAGGAAGGAAGGAAGGAAGGAAATAAGGAAATAAGAAGGGAAGGAAGGAAAGACAGGCAAAAGGAAGGAGGGAAGAAAGGTAGGAAAGAGAGATAGTGAAGGACGGACAGACAGAAGGAAGGAAGGAAGGGAGAAAGGAAGGAAAGCCAGATGGAAGAACAGAAGGAAGAAAGGAAGGAAGGACAGAAGGAAGGACAGATGGAAGGAAGGACAGAAGGAAGAAAGGAAGCAAGGAACGAAGAGAGGAAAAAAGGAAGGTAGGAAGGACAGATGGAAGGAAGGAAAAGAGCAGTGGATGGCAAGTGGGCCAGATCGCACCCCTCGGCGGGCCGTATCTGGCCCGTGGGCCGCATGTTTGACACCCCTGATCTAAAGGCATTAATAACTGTAATCCGATACAGTAACTGAGAAAAACATGTCATTAAGTTACAGTAACTAATCAAAATGTTGGTGAATATAACATGCAGTCTGTTGCTTGTGTAGGAATGCCTTCTCTTGACATATTTCCAGACAGCATGGGTCAGTAAAGCCGTTGGGACAAATTTGAGTCCACCAGCACCTTCAAGGGTAGGATGGCTTACAAGAAGCTGTCTCTACATCTTAGACAGGCTCCTTTCATTTAGCAATATGCACTCAAATTTCGAGCGTTGCTTTAGATTAGTTCTCTTGTTTGAACTTGTCAATCAAACCGGTGCGCATTGCTCTGACTAACCTCAGTCTGCCATGCCTACGACCAGCCGGCCACGTCAAGGCGGGTGGCTGTGTCATCGGACAAGACCGCCTTTCAGTGCTGGAAAGGAGGTTAACAGTGAGGTTTACTCTATGCCTGGTTTAAATTTATGTTTTTCGGACTTTCAGCGTTTTTGCCGAGTTAATAACATTTGTTAGAAAAGCAATCAAAAAATCAAATGTAATAAGGTACCTTACTTTGATGAGGTAATTGAGGTAATGAGATAGCTACATTACTTTACATTTTTAACTAGTAATCTACAACCTATTATATTTCAGAAAGCACTGGTGGTGGATGCGGATAATGAGATGATTACATTCCTCCAGCATGAGAGGATTATATTTTTATGTGTTTGCCTTGTAAAATGGATGATAATGGTTATGTTTATAAAGTATAACTTAAGGTGAGAGTTAGGTTAAGGTAGCTTTGGTAATACCATGTTTTACCCCTTGTAACAACATAAACTTGTCTAAAATGGCCCTTGATAATGGCCCCCTGGGACTAAATTGCACTGCAGACACTACCTTCTGCTATACTATTATTTCTAGATGTTTTGACAGTGTGTTGCAGCTTGCACAACTAACTCCCGAGCACTTTACCTGACAACTCTATTCAAAAGGAACACTACATTTCCTGTCTTATTAAAAAAGGGAAGAGGAGGCAACTCTGTAAGTTGTGTTTAAACCACAAGTGGAAGAATGTAACTCAGTATTTCTTGCTGTAGAAAATACAAATGTGACTTGTCGGGCATGAACCCAGGTTGTTGGAGTTTCCACTCTTACATTTTTCAATCTGCTACTTTGATGCCAAACTACCTTCTGTTTCTCATCATTTCTATTCCTTTCTCCTGTTCTAAGGAACCACGTATACTGCTCACTATTTGTTGGAATATGTGCAGTTTAAGGCTCCATATTGATTTCACAAAGTTATAGGATACAATCTCGGTTTTGGCAACTGTGGGGCGATAAGGGCAGTTATCAGAAAATGGCTGTAAGTGACTAATCACTCTGGACTATACTCTATATAAAGATACACGAGGCAAGATTTGACATCACCCATTGGTTCCAGCTTTGGATGGTGTCTTCTTTTCCATTTGGGTTTCGGATCTTCCAAATAAAGGGTGTGGAGTGTTTCCTTTCACGATCTGGAAACATGCCCAGCTACCTCAGACTGAAGTGAATGCTACCCAACTGTAGTTAAATTGCACTAACAGGGAAGATCAGCAAACTGCCAATCACAACTGTAAATCAAAAGCCACATGGCAGATGTCTAAGCAAGAAATATCCAAAATGACCACCAGCGCATTTATTGGAGGGTCTGAATTTAGCAGTTAAAACGACTCGTTGAAAGAAATGACTGACTTAATATTTGTTGAGAGAAGTTGACGCTTCTTGAATGGGAGTCAATTGGAGCTAGAGATTTTTTTTTTTAAGCTGTGGTTGTTGTAACTTGATAATTACTCTAACCAAAGTAAAGGAGAGCCAACATGGTGAAAAAGTAGAGGAGAAAAAGCAACACTGACTGGCTGACACTACCTTATAAAAGTGCCTTACAGTACTGCATGACTACTGCATGGAAAAGGCCATTAGGTCAGGTTGGGAAGCCCGTCCACAAATATGAACACTAAAGTAATTCAGCTTGATTTACCAATAGCTTGTTTGGGTTATCTGTTTAGGGAGGGCTTTTTAAGTCTATGCTTATGTATTTGAGTATATGTCTATATTTCATAACTGGGATTCAATTCCCTTTTGATACTCACCACACAAAACTGAAGTCTAATAAAATGTCAATTAAAATAAAGACTTCACTTTCAATATGCTTTATAGGTGATCTTTTTGTGGCAAGGATGTGACTGTTTTTTTTCATATTTTGGAAAGAATATCATCAGTCGATGGTTTTGGTGTGTGTGGAGGTTAGAAGTGCCAGTTGGTGGACTCTTGTATCCAAAGCATACAACATCAATACTGTAGCGCTGGTGGCCCCAGTAGGAACTAAACCCCTGAGTCTTGTAGTTTTCATGCACGATTGAACAGAATTTTGGGACTGTGACCCCCTAATCCTGGAAGTGTTTTGTTTCTTTTCCATGCTCTACCCGTCAGGTTACACTGTGAAAATGTCTCATTCTGTGTTGAGTTGGACAGGTCTCCTCTGCAGCAGTTGGCCAGCGGTCATGTGTGTTTAGATTGGAGGATTAAACTCAGTCTAGTCTTTCAGAGTCCGACCACAGTCTAATCTTAGGCCAAGACCCACATTTAGATTTGCTTTTCAAGGGCTACTCACAACCGTCTCACCATAGAGACTAGAAATCAGTCGGGCCAACGTAGCTGTTGAGAGATATTTTCCAATGTCAGTCATTTCTGTCATTACCTAACTTTTCAAATGTACTTCATCTTTCAGTTACAAACTTCAGCAACAAAGTGTTCCAGTTTGACAGGTTTTGTTTAATTTACGAACCAGTCTAATTCCTGGAAGTAAATACTTAAATGGAACTTTCAAATGCCTCAAATGTTTTGATGAATGGTCACGGAATATAATGGAAATACTGAGCAACCACTGGTCAAATAACATGATCCTGTGACATCATTGAAACCTAAGAATGATTGAAGAAGCTGTTGATTATTATCCCAAACTGGGAAAGAATGTGCAAGTGTGATGCTTCTTTGTACAACATAATCCTTTAACTGCAAGTTCAAAGTCAGTTTCCTGCCACAGCAAATGCAACAGCTATTTCATAGATTTAGTCAATATTTTGTCAAATGTACATCCACAGCTGAGCAGGTAAAAGTTAAGGTCTGCGATTGACAGTTGACCTGATGTGATAAATCCACCATGTCACGTTCAGCAGTGTGAAACAAAACAGCATTTGACCCACGCTGGTTTATATAGTGTGTGTACACATGTCAACCTAATTGTATAAAACAGGATTGACTCTGACTTGATGAAAATCACTTGTTTTATGGCCTGTGCTGCCATTGCTCCTTGTGCTGAAACCATTACAGTTAAAACCACAACTGCATCATCCCACCAAGCCACTATTACGCCACGAACACACACACACACACATCGTAAAGCATCCAAATCAATTTGTTTTAAAAACACGTTTCTCACAACCTTATTGGGTGGTTTTAGAGATATATGATGCACCTTCAGCCGCAAAGAAGGAAAAATCGCTGGCGCCCAGCGAACCCATTTGTCCAGCTTGATGATGCGGTGGCCCTGTCACCAGTGCTTGCCATTAAGGAAGGAAAAAAAGGTGGCTTGGGGGGCTCTTACCCCTACATCTCAGCAGCCCCACGGTCCACTGACCGCCTGCCACACTGTGCGCCACGACCACCGCCGAGCTCAGGGGGCATAAATCAAGATAATTCTCTGCACGCCTTGAACTCTGAACCCGCTACAATTCACACCAACATCAGACAGGACAAAAAGGGGGAGGTAGAAAAAGGGGAGAGGTGAGGAAATGAAGCCGTGGGGGTAGATGGGTAAAAAGGAGAAAGGGGAGAAAGGGGTGTCCTGCTCAGAGAAAGATGGTGTGTGAGGTAACAGGGAAGCTGTGTGCGTGCATGTTTATGTGTGTGCGAGCGAACACGTGCGTGCGTCCATTGCGATTAGTCACCGCTGTCCAGATTGAGGCGGCCGTCCCATCTAAACGCTCTGTCTTTATGAGCCATTAATCTTCGACTCAGGCCATTTTCATTACCGCCAAACCTCGCTTTGGAGCCACCAGCTGCATGATACTGCATAGTGGAAATTAATAACCCACCCATCTCTGCCTTGCAACCCCCCCTCCCCTCCACCCCTACCACCATCCCCACCCCATTCGCCCCCGCACACCTCTCCATCACCACCCCACCCGCTCAGGGCCTTGCATATGATGGAAGATGCAAGAGGACGAGTTTCCACGTCACTTTTTTTTGTTTGCGTCCTTCCATTCCTGGCAAGCTTTCAGTTTTTCTCAAGCCTCTTTAGCACTGCCGCCCCCACCTCCCCCCTCCTCCAAACACCTTTTCTTCTGCTGCCATTTGACTCCCCCTACCTAAGACAAACTATTCATTTTGAGCATTTAAAATGATCCCAGTGCCATGGCCCAGCCACAAACGAGGAGGAAGAGAAAGCAATGAAGAGAAAGAGAGGCCTGAGAGAAAAGAGACTGTAGAGAAGAAGAAAGAGGTAAGACTAAGAGGGAGAGAGGGAGGGAGAGAGAGAGAGAGAGAGAGAGAGAGAGAGAGAGAGAGAGAGAGAGAGAGAGAGAGAGAGAGAGAGAGAGAGAGAGAGAGAGAGAGGGTGGGGGCAGTTTACATTAATTCTCCTGTCTTGGTTTTTCTAAGTGAACTGAAAGAGAGAGAGTGGGAAATGACCCCCTGGGTCCCTTAAAGGCCGCTAGGTGCCTGCTGGTGTGGTTGTTAGTGAGAAAAGGGACTGAACATTATTAAATACTGTACGTGCTTAGGCAACCTGCAGGGAGGGAGGCGAGGAGGGAAACAGATGAGAGATAGAGAGAGAGAGATGGGGAGGAGTAGGGGCTAAGATGGAGAGTCAAATAAAATAAAAAAGAGAGAGAAAGGTTTCAAAATAGTTTCCCCCTGCAGCTGTACCAGCAGGGAGACCCAGAGAGCTCGTGGAGTGGCAGTAGAGAGATCTGGTAGAGATATGGCTTGATGTGACAGCGCTGACACCCAATAAAGAGGAACAGCATTACGGCAAATTAATAGCCCTCATCGGCGAATGGGAGGCAGAGGAAATTAGCGTGGTGCTGGTTGTTGCCGCTAACTCACAATGATAAAGCACAAGGACTGTTAAAAAAAAAAAAGAAAAGAAAGAAAAGGTGGGGGAGGGGCAATACACAGCGGAGTAACTTAAGTTGACGGTGGCAGCGGTCGCACTTGATGTCTGTTTATGAAACACATTCATTATGAGTCTCTGCATGAGTCGCCTGCAGGAGTGACCAGCAAAGTAAAAGGAGTGACACTGTGACAAAATTGAAAAGTTGGAAATTGTTTTTTCCGCGGTGGCGTGCCATCGGAGGGGAGCCTTTCTCATTTCCTGTTGAGAAGTGCAGTGCATTGTGGGCGAATATATATATTTTTAGGAGGTTTTGTGATATGAATCACCACACTTGGTCATCCATCACCTCAACACAACAGACAACATAGTCAGAAATCTAAAAAGAAACAACTTTCTTCAGCAAAGTTTGGATTCATTACATCTTCCTGCCCTCTGAACTTATATTTTAATATTGCAGGGTTATAAAGATTTTAAAATTTGCATATCTGCTCATCAGTCAAGCTCGTATTCCGCCAACTAAATCCAGCAAATGGACTCTATCGGAAAACGAGTGGCATGTAGCTATACAGAGAAATAATCAATATAATATAAAGTTTCAAATGGACAATGCATCAACTGACCGCCATTTCATCCTGATCCTTCAAAGCGTCAGGATCCCACTAAACACAAATCAATACAAACAATGCTCCGACATATAAGAGACTCTAAATGAACTCTGCAGATTATGCTATTCCACGGCCTCTTGCATCCCCCAGCCGCTTTGCATAATGAGATAAACAGCGTATACAAGCCCCGGCGACCCGCGCCTTGCCTCGGCCAGCCAGTGTTTGTGTAGGAGAAGAGGTAAAGTCAGGCGTTTTGACCTGCCTCTGTTTTCAACCTGGCAGAGTTGATAGACGAGCAGCGGTCTCTTGAGACAGTATCGGTTTATTTATTCCAATGGAACATGAGATATTGTGCTTAACGCATCACTTCTCTGAAATATGCACCATTGTTAATAGTGGTTGGTACAGCAACCAAATAAAAATGTTCCATTAAACAAAGAAAGCAACAATTAATTCATGATCTTGACCAACAAGCCAAGTTTGCATTCTTGAGGTCTTCCTTTTTCATTTTAATTATGTTGAGAACTTTTGTACATCTCTACTTTATTATCTTTATTATTAATATTATGGATGCTGGATATATCTCTGCACCAATAATCACAGTAAAGAACACCATCTTGAGTACCTATGCTGTATTTCAGTGAGTAATTATGTTGTGTGCTTCTCTCTACTCCAACTTCTCAGGACAACAAGCTCGTAAACAAAAGAGACAGAGGAGGTGCTTTCGCGCTGTCTCCCTCTGATGATGTCATCGACCTCTCCCTGGATTACCTCGAGTGCACTTTCCGCGATGACATCACGTGCCAACCCCTCCTCTCAATCCATTTTAGCCACGCCGGTCATGAATCAGTCGACGTTGAAAGCTTTTATCCAACACATTGAGCAGACCGTCGACCCTGGACCAAATTCATGAGCAAGATGTTTGTGGGTGGGTGGGTGCTGAGAGGGGTGAGTCGGGTTGGGTTGGGTTTACATGCCGAGAAAGTTCTGCATGCCTCCAGGCATCCAAGTATTGAATTTGAACCGTTGACCTCTGGGGTGTCACAGTTCTAGGCCCTGCATGCGTTTGTGCGATTGGCCCAGAGCCGCTCTGCGCAGGGCGGGTTCAGAGGGTTCGAGGTCCCGGCCCGTGCAGCTAGTGGGTCTGGAGGGAATTGCGGAGTGCCAAGGTCTGGCCTCCTCCTCCTCTCCCCCCTTCATCATTCCTCCCCTCCAGGCTATCAACAATCAGCTGCAAGTGGAGGAAGACAGAGCACTAGAAAGCAAAGCTGTTTTTTAACTCCTTTCTCTTCCTCTCTAGTATCTCTCTGGCAATGAGAGGCTGCAGGGAAGGTGTTTGTGCTTCAGAGTGGCTTCAGTAAGGGACCTATTGTTCGTCTCCCAGAGGCTCTCAAATCAATAACTCATCTCTCCCTCTTTCTCTCTGTCTCTCTCTGCAACAAGACACCACAGAGGAAAAAGGCCCATCGACTACACAGGACCCGCTTTCATGATTCACGCCACTGAAGAAGAGAAAGACAGAGACGGAGAGGGGAAGTAAGAAAGACGAGGGGGAAGAGAAAGTGGCCGGGAGGAGGAGGTGGAGGCAGAGGGACACTGCGGGGGCCGACGCTATAAAGACACAAGAGGAAGAAGGCGACCTCGGGGTCATCGCTCTCCTTACACACACAGACAGGCTATCTATAGTTGCTGAGCCCAGCCAGATTGATCTTATTGTCTTAAAGGAAGAAAGAGAGGTTGCTCCTAGAAGGCGTTAATATCATCAAGCTAACACCATCTGAGTAAACAGTAACTATAGCTCAACCAGGGTAAAATCGGAACTGTTTTTCAATCCTTTACAACAAAAATACTAGGATATCTTGGCAGTATTCATTATGGCCGTTAGCTTTTAGCATTTACATAGACACTGATGTTAATTTGATGCCTGTGCTCCAACAAAAGCACGTACAATCTGTAGCTAAAGGGGAAGAAAAAGTCCTTAATGGTTGCTCTTTTTTATAGTAAACTGACTCAAGTTTGTCTCCTTGAACAATTATTTCTGTTTATTACAACTGGGGTTTTATTTCTCTCCTTCTATATTTGGTCGGATCTTGAAAAAAAAAGTTGGATGATCAGATATGTTTTACAAACTTTGGAAGAGAAAACGAAGGCCAATGGTAGAAGTATGACCCAAGCTGTCTGTTTTAAACGTTTATCGCAGTTTAAAGGCTGATTGACTGACTGGTATAACCTTGTTTTCAGACACATATCATAGTTGTACACTTGTTCCCTTCAACCAAAATTTCAGTTGCTTTCACCTTCGGTTGAACCTCCAAATAAAGCAGTTTTAAATAATCTGACAACAATTACTTCAGTGATTAATGACATCATCACTGATGGAAATGATTGGCAAAAGTACAAAAATAACACCCAAGTTGTAAAAACCTGCAATCTAAGTGCTATAGCTAAGCTTATAAGACAACAACCTACATCTGGAGCACCAATCAAGCCTAATTAGGTCCAAGGTATACTTTTTCAAATAATTCAGTAAAAATCTGTCACATAGTTTTCAAGACGTAAAGATTAACATGCTTAGAAAGGTGAAATAACCTCCATAGTAATATTTAGAGAAAAGTGACTTCAGATGATTCACATGATTTTCAAAATAATATTCATGTATTGCTCAAAGGCACATCCTTAATTTTCTCAATTGATCTGATTTCTATAGATAATAGAGATGTGATTATATTGCATCAGTTTTTATGCCAAAATCAAATATTTGTACAACTTGCAGCATTTTAATCCCCAACATCGTCATGGTGGGTCAACACCAAATCAGTAAAATTTGAGGAGGTTGTTTTTTTATTATTTCTTCACCAAGTCTTTGGTTCTCTTTCTGTATCACTGCACAATTTTCACAGCTGTACCGTGGATTACGTCTTCCTCGAATGCGAAGGGAAATGTAATTCTGCTTTCTGCAGGGGTAACGTCTTTATAGCTTTTCCTACACAGGTGTCTCTGTGTGAGTGAGCGAGATAGAGATGGAGGAGGAGAGAGAGGGAGCGAAAGATGCTTTAATGGAGTTATGCAAATGGAGGTGGCCCCATAATCCCCTGGCTAAGTATTCCACCAGAGATGTGGACCGTACAGCTGTGTACAACGGGGATCTACACCATGCATTTCCTCTCTGCCTGTACACAGAAAGCTCTGATACAACTATATATCCTCATCCATGTAGTGTGAATTAAGCCCCAACACTACCACCACCTCCCTCAGTATCAGTCTCCTTCTGTTTTCTGCTTGCCACTTCCATCACTGAATATCTTTTTCCTGCCAATAAACTTAACAATTTGTGTTTGTAGGCACGCGTCCAGAGTTTATATGCCTATATTCAGCACAAGAAACCCCACTTTTCATTGCATGTGAACACGTAACGCTTGCATATATGTACAAAATGTATCCCTTTGTTTATTTATAATGCTGCTTGTGTGGGAGTGTGTTTACATGTTTATGGGTTATGGCATATGATTTTGTGCTTTCAATACATTGTACAGCAGGAATTTTTATGTGCAACTGCTTCCAGGTTGAAGATTTATATGAGTGTGCTTTTTATGGTGCTGTAGGGTTTTCTACTGTATGTGTATGTTGACACACACAGCTTTATTTTATGCTTGAGTGTCTCTGTTGATGAATGTGTCCTCAAGGGCGATTACATTCGGCGTAATGTGTATATATGTGCAATTAAACTTTTGAATTAAAGGGGATTTTACTCAGTGTGTCTGCGTGTGTGTCACAACACTATTCTGTGTGGACAGATGTGCATCTACCGCTGTGTATCTACCGCCTATATCTTGCATAAAAAGTCTAATATCAGTGGCTCTTACGTGTGTGTGATGTTGGTAAATGATTCAGCCAACCTGCCCAGTCTCCTCCGCTGAGGGAGTGACCTCTGGATGATGGAGAGAGAGAAACAGCGAGTACAGGGAAGCCTCACTCCCACCCTCCACGCCATTTCCCTCCATCACCCCCTCCGGTGACTCACACGCCCAGCGTGAGTGTAGGCCTCTACCCACAACCCCCTGCTGCTTGTTTAGAACAACAACAGAGGGAGACAGTAGGATCACAGAGTAACTGGCAGGGAGGGAGGGTGGGAGGAGAGACAGTGGGAGAGAGAAAAAGAGGAGGAGGGAGATGAGATGGATGATAGACTCTGGATATTTTTCTGGTTTGTATGTGTTTCATAGATTGAGGGAATGGTTGAAACCTCTTACTAATACAAACAAAAGGAGAAATCATAATGAAAAGAGCCATGGAATTGAGTTTTCAGTGGAAAACTACACTAATACAACTAATACACAGTGTGTCCAAAAGTATGTGGACACCCCTTGATGAATGTGTGTACTGTTTCAACATTACAGAGCTCTTTCGCACAAAGTCAGGTCCATAAAGAAATCTAACTGTCAATCACAGTGTTTTATCTGGTATCTAATGCTTCTACTTTCTACAGTATGTGTGATACCAAATATGGTTAAAGTTGGAAAGATTGTAGTTATAGTTAATAAAAAGGCAAATGTTGATTGCAGATTAACAATCAAAGTCCAGTCCCCCTGCATCAAAGTCTTGCTATACCCCCATCTACCGCCCTGACCTCCACACATTACTTACTGCCTAACTACATTAAGGGCACACAACTTCCTTCATTGACACTGAACATTCGTGAGTTGTGGAATTGTCCAATACTGATGTAATTTATTTGGATATTGAACAGGGGAGAACTTGACTGGTCTGCACAGAGCCATGACCTCAAATCCATCCAACCTTATCGCCAAAAATCAGTGTTGGGCCTCACTAATGCTCTTGGAGCTGAATGGGAGTAAATGCCTGCAGTCAGTTTCCAAAATCTGGTGGAAAACCTTTCTAGGGGAGAGGAAGCTGTTTTAGCAGCAAATTAATGGCCATGATTTTGTAATGACATGTTCAACTTAACATAGTTTTGAATGCAAACTGTAAAAAAAAATGTGGATTGCAAGAAATATGCACATAAAATGCATTAAGCTACATTTATTGATAAATCAACACACTTTAAGCGCGTATGTACACACACACACTATAAACACAACCCTGCACACACATGCACCTGACAATCCTTGAATCCCATTAAAACGTATTTAAGGGTGTCTAATGGAAATTGATCAGTGATTAAGATCATTTCAGGTTAATCCAATTAATCAATGCCTGCTGATTAGGATAGTGGCAAAAAAAAGCAAAGGATTCATCACAACTCCTTTCGGAACTGGCGGTCCCCTGCCGACCGAGTCGACTGTCCGCTGTCAGCCACAGCGAGCAGGGAATTTTAAACAGGTGTGTCACCTTCAAGTCTGGTTGTTCGTCTGTTGGGGACTGGGAGAAGATTCATGCAAGAAGTCAACTAAAAAAAAAGATGTTTGGAGGAGTTTATTAAAGAGTGTTTAGAAATAGCAAACACACAGATAGATGGAAAGTGAGAGGAATTGCTCGTGCATGAATGAATCCCCTCTGAGATCTTTTGGAGATGTTAGGAATGATATTTAACTCAATTGAGATGTATAGACTTATGTAAAGCTCTCTGAAGAGTAAACAGACGAATTACAGAAGCAGAATGAACAAAATACTGAGCTATGGGTCCAACAGAGGAAGGAAAAAGACAGTGAATGAGATGAAAAAACCCTTAATTTCAACAAAATCCAGATGTATTCTCTTTGCTTTGACTATTGATATTTGTGGAACAATGGAGAGATATTTGGCAATCTTTGATAAAGACAAAAAATGTTGAGCTTCTGAAGTTCCGTGCATTATAATCTCGATTAAACTCCAAGAATTAAGTCCACTTTGACCACACACACGCAGAACCCATGAACAAGGTTAACATCCTACAGCTTTGAAAGTATGCTGTATGCCAAATAGTAAATCACAATCTTATTTTATGCATAAATTTGACAATGTATGACAATCTATAATCTGAAAAATAGGGAAAAAACCTCCACCATCCTCTCTAGCAGCTTCATTTAATACCCAAATATCCAGCAATGATAACAGTATTAATTACTTGAAACAGCAATGTTGCCTCACATTTGTCTGATGCTCTTTTTTCAATTCTTTGAGAAGTGTCAGCATATCTCCCCCCCCCCCCTCCCTATAATCTAAACCATTTGGTTGGGAGAGAAAATCACAAGCACTTCTTCAGAGTTTTTTCTAGGGAGGGATTGACTTTCACTTTGGTTTTCCTTGAAGTTTCAACTTCAACAAATACCTCTTCACATCATTTCAGACTGCCAATAGACATTTCTGTTCATTCGTCTCTGTTTGCATTCTTCTCATTATTTGGCGTGCATTCACATTTGATCTAAACCATTATTTGCTTTCAATAAAACAGATCACAGAAGCAGATTTGGGGCCAGAAAATGCTGCTCAATTGCTATGTGCGTGCAGATACTGAATTTTGAGATCGTTTTAAACCTTGTCCTAGTTGTCTGGAAGTTTTTTTTTCCTTCACCAAAACATTAGGCTGTCATGTTTCCTATTTTGATTAATGGTTTTGCTTTCAGATCATGGCTTCAGCTTGGCAGTGTCTTTCTGTCTTTCTCACGGACCAGTAGTTCTCCTCACTCTCCCATGTCTATGCACTTTTTTCATACAGTATGATTTTTTTTTTTTTAAGTTTCAATGTGCCTAGAGACACAGCTGGAATGTGTTGTACTGTGGCTACTGTTTTGCCGACAGCATGACAGTGTGATTTGCTGAGGTGAAACTTACGACCTGGGTCAGTACTCAGAGTGTGAGAGGGTGGAGTTAGAGGTCGTATGGGCATTTGATAGGTCACTGAGAAAGTAGTAGCCGATGGGCGGTTCTTGATAGAGTTTGGTGTGAAAAAAAAAAGCCTGAAAAGCAAACACCCTCTCTCCATTGTGACTGGACTGTGAGTGGACCGAGTGCAGATGTAGGCCAGAGCCCTGTTAGAGCAGCGGACAGACTGAATTTATAGGGCAATTTAGGAGAGGCTGTTGGAGAGATGCAGGGGTTGCCGGTCATCACTTTCTCTCTCAATCTCCCACCACTTGTGTGCACATTCATAAATTTTGTGCACACATGAAGCCTACACGCAGCACCTCACACACTCAATCTGCACCTAAAGCTATTCACAAACACCTTACTTAGAGGATGACACACCTGCTGTGGGCAGTAAGTCATTCATAGTGGCACAGTGAGGCAGACAGCGCGCTCACTGTAATTCACTTTCCCCGTCTGACCCGATAAAAGATAGAAGTACTACAGATAGAGGAAGACTTATTGAATAAACAACAGGATTCGTGCATAAAGGTTTAATGGACCTGAGGCCGTAATGGTCCATTTTGAATTTACATTGAGCAAGGACAATACTGTCATGTGCATGGATAGCCAGCTACCCAACAGACTAGCCATATATTTAGCTTTTGTCCTTGCTTAATTTAAAGTGTCGGCATCCATCTATCGAACCATTTTCTGCTGGTTCTCTAGGTTTTCTTTGTGGTAGCCTGCTAGGAAAAACAGCCCACTTTCCTTGGCTACTTCCTCCCTTGTCATTCCCAAGACAGATATATAATCCTTCCAGCAAATTCTGGGTTGGATATGCTTGGGGATACCTCCTCAGGAAACTATCCTGTGGACATCTTTTTCTGATAAGAAGTCAAACCACCTCATCTGACTCCTTTAAACATGAAGGAGCAGCAGAAACATCAAGCTACTTCTGGACGTCTGAGCTTCTGACCTTGTCCCCAGAGGGTAAGCCCAGCTACCCTGTGAGAGAAACTCACTTCAGTTGCTTGTATCATCTGTCTAAAGATCTCATTCTTTGGTTACTACCCGAAGCTCATGACTATATATGATTTTGGTAGATTGACTGGTGAATGAAGAGCTTCGCCATTATGGTCAGCTCACTCTTCACCGCAGCAGTCCAGTTAAATGCCCATTTTGTGCAAACTGACCCAAAGGGAGCAAACCACAGTTTTAACATGATATCAGACTTGGAAAAAGCTGACTATAACTCTAAGAGAAGAACTTAATCATTGGTGCTCATACAACTATACAGTAAGCTAAAGACAGTTGTATACTAACCTTTAAGGTACATTTGAATTCAAAATGTTTCAGCTAATCACAGTGGGAATTAAGGTCAACCAACCAAATGTTGTGTAGTGTGGGATAATCTAATCTTCACCATGGGTTTCTGTCTCCTCTGGTTTCAAAAGTGCTCTGAATACAACTTCAATTAAGACGTTGTAGGTTATGTCATAGTGGTGCTAAGTCATGTTAATAATCATAATAAAGTAGTAATAAAGAAGACAAAAGAAGCAGCAGGATTTATAGATGAAATCCTTGAAGTTACTGAATCAAGAGCAGACGACAAACACACCTAAAAACGACTCAAAACCCCTCGTAAGGTTTTCTGAGGTCGCTCTTTGAAGGGCTGGTTTGTTAAATAGCACACTTGAAAGTGTGTGAAACTCCCTTTAATGAATGATTATGGATTTTTAATTTCGTTATATTTCCCCACAGAGACAGACAGAAAGAAAGAAGGAGAGTAATGCCTGGTGGGGACAGAGAGAAGGGATAGTAAAGGGCAGCCGTGGGTAGAATGGAAAGCAGAGACGAAATACAGGAAACGAGAGAGGAAATGAGAGCTCAGGAGGTGGATGAAGGAAAGCTTGGTGGAAAATCGCCATTTGGTGGCTAATTAACCGATCCATGTGACCTTTCTGGATCATAAAATACAGAGACATCTCTTCTTTTCAATGCAGTCGCACAGGTCATCAGTCTTGAACTTTGCGAAAACGAACCATTCTGTAAATAATACTCCCTTAAAAGCGTGCAAATGCCGAGAATGCTGCACAGTAAGCGACAATTTGAACAAGATATTTAGACGTGATTCATAGAAAACTGCAAAAGTACTTTGTTTGGGTGAGAATGTGTGAGCAGGTGACAAAATGTGTACCCTTACACACCAAATACACACCAGACAAGTGGGTATTTTTCCTGTTTTTTCCCCACTTAACCTCGCCTCTCCATGTATGCTTAAAGGGCTTCATTCTGCTAAATTGTGGTTAAAAAAGGGCAAACTGTACTCATCCTCTCTCACTGTTATGAGTGTGGCAAATGGAGAAGAAACCAGAAAAAAAAAAAAAAAAGAGCCTAAGAACAGGTGAATGACAGCAAGCCCCCGGTGAGATAAAGCACCCGATTGAATTATTTACCTCCTCCATAAACATTTCCCGCCTCTTGCCACCTGAAAGAAAAGGGCCTCCTTCTCCAAGTTATGACAGTAAACTGGTTTCGGCAGCAGCTCTCTTTAGGGATAATAGGCCTTTATGGGCTAAGTTATAGCACAAGGAAGATTCTCCTTGACAATTCGCTCACTTTATCCTGCCGAGTGCGCCGTGAGATGCAGAGCGGTGCAACCTGGCACTGAAAAACGCCAGAGGGGGTTTGGGAGAGAGTAATGAAGGAGACGTTGTGCTTACTTCATAAACTTGTCACAGCTCCTTTTCATTTTATTTCCCCAACAAACCCGATTATTCCTACCTCCTTCCCCCCCCGATGGCGTATGCAGCTGCGTTGTGGGTCAGTTAATAAATATATCACTTTTGCAACCCTAAAAAGTGCTGCACTATTAAAAACGGCACGGGGGGATAAAATATGGATGAGTCTGCTTCGGTGCTCCAGGTGTGTCAAGTGTGATTTAATATGAGGAGAGGACGCGCAGCTCGGGAAGGGAGATTACTGAGGAGAGCACAGACAGACAGGACGACCTTTGACCTCTGAATAGCAGCCAGTCAGCTAATACTGCTGAGCTGAACCTCACAAAACAGCCGCTGGGGAGAGACCCGCCTAAATCTATCAGCTTTACTAGATCAGGAAGACGTGCGCGTCAATCTTTGGCCAATCTGTTAGTGTTAGTGTTTGTGTGTGTTTGTGTGTGTGTGTATATTTTTAGGATATAAGGTGTCAACCCTGAAAGTGTGACAAACTGCATGTGTAGATTTGTACGTGTGTGTACTTGTCAGCTTGTGTGTTTGTATGAGTCACCTGCCAATGTGTGTTTTGATTAACAAGCTAAAAGGTGCTACCTGTAGCCTAGATTAATTAATTTAAAGATATTTGTGTAATTGCTGCTAACAAATTAGATGTTACACCTAGAACTTTTTTCTTCTCCTTTGTCTGTGAATGTGTCCTCCACTGGTCACAGAGCCACAGGCTAGGAAATGGGCTTTCCTGTCGTTCAGAAGGGCTAAGCTGACAGAGCATGAAGGCAACCATAAAGCTCCAAACTGCCTCCTGATACTGGCCCACTCTGTAGCTAATCATTGCACATCTTCCTTTCATCTGTTCAGCACTTTTTTTTTTTTTTTTACTCCTCTTTTCTGACTCTATCCACCCCCACTTTCCTCCTTCTCACCCCCTCCACCCCCCCATCGCTGACCCCAGTTGCTCACCTCCCCTTGCGCCGCATCGGTTCTCGTTTTTGTGTGTGACAGTTTGTGGGCGTGTGTGTGTGTGTGTGTGTGTGTGTGTTTTGGAGAAAAAGTGAGTGTGGCTGTGAGAAAAGGAAAAGTGTGTGTGTGTGTGTATGTGTGTATGTGTGTTGGTGTGTGTGTGTGTGTGTGTGTGTGTGTGCACTCTGCAGCAGGGTTTCTGCTCTGAGAACTACCTTGCATGCCCTCTAAATCTGCTGAGCTCTCACAAAAAAGGAACTCTGCTTTCCCCATCCGCCCCCCCACACACACACACACACACCCCACCCCCCAACCCCCCACCTCAGAATCTCACACAGCGATGAGGCGGAGTTGTACTTCGACCGAGCAACACAGCAGCTCTGAGAAGGGGAAGCACCACCTGCTGCCAGCCTCAAAATGAAGAGTAGTCACCAGTTTCTCCCCCAAGTGTCACTCAGAAGAAGCAGAAATGCTGCCGTTTCTTTCAACTGTAACACTCCCGACTCCACCGGAAAAAAAGAGGAAAGCTTTTGAACCCCGGAGGTGACACACTCAACACCGACACACAATGAAATAAAGCTCCTTCCCTTACAATGTGCACACATGAAATCCTGAATGATCACCTACAACACCACTATCACCAAGCAGACAGGGCTCACTGGGCAGCAAGTGAAGCATGCGTGACCCCCGCCGACCGCTGCCGAGCCACTGGGACAAACCCACAGGTAGTCGTGCATAATTCCACTTCCTGCCCCCAGTAATGGCTTCTGCTGACCTCTGGCTGCACGCCGCGACCTATCATGCCCCATCAAGCGCGCCCCAGTCCTCACAGCACGGCAGCCCCCGAGGCTGAGTGAACAAAGGGCTCGGGAGATTGTTTTAAAACATACAGTACTCCATTACTGTCACCTTTTCACCTGATAAAAGATGTAAGCAGTAAAATCTTCCATGTAAATTCTGTAATGTATTCTGATTACTTTCAGATAGACGGGATGTGAGTTATAGTTACTGATACAGATGTTTAAGACCTGGTTTAATGAAATGGAGTCTCATCTTTTACTCACAATTCTGACAATAAAAGTGTTTCTGTAATTCAACAACAGGTTTCTCCTTAGGATGAGACATCATAATTCTGATACTGATGATTGCAGGAGCTAAATTTTAATGTATAGCAACATTTATTGCTTTCAAGGCCACCGATTCTTCCTCAAAAATATAGCCAAAGTCCTAAAAGTGAAAAAAACACTTTCAAAGACTGTCAAGGGCCGTGTGATCTCTAAGGCGGTGTTCAGACCAACATTAGCTCTGCGTGAAAAAACGCAACCCTCTCATTCATATGAATGGGGACAGTGCACTGACGTAAGAGGCTCCAGGAAAAAAAAACAAAACAGGGTTGTGTTGGAGAAAAGTTAAATCTGTATCGACTTTTGCTGAAACGTAACATGATCCAGCAAGGTGCTGCGCTGGCACATACATGTACGAGCACTTTCCTGGTGGACTACTACAGTCATGGTACTGTAACTTTCAGAAGTTGTACAGTCCTGTTTGTGAATATGTATATCTGTATAATGTTTTGGTGTCTGATAAGTCTCTAAATGCATTAATCAGTAGCTCCAATTTGACTTCCTGGACTGCATTTCATTATCTCACTGGTACTTTAAACGACACGCCACCACCAGCATAGCACCTTGCATTGTTTTAAAGGACCAGCGTGTAGGATTTAGTGGCAACTAGCATAACCCTCTCTCCCTCATCTAAAGATGTACGAGAATCGACGGTGGCGACAAAACTCACGAAAAACGTGAAAGGCCATCTAGAGGCAGTGTTTGGTTTGTCTGTTCTGGGCTACAACAGAAACATGGCGGTGCAACATGTCAGGTTCCTTAGTAGAGGACCCACTCCCTATGTAGATATAAAGGGTTCATTTTAAGGTTAACAAAATAACTCCTTTTTTGATATGATTATACACTAACATAATATACTTAAGAATATTATATTTCTGCTGCTAGATGCCACTAGATTCTTTACACTGCTCCTTTAATGCTGTTTTCAGTTTACAGTCTGTCCTACACTAAATACATGGCCTAATTAATTCATTAGTTAATTTTCACTTGAAGATTAAAAAAAAAAAAAAAAAGTTATTAAATCTTTTTTTAGCCAGTAATTCCCTTCATGTCATTTTAATGAAAAGTTAAAAAAGTCTACTTTTACTTCCTGTTTAAATTCATATTATATTTATATTTATTTATTCATATATATTTATTATTACATTTTTTCACAAAAATGTGTGAAAAAAAAACAAAACTTGACTCGAGGCTTTATTGTACTCTACATTTGTGCAGGTGAAACTAGTAAAAACCTTCCACCTTTTACACTAATTAATGCACTTATTGTGTCAATAGGTGAATAATTATTATTCAAAAGTATACTACACATGCTTTTACATCAACGTGTGTGTTTATATATACTGTATGGTCCACTTCCTGCATTTTATGTTCATGTGTAAAACACACACACACACACACACACACACACACACACACACACACACACACACACACACACACACACACACACACACACACACACACACACACACACACACACACACACACACACACACACACACACACACACACTGAGCTGCAGCTGGCTGACTGGCTGGGATGACATGTTAAGGATGTGTTAATTCACCCCTCTAAGTTTCCTTATCATGTCTGCTGCTTGGTCATTCATTAATAGTCCTGTTTTAATTAGCCATTAGTGAACACACTCCCCATGTCAGAGATATGAGATTGGTGGTGGGGGTAGTGTATGTATCTGTGTGTGTGGAGAGGAGTCGGAGTGGAGGGGTTGTAGGCATACTGCAAGGAAGGTGGATGTGTAGTGTGCGTGTGTGTGTGTGTGTGTGTGTGTGTGTGTGTGTGGACAGCTCCATTCTCCCACTGTGGCGGCAGAACAATTGGCAGGGACACGCTGTTCAGTGGGGCCTCCTCCTCATTATTGGCCCACTGCTCACTTGTGAGCCATATCATTGTACTGCAAGACAATGGCTGCCAGGGGCCCCACCCGACATGATAGCCCCCCTCCACCCCAACCCCCTCTTCCAAACACACACATACCAGCCCAGCTATAAGCTTAACTCCCACTCCCCATTCCTTCTTCATTTACCCCGCAGAGCAATCGCCATGCTCCCCCCCTCTTTACATCTCAACCCTGCAGTATCGCCGCACCTGATTGGCTGAGGCACGGACACCTGCCGCTGGTCAGAGTCCACAGCGAGAGAACAGGGGATTAAGCCTAATTAGCATGAACAATAAAAACAAACAAACACACATTGGGGAGAGGGGTCACCAAGGCAATCCCACTGTCTCTCTTAATTAGCATTGTTTACCAAGTGACACAGTTGGTTCATGATATCTGCTACATAGCAGCACACATCTATTAGATATATCGTGCTCTCAGTCATGTGTGCACTGTGCTGAGACACACAAAACATATGTGTGTGTGGTGTGTTTGAACAACTTGTGTGTGTGTGTATGTGTGAGCTGAACCAGATTGTTTTTTTATTTCCTGTGTAAGAGTAGTGATGTTAATTATTGACTTTAAGCCTCATCTGATTAAACTTTGTGTCATGAAAATTGGGTTTTACTGCAGTGTCTGAAATGCATTGTATTACAAAAAAATGGACACTCATCCACAACCTTCCATATACTTTTAAGTTAGAACACTTGGTTCAATCTTAATGTTGCAGCATATAGGGGTACTTCTGACTTTTTTGTAAAAATGATCCCTGTGCCTTCCTAAGAAAAAGCCAGGAATGAAAAAAGAGACCGATGCATACTTTATTAGAAACATAAATTCATTATTTAGAATCAAAATCAAAATATCACTACAGAAAATAGCCATGCATACAAACAAAGCATTCTCAGAGTCCCTTTTGCATGAGTCATGTCTGCCTGAGCAAAGTTACAAAATGCTCCATGCTAGTCAACATTGTCTCAACAGCACACTCTAGCATCACATGTAACTGGGCAGTTCTGTCACACACACAAACAATAAACTTCTCTTCTAATTATCAATATAATCTTTACTCCAAAAATATAAGAATATCAATACATTTAATTCCTACTTGTCTAAAGTCACATATGAAAGTAACTTACTTACTTAAAGCCTGTGACCCCAGTTGGGCGTAGGCCGCCAACAAATGTTCCCCAGGCATCTCTGTCCTGGGCCAATTTCTCCAGCTGTCCCCATGTACAGCCAGTTCTGCCTCCAGGTCACAGCACCAGGTGTTTCTGGGTCTGCCTCTTTTCCTTTTCCCTTATGGATTCCAAAAGAGGGCATGTCTTGTGATCTGGATGCAGGCTTGCAAAGACTGTGACCAATCTATCTCCAGTATCTTTGGAGGATTTCTTCCTCTGCAGGCTGCCGTCTTGTTCGCTGCCTCAGTTCCTGGTTGCTGATAATATCTGGCCTGCAAATTTGGAGGCCGGTTGAATGTCTGCATTCTCTTCATGTCTGTGAGAGTTGTTCTCCAGTTTTAGAAGGTATTGTAGATCCTGATCTTGGTGTTGGTGGGCAGATCTGAGGGGAGGGGTCTCCAGACATGTTTTCAGCAGATGGAAATGTACGAATATTAGGAAATTAAACCGGAGGATGTTGGAAGAGTCTGTAACTCTGACCTCAACTCTGCCCAGCTCCTTTGTGCTGAGCTGGTACGTCAACTGTTCAAATGTGTCCACATACTTTTGACCATGTAGGTTTTCAACTTTGTTTCCTACTCTGGCCAGTTTTAAAACTCAAAACTTTCAAACTCATATCCAAACCAAATAATACTCTGCCTCAAGGGTTACAAGGTTACCATACAGACATTTGCATGCGGCATTCACACATACACCAACACACATGCATAAAGTTCAGGGGACACTGATGAGCTGAATAAAAAAAAAACCCTATCGATTGCCACACCACATATATAAATATTAGTGAAGAGATGATTGATGATGGGATTTTTAAATCTCTTTGGCATCGTAGAAAAATTGCATTTGCCAACCCCTGGGGAACTCACAACTGCAGTGGGGGTCAGTGAAAACTGGGCCAAATCAAAGTGATTAAGGACCTGCAAATCAATAACGCTTTTATATTAGATTTACTCACCCCACTCGGATCACACCGAGTCAGCAGAAAGATAGAGATAGGCAGGGGCTGAAATGAACCCAGATCCAACTAAGCATCGGCAGATTGGGTGCCGGTATAAATCTTTAGGCTCACATCAAGTAAGTCTTTGAGGCGTGATAAAATAATATAATCATCTTTAAATGGCAGGGTGAGGATGAGTTGAGGACTGTCTTTTGTTTCTGCTGATCCCCTGAACTCCTGTGTTTTGATGATGAAACTGAACCATTACCCAGAAGAAGCCATCTGTGAGGAATGTTGATGGTCTTACTTTAAATTTGGAGGGATGTCGTTGTACAGTGGAAACGTCTGAGGAGGCTGTTTGAATGTGGAATTATGCCAGAGACAGAGGTAATCACCAAAGGCTGTCAGAGCTGGAGGGAGAATATACTGTTGGCTGTAAAGATAGCGATTCAGTTTCCCGAGGGAGAACAAGAGGATGTCTTAATGCCACAGAAGGAAGCACAGTAACAAGAATCAAGCCCAATAAATACATCTCACATTTCTTTTTTAAATAACCTGTTTTCATGTGACATTTTTTAAGAAATATAAGGTTGGTGTTCTTAAGCAATAATCCACCCAAAAACATACTTTACATTTCTGGGTATATTTTTCTTTGCTTGTTAGACAGTTGGTCTAATATTACATAACATTACCACAATTCAACAGCATTTAAATGACTACATGTCTACTGGCAATATGATATTATTTTGTTAATTTCTCACAAAACCACAAATGATAGGGAAAGAAATGTTCATACCACTGTTTTCTAATCTGCCACCCGTGAGTTTAAAGTTTATGTTAACCTAATAAAAACTACTTCACTAAATCTAGTAAAAGATCATTGTTATAGTTAAACCAACATTTTTTTGCTCAGAGGGGAAAGTCTAATGTAAAAGTCACACACACTATGTCGACCAATTAGCCAATTCCTTGCCTCCTGGGATGTGAAGATATGTGAAGTGCAGTTAAGATAACCTAAGGCGGTAACCTTTCAGAAATCCCAGTCAACCATCAGGTGTTGCTGTCAGTCCTGCAGAGTAAAATACCAAGAGCTTCTTGTTGTTAACACTCATATAGAAATAGCCAAAAAAAGCCTCAACATGAGACTCAGAGCTGAGAAACAACAAACTTTACAACCCTCCTCCAAGTTGTCAAAAGACATTCTGCAAAATGCAAGAACTCACTAATGAAACCAGACAAGGCAGGTTGAGGAAAAGTGGACATAACAAAACCACGAGTTGAAAGACTTCATGACAAAATAACTCCTGGAATGTATTGAAAATCACAGGCAAATGATAAGCTATCTGAAGTTTGATTTTTACTTTGGGGGGGGGGTGAATCCTTTCTTGAGCCAGACAAACCACATCTGTCGCACTGCCGACATAAGAAACAGAAGAACCCAAGTTGGTGACAGATGCAGATACCGATCTCAGACCAGATATCAAGGCTTACAGCTCTCAGATGGCAACACAAGCAGAGACACTTCCAGGCTTTGGTTAAACTGAATGAAAAGAGATATACAAGGAGAATGTGTACGTTGTAAATGTGTATGTTTCACATATGCAAACAGCCTTCTCTGTGAATGCCAATTAGTAAATAAATAGCTCTGTAGTGACAATTAGTTGACTAGTCTTGAAATGAGCGCCTGAGCATGTGCATACACACTTGCACACGTACAATGTGCCATTGCCCCTTATCTCCATGGAGACCACATGTCCCCCCCGCACCCTCCTCTACCCCCACCTAACCAGTGTTTGTCTCACAGTAAATCTAAATTGGCGAGTGCAGTTAACCCCCTCACCTCTTCCTCAGCTAGCTCCTAAGTCTCTGGATCTCTGCAGTAGACGATGAGAGAGAATTACAATCAATGTGAGAAAAAAAAGAAGAGCAGGGAAAAGGGGTGGGGGGGGGGGGTTAAAAAAGAAAAAAAAAGAGGAAAAAAAAGGCAGTGGAACGTGTTAGCGCACAACACAGCCGGGGTCACGCAGAAGTCATGTGTTTTTTTTTTTGTTTTTTGTGCTGAAGATAAAGAAAAAAAGAAACTTTCATTCCATGCGTGTGTGTTATACAGTTTCCTTTGAGGAATGGAAGTCCATTTTTGCAAGAATCTTTGATGTGATGTGGTGCGAGGGAGAGCGGATGGCTATATGTGTGTTTGTACATTGGAAAGGGTTGGGGAGGGAGTGAGGGGGTGGGGGGGGGAGGGCTCTGAAGGAACCTCCAATCTGTTTACAGCTCTGATTGGAATTACACAATCAATTACCACCCCCTGCTGTGGCCCAAATGAGCCAGCCCAAAAGACAGGGGAATTGGTTAAATGTTATTGTTGGGAGGCCATTATCCAACAATCGGGGTGGTTAATGCAAGAAAATGACATTCATTAAAAGACTCGACGGGAGGCTCCCAGGGGCCAGGCTACAGCTGACCCTCATTCACCGCCAGGCTTTGTGGGCCCTCGTCCACTGTGGGGAGGGGAGATCATGTCAAAGGCACAAAATGCTCCTCTTTTGTCAGAGAGTGGCCTTCAGTCTCTCTTTGCAAGCATGTGTGTGTGTGCTGCGGTGTGTGTGTGTGTGTGCTGTGATGTGTGTGTGTGTGTGTGTGTGCCAGAGAGGGTCAGAGAGCCAGAGAAAATACCTGTGACTGCGAGTGTGAATGTTTTTGTGCTTGAGAGAATGTGTGAGGTGTCAGAGAGAGAGAGAGAGAGAGAGAGAGAGAGAGAGAGAGAGAGAGAGAGAGAGAGAGAGAGAGAGAGAGAGAGAGAGAGAGAGAGAGACATAGAGAGAGAGAGAGAAAAGGGATAATTACATCATTCTGTGAATTAGAGGAGTAGAGGGGGAGAGTGATTGAGGCCCCCCTCGCCGATGGATGCACATGTAATCCTGCAGTAATGAGGCAGCACCAGAATCATACTCCACACACACTTAGTCCTATAATGTATATCATCAACGCTACAGCTTGAGAAAAGTAATAAATAAATAAATCGCTATTCCCTTTTTTGCGAATGCTCTTCTAGCTGGCAACAGTGATATCATCTTTCGACGCAGACAAAGCTATCAAAAGCCAAAAGTCAAAAGTAAGCACAGACATCAGCCCACAGAGTGAAAGCAAACCGGTCGCAGCCTTATTTTTGAAGCAGGATCCCTCGTGAGAGATTATTTTTTGAAAAACTTCCACCAACGCAAAACGCTTTTTATTTTCCTTGTTCTATTCAGAGAGTTGTGGATAGGACGGCAGGTCAGCGAGAGGAAGACAGACGTGGCCTTGTTATTTCTGTTCTTCCTCCAGGAAACATCATTTCTAAGGAGAAGGAATGTGTTCCTTCATGGCAAAAAGTCACTGTGTAGCTGCTTGTACAGTACACAGAGTGAATTAATGGGGCTGTTTGATAAGAAGCTCCAAGAGTTAACTCAGGAACCTTCATTTAGTTCATCCATGTGCTAGCATTTCCACCATATCTGAAGAACAGTGAAGATCGGGCAAAGAGTTGGACTAAAAAGCAGAGGTTTGGGTTTAAATGCATAGTTATTATGTTCATCATATACTGACTGCTGGATGCTTGAAAAGATGCTGGAAAGAAGCTACTCAGAGGAAGAAAATGGGATGGTGTAGATGATGGCGACTCAAGTAGAGATCCAGATGCAAAGACTTCAGGGCTGATCCGAAAAGATACTAATGGTCACGGTTGGAAGTATACACATATGCGCTAAGTGAAGTTTACCATTATTATCACCTGATTCAAAAGGTAGACAATCTTTTTTCTGGTTATTTTTATGCTATTGAAAAAGCTTGTTTAGTGAATATTGCTAATAATTGAAATCAGTGCTGCAAGTAGCATTTAGCAAGGCCAGTTGGGGACGTTTAGTGCTACAGACACCAGCTTGAAAATCCTCCCTCAGGAGCTGGAATGTTTGGAACCAACAAACAGAATATGATCCAGCTTGCTTTGGGTTAGAAAAGAAGCTAATGTAACAGGTCTGATTACCACCATGTGATCCCAAATCGTACTCAACACACAAGTCGGACAGTTAAAGGCACATAAGTCCAAGGGTCAAATAAAGGCATTCAAAATACCATTAACTTGGTCAGGCAGTAAAAATGGGCACAGAAGGCTGGAACATCTCAGCAGGTGATAGACATTGATAGTCTGGTAGAGGACTAATACTACAGGGCAGGTATAGACTGTATACTGAAGATGTGAGATAAGATGAATGGGAAAAGACTGGGGATAAAAGGTGGATAGAAGGGTACTGGCATCCAAAATAACAGTAGATGTTAGCAAACTGGCATGGAGAACTGAACAGAAGATGACAAAAGGTTCAATCAAGGACCATAATATGTCCCAAAGGGGTCAATAAATTGAGAGAAGAATGTGATGCATTATTTTAATCATGCCATTTCCAGCATATTACGATCCCTCCAAGGTGTTAGTCATCCCCATTTGAAGTAGCAACAGTCTGCAAAACGTCATGCATGCATTTCCTCATGTCCCATTCTGTCTTCTGTGTTTGATTTCACGTCTTTTATTATCTATGAGGCCAAAGCGACTGACATCCGATTAGCACTGATAACTGTTACAGATAACCAAGACAAGGAGGGAGCCGCCACGGGAGTTCGGATCCCAGCAGCGTGCCCATTGAGGACTGAATCAATTTTGCGCACTCGCCAGGTCTGTGGCTTATTGAACACACAGATTGACCCTGCTAAAGACGGCTGCTACTTCAAAGCCAAACGCTGACCTTTGACATTTGACCATCTGTTGGCTCCTCGGGAAAAAAAATAGAGGAACTGGAGAATAAAGCGTTGCAACGTTCATTTTGGCAGGAAAACTGTATTTGCACACATAAAGGGATAAAATAGAAATCTAATATAGTAATTACAAAGCAATAGTTTAATGAAATTTTCTGGTTGCCACAGTTGCATGCTGTCTAGTGTGAGCCAGGCTCATCAGAGAGAGGTGAAATAATTATCACAGGCACCTGTTATGGCAAAGAACAGGTGGAGCTATAGCGTTTGTAATCTCACATCTCAACGGATATTATCGGGATGTGTGTGGGTGTGAATGTGTACGTGCACACAAATTTCATCTTTGTGCCAGATACCGTGTGTGTGTGTTAGGTGCTGAGTTAAGCCTCTGATTGAGAAACAAGCCACAGTAGCAACATGCCTCGCTGTTTCCCCCAGCATCTGTCTTGAGCAGCATGGGGCCTCCATGCGTATACAGGAGGGAGGGGAGGAGGAAGCCCCGGAGAGGCGGCTTCCCTTCATCTCTGCTTCCTCTCACTCTCTCTGTCTCTCTCTCTCGCCCTCTCTCTCTCTCCCTTCTCATTATTTGGGAGGCAACAGTGGAGTTTAAAAAAGACCCCTCTCTCCACTCTCTCCCTCCTTCTCTCGTCTCAGTATGTGTTTTTTTTTTTTTTGTCTTCCATCATCTGCGAGTCAGAGCCGGGTCATATCACAACACGACGTGCTCTGCTGTGAGTTTAGCACCAGACACGCCAGCTCCCCGCCACTTCCTGCGCACAGACACAATTTCTTTGAGACACACTGCGCCGCACTGTCAAAATACTGGAAGTAGATAAGGCGGCAAGTCGAACGAAGGAGCTGTCCTGAATGTTAGGAGATTCTCACAGCTACTTACCTCTTTTCTGTTTCTTGAGAAATGTGGAAATACAAAACTGTACTGGGAAAAAAAAAATAGAGTGGAAGTAGAAAAAATGCACTTGATGGATAGATTCACATCTAACCATTTAGTGTTGTTAAATTACAACAACAACAATTACTACTACTACTACACTGTTGTCTACAGATCTTCTAAAGCAGTTTTTCATATTCACATTACTCTACAGTCCCTACATGATATGACAAACACCTTTAAAAGGCTAATAGATGGTACGTGAGACTGTAATGCTATTCCCATTGCAACAGATAGTGTCTGTCTTTAGCTGTAATGATTGGTAATAAAGGTGCAAAATGAAGTCAGCTGGCTGTGTGATGATCGGCTCCATATGTCGGCTCTGTTGGGGTGCCATTTCACTGTTTCGTTTACCCAGTGAAAGAACTTGATGAGTTGTGGATAAGCAGTGCTTTTGAGTTTGGAAATGATGATGATGGTATCTGTCATTAAAATAAAACTTCACTGAAGCAGATTTCAAAAGGAGAAAATGTGAATATGTATTCCTCTTCTAACTTAACCTAACTCCTCATGGAAGACCTCTAGTGACCTAAAATGAAGCCCTTCAACCCCTCTCCGTGGGTGTTTCTATTCCCATGTACCAACATTTCTTTTAAATAAAATTCTTCTGATTAAATATATTTCAAACAGAAGCTAAATTCACACTTCTAATTTGTTGTTCATGATGTTTTTGGTTAACTTACATGTTGATATCGTCTGTTTCTCTTTAATATCTATCAGTGTTGACCACCATGTTGGTTCAATTCGCTCCTCTGATCATGTTACAGTGTGGATACAATGTACAGGATTAAAAACTACAACCTTATATTAGCTGCTAAAAAAAAGCAAAACTTTGATTTAAAAGAATACAGTCTGACTCCAAAGAGCTGCCTGAGTGTTTACTAGCGAGGGTTGAGGAACTCTGAGTGTCCTTGAAGAGGTAGACGAGTCTATTAATAGCTGTGGATTGTGACTGTGTGCGTGGCTGAGTAAAGTGGCATTTTGGAGCCATTCATCCAAAGAAAGAGCTACTGTATAATCTTCAACACAACATGTTGGGTCTCACTGTATGCCAATATGAGCAGTGCTAGTCTGCTGGCCTCCACGTGGTATACCTCGCCTTCTGTTCTGTTTGCATATCAACACTAAGCACACACACAATTACATTTGGTGGCATCAAACAGTTGTTGCTGTTTTCTTCAGATACAGGTAAGAGATGCTGGTAGATTTCTGAATTTTTTAACTAGGGAGGAGCAGTAAAACTTTGCTTCAGCAGGGTTCGGCTGCATGATTAACATTACTCATTATGTAACTCATGCCTGTGAAGCTGTTTGATTTGATAGATTAACAGACAACTTTTCTAAAAATAGCTGCAGGAAAAGTTTTGGAAACTTTATTCTCCATATCTGTCAACATTTACACTTCTCTGTAGATGCATCTTATATTTTAGCATATTCCACTGATTAACCATACTCCAATGTCCGTATAATTAATGACACATTTACAAGAACTTCCAAGAATGTACAGTTAAACAGGTATATGTTCCTTTCTCTGCAATTGTGTCATATTAAGGCTCCTATAAATCAAAGTATAACCAAACTCTTAATACCACTAGTATTCATGGTCAATATTGGAACCTGTGACTTATAGTTCCACATCAGATTTGGACACCTCAAGGAATATTCCATTGAAAATCTGGAAAGCCAACAAGAGCCGAAATGAATCTCTGATACAAATATTAAGTAGTGCAACACTACAACAAAGAAGAAAAACTCATATTTCACCAAAAACAAGCTAAATTATCTCTTCTTTCACCCCTGACTGGGATGCAGTTCAAGATTTGGTCGACACTGATGTCATATTTTGCATATATGATCTAACTGAATTTCCTTCCACTGTCAGGAGATTAACAACCGTATCCGCCCCCGTGCTTTACGAGGTGAAGTTGAAATGGAGAGTCGATTATATTAATACAAATTACTAATTTAAACTCAATGTTTGAATCGAGTAGTGTGCAATCCAAAAAAGATGAACACAACCGCAGCATTGTTTCTGATTCTAATGGCTAATTTTTCGCTACCTGCAGACGAGTCAAAACAGAATCTGAACGTGCTGGCAGAACGATTGAAAGGCTCATAAAATTGTCATCAGCGCGCCATAAACACCGAGGTAAGCTGAGAGCAGGAGAGAGCCAAGTACACAAGCATTAGTTTTGTTGTGTCAAGCGAAGGAGGCATCGAATTAACCCCAGATTTAGAACTGGAAGGGGCAAATTAACACCTGTTACTGCTGGTATCAGAAATATTCATCAAAGAGTGATATTTCACCATGAAAACTAAATATTACAACGTGCGAGTGAGTATAAAACAAAGCTTTCCACTGTTTCCTGAAAGGCAACTCTTTTGGCTAACTGACTATTATGTAGCACTTTCTTATAGCAAAGCCGGGCCTATATAAAGCAACGATAAGACGCCGACTGTGGTGCTTCCAAGCGAGTCATCTCCGGCAGCCAGCCTAGCTATCATTATCTGTTAAAGAGCCTTCGTCCCTATGGATCATCATTACGAGGCGCATTAGAAAATACTTTGATTAAACTCCCCTAATCCAGCACAGACAGCTGCAGTCCATTCACAGCTGCCTAATCTCCCCGCCACTAAATACCACCGAGACAATGGGCAACAAATGACAACTTACGTGAGGAGGGGAGAGGCAGAAATAAAGGAGGGAGAAAACAAAGAAAAAGAGGGAGAGAAAAGGAGGGAGGGGAGAGCTGATTCCTCTATCAAAGGCGAGTGGTAAACAGTGCTGATGGCAAGCCGTATCATGCCAGGAGATGGCTGATGCTTTCTGTGAAATGAAAGGGGATACAGAGAAAGACAGAGGGAATGCGAGGTACAGGGTAAAGAGTTTAGGGAAAGGGACTTGGGAGGAGGGAGGGATGACTGAGCCGGAGCATGTGGGGAGGAAAAAGGGAGGTAGAGAGAGAGAGAGAGAGAGGGAGAGAGTGACGTGAGAGAAGAGGTGGGAGGCGGGAGAGTGGAAAAGGAGCGGAGAAGGATGATGGAGTTGCGTCTCCCCTCGGCTGGCAGATGAAATGTTGCACACGGAGGAGAGATCTCTTTCGCCGACAACTACAAACAAGGCGAGGGGCGCTGATGGGAGCTGCCGCAATCAAGATGAGAGGGGGGAGAGAACGAGAGTACAGAGAGAGAAAGAGAGAAAAATGAAACTACTCC
This sequence comes from Scomber japonicus, assembly GCF_027409825.1. NCBI lineage: Eukaryota > Metazoa > Chordata > Actinopteri > Scombriformes > Scombridae > Scomber > Scomber japonicus. The sequence continues at coordinate 5,493,432 of NC_070601.1, forward strand.
TCAATGGTACAAATCACCGCGGGGAGGTTATCAGGGCCGTCGGCAATCACTATAATGACAACATGGTGTGACATGATAGTTACAGCACTCAAAGAAAATCATTCGCCTGGGCTGGGGAAGAGATAGGCAGGCGGGCAGCTCCATAAATACTGGTCTGGCTGGGAGAGTGAGAGTATGTGTGTGTGTGTGTGTGTGTGTGCTTGTGGGTGTGTGTTCAGGTGTGTGTGTGTGTGTTTTTTTTTTTTCTAGAGGAGGATTTAAGATGATGGGTGTATTGGCTGTGTGGCTGCAGATCAGCGGAGGATGAAGGGTGGGTGAGTGTGTTGTGATTGTGTGGGACGTGTCGATCGGGAACGACGTGGGAACATAAAGACTCGTTCGTTTAGAGTCTCGGTCCATCTTCGCGCAAATTGGACGGCAACTTTTGACCACGAGCAAAGCCACCTACATTATATTTGATCACACTTGGAAGCATAAATGAGGAATTTGATACCTGGAAATACATAATAATGAGTAATTTTGGTTGCACAATCATGTTACAAGATCTTTCATTTGAGCACACATTTTAGAGTGCCAGTCAAATGTAGAAAGCGTGATGGAAATATGGCGTGTATGTTTGTTTTATGTATTCATTTCAGGAGCGTTATGGTCTCATCTGTTCACACAGATCTGTTGTTTCCGTCTGGTGTTATTTTTCGTGGCAGTTTGAGTGACAATTAATAATGCACGTCACGATTCATTTGCTAAATCTGTTTCCTTTGTGTTTCGTTTTTATTGATCATTCAACTTTCTCATTAAGACAACGTGTAATAACTTTGAGATGTCGCTAGCTTTTTTTCTCATTTCTGGCGTTTCCACCTGTTTTGGATGGAAACACTTACTAACAGCTGTCTTTCAAAGTATCAAAAGGATGAACATACCTGGTGTATTGATTTTCTGCTCAACTTGTAGCTTGCAGGAAGTCAGATGAATTCTGAAGCCAACGTGCACTCTTTGTTGAACTTTTGAGGTCAGAAGAGTCATCTCAGGTCCTTTGATCCAGTTCCCCTCTGGTGTTTGCATGATTGTGCATCTGTAGGGAATAAAAAGTACAACCAATTAAACTATGACCCAACAATTGGTTAAAAGTTTTGCATGACACTTTTATATATATTGTCTTGCTTAAAAATTCTGCTTCAACAGTAATTGTTCCTGAATTGTTCCTGAATTGTTCCTGAAATTCAGTTCAGCACATGTAGTTTAGTGTTTAACAGATACTTAAAAAAAGGATGAAACAGGTCTACTTTGGAAGCAGAGTAGGTACATTTAACAACCTGCAGAGCCCTTCTTCTGATTGTCAATTGGCTGCAAGAACCGTGAGGTCACAATTTTTTATTCATCACTCATCTGTGGAATGATGTGGAAGCACCATCCTGGCATTTTTTTTGCATGCTCTATTTACCCCCTTTGGTTAAAAAATGTGTGTTGAAGCCTCTCCTGTTTGCATAGATGATATTTATGTTGTGGTGATTGTAAAGTAAGTAAGTTTAAGTAACATCAAAGTTGAAAGAAAGAGCTCTTGATAATCATGATACACTCATATTCTTGTATTATTGGAGCCGTTCGGACCAATCATAACCTCCACCTTTGTTGCACGTCATTCCACATCTTTCTCTTCCTTATTTCCTGTCATATTTCTACTGTCAGCCGTCCTTAAAATGATTACATATACCTATAAAAACACAGCTTATGAATTTTAATACTGTTCAGCTGCAGCCAACACTCAAGCTGCAGTTTCACCTGGATCTGCCTCCCATTAAAATTACATGTGAAGGTTTACTGTTACAACAAACAATCTTGTATATAAGTCAGTGTGTCGTTGTAGGAATTTCTTGTTACGCCTAAATAAGTTAGGATGTCATTATAACAGTACAAATATGCCATTATAACATCAAAGTATCTTATTAAGCAGCTACTAGTCACAGCTCTGTATGTTAAAGTGGATTTAACAGACAAATTCAATATGAAATAATCACCTGGATTCATCTGGTCAGTCTGTTTGGTGGACAGAGCAAATATTATTAGCATTTTGTGCTCTGTGTGTGTGTGTGTGTGTGTGTGTGTGTGTGTGTGTGTGTGTAGCATACGGGGCAATTTCCCTGAGCCATGCTGAGGTGCTTCTGGATGAATCATACATGGACATGCTCACAACACCCATGCTGAGGAATAATGAGACCCAATGAAGTGAAGAATATGAACACACCTCGTCTACAACAACACCTCTTTCTCAAGCACTCTCCCTCCCTTTTCCATTCACTACACCCCCCCCCCCCCACCACCACCACCACCAACCACCCCATCCTCATATTCATCACCCGCCCCCTCTCTTCTTCTCTGATCTCCCTGCGAAGGTGTGCCGTACAGCGGCGAGGCGCCTATTTGCGGTGTGAGCATGCATGTATTATTACACATCTACCCTCGGTGATGGCGGGGAGCAGTGGTGCGACAGATTTGGCGGCCATGGTTGTGATGCGGACGGATGATTGTGCTTAGAAACAGAAGAGGTCCAGGTTAATACGGCTCAGCTCCACGTCGGAGAGGCTGCTGGCAGGGGTCAGAGGTCGGCTGATGAGAAAGCACAAAGCTAGCGCCGGGTTTCTCTCTCTGTTTGCGTGTGTGGGCAGCGCGGAGGTCAGGCTGGTGAGGGAGAGTGAGTCACTGCAACCACACAGGCCTGCACACACACACACACACACTTTTAAAAGTCATACACACATATACAACTGACACACACACACACACACACACTGATAAAGATACACATTAGTCTAGATTGTGCTTTGAAGCATGCACGTCCTCACACGCTAGGCCTTTGCTGTAGGGCCTCCTTGGTGTTATTTACAGAAAATCAATTAAAAACAGTTCTTAGCCCACAGGAATGCAGGAACAATATTATCATGTCTTCCTAAAGTATCTCATTCTAGGTTCATGAAACAGACAAGGCATTATGCTACTTTGAGAAGTTTCACTTTTTAACGTCTGCTGAACTACTCTGGTGAAATATGCTCCAATCCAAAAACAAAAGTTGGAGCATTAGTTCCCAACCTGAGGATCCAGAGTCCACCAATGAGTCTTAAGTTATATTTAACCGGCAGCAAAACCCTCAACAGGACTGGGAGGTAAAATTTCTGCCATTTTCAGACTTTCTTCTGATCTTTGCTCTTTTGTTTTGCGGATTTGCTGGATGGTTTTAACTGCTGCAAGCCGATAAAAGTAGTCAAATAAAACAATGTAAATCACCATTTGGATAAACTGCTTCCGACCCATAGATGTATTCAATATCTGATGAGGGGTACCAAGAAGACAAAGCTTCTAAAAGAGGATCACATGTCAAAAAGGTGGTGAACCATCAGATTAGACAGTTGGGCTTGTAATGTCTAAAGTCAGGTCTACACCTTAGAGTGCAAATGTTGTTAAAATACTGAATGAAACATCTCTACACCCCTGAATCTGTTGCATAACTTGAATAAAAGTCAGCATTGGACCCCCATTACAAGTCTGGGGACACACAAAATCCAGTAATGATGGATCCTATATTCCGCATAATGCAATTTAATAGCATCTTTTCTAACTGTACTGCCAGGTAAATGCACACATGTGAATTTCTGACTATATTATAAATTTGTACACCTACCTGAATCCAATTTAATCCCAATTACATCACTATGACTACAGCTCCTCTAAAGGCTGAGTAGGACCAATCAAACTGAACTTCATGCGTAAACGGTGGAGGAGCCCTTTAAATTAAACCTCGCTAGTGCAAAGTGGATTTATGTCTGAAAGAAATGGTATGAATCCACCAGTAGAATAATGTGTCCTCCTGTATGTCGTCCCCATGAAACAAATTACCAGCAACTTCTTCACCTTGAGCAAAGGTATCTCTGAAATGTACTCGCCCAAAGTCAATTCATTATGAGTGAAAGGCACTAAGCTATGTTTTCCATATGGGGGTCGTTTGCTGTGAAATAAACAGACCTAGCCATCCGACGTAACCCGCGGTCACTCTTCTCCTCTCTGAGGTCCCCGCAATCATGAAAATGATCACTATCACGGCAGCAGCAGCCGCCATCGACCGGACTACGGGACTCTGCTGCGCTGAGACCGTATCAGTCAGAGGCCATTTACATAATAACAGCTCATCATTCAAAAAAGGCCCTTTTGTTTGCTGCATAACAGGAAACTGTCAAGATGTCACCCTCGGCTGGGGCCTCAGCGCGCCACACCGGTAAACAGCGGAGGAGGGGTCTAATTGTGGTCGGTGGTGGCACAGTAAGGACGAGGAGATAGAGGAGAGGGAGATTGTAAAGAAAAGATGCAAGTGGACAAAGATTGACAAATGAAAGAATCTAAATAAAAATGGTTGGAAAAAAAAGGAGACGAGTGATTGAAAGGAGATCCGAGTAACACAAACCACCTCGGTGAGTCACCCCAACATCAAGAGCCCACTTTACCCGCTGATATTTCCCAACCTGAAATTAAACTCAACTGAGACGTCGATGCAAGTCCGGGGCAGAAAGGGATGAAACAAATTTAACATTAGAAAATTGTCAATCTCCCACTCTAAGTAATCATTATTGCTTACCCAGAAGCTGTTTACTTGAAGAGTTTGGAAGTGTGTGTCACAATTTTACCTGGAACTTTGAATTTATTGTGTGAGCGTGTGTGAGGAATGGCTGAGGAGGTTGTGGTGGTTATAAATTGGTTTTGGTTTGACAAACTACAGACTGTATTTTCAGATTTGACAAATGTTGATCATTTGCTATGGAGTTTAAATATGGGGAAGGATGACATAATGCTAGGTTAGGTATAATAACATTTTATAAAGCAACACAAATTGTGGGCTGAAATTACAGTATGTGATGACTATGTTCATCCATGAACTTAACCAACCTTTACACCAACCTTGAAAAAGCCCTACTATGTCACTTTGTTTCATGCCTCTTCCATCTGTCAGTCAGGGGACATTTAAAGCCTTTATTTGAAAGTGGACAGAAGAGATGACACAATCACAGCATATGGTATTAATCCTAAGATGCCACAAATGTGCTTTTTAAGACTATGAGATCATCAATTTCAAGTCAGGTTGGACATAGCCTCTCGATAGCAGACAATTTGAAATCTCCACCTACCGAAGGTGGTAGGTGATATTTGGTTGAACAGCAGCAAGAATGGCTACTTACAAAGCTACACCCCTTATTTTTTGTCAAGGACACGCCTTAATGGAAATAATGCTTTCTCCCCATTCTCCAATATGTGACTTGGACAACAAATCAGTCTCTATGAATCTTCATGAGTGTTTAGAGACTGATCTGTGAGGCTGGACAAATCTAATCTTGTCACATGTCTTCATAGCAAATTGTAAGTCTAGACTTGTCTTCACATCCAAGTATTTAAATCCTGACTCCACAACCTTTGAGCTTTTAGTGATGCTAGTAGTGCAGTGTTAGGGATGGCAAAGGGAGTCTTGCTATGAGATATTATACAGTTATTCAGGATGACCCGTCTTCTTGCATCATCAATGGGACAACATTAATGTGTTCAATAAATAAAAATTAAGTCGAGTAGAGTCAGGTATCAAATCAATAACAAATCTTGGTCATATTTTTTGTGACTTATGTCTGAATCAAGTCCTTGTTCAGGTCTACAGTTCTATGAGAACATATTCTCTGCTGTATGACTGACGTGTGGAGCCTGATTCATAGCTCCACCCTCCCCAATGAAACTGTCACAACTGTTTTATAATTGAGAAGCAACACATAATCCCTGTTTATTTAATATCCAAGAGATTTGAGTTATCTCTGGGCTCCCTTAGTTTGAACGGGCATGAAGCCAGAGCTCACACAGACACATCAAGAACGCATACATCCAACTTAGTTTCGTCACACCTTCCTGCGTGTGTGACAGGAAATCACCAGCAGCCACTCGACCTAGGAGCGATTTCTCCTCATCTTCACCGCTCCTCGCGGGCCCTCTCAGTATCCACTCCTTCCTCAGACCTGCTCCTCTATGGCTTTTCTACCCTCATCGCCTCTCACATCATTTGACATCAAAGGGGCCGCGACGAGTCTCGCTGTTTACCCTCCCTAGCAGGCGCTCATTACAAAAACATCAAAATAAGCCGTGCAGAGAGGCAGGGCGAATTAATGATCTCCCTGTGCCACCGGTGCCCTGCACGCCCCCCCCCCTCCACCACCCCCCGAACTGTGCCAGGCCATTTGATGCAGAACAAATACACTCTGGTACACGTGCATGCAGGGGCAAACGTGTACTCAGATGAAGACGCATACATGCATATCCGTATACTCGCACGTACACACCCACGCATGCTCTAGTGCCAAGGCCTGTGGCTGCTAACGACCGTTCAATTAGTGGAAATTAGGGAAGCATTGTGAGGTCCATGCTGTGACCATTAGTTGTTGGAGAGAAGGACAAGGAGTGTGGGCCAGGATTAATCCCTCAAGAGCAAAATGGAGAATCTTGGAGGTCACTATCCAGCAGGGCTTTATGGTTTTGACGCTAATGACCCCCAGCTAGGGTGTAGGATGGCATGATAACAGACCAATGTGTCACATACAGTATGCTTTAAACTAGCCCTTGATATAATTAGGAGGTCTAGTGCAGGTAGGGCTGTGGAGATTGGATTTTAAATCTCACATTGCTTTATTAGCATTGTTTTGTGGGTGCAGTCAGCTGTTTCGGCGGTGGATTCAATGCAAACACTCATTAGACGAGCAGTTTGAAGCAAATCCTCATTAGATCAAGTGATTTCATACAAATTGCCCGCTCCACAAAAGCAAACCCGATTGTTAAATCAAAGTGCTTTCCCAATGCATTGTGACACAACACATACATCAGTGTGTACAGGTCGCTCTGCAACACATGGCTTTCTCCATGCATGTAATGCCAGGTTTTTATTTGGAAATTAATTCCTAATCTAATCTATACAGCCCTATTAATAACTATTATAAAGCACACCCCAGTCATGAATTAATCAGGGATTGGTAATTAGTGTAAAATTTAAATGCATGTTGTAAACCCACATTGAGTGTCTGGCACTAGACAGAGGTGCCAAGCCATCGCTGTACTAATTAGTTTGCAATTATGTTTAATAAGTTCTGTGGAAGCCAATCATCTTACAGTCGGGGAGCTGGGCTCTCCTGATACAGACACTGTGGAACCAACATGGAAGAGGCTGTGAGGAACATCGCATCTTATACATTATTTTTACCTTCAGTGTTTATTTATCTGGGAGGGTTTCCTGTTGCCTGATGTCAGAAAGATTTGTCACCTCATTATTCTCCATCTCCATCTTCAGTCTGACATTACCTCCACTTTAACTGATTTCCGTGGGGGGAAGGGGATTTACCAATCACTAGAGACCAACGGGTCTGCCTGAATCTGACGTAATTTTAAGTTAACACTGATGTATAGTCGTGCCAACACACTGGGTTTGCTCAGGTATTAAGAATGGATCAGAGCAAAGTAAAAACAAACTACAATGTTGAGCAATACTGAGAAGACGCACAGCTGGCGTACACCTTGACAATGACATAAGTGCCGCCTGTGGTGCTGATTGGTTAACCATTAGTCCCTCTACAGCGCTCATTGATCGATAGCTTTTTCCAATCGAGGAACCACTGTTTCACGTCACCAGAACCAGACAACTCTGTGGAGGGGGGCGAATTCAAAGGTGCGGACCCAAGCAAGGTTTGAGCAACGCATGCTTGATTTTCAACGACGCCCTCCTTCACACTCAGTTAAACACTCTTCCTGCTGGGAGCAGAGTACAACCATCATTTCCTGCTGTTCCCCTCTGAGTTATTTTGAGATGAAGCAAAGTGAATTCTGGTGTCTTTTCTCCTCCTTGAGCGAGTGATTTCCTACATTTCCTAGAATCCCGTTCAAAAACAACTAGTCCCTTAACTTGGTGCGCCAATTACGCCTATGGCTTATTTATAATAGGGGAGAAGAAAAAGTAGTTAATATTGGTAGCGAGAGTGGTGATTTTCACTGACTCAGTTCTTTCAGGCTGTCCAGTTTTAGTGAATGAGTTCAGGAAAGGTTCATTAAACTCACTTCACATTGCCATCAAACTGCAGAGACTAATATGAAACTTAGATTAAAAACCACGGGTAAAGTGATTCGAGTGCTTCAATGTACAACTAAATTATTGAGTTGTTTCATTCTGAATTAAGAAAAAAGGATTTTAACTCTAAACTCTCTTGAAGATGTTAACTGCATTGCATTTCGGCTGCGATGTGGCCGCTGGATTTGATTGCGGTCACAATGCTTGTGATTCCACTAGATGTACCCCCAGTACATGTCCCAGAAGCAGCTCTCCACTATGCTCCGCCAAATATATGTGCCTAAACGTGTCCTTTTTTTGCCAGGTCACGTCAAGCTGCACAGAGCAGATCTAGCTGGGCAACAAGTCAGACTCAGGACCAGCACAGAGCATCTGGTCAATTGTCCAGCCTGTGCAGACTCCCATTCATATATCAATGCAGCCTACTTACTGATGATAGAGGCACCACAATCAAGGAAAAAATGACCAAGTCAACAAAATCTGAGCAAGTCAACATATCCAGGCAGATTGCTCTATTTCTGAAATGCTCGTTGGGGGGATTGAAGCCGTTAGAGGGATCCATGCTGTAGCCTGAACGCAACACAGCTGTACCGGGTGGAATCAATCAGTTAAAACATCACACTACTAAAAAGGGGGGAAAATGAAGTGAAAGCTTTATGTCAGTTTATCTTGCATAATAACATGCTTAGCAATGGTGTTAGTTACCTTGGAGTAATGCAACCTGCGAAATATGTGATGAAATATAAACATTTTCTTAATTTAAATACACATTTCTTCTGGGAAATATATTGACATCGTGGATTTTTTTTTTTTTTAATGATGATGTTCATTAGTTTTACTTTTCCAAACAAACTCATTTGACTTAATCATAAAATGTCGTAGCTGTGTTTAATGAATCTAAAGAGCAGTTTTACTGTCCTTCAAATATGAAGGACAGTAAAGCTGTTCTCTTGGAGGGCACTTCGGGCAAAAAGTTAATAAAATATCATTGTGAGAGGACAAATGGTTAGGAGGGCTGTGCTGCCATGCTGGAAGACTGACAACAAAAATGTCTGAGTGTAATGTTCGTATCACCCCTGATAACAAACTGAGGAAATTCTGCTGTGGGTTGTACTGTAGTTGTTTAAATTATACTATAAACTAAAGATCAGTAAGGATGAAATGATTCACTCTGTGAGACCCCGAGATAAAAAAAAATAATAATAAAGAAATCAACACAATGAACAGTGTGCATGCATGAACCCTGGCTCGGTGTCTGCCAGGCTGAGTGGTACATTGTGAATTCACTGAGTTGAAAGCATTTTCCGAAACTTGGCCGTGGACCAAAAAGCCTCTAAATGGCTTCATGCGTTGGTTTTTGAATGGTCAGCTGCGGGTGGGGATGGAGGGAGATGGGGGGGGGGGGGGGGGGGGGGGGAAGAATGAAAGGTAGCCCTCACCCAAAACATTCAAATGAGACACCAGTGTCTTTCAAGCTTCTCCAACTGAAATATTCCTTAAGGGGTTTGGCAAAAGCAGGTGTTTTTTTTTTTTCCTTTTCTTTTAGCTTTTTTTTTTTTTTTTTTTTTTTTTGGAATGGCATCGGAGGCAACAACTTCAGAGAGCGACCAGGCTACATATTAGTCGTTAAAACTCTGACAGCTCGCTACAAAGATCCCCTCCTGAGCTCATGGCAACACATTGGGCCTAAGGGCAGGGTTCAGCTGGGACTCTTGGCTCAGGCTCTTGACTCGAACGGTTTGTGCGTGTGCATGTGTGTGTGTGTGTGTGTGTGTGTGTGTGTGTGTGTATGTGAGCTAACAGTCACTGCGGTGCCATTTGGACCGGTGCCTGACACCCTCAGTGTTAATAAGAGTAATCAGTGCCCCCATGCCTGCTACCAGCCTACATAGCACAGCAGAGACATGGCACAGGCCTGCACTGCCACCTGAGTGTGTTTACCCAAAACACACGTCACCTCCCCTGCGCCACACACACACACACACACACACACACACACACACACCTCATAGAAGCTAATGAGGGGGAAATGCAGTCAATACAGTACAGTTGATCAGCATTGTCCGGCGACAGCACGCCATCGATTGGGTTTCCCCCCCCCTCGCCAGTAATGCCTCATTAGCCGCGTCTCCAGCACACATGAGCAAACACACAATCAGGTGTAATGTATTGCGCCGCAAACAAATCACAGCGTTTAATTTCAAAGCGCTCGCCAGGCTTTGGTTCATTTCGCCGAGAACGCACTCGTGTACATTTGAGGAGGATGAATGTGCTGCTGCAGCTGCATTCCATATGTTTTCATTAATATCAATTGTGTGATATCAATATTAGGGCTCTGCCGAGGCTCCGGGTGGAATCGTGTTTGCCTGTTGAGGCAGTGCAAGGAGGAGAAAAGCAATCAAACTGCATTTCAATTTTAAAACCATCATAGTAGTGAGCAGCTTTTACTTTGTAGCATTGGCTGTAAATATGTAACTATCAGCAATATTGAGGTGTTTCTACCTTCATAACGTTAATCTCACCACCTACAGCATTGCTTTGTGTTTTTTATGCAATATGTACTTTATACTAATTTTATGAAAATGAAGTCTTTTTCATGCAATATGTGATACTTCAGCTTCTTCAGGACACTATTTGTGTAAAGTGCAACATGTCACAGCAGAGCAGAGGGTTTAAACCCACAATCACTAATCTATAATATATTATTCTGCACTTCTGCCTTCATCTTGTTTTACCTGCAACATGTGGGACACCGTCTGTTTAAATACTTTAAGTAATAATGAAGAGTCTAACCAAGTATGATTCATCATTATTTGTATTTTAGTCATTTTCATTAGTCTATAAGTAGTGAAAAACAAGCAATCCCGGTATATTGCTTGCTGTGACTGACTAATCTTCACATGAGGGAAGAAAGATAAATGATAAAAGTTTTGTACCAAATAGTAAGTTATTAATTCATTTTAGCACGGGTCATTTTCACCTGTTCAGTATAAAATTTTAGTAGAAATTCTGTAATTGTGTATTTTGCACACAGTCCAGACGATCTTGAATTCTTACATTTGACTTGTCATTCATGTCATTTTATATTTAATTTACTAAAGTAAGGATGAAATTGATTTTATGGAGCGTCTGTTGGCCCCGTTGAACTGAAACGCAGCCGCGCACACTGGAGCAACATGTACTTTACTTGGGTGAATCGATTGATTGGATGTTGTCCAGAATCATTATCAATTATTATAATGTTTGAAGTGGCTAGAATCAAGATTTAAAAGCTACCACAGAGTCAGTTTTGCATCTTCAGCATTTACAGAACAGTCAATGCTGAAGATGTGAGAGAGGAGCTTGGCCAGTGTTTATTTTAGCAGCAATTAGGTGTTTGTTTAGTTGAGTTAGAGGAGGAATCTCTCCTTCCGGCTGGTAACACTGAGACCTTCCACCATAGAGGCCCAGATCAGATATGTTTCTGTCCTCTGGAGGGATTCGGAGGAGATTTGAGGCGCTGTAATGTGATATATGGTTTGTGGTCAGGCTGCATGTGTGTACGTGTGTGTTTGGATGGTTGTGAGGGGGTAAATCTGTGTGTGCACATGTCCATTAGTGTATTTACATGTGTGTTTTAATGTGTACGGACATGAAGTGGGAACTGAAACGAAGTGCGTGCGCGAGACTCGTTCCAGTGGCCAAACACTGCTCCCATAGAGGTGTCTCCTAAGGTGCACTGCTGATCCCCAGCCAGACCACTGCTTCCTGAGGCCTGCGTGGATGAAAAATATCCCCAGTGCGCAAGCACGCACGCACACACTCACAAACTTGCACACACACACATCTGTGGAAAGCCCACTTGTCTGCCTGGAAAACCCTGGCGTCCTAGGGGACTGGATTCCCTCGGAAAACACACACTATTCCTTTCACAGTGTGGCCAGTGTGTTACGTCTGCTTGGAATCAACTTGCTGAGGAAGAGGAGGAGGAACGAGGAAGCCTTGGGCAGATGATTCTTGCACTCTTTCATTGCAAACACTCTCCGGGGGCGTACCCCCCCCTTGTCTGTTCTCCGACGTCCCACTTGAAGCTCAGACTGAAGCAGCACAAAGTAGTAGAAGAAGAGGAGTGAAAGACTCCCCTCAAGCCTGTCTTTGCTGTTTGTCTTTCATCTCTGAGCCCGCAAGTTCCTGCGGGTCAGGGCGGCACTCAAAATAGAGGCGAACGTGTCAGCTCTGGATATGTGTTTGCCCATTAAGGCCAAGAGTCGGCCTGTCAAGCTTTCAGGCGTCCCCGGCACTCTGCGCGACGACTGAACACATCTTTATAGCTATTACGGGAGGAGGGCGAGGTCGGAGAAGTATTTTGTCGCGTGTCAGTCAGCGAAAGTGCGAGTGTGTACATGTGAGCGGCAGAGGGGCGGAACAATCAAAGATGTCTGATTAAGAGGAAGGCGGCAGGTTCCCATTTTCCTCCAAACCAAAGGCAATCCTGCCACATGTAGATTGGGTGTCATTCAACCGCGAGCCGCTACTGACTTGTGTACATAGACAAACACATTAACCACCGGGCCGATTGCCGTAATGACAGTAATAGAGCAAGCCCAATGACAGACAACAGCATAGCACTTTGGCCAAGGTTGACAGAGAGGGGAATAAGGAAAAAGATTTTTTTTTTTTTTTTTTAGAGCTCTCTCTTCTTTTCCCCTCAGCTAAAGGTGCTCATTTGCTGAGGTGAAACGGTTGCGACACTGCAAGCGGGGGCAATTTCCCTCCAATCAAGTGTGTGTTTAATTTTCCTTGTCTCTTTTTTTTTTTTTACTCGTCTCTCAGGGGCTGTTTTGTGTGTGTGAAGGCTGCAATTGATGTTAACATCTCACTTGATTGTACAATTTCTGGGCAGGAGGGCCTTCCCTCGGCCATCCTCAAACATTCACGGGTTTGATTCTTTGTCTGGTGGAAACTTGTGTTGGAGGCCATCGCTCTTTTTTGTCTGATAACTGCTTCGAGAATGTCCCTGCTCATACTGTATATGTTCTGACAGGGTTTGCACACACTTTGTAGTTTTGGTAAGAAAAACAGAGTATAGCAGAACAACTCTGTGGAGGTTTGCGCCTAGTACTTGCACTGACAGAAATATTTTTGTCAGATTTACAAAGCCGGGGATACACATTGTTTTTAAATCCCGGTGCTCATAGTTAGCTGTAAATGGATGAAGACACACCTCTGATGCATGCCAATATTTCAGTGCTTCTTAAAAGATATTTACAGTTGTGATTCAACGGGTTACAGTGTTGTTTCAGGGCATATACACATACACCATAAGTGCACTTCCTGATAAGTGCAATTACACGTTGGCAGTATGGTGGCTATTGTGGCTAACTGTGATTGTACAGTTTGGCCTGCTAGTGAAAAATTGCTCTATATCACAAAGTAAATGTATTGATATAAAAATAGCTTTCTATGGGGAATACAATTAAAGCTTAACACAATATGGCCAGATCAGGTATGACCATGAATTGGTGGTGAAATCCATTAACTCCTCACACGTAGGATAAACCCGGATTAAGACCAGTTTGGTAAACATAAACGCTATTTCAACGCTTGTAGCTTCTATACTAAGAACATAATTGGAATTGTGTGTTTAGTGCCAAAAACAATGTGAAGTTTTGTCTGCTTTTTTCCTTTTGTATCATAATTTTAGAAACGCATTATTTAGTAAAACCAAAAAAAGGTTGCTCTCTTTAGAAGGATGCTGAAATGATGAAAACACTATTTTCTGAGTCTGAGTATTTGGTCATTACCTGGTCCTTAAGAAAAATATGTTTTACTTAAGTAGGTGTTATATTGTTTTTGTTATACTGCTAGATTTGTTTCCTCTGTGGACTCACTGATTACCCCCCGAATCAAAACAGAATACCAGATTTATCTCTCTGCCCCCCCCCCCCCCCCCCGCCCTTCCTCCTCCTCCTCCTCCTCCTCCTTCTGCAACAACAAAACACTGCACATGTGCATATATCTGCATTCATGCAAACCTACAAACTCACTCACACGTAAATCCTCACCAGCAGCAGGGGTCCAAATCAAGCTGATATCCCCCTTTGATTTTTTCCAGGGGGAGGCCTGCTCTGATTTGAGTCTGCAAAGTCAGAGTGGAGCGGCTAGTGGTGAGAGACAAGGCAGTGTTTTGTGTATTATAATGTAGGAAAAGGATGTGTGCATGTGTGTGTTTATGTGTGTGCATGTTGAAGGCAGTAATCTCTGTCTCTCCCTCTGTGTATCTTTCTGTCTTTCAATTTCTTTCTCTGTTCAAATTCAACACACAGCACAACCCTGCGGGAGAAAAAAAAAAAAAAAAAAGAAGAAAAAAATCAAAGCAACAGCGTTGTCTAGTTATGCAAAATCAGCAGAGTATAGTATTTGTAAACCTGGGCTAGCTGTTCAAACAAAGCATGATTATATATCTCGCCTTCGAATTCTCCCCTGTCCTCTTTTCCCATTTTTCCAGGTGAGAAGATTATGTGGCTGGGTTGTGTCATTTTACTCAAATTGCACACACCTGACAGCCTGGAGAGAGTGTGTGTGTGTGTGTGTGTGTGTGTGTGTGTATGTGCGTGTGGAGCTGGTACAGTAACTGTATGCCTGTATATCCGCCTGTGTTGAGCGAGAGCACGTGGGCATCTGTGGGTGTATTTGTTTTCACGGCCACTCACGGGAGCATCGGCGGTGAAAGGTTGGCCTTCGGTGTCGGTGGACCTCTAATTTGTTCCGCCACGGCAGAAGTCGGCTAATGCAGCACACCTGCTATCCCTGTACCATCATTAGCTGGTGCAGAACGGTAAAAAGGTCAAACATAAACAGAGAGATCACAGAGAGGGAGAGAGAAACACAGACAGAATGAGTAAAGAAGAAAAGAGAGCGTGCGTGTGCGTGAGAGAGATAGTGGCAGAGAGATAGCTCTAATGTGGGGATGATGAGTGGGCGTGGGCTGCCCAGGCATGGAGCGATGCATGATGGGAACACTTCACACACCCAGGGCGCCTGCCTCTGATCTTGGCAAACAAGCCCCAACACGTAGGCATGATTGCTGCACACATGTGTACGGGAACACACCGACAAACTACCAACAAACAAACTGGGACGCTGAATGAGATCTGCAAGAAATCCTACAGTCAGTTGAGCAGATGTGATATCATTTATTTCCAATAATTCAGAGATAAAGTGAAGAAAACATCCCATTCATCATTATCCATGTTGAAAAATCATCTGCTTGCTATCTGGTAAAGATTGTGTCCAAAAGAAGTTAAACTACAACTCCTTTTCCTCTTCTGGAGACTCTTTCAAAGACTCCCTCCCACATGCAAAGCAGGGATCATTTGACCAAAAGCAAGAATCAGCTACTTTCTGATATCCCAGCTCACTTCTATTCTGCAAAGCTAATCAGGAGACAAGTGGACAGCGCAATTGTCCTTTAATGTTATTTTGTTGTTGGTGCATCAGGGCTTTCATCTACTTGGTTCGTACTGGCTTTTAAAACACTACGCTCCGCACAAGTGGAACAATCTGCAGAAGCTTGTAAAATTAGACAAGCTAATCCCTTTTAATCAATTTAAATCCCTTTTGACTGACACAGAGCAGTGTGAACGCACGTTTTTGAATTCATGTTAATGTCTTTGGCCTGTTTGTTTGTTGTATAATCTGCTGATACTGTCATCTTTGTGTGCCTTTATTGTTTTTCTATGTCATTTTATTGTTTCTATTATTCTTATATGGGATTTCTTGTTAACGTTTGCTGTGAGTTTCATGTGCTTTTATATGTATTGTAAAAAAAGCTTGCTCTCAATGGCCCTAACTGTTTAAATAAAGGTTATACATGCTGTCTTGATGGAGTTATCTGCTAGGAAGAGCTCAAATACAAAGCAAAAGAATTCAAAATATCACAATTTCTTTAAAAACTGAGAAACCACACATCCAGGGACTGACCATTTTTAAGAAAATAGTCAAACAGTCTACCTAGAAAAGACTCTAGATTCTGCTGGGAGAATGAATCACCCTCCTAATAACTACATAAGGAGAAGGTAGGGATGCAACGACCTATATGAATATGATTGGAAGTTACTGGTCAGCTGGTAGCCAAGCGGCTGATGAATGAAGCAGTGGATGCCATTCAACTTCCTGAACTTGTGTTTCATAAGCTCAGACCGGCACTAACCAAACTGTAGAGTGCAGATGCTATCTTGGTGATCTCTACCAGTCCCAGTCACATGACCTTAGCCTTGCACTTCGTAGTCCAATATCTCAGATTTCTAATTAGAAGCAGAAACAGACCAGTTTCACCACTTGGTAACGTCAAACATCCCCCTGCTGTAAAAACACAGCATTGCATTAATGTGTATGATAAAGAGGGACAAATATTCCCCTGACTGCGTTTAGCTTGACATGTACACACACACACACATATATAGGTAGTGTGCACATGTTCAAAAGATGCGCACATACACACATACACAGAGCTGACAATGAGACTAGGTGCTGTCTCCCTATACCTGGCTGCAAGGTAATTAATTGCTGTGGTATTTAGGTGTGTTCAACTAGACAAATATGACAGAGATAGGGACAATTAGTTTGGCTGTTTAAGCTACATTAACTCTCTCGGCTATTACACCCCAGTGCCAACGCCTAAGTCCTCCCGTAGGAAAGCAGCGCTGTGATCGACTGCGAAGGAACTGTAAAGGAAAAGAAAATACTAAAAAAAAAAAAAAAAAAACAACATCACGGGTTGTTTGTTGTGAGGCTTAATCGAGAATACATTTCAATTATCTGCGTGCCACTTTCTGATGTGTGTGTTTCTTGCATTTCTGGAGGAGCGGTGTGTGTTTTCACGTGTGTCTGGACATCATTGTACAAGCATAGTAGATTTAAAGTAAGTCTATCTGCTAAAACAGAGACACATGCAAATATATGAATCGTATAAATTAGACATTTTAGTAGGTTTTCTGCAAAAATATGCTAAATTTGAGCTTTTGGACGTCAGCAGAAATGTCCGTTAATTTGATGCCCACTTGTGGAAACCCCGCTTACAAATTGACCGGTGCAGAGAGACAATTTCCACAGTTCATCCACAGTGAGATAAAAGTCAGTCGCAGCAGGGAAGCAGCTCGTGTTTAGCAGGGGACCGGTCTGAAAAGGCTGACCTCTGCTCTCCTGGTGGACATGAACGAGAGCAGAATGATGATGCGGTGTCATCTAGCAGTTCAGCCTTATGACCCGCTGTTATCTATAGATTGACATACACATTCATATATAGCGGTGTGGACAGGCATTTAAGATTTGACATAAAATAAACATCTTACATTTCTAAACATCAATATCAGTATCTAACTCCTCTTTTGTGTACTTTTGGTCTTTTTCATGGTTGGGTTTTTGCTGAATAGCTCTAGTTAAGCTCAATGTTAGTGATGCAGCAAACTCATATTTTATTGTTGCATTCTTCTAAATTAGTGGGATCAGTTTAAGAGAGGCACTTTCCATGTTCCAACATGACATTGCCCCTATAGGCACAAAGTGGGGCTTATACAGAAATGGTTTTCCCACTTTGCTGTGGAAGAATTTGACTGGCCTGTTCAGATCTTTGACCTCAACCCCCGTCCAGAACAACTACAGTATGAGCAAAACCATATCCTTAAAATCAGCGACAGAGCTCACTAATGCTCCTGTTGCTAAATGGGAGCAAATCCAAGCAGCTGTGTTCCCAAAGCCTTCCCAGAGTGGAGAGTGGAGGCAGATTAAAGCACATGGTTTTGGAATAAGGGGGTCAACGATCACATACTATATAACATTTGATATGTTCAGATGTCTAAGTACTTCTGGACTGACAGAGATGCTGGTAAAAGAAATAGAGTGTTCTTATTTTGGGTTTCAGTGTTTCAATATATGGTAAACACAAGACAAATTAAAAAACATTGAATTATTACAGTATCACTTTTAGCCTTAAAAAACATATTAGCTGAAGCCAAACACCCATTCATATAACCCTTCTGCCACCATCTCATCCTCTCTACTGGCACACACACACATACACAAGACCACACATACACACACATACAGAGAGAGAAAGAGTTGTGTTTGTTGTTGGACATTTTCACAAAAAAAGGATTATGTGCCTTGATGTTTACAGCTCGTAAAAAGAAGTAGCTCATCATATCAATTTGCATCAGTGAGTAGATGTATGGATGTAACGGCTAAGCTCATCGCCCAATTTGCACCCCTGTGCGAGGGGGAAAATGGTTGAGTCCGCTGCCCTGTGTTGACCTCTTTCCGAGCTGGTAGTTGGCCACTTATCATCAAAACGGGGGGTGAGGCGGCAGAAATAAAAAAAAAAGGGACCCGTGCCAAGTACTCCAAAAAAAGTTAGCAACTCGTGCGGCACTCTAAACAACAAAACAATGATTGCTCTCTTGTCCGTATTGCTGGTGCAATGAGGCGGCGGTGCCAAGACTCTTGTGGAAAATTCAAAACAAGTGGGTGTTTGACAAGTAGCGATGAACGCATTAACACCAAGGTGGGAGAAATGGTAGCTCACCGGCTGAGTGTTGGTCAGCGCACGTTTGAAGCCTGTTTTTTATGTCATTTGGATCTGGTAAAACAGGTTGTTTGTGCTCATCTGTCTCATATATTGTGATAAACCTACATATAAAAGCATGCTAAAATGTGTTCATTTGACAACTCTAATAGCAGTTATCTGCAAATAATACTAACTACCTGATAATTATGCTGTCAGCAACACCACAATTGTGTTCCTTCACCCACAATAACAGAGACATTAAAACGGTTTGGTGAGTTTAGATGAAATGATGGAGCGGCTGTCAACGTGGGGGGAAAACACAGCATTTGTTTACTCATCTGTCCGAGCTGTGTCGGTGTCAGTTATTGGCTGTCGTCACGGTGCAGTAATGAGGACCGTCTTGTTTTTGGTTGTCCTTTGGGTTCGGCATTAGGAGGCAGCTAAATTTGATAGCTTTGATAGATGCTCCCTATCTCATCTAGTTCTGCACCTCCAGCCCAACCTCGAGCCTCCTACTGAGCATCACCCAAACTCCTCAAGCCCTAACCTACTCCCAAGCTCCTTCCTCCAGCCCCCAAACCCTTCCTCATCCCCCCTCCTTCATCTCTGTTCCCTTCCCCAGCTGTAACCCCACCTTAAAAATCCCTTCATCCGGCCTCCTCCAGCCCCACCCCAAGCCTCGTCTTCCCCCCCTCTAGGCTCAGCCTCTCTCTGGGCTACAGGCTACTCAGCAGGGGGTGCTGGAGCAGGGCAGGTATCTGCAGTGCAGCATGCTGCGCCTGGCGCTCAGGGCGGCTCTCCGGGGTGAAAAGCCGGCAGGGTTCTGATGAGCTCAGGGTGTCATCTTCAGCTTCCACTACCCGGCAAAATGAAAGGAATGAAAAAGAGAGAGAAAAAATGGAGGGAGAGAGAGGGAACGGTTCAGTGAATAGGCGTTGCATTGTAAATCTTCACAGCGGCAACATGCAACCGTGGAGAAGGGAGGGTGACGAGTGGGTGATGGAGAACGGCAGGCAGGAAGAAAAAAGGGAGAGGTAGAGAGAGAGAGAGAGAGAGAGAGATGGCGCAGAATGGGGAGCGGATTTGCCTCACTCACTTAATGCACTGCTTATGACAGCTAAAGGGAGGAATGTGCGCTGGAAATTGGTGAGGAGGAATTACCAGTGTTATACCGCTTGCCATCTTACAAATGAATACCGTTTAGCCTCGGCATATAAATGAGTGGATTTTGCTTGGAGAGGGAAAAGAGAACGGAAAAAGAGAGAGTAGTGGAATGAGAGACAGAGGAAGGCGAAGTGGCGGCGCAAGCAATCAGTGGCCGGTGTGTTTTGCGGAGGTGTGTGTGCGTGTGTGTGTGTGTGTGTGTGTGTGTGTTTGTGCACACGAAGGTATATTTGTGCGTAACTGCAAGCGTGTGTGCGGCTCAGTGTGAGGCTCTGTGCCGAGCCAGCCGCCTGAAATTATGCAAGCAAGTAACAATGAGCAAATTGAACCTCTGCATGCTGACACACACACACACACACACACACACAAGCCCAGCACAAGGTCAGGCTCAAAGACAAGGGAGTAGGGGCGTTTTAGCAGTGGGTGGGAGCGAAAAACAGATCATGATAAATTGGCTCACATTTTACAAAACACTGCCCTTAATGCACCTCGGCTAGCCATGCCCGCTAGCCCGGCGCTGGGGCTGCTTTAATAGCAGCAGCTAGCCATTTGTGATATATGAAAACCAGGCTGTGGCACTAATTGCGCAATTACAAAGCGGAAGCGGTACAGAGTTGTGGCAGCGTGGGGAGGTGAGAGAGAAGAGAAAGAGGAGTAGAGGACTGCGCACCATAATATCCCTCGATATCTTCTTCCTCTACCTTGTTAATCCTCCCTCCGTACCCTAGCTGCCTCCTCTGTCTTTCCTCCTTTCCATCACCCCTTTTTTTTTGCAGCAGGCTCTGGCCAACTGAGCTGCGCCTCTGGCATCCCCGCAGTTTATTGAGAGGTAGAGTGAGTGTGCCAGTTTCACTAAACCACAGGGAGCAGAGGAACTGGGAGAGAGGGAGCACCAGAGCATGTGAACGTGGTGAAAGTGAGAACGGGTGTAGAGAGATAGGGAGGGAGGGAGGGGGCTGAGAGAGGAGAGGAGAGGAGGGGAGGGGGAGGGCGAGAAGGCAAAATTTGTCTTGCGCGTGGATGAAAGGACAATTTATTAGGAGCTGCTCAGGGAGACAGAATATTTTGCCCCAGTGCTTTACGGACTGTCTGGATGAGGAATGGGAGCATATTAGCGCAGTGCTGGGCCCGGGCCTGGGACGGTGCTGGGGCCCGAGACTGGAGCAGCAACAAACCTGGCACAGTCCCATCACAGTCTGCCGCAAACACCCTTGGGGGTCGTGGATCAGGGGCACGCGGGGATGGAGGGGAGAGGTGTGCAGTGATTGTGGAGACAGTGGGAATGTGGGGAATGAATCTAGACCAGGATGGTTACGTGATTAGAAGTATATACATTTTTTCAGGATTTTTTAAATCATTATTTTTTCTTGTGACACAATAAACTGCGAAACTACAGCATTTATTCATCATTTCAGCTACTGACCAAGAGGTTCCAGCTCCTTTAGTTGAATGATTTTGACTATTTTTGGATTTTGGATAGTTTTTTGGATGAAATAAGCGATTTCCAGATGTTGTGTTAGGGTTGTTTTGCACCGTTTTCTGACATTTATCGGCTAATTAAGCTATCTATTTAATCTTCTGTTGACCAAAGCTAATCTACAAACTGCCCACTAATTAGTCTGATAAGTCTTTTTAACCTAATGTTTATGTCATGCACTGTAGGTGTCAGTAATAATACATATTTAGCAAACAATTGTCTCCAAAGCAACTAATACTAATCAGTTCAATTTCCATAGAAACAAGGGCCAGATTACATTGCATGTGCATCTGCTACAAACAAACAAATAAAAGCATGTTTAGTTCTATCTACATGGCTTTTCTTTACGTCAGGCGGTGGAATTATCTTGGCGGCGCGTAAAGTATGTTTGCTCACTCCCGCCGTGCCGAGATTAAGGAATCCCACACTGGCCGGTCTGACAAGACAGAATAACAGTGGGGGCAACGTGGCAAACAACACCTGTGCACATCACAGTGGATAGCTATCCCAGGGTAGAGCTAACATTAGCATGCTGCTGTAAACACGAGCTGAACAGGTGTCTCATCATCCATTACCGACGGACCGGCTTTGATTGGATTTAAAGTGAGATGGTATATACATCGCCATGCCGATCAGAGTGACGGAGATGATGAAGAGTTTGTGATAACCTTAAGTGTTCGGCAATGTTAAAGACTATGAAAATGACTAGCATCAGCCATTATACATATATATATATATATATATATATAAGGGTGTAGTATAGTGTTAAAACAAGCAACATCCTTTTTGATACATTCCCACTTTTCTGTATGAATAACTGGGATCCTTGCAGTGTGATAGAGGAGAAAAAATGAAGTAGTGGAAGCACTGAAGCAGCAAGGTTAAAACTTTAATTGTTTTTTCCTTTTAAAAAGGCATCTGTTTTTTTTCCCTGCATGAGGGGAAAAAAAGAAAAAAAGATGGTTATTAAAAAAAATAAAAAAGCCGAGCATTGTTTCTCTGCTCTCCCTCATCTCTCCAGCCGCGCCTCGACACATCTCCCGTGTAACCAGTGAAGCGCACTTCCTATTTATCTCCCGTCTCACTGAGCCGCGGCTAGCTAGCACGACTGGCGTGACCTCCGCTGGGCGCACATTAATTTCACCTCGCCGTTTCTATGGCATCGATTAATAAAAAGTGACTAGCTTTTCAGCAAATGAACACACGCTGATAAATGAGGGCCTGCGCCTAATTGCTTGGTAAATTAAGAGCTCACAATAGTGACGACGATGTGTGCTGCTTTTAATATTTAAAAACTCATTAAGTGTAGGAACGTCTCGCTTAGTTGAGCGGGCGGCCTTGTATGATCACCTTTAGGTGCTATTAACGGCCATGTGAAATGTCAGTGTGAGTTGCAGGTTGGAGGTTGACCGGCTGATCTGATCAGAGCTGCTTTAAGGTGACTGCAACCTCCAGTTTGCTGCTTCTACACACACACACACACACACACACACACACACACACACACATTACAGACACTTAAATACACACACGTGCCAGTTTAGGATATAAGACCTAATGTTTGGCAGACATCTGTGTGTGTGTGTGTGTGTGTGTGTGTGTGTGTGTGTGTGTGTGTGTGTGTGTGTGTGTGTGTGTGTGTGTGTGTACAGTGTAAATACCATTCACTGTCTTGAAACCCACAAACACACACACGAAATGCACACATATATAAACAGCGGCTCCTCACAAACACACACACACACACACACACAGCTCTCAGAAAACACACAGAAAACAAAAATCCCTCTTCACACACACTAAAGCAAGCAAAGACACGAGCAAGTTGTGTGTCTGCATGTACAATACAGAAACCTCATGCCGAATTACACAGTTACACAAATTCTCCATCTACACACACGCACACATGCACACACACACACACAAACAAACAGTCCTCTAACACACACACACAAACATACACACACACACACACACACGTACCACACTTACCACACGCCACAACCCAAATGTCATGCACCATTTGGAATCTGGAGAGCAGAGATGAGCGAGCACTGGCAAATATTGAAAGTATTTATTTCTTTCACACAGATGAACGGGACGTAATCCTCCAAATATATTTAGTCGTGTTATGGATTTGTTGTCGCTTAATTTGCATGACAACACACTACCTTTCACGGCGGCGGCAGCAATTGCGGCGCTGATATCATCTTTATTATTATTGAGCCATAATGTGGCGCTACACAGAGGGGGGAAATTGAGCAAGTTAAGCCTGGAGTAGGAGCAGACACTTGGCTTATGGTGATGGATCGCTTTCAGTAATTTCGCTTTATTATGATTGGCCAAGATCAATATTTTAACAGTTCGGTTACGGCCTTCAGTACAGTGCTTAATATGTATTATTCACGACCTTTATCAGCGTGGAGGGAGGCAGGGACGGGCTGGGATATATATATGGAGGGGAGGGCTGACATTTTTCAGACTGAAGAAGGGTCTGCTCCATGTGGGACATGAATAGGACTGTGTAATGGACACAAAATGAAAATGGACTATGTGTGTGCGTGTGTGTGTGCGTGCATGAGTGTGTGTGTGTGTGTGAGAGTATGGCTGCCTGCATCCTCTGACTGCAGGAGCACATGCACTTGCCAAGAGACACATGGTTAAAGGGTCGGTTTACCCTAATGACAAAATATTGCTTCCTTGCTAACATCAGCTTTAGCGAGCCATGCACATGGTTATGTTTATTATTAGCAGGTTTTGTGGTATACCTGTTTGACATTTCTACCTCCACCACATTATAATGGGATTAAAGTTTTTTTTCTCAGCACTAAAATTTGGAAAGTTTCACAGCAAAACAGAATTACAGAAGGAAAAAAGACTGATTAAACCCTCTTATTATAACATTTCTAAGATAATAAATGATACAGAAAATGGAGATAAAAGTAAAAATGGATGTGCAGTGGTGTGTGCAGCTGACTTCATCTGCTATCAGTAATGCATAGAACATAAGGTACATGTGTAATCCAGATATGTGACAGAAGAGTTGGCTGTGGGCTTTGTTTAAGTGGATTTAGCATGAGATTGACCCTATATATATATAAATATATAAATATAAAGGAAAGAATACTATAGAATAAAGCAGTTGTTACCAAACTTTTTGGCTTGTGGCAGCAGAAAGTACCCAGGACCCCCCCATCATATGTTGCATTGTGTATTAATTAATGAAATAGGCTTTTAGAGGCTTCAAAAGCTAATAAAAGCAATAATTAGAGGTCCCTGACCCTTAGGTTGAGAACCAAAGCACCAAAGTATGTTTATATAAAGTATATATTTGTTGTCTTTTTGCTATAAATCTGTTTCAATGCATCAACCTAATAAAGTATCAAATCCTGAGCACCACAAATCCCCCCCCCTCCCCCCCTCCCCCCAAACACCAATCACAGACTCCTGACAGACAACGACGTAATTCTCACACTGCTCCAGATAATCCACAAACCTCACAGGGAAACATCTTCATACAAACTGTTCCTCTAGTTAAAAAAAAAAAAGAAGTGAAAACTGTGTGAAGGATGCTGTTTCTATTGCTCTTATTATCTTGTTCATGTAATTTTTCAGCACTTTAAAAGAAGGAAAAATCTCATTCACCTGTAATGTAATTGTATTTGATAACTGATATGATGGCAGATATCTGAAAAACTTGACACATTAAACCCAAACTATCAGCATATTAACACTCGGGGGGTAAGTGTAATATGAACCAAATCAGCAAATACAAGCAAACACACTTCTCATGACATCTATTCGGTAATCCTGTAATCCTCCCTGAATATGTAATTTGGAAAGATGTAGCTCCAGCTGCAGTATGACACATACCTGTAACATAGATTAACTTCTTTAATGGATAATGTTATGCTATGTTGTAGTCAATTCATATTCTAGGTCAATCCAACAAAAACTAGAAGAGGCAGAGTTCAGGAGTGCCACAGGAGGAGGAGGAGGAGGGGGGGTGCTGGGTATTGTAGAGCCAGTATCAGATAAAACGAACCATACTCTGTGCGGTTTGTGAAGATGCGAGCGGAGCGTCTGGGATTAAGAGCGGTGACATATTCATATCTGACCAGACTTAAAGCTGCTGCCACACGGGAGGGTCTGTCGCTATCAAAGCTGCAGGAAATCAGCCAGAGAGGGAAGGGAAGAGGGAGAGAGATAGGGATAAAGAGATACTGAGGTACAGTGAGAGTGATCGAGGGAGAGAGAGACAGAGAGAGAGAGAGTCAGAACAGCAGAGAGGATTTCTTTCAAAAGCTCCCCGAACCATCTCTCAAAAAGAAAATCCTTTGTACCCCTCTTCCAAACCCGGTGCCCTCCTTCACCTAAACTCACACTCTCTCTCTCTCTCTCTCTTTCCCTCTTTCCCTTTCTCTCTGTCGTTGTATTTAAGTCCCCGTGTGGAACGAATGGGGAGCGAGCCCTGGAAAAGTTTGTCTCAGGGAAGGCCAGGTCGCTGTGTAGCTGATTATATCAGTTTCAGCGGCGGACTGGTAATAGGCTCCTCTTCGATCAGCCGCTAACCCCGGCTCTCCCCTGGCAGCCGCCGAGAGTGGAATTAATCAGGCCTACTGGGAGCCTCCTCCATCCCCTCTCTGCAGGCGAGCCACTCCGCAGTCATTTACCAGCCAATCCCACTGTCAACCCACTGTCATTTAGGCCCTTTTCATTATGCCTTTTTCTCCCCTCCTCCCCTACACACACACACACACACACACACACACACACACACACACACACACACAACCTCACTCTTTCCCTCTCACATTAGATCTGCAAAAAAAATATGAGAAAAAATGGAAATGGGTGACAGATTAGCCTAATGCTGGGTACTTTTTATAGACGGCCTATTATGATCACTACCCCCTTTTTGTACCAAGCACGCGGAGTGAGGTGCCGCAAATCTGCCAAAAAGTGTTGAAATGAAAAAAATGAACTAATAAGAAAAGAGAAATCCGTCCTTTTCTGTACAACTTCCATATAGTTGTGTGTGCTGGGTGTAATTAGGAGCTTGTTAATGAGCCCGTGCCAATGCTAGCATAGGCTCGATCATGCTGTTGTCCTAAATGTGACATTAGATGGCCAACTTTGTTCATGGGCTATAAAAACCCCGGGCCATAACCACCAATTACCGTGGCTAGGTGTCCCTGGGGTGTAGGGCCCTCGTATCAGGCTGGCCTCGCCTGCTAAGCCTGCTTAAGTGACCTATTTTGGGCTCGGAGGCAGTCTGTAAAACACCTCTAAGGTTAGATTATCCAATGATGAAATACAAGGCTTCCCTGCCACAAATTACCCACGGATGAAGCGCCACCAGGCCATTCCTCGTCTTGCTGATGGTCTCTCTCTTTTTGCCTCGTTTTCCCCTCCCTTCTGTTTCGCACTCTTTCTTTCTTTCTCTCTCTCTCTCTCTCTCTCAACAAGGCAGAAAAATATTCATGAGTAAACAAAAGGGGTGATTTGAAAAATGGCTGCAGGAAAAAAGAGATTAATAAAAAGCATGAATAGTGCATTATGGAAGAGCTGAGGAGCCCCGCCATCTCATTGGGGTTAGAGGGAGATTGCATTTGGGCTTTATTAAGAGTGCTGCTCTCGGTCGTAGTCAAGAACTCTAAAGAGGAGGCGAGGCTTGGATGTCTGAGTGACAGTAAGCGAGGGACTGAGAAGGGTGAAACAATCTTAGAAGAATTTATCTGGATTGGTACTGTTTCTAATGAGCAATTGTTGAATGTTAAAGCTGAGCTCACTTGTCTTAACATCCATATGTATGTGAAGCATTTGACTTTTTCTGCAGTTAAAATGGAAAAAAAACCCTGATGTTTGTACAGCCTGGCCATCGGGATAAAGTTAGACATCTCCAAAACATTTTGGAAGTGGTTTCGTCTTCGCGCAGACGGCGATGACAACAAAATGAGACTGTGTTGGCTCGAGCCAGACGAGAAGCAGACTTCTGTGACCATAGTCAGCGCAGAGCCGGACCCTCCTCTGAGACTAGACCAATTAAGATAAGAGGCCGTTAACAGGAAGTGCTTGTTTGACATCCTGTCACGTTAACGAGGACAACCATAATTGGACTTGTGTATTTAACAGTAGCCGTAAAACGCTGTTAGTCGTCAGCACTTACATTTTTGTGCAGCCTGAAGAGGAGGAATTTCTTTCATTTCTGTAAACACGAGGGATATTCTTGTTCCCTGTAGGAGCAGAGTGGGAATGTCAAGACTTTTAAAACCTATTTGCGCAACAAATGAGGCACTAAGGACTGTTTTAATCAAAGATTCAAGTTGTCTATCACCTTCACCCAGTGGTGGCATTCAAAGACACTATGTCCAAACATATTAAAAGAGAATGTAGAGTTCCTTTTATTGAAGATTTTAATGTTCTTCTGGGGAAAGCTGATAGATTTTATTTCAAAAGGAAAACCCAAACACTAAAAACTAAATCTCTGCATTGATAGTCTACAAATCATCTCAGTTGGGGCGCTCCTTGGCAAGCGGTATCTTTGCTCCTTGTCGGTAAATTTCAGCAGCACCGAGCTCGCAAACATAAAACCCTCGCCGGCTAAACCTGGAGCCGTTAAATCCTAGTGTAACACTATGCAGGTGCAGGACTCACGGGGAGCTGCCGTGTATGTTGGAGTTCCTGTTTGTTTGGGCTTGGCCCCACTTTCAAGCCCCAGGAGGAAGTGAGCTGGCTGGGGTTCTGCTCGGGATCAAACCTTGGGCCTCGAGCTGGGGAGGAGAAAAAAATAAAAAAATGGCTGGTGTTTATTGTAGCTGTGGTTGCCTGGAAGTGACTGGCAGTAAGCACGCACGGTTTGTCAAAAATGAACAGAGGCCAGAGGCATAAAACAGACAACCTCTTCATACAAGGGAGATGACTGAGACCACACTTGCTGCACCCAGAGAATTGCACAAACACAGTATCAATGTCTGCGCTTTAGAGTCGGTTATGAATTCCCGTACATATATCCAGAATCTATTAAAAATCCCATTCGGGTTGACTCGGGAATTAATTCTCCTGTATAAACTCATGTCAACGTTTGAATGTGCATGAATGAGATAATGACACACCTTATGTAAACACAGACACTAAATATTTGAAAATGCAAGTCACTCATCGGAGGAATTATAGTGCTGAATTGTGTTTCTCTGCTGGCTTTGCGATAACCAGGACATTCTTTAACCTGAGCACCTCCAATTAGAGGATTGGAGAAAGTGGGAGAAGAGAGGGTGGGGGTAGGGGGGTTTGTGGAGGTGGTGGAAGGGGGTGGGGAGGGGGACGCTATTGCTTTGACCCACCCGCTTTACTTGGAGGCGCACTCGAGAGGCAGAGATGTGGCGGCAGGATATCGCAGAGGAAAAACAGGCTCAGCCTCAGATGGCCAGGGGCTGCCTGTGCCTCTCTATCAATGCAAAACAGACTACTTCCTTGGGCAAAGAGGACATTTCACTTTTTATAAGCACTCACCCCCCCCCCTTCTTTTTTTTTTCTAAGCTTACATTAATTTTGAAAGCAGAGGGGAGGCAGAGGGGGTACAGAAGAACGAGAGCAAGACACAGAGAAAGACGCAGACGGGGCGGAAAAGAGAGGAAAAGAAGGCCAGATGAAAAGCATCTTTAGGATGCCGGAAACATCTGGTTTCATATTCGGAGACCCGAAAGGAAATTGCAAATAGACAAAACTCTTATGTTTTGATTTATTTTATTATTTGATGGCTGGGTGATGCCAGCCGTGCAGTCGAAGCCCCTGGCTGTAAATACAGGAGCTGAGCTACGTTATAGGGCATTACGGATGTCTCCTTACTGTCCCCGCACTGATAGATCCCTCTGCTTCTAATAACATTCACAACCACTGTGTTCTGCTCAAAATTACACTAAACTGAGAGGCTATTGTTAATTGGATGAATGGACATAGAGGGAAGGACAGAGAGAGGGAGACATGACGAGGGAGGAGAACAATGAGGACGGAGGTGGAGGAAAGCAGATCATCTGGTCTCAGTAGTTTATTTCCTTTTCATTTTACCCATAAAGGTTTGTTTCAAGAAGTTCTAGATTTCAAACATGTATTTTATATCAAGAAATAAGACAACCGTTAAGATTAGGGGTTAGATTAGGGGGTATTTGAAAGACCACAATGACAGCAGTAATCACAAACTTCACTCACTCATACTCAAATCTGGCTTAAATGGCTTCATCTCTATAAAACAAGACAGCGTTGCAGCAACAAGTAGGCAGTGCCCAGCTGATCTATGTGGAAAAACCAGTCCCAACGGCATGGCTGGAACATGTGGTTGCATTTTGACCCTTACAGCTATCCATTGTGGAGGAGGTACAGTAAGTTCAGTGCAGTAACACTGCCAAAAACCTCCCAAATGCAACTGTTTAAGCAGCAGCAGCAGCTCCTCATATAGTGTTGAGGCGTAGGATAACCTATGAACTGGCCTCCAACCAAGAACACAAGTAGGTGGATTCTTGTCCGAAGAACACTCAGGTCAAAATTCAGAGTTATGCACGCCATACATGAGATGAAGCTTTCTACATATATTTTGTTTATTTAACTCTCTTTCGCAGACACAAGATATGGCAAAAAAAAAGATAAAGAAGTATAGCAGACTTGAGAAAAAGCTGTCAAGATAAACTGTCAATAACTTTTTTCCTTTCAAACTGACGGTTAAGTTAGCGAAAGAAGTTAAAAGAAAAAAAGTGTTGACTGCTGGTCAAACCAATGCCAGACACTTTGTTGTACCACCTCCATCATTTGTACAATGTCAAACTATGTACATCCACACAATTATACAACTAATTATATATATAAATCACAACATAGAGATGGGGGATGTATTATATTATTAAGCAAATGCAGATGATTCCATATAGGGTAGTGGTCACTAAGTGCTTTGATGAATATAAAAAGGATTTAGAGTTATAGAGACTTCATACGATTTATACCCAGAAGCATTTTCATTGTCATTTTTTAGGAGAGGATAACTTCAGAAACTGTAACTGCAAAGGTTTCCTGGTCATGAAGGCATGTCAGGGAGTTTGGGAACGGAAAAAAACAACCAACAATATATTTCTGGTATGTGCATTCCCACCTCCAAGCCTATATCTTACATCCAGATCAAGCATGAGAAGATCTGTTATGTTCCAAGAAGATCAAGAATCTGTGTGCTGCTCAAACTTGAATAAAACTTCATTTTGCCAGTCTAGTTTGCAGCCATATATCCTACTAAACAAAGAGTAAGTAACCCCTTCACAACATGAAATCTACATGATCGCCCCATGAGATGTCACTGTTTTTTTCAATAGAACATATATCTTCTGCATGGTTGCGTATGAATAAGTGTGCAAATGCAGCCTGAGCTAACAGATGGGATGAGGTGAGCTGTGGTCGATCTCCAGGCCATTCTCACCTGCCTCCCTCTCTGGAAAAGAAAGATTTACAGCGGCAGCCTTGGAGAAAGAAAAAGTCGCCTGCAACATCTGGAGTCGCGTGTCACTGAGGCATGGTTGGCAGTGACAGTGGCTAATTTAAAAGGTACTAAAGTGTTAGCGGCGACCTGGGGAAGAGTGATGGACAGCTGTATTCCCCCGGCTGACCAGGGTGTGAAGACATTGTGGAGCGGGAAATAAGGGCCCGACCAGGCTGGAGGTCTCACAGGGGCTAGACTATTCCCCTCAGCTTTAGATTCATTAGCCTGGAGAACGAGCCAGAGAGAGGGTGAGAGAGAGAAAAAAAAAAAGAGAGAGAGGTGGAAGGAGAGAGTGAGAACGAGATGAGACAAAGGAAAAGATGGAACAAGACAGGCAGTGAAAGCGAGAGGAGAGTGATTGAGAGAGAGAGGGAGAGGATCAATCAGGAGGCACAACAATAATGGGAAGGGGGGGTGACACCCCAATCACAGAGAAAATCTCACTGTAATTCTGTTTGCTTGCCTCACAATGTGTACGTAATTGCCACAATCATTTACAGGCGACGACAAATCTAGCCCCGGATTATTGTTTTCCTCTGATATGAACTATCCCATTTGTTCCGCCATCTACCGAATAGTGTGCATTTCCCGCACGACGCCACGTCTCTCTCTCTCTCTCTCTCTCTCTCTCTCTCTCTCTCTGCCTCTGTGGAATTCATTTCCACATGACCCCTTTAAAGGAGTCAAAAGACAGCTTGTCGCAGCAGCCAGTCTTAGCCATAAAATCGTGAATCTAGGATAAAAAATAAAAAATAAAAAATAAAAAAAAAGCCCATTTTTGGCGTACCTGTCCAGAGAGTATGCATATGCATGAGCCCATATGGATGGTGGGAGGAGAGGTAGGCGACACGATCCCTGCAGTTGAAAACTAAATAGTGAGCTTGACCCATTTTATCTCAGAAATCCATCCATGGTAAGAAAATATACACCTAGAGACGAGTTATTTTATAGCCACAAGTGTGAGCGCGAGCATGTATGTGTGTGTGTGTGTGCGTGTTTTCACCACTCCCAAAAACACACACTCGTTTGTTTCAGCCAAGAAGGGTAATGAGACAGCCTGCTTCTGCAGTAAGTTTAATGTCACAAAGAAAGGTCTTTTTTGTGGGTGTTTTTCTCCATTGGGGGAGTTAATTGCTGAAGAGAATTAATTAAAAATGTTGAATTGAGAATTGTACATTGATTACTGTAAATATTCTCCAGAGTTTTGCTCCTCTAATTGAGGAGCATTCTGCCTGGTGCTTATTACGTGGGCTACTGTATTAGCTGCGGCACTTTCTTTCCAGTATTGATTTTTTTTTGGTTTGTTTATTTTCCTTTAATGAAGTGTAATACAGTCAGATCGCCAAAAGATTTGCAAATATTCAAGTTGCCATTGGTGATACATTACTCAATATGGCAAAAAGTATGTACACATACTCGGTCTGAAGATATTTTGCTCAAATTAACGAGTTGATGAAGTTACGTGTGTAACGTGCATGACACTTCACTCTGAACCTCTACATAGGTTAATACACAGTTTAACCCTTCAATCACATGCCCCAACCCAGCACACCCTGTCCATGTTAACCCTGTAACACACACAGAGACAGACAAGCAGACAGGTGGAAGACTGAGGCCTTGTAATGAAACGTGCCTGGTGAAGGGTGAACAGCCAGGCTTAAACTCCCCCCTCTCCGCCTACCTGAGATCCAGAGAGACATGAAAGGGGGAGGAGGGAGAAGGGAGGGAAGAGCCGGAGTATGCGAACAGACAGGCCAAAATCAGAAATGGAGAGAGGGAAGGACAAAGACACGATAAAAATTCTGTATCAACTATCTCCTGCCTGGAAGAGAAAAGGACGGATGGGTGAAGGGCAGGAGAGGAAGTGGGTTTAAAGGGGAAAGAGTGAGAGAGACAACGATGATGGATGAAGAGAGGAGGAGGCAGGAAGGAGGAGGGAGAGAGTGATGGTGATGGCAAGTGAGAAAGAGAGCCAGAGAGTATTGGACACAGGTAGAGGGAGAGAGAGCTTGATGGTTGTAAGAAAGGAAGAAAGAAGCTAAACATGTTTTTAGAAGCTTTGTGTGATTTTATGTGTAATCTTGTGATCATGTGAATGTTGGGTACGAAGGGGAAATGACGCCTTGCCATAAGTTTGGGTCTTCATGGGTGCTCAATTTTGGACTTGACTCACCTCTCTGAAACTGACATACAGTGATATGAGGACCATCAGAACCAGTCTAAAACAGACCCAAAGATAATTAGATCTGATCCAAAATGCAGACGACCTGAACAGACCCAAACCCATTTTCCTTCTGCAGTCATGAAGACACACACCATAATCAAAATCAATAACAAGTCTGCTTGGATCCACTCCTGTAAAAGACATGCAGAGATCTATAACAGTAAAACAGGACCTCATCCAGATCTAGCTACACTGAGTATTTTTCATTTGGACCCAATCCATAGCCACACAGACCTCCAGTTACAAACTGAGCAGATGCATAAAGACCAAGATCTCAGAAAATAACAAAGTGAATACAAAGTTATCGGAGCCAACAGCAATAAAAGCCAAACTTGAGATCCAAAATTTAAAAAAAGAGTGTACAAACTTTTTTGGGAGGATTACTTGAATTTCCTCTCAAATTTCAAAACCACAACTTTTTTCCACATCCTTCTACTTCTCTTTTTTTTCCTACCTACATCTGCTCTCCTTCTCCTTCCTATCTTGATTTCTTTCACCTACTCTCTCCCTCCTCACCTCCTCCCTCCCCGTCCGACTGGGAGTGCACACACCTATCCAGGCAGCAGTGCTGGAGGGGTCCCCCAGGGCTGGAGTCCTTTGCTCCCGGCTGTTTGATGTTGAGCCGGCGCGGATGAACCTCAGCCCCCGCCCAGAGTTATCCATCATCCCATTACCCATCATCAAACACCCCGGCTGGGTGCCGGGCCAAGGCTGTGGCCCTAATCAAACACTGCGCCCCCACAGACCCCCTCGTACACTCCAAATGGGAGAAAAAGACTAATTATCAAGGCAACCTTCAGAATCACTCAGCGGCATCTAACACTGACACAAACTCCTGCTTCTTACCATTTAGGTGAGGTGTGTGTTTGGTTCTGTAACAAGGTTGTGTGCTGGTGCTGGAGGAGACAGAGATTAGAGGCGGAGAGGAAAGAAAAATCCCCCACCGACGCCAAAGAAAAGATACAAGCAAAGATGTTGTCATTAGTTCGCTAGCTTATCTATGTTTGGGCTTCAAAATGCGATACATGTCGATTTAAACATTTCATACTCGTGTTACGGGAAGTTGGATGTTGTTGGAAGGAGTGCTTCAAATCTGGGGAATTGCGGTGTGAAGAAAAAAAAAGGCAGAAGAGGAGAAAGGCAGAGAGAGAGAGAGAGAGAGAGAGAGAGAGAGAGAGAGAGAGAGAGAGAGAGAGAGAGAGAGAGAGAGAAAGAAAGAAAGAGAGAGAGAGAGAGAGAGAGAAAGAAAGAAAGAGAGAGAGGCTAAGCCCGTCCTTGGAGAGAAGGCGAGAGCTCGATTTTCTGTTTGCTGCCATTTGTCTTGTGCTGCTAAGAGAGATCAACAGTCCTCGGCACACAGATCAATATTCTCTTAACCCGCACCTAATCTGGCAAGAGTTTCCTCCAATTTCACCTTCCCTGCCGACTCCTCCTCGCCCGCTCTCCCTCCACTTTTATTTTCCCCTCTCCTCTCGTTTTCAGCAATCATTTTTTGGGCGTCGGCGTGACAGCCATTTTTCATGCTCCTGGTCCGAGCAGGTGACATAGAAGGGAATGATGTTTCCTGACGCAAACACAGAGAGAGTGTGTTTGTGTGTGTGTGTGTGTGTGTGTGTGCAGGGAGGGAGGATGATGGATAAGATGTGCTGGCGGGACGGCGTAGCTGCCGTCAGGGGCCCCCTGACGCCGGCGAGATAGGCTAGCTGCCTAATCGGCCACATGACATCGCAAATTCAGCTTCTGTCTCCTCCCTCGTACCTCCCCCTCCTCTCCCCTCCTCTCCTCTCCTCTCCTCTCGCCCAACGCTCCTCACCCTTTATCGTATCTCCTGTGCGTCTCGGCAACTCCCAACGCACCGTCAGAGCTGTTGTCAGAGTTGTCCTGTCGACTAAATAGAGCGCTGTCAGTGTGTCTCTTCACTGTGACAGTTATGGGAAGAGAGAAGCGGGAAGTGTGACTATACAGTATGTGCTCTCATGTATGTTTGTGCAGGTGTATGTGCTGTATTTGCGTATGTGTGTTTGCCGAGGTAACTGTTTAATTGCAGGATGTTTTAAAGGCCCCTTTCAGGCTGATCTTTAAAGTAATTATTGTTACAGGGTGATTTTATTGATCGTTTTTTGGTACATTGAAAAGTAAATTAATTTCACTTTGGAGATTATTCTTACATTACGGCATGCACTTTTCTTTCTGTCCCCAAACAGACGAGAGTTTTATTTATTTTTCTAGTTGTTTTATACTTTAATGCAGACTGGGGTATACAGGGTCCGCTTTTCTTCTTCTCTATTATTTAATGTGGGGTGCTACTACTTTTTTCAGCTTTTTTTAGCCACAGGTCACCTCTGTCGTCAAGCGAAGTCTACTGTGTAACCTTTTGTCACATGTTGCTCTATGACCCCTCAGTTTTATCTTGTAACTGGCCAATCTGATCCCAGCACAAGTTAAAAAAGAGAAAGTGTCAAGTTTCGGGGTGAATTTGGGTGGTTTGTTGCATAAAGCCTCAGGACAAGCTCAGGTTTGGTTATCTTAAAATGTCATTTATCAACAAGTATTTCATTTCCTCCCCTTTCATTGGACCCATGCAGAAGAAGAAGAAGGTGCAGAACAGGTTCAGATGTCAGATCCAGATCCATGCAGAACTCTAAAGTAAAACTGTGGCAATATGTGGATGCAATTTAATGTCTGATCCTATGTGCATGTGTGTATGTATGGATGGATGGTATTAATATTATATCAGTGATAAAGGTCATTTCATGCCACCCTTAGCTTCCTGTGATCCTTCAAAGCTGTCCAAACCCCATTCTCCAGTCCGTTGTCTTCTCCGGTGGTGAGGTTTCTGCGTTTTCGCTCTGCTTTGTCATCAGACAAGACAGGTCAGGATAGAGAACACATATCTGCATTTTCTCCACGCCTGAAGAAGTTTAAGGAGTCCTGGACATCCTCTCCTCCCCTTTCGACAAGCCGGGGAGTGATTGGCAGGCCGTGAGAACAGAGCCTCTCTTTCATAGCGGCGGCCTGAACGTACGTCAGCCCCCCGGACAGACAAAGCCCGCTAGTGTACGCCCGCCTGTACTCAGAGGCGAGTGCCACACACAGACACAGTAACAGGAAGACAGCGGCTTCAGTTACCATGTAGGGCGCGCGGACACTTGAGAAAAAAAAAAGGAAAAGCCGAACGTCAGAGCGCACACGCAAAAAAACGAAGATGCTCACGTATGCATGCGTGCAAGAAAACGATCTACACACTTGCCCACGACATGAGTGCACACGTACACAACACAGACACACACTGTACAGCATACGCAGGCATGCAAGTGGGGTACAAACACACAATAGATGCTTTCTTTGACTGGCTGGCATAACAACACAAACCAGTCTTGATCCTGGTATCCTTTGCCCCACATGCTCCAGACACGCGCTGCCTACAGGATTATGTCACAAATGAGATGTTTATAGTCCTCTGTGTGTGTGTGTGTGTGTGTGTGTGTGTGTGTGTGTGTGTGTGTGTGTGTGTGTGTGTGTGTGTGTGTGTGTGTGTGTGTCTTCTAGGGTGAGAAACTGTGAGTGGGGAGTGGTATACAGCACTATGTCAATCTGCCTCACCGAAGATCTCCACAAGGTCATGAAGAGCAGTTGTGAAACAGTTAGTTAGTTCCTTCCTTCCTTCCTTCCTTCCTTCCTTCCTTCCTTCCTTCCTTCACATAGTATTGGCTTTTGTTTCTATTGGTTATGATGGAATTTTAATCACCAGCTGAGATTTTGGCAACAATGCTAGATCAAAAAGAAATTAATGTTCAGACACGTTGTTAACAAGCCAACAGTTTAGTCAGTTCCATCTAAACAACTTCACTCTATTTGGAGGTAAAACTAAAAGTGGATGCACCTGAGATGTCAGTAACAATCCCTTATTGTACAGGAAAGGTGTGTGTGCGTAACTATAATTCAAGTTGACCCAATAAATTAAGTCAGCAAACTGTGACTGATGGCTAAGTGTTCATTGGCAGTAAGTCAGAGGAACTTAAGGTGCTGCAAAAGTTGCTAAAACTGGTTACAAAAGAAAAAAAAAACATTCTTCAGTCACTTTTACAAAGGCTTGGGAGAAAAAGCAGATCTTTGTGCTGGTGAAGACCCTGTCAGACGCTGTTTTAAACCATTAATATGCTCGACTAGTAAAGACTTTCACCTTTGTCCTCTACAATAAATAAATCAGAGAAAATGTCCACTGTGTTCCAAGCTAGCATGGTGATGACAATGTTATCATTACCAATATTTATGATGGCTAAAACTACAGAGATTAGATCCAAATACTAGGAAGCTAGAACTCATCAATATGATATTATTGCCTGTCAGCTATTCAAAGACACTATTCATGAAGGATACTAAAGTCCCAGACAAAACAACACAGGTGTGTGTCTGCTTGAGCGACCACAGATGGCAAAACTGTCAGTCTGGCACGTGATCCGCGACAGGTTCTCGAACCTGATGCAGGCCCTCCTGACAACGTCCAATCCAACGTAAAGATGTGTGCTAGTTTAGCACACACCGCTATGACTGAATGGATGCTACTGTACTGTCTGGAGTGGGCCTGCATCCCAGTTGGCAAAATGACTATTCCAGACTGTGGGCCGGCGGTAAGGAGCATACAAATGAAAATAGCAGCAGAGAAAAGCGCTTGTCTCTCTCAAGCCAAGCATCTGCTAAGCATTTTAATGGGGATCAATGGAAGGGCAGGGACAGGAGATCGAGGGGTTGATTGGCTGGCCGGCCCCGGCGCTCGCACAGCCGCTGCTCTCCATACTGCCTGCACTGCTGTTTACAGCCAACACAAGCTGCTGCGCCCCAGCCTGCACGCTCTGCACCAGCTGATGTGTATATCTATGCTCTCTGTGTGTGTGTGTACTGTAAGGATTGCATACATCAGTGTGTGCAGCACAAAACATCGACATGTGCATGATGCATCAGTTTCTATTATGTGTGCGTGCATGTAATTATTAGCATTAGCAGCACGAAAAATGTAGCTATTGTGTGCTATATGTGAGTGTGCATGCATGACAAACATGTGTGTATACGAGTGTGTGACCACATAATTGTGCACACATCACATACAGTGTGTGGCTATTTTCTGTGTATGCTAAATGTGCAACAAATTGTTCTATAAGTGTATCTCTACTGTTGGTCTACAGCTGCTTTCTATTTCAGTGTCTATTGATTAATTGCATGTTGCACACATGCCCTCTTTCCTGACACACACACACACACACACACACACACACACACACACACACACACAGTCATCAGTGCATATGACGGAGCAGCGCAGCAGCATAGAAACAGTTAAAGTGATGCTTCCTGGTGTGCCAAATGAATCAGATTAATATTAGCCAAAGCGAATGTCATCATTGGCACTTCTCCCCTCCACCTCTCTATATCATCCCCCCACCAGCACCACCGACCCCCCATCGAACCCCAACCCCAACCCCCTTCCCTCCTCTACCTCCTCCCCTCCCTCCCTCCCTCTCTCCTTGCTGCGTTTGGGTTTCTGAGTCCTGGGCGGTAATGAGGGAACGTTATGCAGTGCCATAAACGGAGGGGCTCGCTGTCAGTATGCATAAAGGATGAGACAGAGAAGATGGTGCCGGGGTCAGAGGGGGGGAGAGAGAGAAAGAGAGAGAGGGAGAGAGTCGAGGAGGACAGGATGGAGAGTGTGTGTGTGTGTATGTGTGTGTGTGTGTGTGTGTGTGTGTGAAACCACTGTCACACACACACACACACACGCACATAGAGTGAGTGAGCGCTCAATGGTGAGGCAGACAGGCTGGTGACAAAAAGGCTCCCCTCTGCGCCTGTCTCACAGGTGCAATGCAGCGTGTGCAGTGCCCCCTACGCTCAGCCTGGAGGAAGTGACTGAGGAACAGAGGAAAACCCTGGAGTGGGAGCACTTCAGTGTTCACCTATAATGAGTTTAACAGCAGAAAAAAAATTGTTCAAGAAAGATACAAAAACTGTAAAGTAGCAAGGGGAAGGAAAAGGAGGGGGAAGCCACAAGACCCTGGTACACTTTCCATGATACATTACTTCAATAAAAGAGTAGGGAAACACTAGAAAAAGAGTACATTTGAAGGTTATCTTAGTAGGGATTTAGAGATTTGACAACTTTTAGGCAAGTAAGATGAAACTGGTAAATTTGACTGGTTTCGACCACATTTACCCCAGTTTCCCACATTTTCCCCCTCCAAAGCTTTAAATCCATCCCACACAGAATCATATAGACTCTATATTATCATGTGTTTGATATGTTTACACTCAAATATTCATGTTGTTACACAATGGTGAGAAATAATCTATGTTTTATACCACACAGAAGTTGTAGGCTGATAGTAAAAGGTAGATGGTGGGTGGGTGTGTATGTCGCAGGACTTCGATACAGGAGAATGGAAATCACATCCTGACTCTTTGAGGTTTGGAAAAGAGGTTGTTGAGTGTCATTATTTTCTTTGGACAAGAATATTTAACCACAAAAACATGAATTATGCTTTGGTTGCTATTAGCTACTGCTACAGACAAAGTATTATAATTCATAAAAACTCATTTGTTGTTACATAGTTCCTAGGACAGGCTGCATGGTTGCATTTTATACATATTTTCCCCCAAATTTCCGCCTGATATATTCAGTGTCTTTTGGAAACTTTGGGGATCTTCAATAGAATTTCAAATAAAGCTCTGTGGGTTTGAGCAATGTTTGGCTGCACAAGATGAGTTTGTAATGACTGCCACACCAGGAAGCACATTTCAATATCTAGCTTCTAACTACACTCTATCTCTCTCTAGGGAACCTGGAAACTCTAAAAACTCATATAAACACTTTACAATCCCATTTAGCCCAGTTTAGAATGTCTTTACCTGCAAAATATCAAATCCATGCTCACTGAGGGAAGTCAACCTGCATAAATGTATAAAAATGATCATATATACTATATATATGAGTAAATATTGAATATTCATTGGTTGATCTAGCATGAAACACAACATAATGTATAGATGAAAAGGGCATGGAATTAATTTAATTTGATATATGAAAGCATATCTTTTGACTTTGTAGGTTTCACACTGAGCTAATGTTCTTTCCCTACTAATCGATGTCTGTCTGGAAGAAATCCAGCTCTCTCTCTCTCTCTCTCTCACTCTCTCTCTCTCTCTCTCTCTCTCTCTCACTCACACACACACACAAACACACCTTTAAAAAGCCTTCGATATCATTAGCTGTCATGTTTCACGGTAGGTAACACAACAGTGCAGGGGGATACACAGCTCACCGCCGAGTCTAGAGGGTATATATATGTGTGTTTGTGTGAGCGTGCGCTACACAAACAAGAATGCATGGTGAGTGTGTGAGTGGATTACACCAGGTTCACAGTGTGTACGGGGAAAGCGTGGCGGCAACTTGGCTCCATAATGGGATTTCTCAGTACTCCTACTCTGCTCAAACACACACACACACACACACACACACACACACACACACACACACACACAAATACACTGATCTCACCCCAAACAAGCAGGTTAGCAGTAACAAAGCAGAGCACATATCCTATCTTAGCAGTAAGAGGTAAGCTGCAGCAGAGCTCCGGCTCAGTTAAAGACACATATCCCCTCACCTCTCTCTCTCTTTCTCTCTCCCTCTCTCTCTCTCTCTCTCTCACAAAAGCCAGGGAAGAAGGATAGAGGGAGAGAGGGAGAGAGAGGGAGAGAGAGAGAGAGAGAGAGAGAGAGAGAGAGAGAGAGAGAGAGAGAGAGAGAGAGAGAGAGAGAGAGAGAGAGAGAGAAATGTGTGGAGGGATCAGCTACATTAGACAGGGATAAGGCATGCTGTAGTAAAGCTGGATGAGGGTGAGCAGTGGTTGTAAAGAAGAAGCTACTGTATAGTGCCTACTTATAAAAAGAAGCAGAAATGTATAAAATTGACTTTTATGTGTGAATTGAGAGGTTTTTTTTATGACATGATTTGACTTTTAGAGACTTAATTTGCAGGATTTCCATATGTTTTGACATGTTTGCTGCTGAGGTGTGAGTTTTTGAGCTAACATCTGGCCAGGATCACCTGTCAATCAAACTGTCTGGGGAGGAGTGACGTCTCATTTTGGGCGACTTTTTGGATGCTAAGATTTTCTGTAAACTACACTGGATCACATAGAGAGCTGAAGTGAAAGAGAAGTAAGAAAATCCCATTCAAAATGAGATTGAGATTTTTTAATAATTACTAATTATACAGCTCATATATTACTGCTTTCCTCTTGATAGGGGTTGCATTTAAATGGATATATAGAGAGAGTGAATGTGGGTGGGGAAACAACTACAAGGTCTACCTGTTGCAATGGAAAACATAATGGCAGCTGCTGTTTTACTTGAATTTGTTAAAATAGGGGCTCAAACTGTACAGGAGCAGCAGTATTGCAATGCCCACGTGACCCCCTCCCCTCGCCTCCCCTCCTTCCCCCCCCACCCTCGCCCTCTGTCCTGACCGGTAAACACGTACTGTATGTTTGACCTCTAATTGCAGCCTTCCCTTTGGGCCAGTACCGTGCAGTCTGGAGCGCAGCGGTGAGATCACGCTTTATTTCCGGAGGTTTCGTCAAAAACTAAACAGCTGTGTCGTGACACACGGGCGGAACAATGTAGCGTGCTGCCCCGGGGCTTCTCTTAATTTAGAAAATACTTGACCCTCAGAGGTGACATGTATGGTATCAGTGCCCGTAAAAAAAATCTGATAAGTGCGGAAAGAATGAACTAGCAGATGGAGATTAATTGGAAACTAAAGATTAGAGAGATTGATACACATGCTGAGGACATTTAATGTTAAATCTATGTACAGTTCTCACAATTGGTTGTTTTCCTGCAATTTAACTCCATCTTCTACAGGTTCTTCAAAAGGGTTTAACTTTATTAAATATTCCAGCAGACATCTGTTACTTTATCAGTAGCTTTTTTTGCTCTGACAGAACAGCGCCTTCTTTCTCTTTTGTGCCATGCAGATATCAAATGGGTCAAAAAGTATATTTCAGCTAGGAGAAGCTACTCTAATTTGCACACATATGTCCCCAAAAAAAAAAAAAAAAAAAAAAAAAAAATCATGTCATATTGATTTATTTAGGTTAACATTCTCCATGCAAAATCTTCAAAATGTCTGGGAATGTTTGTGAATGCAAAGCACAAGTTGAATACCACTGGAGGGCATGAAGGCGGGGGGGGGGGGTTATTCTGTGGTGAAGACTAACCAACCACAGACCGTGTAGGGACAGCGTGTGAGCATTAGCCCACACAGTCCAGCAGCTCTCCTCCCCAGGTGTGGTTGAGAGCCAGGTGCATTTCTCTCCTCGCTCTTTGTCTTTTTCCTTTCTATTTGTCCCCCCCCCCCCCCCCCCCCTCCTCTTTTATTTTGCCTCACTGTCTCTCATCATATAACACGCACCTGGAGGGAATTCAGCCAAACTTATCATTGCGAATGCCCACGAGGGCTGAAGAGCGTAAAAAATTACACACACTTTACTCTTCAAGGGCCAAAAGCAAATAAACACCTGAGCATAATGTGAAAATGTGTTTTGGGCTCGGCGCATTTCTGCCTTGTAATTCCGCCTGAAAACAGCGCCTCCTTCAAGCGTGGCCCCCGAGATAGTTTTGTCCTTTACCCTGCAATTTCCTTTCGGCTTGTCTTCCCATCAAATGTCGCTCCATAGAAAACATTGTATATTGCGTAGGAATCTGTTTAGATTGCGGCAGTTCAATCAGTTGTGCTTTTTTTTTTTTTTTAATTTTGAGATGAAGAGCTGGTGTGAGCCGGTTTTTTCTTTGAGTCCGACAAGCATTGAGAGGTGAAACTCCAAATCACAGAAGCTGGCAGTCCCCTTTCTCTTTTAACCTCACCCCAATTTTTTATCTTTTTCCTAGCTCCTCTTCTCATCTCTCCATGCCTCCCACTCTTAACTAATAACTCAAAAACAGGGCCACCATCCAGTTTTCTTCCCTCTTTTTTTTAACTTTCTCCCTCTCCTCCCACAGAGCAGAGGAAAAGTAAGCAAGGAAATTCTCCAGGCTCAGCAGCGGGGGGAAAGACAACTGTCCCCCTATCCTTGGGCCTGAAGCGGGCCAAGTAAAATAGCAAGTGCTGCACCAGGAAATGGTTGGCCAAACACACAGGGCCATGAATCTAGGGTTGGCAGAGTGTACGAATTTCTCCATGCAGTCCCCAGGCGTCCTGCATGACTATAGAGGCCTTTTTGTATTGAAAGGACATCTCCCAAATGGGTTTAGCAGCAATCAGAATCACGGATCATCACTTGAGTTTTATTCCATCAGTCAATCTGTGCTTGATGTGACTGCAAACAGAACCACGACTAATATTTATACTGAAGCAGCTGAATGTAATTCTTATTTAACAGCACGAGGTGGGTGTGTGTGTACAGAGCACGGCACAGATGCTGCTGTAGGGGTTTTCAGGACTCCCACAACCCTTGAAAATATGTCAAAATTGGTAAATGGAGTGAGTAATTTTGAGTAATTCTCAAATAATAAGTAAAGTAGCTTTTGTTTCATGCTTTACTTTCTTAAGGAATCAAACTATTATGTGATAATTTAGCTGTCCGAGTCAATCCAAACAGGAAATCCACATCACATTTCTCTGGGTATTTTTGTGACTCCACCATCATGCTCTCCGCAATGTGTCCAGACTCCCCTTCATCCCACCCATCTCTCTCACCTCCTCTCACCTCAGTCAATGAGAAAGAGGCAGCCTCTGTCCAAGACGGCG
Source organism: Scomber japonicus (assembly GCF_027409825.1). Taxonomy (NCBI): domain Eukaryota; kingdom Metazoa; phylum Chordata; class Actinopteri; order Scombriformes; family Scombridae; genus Scomber; species Scomber japonicus. The sequence continues at coordinate 5,537,286 of NC_070601.1, forward strand.
CACTGTTTGCACAGCCGACCGCAGAGGAGGGAAGCCAAAGATTACTGCAGCCACTGTGGAAATGCTAGAAGTGGGTGGCAATCGCTGGGGAGCCGAGGTTAGAGAGGACAGAGAATAGTTACTGTATGCATGTATGTGCTATAAACGATCCACTGTGCCAGAAACGGTACTGAATGTTCCCGTTGGATTTGATGTGCGTCCCGATCCAACGGATTGTAAATGTTTGCGCATGTTTCTAAGTCTTAACTGTGTTTGTGGTTATATTTGAAATAAACTGATCAGAACTAGAAACTTACTTTGTGATATTAATATTAATCGTGCAGTGGCTGATTTAGTTTGAGGGGTTCAGCTCAGGGCAGGATCGCAGTGATTTATTAAATCCAGAGGTGAAAAAAAAAGTTTGTTAACGTGCGATAATGTCTGTAAATGTAAACTATTTTTCTTGTCCAACTCAATTTAATCAAGTCAAACACTAAAATACACCACCAACCTGCAACAAGGGGCATTTATATGCATTTCCTGTCATTAGTGTTGAGGTTTTATCATCTTTTTCTTTTGGAGGAAGATGTTTTTTAAAAAGGTTTGTGCTCTGCTCTGTCATTTTTTTTTTGCAATGCTTTTCCTATTTTTTTCCCCAAATAAACTAAAAGACTGCCCCTTAGCCACACCATGAACAGGCCCCAGATATTGATTTCGGTGCTACGAGAGGCTCCAGGTCGTGAGAGGGTGCTCATCTGTGCAGTGGAGCAATTGGGAAGTACGGGGAGTGACTGGCGCATTAGTTAGTGGAATTATGTGGATCACGGCTGCAACAGCTAGAGGTGCAAATGCTCACCGGCAGGATTAGGTAATGCTATTATCAGTATGATAGTAGCATTAGAAAGAAGCTTTAGCATGGATAATTCCACGGATTCAGCGGCAGAGAATCGCCATAAAATCATTGCATTATACCCAAAGAGATGAGATCCAGATATAGAAAGGCACTTGGGCTGCGGAGAATCAAACTTGATGGTAAATCTTCGAATTATAAGTCATCATGTTTTTCGTGTCTTGTCGGGTAAACAGGTATTTAACAAAAGGATGATCAAACAAGTCTTTTCTCAGCGTAACACCCTCCCTATCCTTTCTTTGTTTCTCTCCTTAAGGAACAGTTGGAATACAAAACACAGCCTAATCTGGTGTTAGTTGTTTGTTTGTTTGTTTTTTCCCCAATAAGTGTTGGTATATTTTATATATTGATCACACATGAACTGAACTGCACTTAACTTCTTCCCAATTCACCCTACTGTCATCACAGATGTTAATGAATGAAGAGTAACCACTGTGGTACCAAATCTGACCATCTGACCATCTAACTCACCGCTCCCTTAAACCTTAAATATGCTTCTACATCTCTTTACCTATTTTGCATCTCCTTTTTGTAACTGGGTGTCTCTTGGAGTTACGTCCATTAGAGATCTCATAATCTACGTCCAATGCCAGTGCCCAGTGCTAATAATGCAGTGCCAATACAGGAAGTAGTGCGCCCTATTTTAGTTGCCTAACTCTACTCATACCCTAACCATGGTTTATTTGCCATTTCCACAATCTTTTTATAATGTTAGACTATACTGTCCATGCCCAGATGTTGTATTAAGTGACAATTTTAAAGACTTTGGTATCTTTAGACCTAATGGAGGGTTTTGAAACATCATCCAATATCAGTGATAGGGTTGTTTCACACTGGCTTACAGTAACAATCCTTTTTGGTTTGTTTTCTGTTTGATATACACTCTCAAATAAAAGATAAGGGTTTTTTGTTTTTTTTATAACTTTGTGTCGTAGATTTAGACATAACTCACATGGCAAGCCTTTACGTTTGTTGCAACACCTGGTGTCTTGTCTCCTAGGACAAATCATTTGGTGATGCGAGGAGTGATGGATTTGATGTTTTCTGGCAGCTGTTTGTTTAGAATAAACATAGGAAGAAGTCTGTTTTAGGTATGTGGCTGATTAGATATAAAAAGAAAGAAACACTACAGCTATGACTTACCTGGTTATCATATTCTAAACCCTGTCTCAACCTCTTATACTCTTATTGGATTTATCTTTTATGATTGAAGTAAAATTCACTAAGTGGCAAGCTTATAGTTGGATTCACCTGGGCATAGAAAGAACGTGTGGTTATAATATTGTGCATGCTCTGTTTTCATCTTTCCACATGGCAATGCTCACTTCCTGCAAACTTGTGCAAAGGTGGTAACCATGTTGGTGTGGGAGGTCTGTTCGGCATGCTACAGTAACAGGGGGTTGTACACACACAGCTGCTGCCATAGCACACATGGCAGGAGATGTGCCTGGGTATAAATAGTATGCCACTATTTTGTCTTTACATATTTAACTGTTGGATATTTTAATGCAAATTAATGTGGTGGGATTGGAGAGGGGTGTTTTTGTTGACTGGAATTAGTGTTGTGAGCGAGCTTTCTTCTCCATTCTTTGCCTTTCTTTCTCTCCTCTCCAAATTACAGCTATTAAGACAAGACTGGTGTGAGCCAAACACGGCGCTCCACTTAATGTGATTTCCCCCCGCGCTGAGAAAGGAATAAGAGGCAATGATTCATGGGAGCCCCACAAAAAAAAGCTGAGAGAGACGGGAAGATGTCCACCTCCGACATGCGCTGAACACAAACACTGGGCTTGTTTAAGTGTGTAATTGCGTGTGTGTGTGTGTGTATGTGTGTGTGTGTGCAAGATTATTGGATGCTTATGTGTGTACGCGCAAGTATTTGTGTGCGGATGAGCTTAAAATGAACATTATGATTTATGACATCCTGTATTTAAGTCTGGCTAGTCCTCACATTAGCACAACACTAATCTAATGAATAGACTGCCTTAGAAAGACACATGCAAATTCCCACTGCCTATTTCCAGAAACTAGGCTTGAGAGCCAGAAACTGTGGTCCCTCATCTTGATGTGGCTTTATAGTGTTTCTGCAAAAAAAAAAAAAGATCTTCCGTGCAACTCCCCCCCCATACACACAACTGAGGAGTAATGTGACAGCAGCACGCCGGTTTTTCTTCAACGTCTACCCTGCCAGCTTTCAACACCCGCCATTGGCAGAATTGGGTTTGACAGCTCTCGTCGAGGCCTGGCGATTGGCCGGGCTCCAGGGACGTTGTATGCGAGGAGACGTATACACCACCAAAGGGGTCTGGGAACAGGAAAACAAAGCGGTCGGCGCTGAGAAACTCAAGCAGAGGTGCGGTCAAACTGGCCTCAACCCTGGAACTCATTTCATCACATACAGCTTAACGGTCATGTTAAAAAAGCTGAGATAAGGGAGGAGGGAGGTGGGGGGCAGGGGGGAGGCCGTCTGAGGGAGTCCGGTGCTGAAAAGTGAACGTGTGAGTGCTGACAGCAACACAGACCCTTCGGAAAGACACTTAACACCAGAGCTGGGACACAGTAGATTGGAGATACTGTAAACCAGCAGGAAGAGAAAGGCCTTCACTCGACAGCTTTATCTGATTCTAAAGATATTGTTGCACTGAGGGTGAGGGTGAAATGTAGCATGGTGCTTTTTATGAAAAATGACTGTGATTAGGGGGTAAATGTGGTATTTTTTAAACACTTCCACACTGATACCAATAATACCAAAGCTGAGCCCAACTACGGCGGATATAGTGTCTGAATCCCAGGGCCAAGTAGGGCTGGCCTGCCCCATAGATCAAGGCTTAATGTAGCCTGCGGCGCTGGCAGGATGGCCGAGACAAATGACAGTTCACTGAGGTGGGGTCCCTGGGCAGAGCTTGGCCTGGCCTCTGGCATTGTACTGGGGCTGCTTTGCTAGCTGGAGCCTGCAGGACAGAGGGCCCATGCAGGGAGGGAAGGAGAGAGCGCGGGGCTGGGAGGGCTCACTCGCCTTGCTAATGGGTCCCCAGACAACCAGGCTTGACCTCACAGGCCCAGAGCATTCATTACCAGCTGGTTAGAAGCTAGAACTAGAGCGGCTAGCTACGGCTAGTTAACCACAGTTAGAGGTTAAAGCCTGCTTAACAAGGGGCCAACATAAATACTTCTGTTAGCTTGTGTGATATGCTGCAGTCGCCGTCTGAATTGATGAAGCAGCTTTTAAATCTTAATGAGTTGCCAGTGGGTCATTACAAACTTATGCTGTACTTCCAAACTAAGAGAAACTGTAGAGGACATCCCAACGTTAGTGAAAGTACCAAATATGTCAGGCTCAATTTTGGGAATATGTGTATAAAATGATGCAGAAGACATCTAGAATATTTCCATTTGACGGAATCTTGCAGCCTTAGATTTGAATATTTCACTGGGTGTAAACATCATATAGCTTAAATGAGGAGCTGGAACAAGATGATACAGAATATGAAGTCAGATGTTGAGGGATGAGATGATTTTCACATCATTGAAGCTAGTTAAGGGTAAAAAATATGGACATCCTGGTTTATTAGACTCTGGTTTAATAGACTGTGAGCACTGAGCTTCTTTCTTGACTTTTGAAACACGTAAGCAGCTATCCAAAGGTAAAAGCTTGTGTGTGAATATTTTATCACAGTCTTTTCACAATTTGAAAAAAAGACACTCTTAGTTCCTAGAAAGTTGACATTCATTTAGGATTGCAGTCAAGACCTTCTATATGTAGTTCGAGTTTGATAACAAAATGCTACAATTTCTGACCACTCCTGTCTGGCGTCCTCTCATACAAGTAAAAGCAAACGTGCAGTCATTGCACTGCAGATCACAGGAGTCCATTTCCAGCGAGCGCACAACTCGGCCGAAATAACCTCCTGGAAGTCTCCTCATCTCTATGCAGCTATCATTTTTGCTCCAAAGATGTCCGCCCGCCCTGCAGCAGCAACCCACAGCGCCTGTGAACTCTGCATACATTATCTCTCTTCCCTCTGTAGGGCGCTGTGCTTTATGCGGGAAACTCGCCCCATTTATCAGCATCCTCCGTATCCCCCCACTGCCTGGCAAGGCACCTGCTGCTAGTCTAACTACAGCCTGGCCGCGGCCTTATCGCTTCTGCAGATCACAAGGCACATGGATGTAGATTGGCTAAATCTTCAGCTAAAAACAAACAAAACAAACAAACACAGAGAGAGCTAGTCCTTATTTTTTCTTCCCTGCATTTTTCTCCCATCAGATTTGCCCACATCTGAAGGTGAATGGAAGAAAGCAAGTTAAAGGAATGGATTACGGGCATTTGAAAACAGCGTTAACTGGGGCACGAGCGTCTGGCACACTCTCCCCTCGGTGCCGGGCCTAATGATTTCTAATGCTGCTAAACATTACGGCGCCGTGAAAGCCCCGCTTTTCACTGGGGACACGGCCGCAAATCTCCCATCGCATGTTCCCTTTGTTGATTTTTGTGAGACAACAACACGGCAACGCTTATCTCCATTACAGACCAGCACCACGGGGAGCTTTCCCAAAGCCTTTCACCCAACGCCTTATTAGCAGCTATTCCCTTCTGTCTCCCTCATCCTCCAACTGGGAGCAGATAGAGGGAGAGACAGAGAGAGAGAGAGAGAGAGAGAGAGCATTATCCCGGCGTCTCTTCTTCCGATTCACCACAAACCCTCACTATGTCTATTCACACACCACTGGGCCTGGATGGCCCCACATCCCTCTCGACTATCCCTTCCCCTTCTTTCACAGTCTTAGCTCTGAATCACGCTAAGAAGAAGAAAAAGAAAGCATTTCCAGTTATTTATAAGCCCATACAAAAGGTTGGCTGTTAATTTCAGAGCCTGTAAGAAGATGAGGTTCTTTTGTGCTGGTTTGTATTGTGGGAAAACAAAAACAAAAAAGAAGAAGGGAGGGGGGATAATGCTGTCAATACTGATAGTTTCATGTTGAGGACTCTGTGGCATGCTATCGATGTAGTGTATGCTAAGGTTAAGTTTGCTGCGACAGCTTATGAGATAAATGTTGTGTTCAGCTCAGGCCTACAAAGGGAAGACCATGCGTTTCTTATTTAAGAGAAAACACAGCGACTCTGAGATGAATTCTAATGTGAGGAAGTTCCTTAAGGGGGTGATCTAGTGGTCCTCTCCCTTCATCCTCTGTCTCTTTTCTCCTCCTCTTTCTGCTCTATCATGCCTCCCCTTTCCTCTTCAACCTCCCTTACCCCAGCCATTTTTTTATTGTGACTCATACTCTTGGTTGCAGCAGTGACGATAAGGATCTGTTTCTTTTTTCTTTTTTTTTTCCTTTTTGGGTTCCTCCCCAGAAGTACCCGTGCCTGCAGCCCTCAGCTGGTCCCCCCTGTTTGTTTAGCGTGTGTTTATTTGTTTCTCTGTAGTCCTGGGATTAATTATCATAACCATATGCCTGGCTAATACATCTCTCTCCAAGCCAATAGTGTGGCAGCCTGCTACTTCTCCATTTTAATTACAGCTAACATCGTTAGCCTGATTTTGTTTTGCAGTTTCCTTCTTATTTCTGAATTCATAATTCAAGCTACCATCGTGAAAATGTGGGTCTGGAATAATTAACTCCTAAAAAGTAACTTGTGCAACATTGCGACAGTCTAGCACACATGGAAAACTGTTCACACTTCTGACACTGGAACAGCAGAAATTCGAAAGAGATCCGCGTTAGCTTTTGGCAAAACAGTCCGATCCCGATACCTCCGCCGCATGACGTTTCATTTGACTTTTGAGACACCCCGATTCGTTATTTATCAACTTTCACACCAGAGAAAAATATACAACTTCCCTCAGGTGTGAATATGTTGATTAAGTGCGGCAGATTTGAAAAGCATGCTGTGTTGCTGGGCTGTCTGCGGTGAAGGTGAGGCTCGGGAAGTGCTGCTAATGTATCTGGGAAGGAGTGGTGTCATGGGTTCAGTGTCGGCTCATATTTTACCAGCTTGGCTTTGGGCCAGACAAGTTTTGTCTGGGTGTGGTGGAGGAGGGGGGAGAGTGGGAGAGGGGGCGGCAGGAGGAGGAGGGATAATGACTGCTGAGTCAATCAGCGCAAGTCGAGATGGTGTTAGGTCAAAGTCACGGCGTGGGGGGAACATAAAAGGGGAAGCTGCCATGCTGCTCGGGCTTGGCTCAGTCTTTCACACTGTCGTAATGACATAACGCTATTAGGTGTTGCATTGCTTGCGATGACACCTACAGTAACAAACAGGCTCAGCTCAGTATCACAGTGAATTTTACATTGCTGGGATGATTCTACTGAGCAGCAGCAGCAGCAGTGTTGAAGTCGACGCCAGTAAACACACAGAGCTTTGCTTTGGCCTGCTTCTGCTGCATGGTATTTAGGATTAAGCATTCTGCTCTGTTTCCCAGGTAATGACATGCTCTCTCCCTCTGTTTTCACCAGGCCTTTATTTCAATAAGAAATCATCCATTATTTAGCTCCCAACCTCTCTGCCCTGTTCGCCTTCTCTCTCCCCCCTCCTCCTCTCTCCTCCCTCCCTCCCTCCCTCCCTCCCTCCCTCCCTGCCAGCCTCCCCTCGGATCGGGGCACCCCACTGATTCTCACTTCAAGGACGAACGTGGCGGAGAGGAGAGGAGTCGACCCAGTCACCAGACAAGCTCTCAGAAGAGAGGGAGGGAGATAAAGTAAGGAGAGGGAGTAAGAGAGAGAAAGAGAGAGAGAGAGAGAGAGGAAGAACGTACGTGCACGCGTGCGCGCACACACACAGACAGCTCTCAGAAGAAATGTAAAAAAAAAAAAAAAAATGTGTGACCCAAATATACATTGCTTTGTACTCTGGTTCAAAGTTTCCTGTCCTCTCCACCAAACATTCAAGGAGAAGGGGAAAAAACACAACAATGAATAAATCATACAGTAACTGAAACCCACTGTAGTACTATTCCTGAAAGTGAGAGAGCTACAGTAAGAGAGAGACAAAGACTCGTAGAGAGCACGGCGGAGAGCGAGAGACTTAAAGAGAGTTGAAAGTGAAAGGGAAAGAGCAAACACCTCTTTCGTCTTTTTGATGGCACTCTCTTATGGAACATGGTATTTCTTGATTCGCTCTTAAATCCATCATCAGTCGAGCTAATAATTTCGACGTAAGTGCCGCTGTGAAGCAATAGATCACATGCACCAGGCTGCCGTCCCCTGTGAACACTCAAATTACAGGAGCCAAACAGTTGGAGAGCCTATTAACCAACTTTAGACTTTGATTCAAAGTGCCATTTTTATTGCTAGAATGTTTCAAATTAACTGATTACTGCAGGGCCTCTGGAGACTCATTTTTGGTTAAAACACACAGAAAAAAGTAAACCTCGAGGAAGACTGTGTGGATTCCTTTTTCTTCTCTGCAGTATAAATGTATAACCCTTTTAGTATTGGAACAACATAGGGGCTAATCACTATCATTATAGAGCTAAAGCAGGCAGTAATGGAGGCTTTTGCTGCTGCTAGAAAACTGGAACAAATGTGGACTTCTATTTTTAAAGTGGAGGCCTAACAGATATTTTATCACTGTCTATTTTCTGTCAGTGTTCAGACAAAAGATGTGTAAAGAAAGGAAGTAAAACAACAAACATTTTTTAATTACTTACATTTTTTCCCAGTTTACACCATACTGCTAGGAATAAAACTGTTAGAGCTACTGAAAATGAATTATATTTAGTTGGTATTAAACTTATATTAATTGATTTTTAAACAAAAACTGTGAGCACAAAATTGACATATAATCACTTTATTGAGTTGATAAGGCAAAAGTCTTTTTCCACCAGCTCCTAAAGGACATATCTGACTCTATAGCAGCTCAACTCTCAACTGTTTTCACCATGTAGTTACTAATTTATTTTAAAAACAGCTGCTGCTGGAAACTGGGAGTAGTGACAGTGACAAAAACACAATACAAAAATGGTAAAATGCTAAATAGATTAAATATGTTCCCCCAAAATTCCCATAAACAATGTCACAACCTCAGCGCTTTTAACATAGCTACACCTCTGCTACCAAAGTATACATTTATAGGTATGAGTGTTTGCTTTCCTGCTGTCTTACACACTCTTCTCCTGTGTGGATTTGCACCTGTCACACAGTATAAGATAATATTAACCAGGTGTGGTGGTGCCTGATGCTCCCCCTCGCTCCATCCGCCCCGACATACATCAGATTCTGCGTGATGGCTCAGAAACACAGGGAAGAACCCACCAGAGAAGCTGTCAGGAAGGCGAGCCGGATCCCACTTAGCGGATCCCATCCCATACCCCCCTGTCTCAAATCTCAAATGCCGAAGCAGCCGACTCCAAATGAAGGCTATCATCAGAGCCCACGGCGGGCTGCGACACAAAAAGTCATCGCTCCGTCTATCACAAGAGAAAGCTGCTAATGATGATGTTTTTCTTCAAGTGCACAAACATCAAGTCCGGTGAGATTTGTGTGTGTGTCTGCGTGTGCGCTTGACAGAAATGTCTTCCTGCATTACACTTTTGCGACGGGAAGATGTAATAATTTCCCTTGAAAACTGGGGCTAGACGCACGCTTCCTAATGATGGAATCTTTTGATGTTTAAATTAGGATATCACACGCGAGGAGCTATCCTCCCAGGGCCGCACCTTCTTATGACAAGATTAGCAGCAAAGCAAAGCCATTACTGTGGTTTATTTCTGCCCCAGCCAACTCCCAGACACAGGCACAGAGGTAGGCAGCCATCCAGAGAGAGATAGATGTTGGAGAAGGAAGGGATGGGGAGTGGAGGGGAGGGGAGGGAGAGAGGTATAGTCAAAAAAAAAAAAAAAAAAAAAAAAGGGAAAAGGAAGTGTTTCAAGAAATAGCCCAGAAAAGAATAAAAAAAGGAGGGAAAAAACTAATGGGGTACACACTGTTTATAGATCCCCATCCAAACCACTTATTTATAGATCATCTGTGAAGCGAGTATAAACCTCGACTTCATATTTCTGTCAGCCTGTCACAATGTCAGCCATGTCAACTTTTACATATTTTGCCGTCTCTGCTGTCAACACACTGTACAGCGATAAGAATTAATCACACTGTAATGCTGACAAGAGACGAGACGGACCAGTAGCAACGTTTACTGACTCGGCTGACTGTCCCGAGAGAACCCAGATAGCCTGTGTGTGTGTGTGTGTGTGTGTGTGTGTGTGTGTGTGTGTGTGTGTGTGTGTGTGTGTGTGTGTGTGGCATAAAGCAAAAAAAGTGAAACTGACTGACAACAATCAAAATTGACACAAAAAAAGCAACATCCACTATGGAACATTTGCAAGAATAATACTATGATTTGGATCCAGCTGTTTGGAGTTGGGGTTTGATAGCTGCTACTACTCAAATACACTCACTAATAATCTTCCAAACAAGGTGATGCTGATACCAACACCTCTTCCTTAACCTGTGGTGTGCCTTTGGTCTTTAGATTTGGAGAAACTCAGGTCAAAATATATAAGCTTAAAGACCCTGCACACCTACACAAATGGAAGGCCTTTGACTCTCTACAACAGCATGATTAGCTCATCCAGACAGAGTCAAGGTCAACAAATAGCAATCTGCCATCTCTTAAACATATTGTGGAATTTGCCCTTATTAAGCATCACGTTTTTAGGCATGTTTCAATATTTTACTGCAGATTATATACAACAATATGAATGTAAAACCCTTTTTAAATCCCAGTGATCCATACAGTGGACAGCTCCCGGTGCTGAAATGAGACTGCATGAATTTACAAGATGACAAACAGATTAAAACTAAAACCACTTCAAACACACATTTAATTCCTCCGTATTAACCAACCAAAAAAGATTTCCATCTCATAAACACAAATGGCAGCGTGGTTATAGTGTTGTATCGCAACACAGAGGCCTACTGTAGGAGCAAATAAGGGTAAGAATAAACAGTATTTCAGCACTGCAGTGAGTTGCACTTCCAAAAAGTTAAAGAATCAATTAAAAAAAGACAAAGATCATAAATAAGTAGTATAGTCCAACATATATCCAAACATTAAGGTATTAGTATGGGTCAAACTCTAAAGCTGATGGGATCCTATACACTTCACATTGGACCCTTTCTGCCAAGCAAACATCAGTATCCTTTAAAGGCTACACTTAAGTCAAAGCTGAGATAACACCTGACATCAGCAGGGTTATTAAAGCTCCTCCAAACCGACAACTACATAATATATGAAACATTTTAACTGGTTCAAAGCCTTTACATTCATTTTACTTGTGAGCAAATCAATTGTAATAGTAATATTCAAAAGAAACCATTCAAAAACACATACTGAGCTGTGTCGATATCGCACTTAAACTCACATAAAGAAATGACTGTTAGCTGAATCTATAAGTACTAACCGCTGTGTAAGAGTCTCCCCATCCTCAGTGTGATAATGTACACCAGCTGCTGTGCAACAACATCTCCATCAAACTGCAAATTCTGCAGCTTTTAGCTGACATTATGTTTAAGTTAAAGCTTGCCCTGTGTGTTATATATGTTATTGAAAGTATGCTGTCTAGCCTCATCAGAAGGATTTGGAAACATGCGGTAATAGCCTTAAATATGACTCTCCTTCACACATATGCATGCATATATACTCACATCACGCACACACATGGCCACACATGTACCAAGGTTGATGTTCTTTGAAATTTTATCACGCTGAACAGGGGATATTACCTGTGCTTTCATGGTGGAGAGTGGCTGCCGGGTAGGTAGAGCACTGAGAGCACTCCAGCACTCCACTCCTTGCTCTCTCCTCGCTTACTGTGGTCGGGGGAAGAGAGCTCAGGCAGCCGTTAGGACAATAAAGAGAGGGCCGGCGATGGCGGGTCCCCTCTGAGGCCCTTTTCATGCTCTCAGGTTGAGCCACAAGGGCCCACTTCATTGCCGTTATCCAGGGATGGGAAATACATAGCTTCTCTTTAAAACTCTGACCCGGCCTTTTAGTCCGGTGCGCCGGGGGGCGATTATCCTCACTCACCCTTTAAAAGAAAAAAAAAAAAAAAAGTCATATGAACACACATGCACATACAGAGATGCTCTCACTCACTCACACATTAGAGGATGAAAAAGTAACACACACACACACACACACACACACACACACACACAGACACATGCATGCATAAGGTAGATACTACATCTGCCAAGTGGCTCGCATTCGCAGAGGCTACAGCCCCGACTCCGGGACAGATCTATATTTAAGAGGGAAATACAGCGAGCGTTTAACCTTGGAGTTGAGGTGACTTTGAGTGAGTCACAGAGGTGTGGGAGTTGCTTTTGTGGGTGCCAGCGAGCTCTTTCTCTGCTGTATTTTCTCATGTTCTCTGCAAGTGAGTCAGCCAGCCAGTCAGTCAGTCTGTGAGCTGAGAACTAAGGGCTTGCTTTGCAGAGTCTTTCTTTTTGAAGATGACCTTGGGCTCAAGGTAAAAAACGCGCTGAATGTTTTAACACGCACTCAAAGTTTCATGCTCTGCCGTGTGGTGTGAAGCCCTGGCTCATATCTCATCCCAGCCAGAAACTACCTGCTGCTAAAAGCCAGTCCTCTCAAGGTCTGAACTTGCCTGTGACAGGTGAAATAGACTGTCGGAATTTTAAATTCAAGCGGAGATAAACAAACAAGTGACTCATCAAAGTCAGGTTTCTGTCTGTGTGTTTCCCGGTCGCCCCCCCAGCTATGTTTACTCATTAGCTCGCAGCGTCCACTACCTCGCTAGATGAAAGATGAAGTCAAGGACTGATAATGAAAGACAATGCAGTTAACAGCAACAAACGGCGCACACAAAACCCCACTGGGAGCTGCTTCTCTCGTTCCACATCGCACAAATGGGTGGTATCTGTTCTCCGGTTGTTATTAAAACACAATTAATCAGACTTTCAAACAGGATTTGGGGGGTGAGTTGGGAGAGACAAACTGTTCTCAAAAGGATTTATATCAATTTAAGTGATTTATCCATTCAAGTTAGGGTATGACTGCAAGCTGTGTAGCAATATTTACAATATAGAAGCATTTTTTAAATCGTTTTATTCACCTAACATGAGTATTTGAGTCATTTGAATACCACAAATGCTCACATTGTTTATTCAGCTCACACGCAGGCCTTTATCTGAAACAGGTTTTTATGTTTCATTCATCCTGTCTTATGAATATATCTAATCAAATTTCACTCCTGTCCATGTTTTCCGATCTGAACTCTTTTTAAGTTGCTAACCTGTTATCTCCACCATTTCAGTGTACTTCCCATAATATTAACGGAAGTGGAGTGGAGTGGAGTGGATCATCATAAGTAATTAATTGCCGTCCTTTTCTACTTTGTCACGTGTTCGTTTAATGTTAAGATACTGTCAATGAAACTGAATGACTTCCTCGTATAAACTCATGTATATAAATATAGACTGCATGTCTCCACTTCCAGCCACTATGCAAAAGTGAAGCTAAAATAACTCCGCTATGGAAGCTGCCATCTTGCTTGTGTGACATCATTTGGAGCCAGTGGTAAAGGTAATTTCACTCCTCCTTAATGTTTTTTACCTGGCTGTTATTAGGGAGCAGCGCATGTTTGAGACTCTATCATCATCTCCACCAGGCGTAAACCTGGAGGGCATCATGCTTTTTATTCTTGTCTGTGTCACATGCACATATGACTGTAAGCTCAAGGACCTCACGTGGTTGCAGTAAGTCATGATTTTAGAAAAAAAAAAACCTTATGTTATAATGTCATTTCTCATGAGCCTAACCTACGCTTACACTTTCATCTTTTCAGCAGCCCTTGCCATTTTACGATATGTGTTACAAAAGCAGCTGGTCAGGCTAAAAACAAGGCTAACTCAAAGAATAACAGCTACAGAAAAGTTTAGTCTCATCTGGAACCTGTGCATCTGGGGATTAATTCCATTAAAGTTAGGCATGATCTGACATGTATAAGTTCCCTTTCATGTTATCATCACTACCATATTCTCTACAGACCTGGCGTAGATCTTTTAGTCTTAATACTGCCTTTTATTAGTGAAATTTGGAGTGTATGAAGAAGTATGCTTAGGCAAGACATCTGCTGTGGTGAGACATACTGTATCTGCTCTGTTTACAAGCACATTTTCTTTGCCTCAGACAGCGGGCCTGTAGGGTGACAGAGCAGTGCTGAACACAATTCTTCCTGTGTAGCGCCGCACTGTTGGCTTGCTTCTGCTTCTCCCTGTTATTAAGTCCGCAGCTATGCCAAGCGTTTGTACACAATCTTCTGTTGTTTGGGTGTGCAGCGCTAGGTAGCGTTAGCATCGGCACCGGCAGCAGAGCTGAGGATAAAGCGTGCGTTTCAAGTGGAGGAATGCCAGTCAGCCAGAATCCCTCTTTTCCCTGTAGCATCTCCGGCATCTAATCCATGACCACAGACATCCCCCTCATTACCGCTAAATTACATGCAAATTTCCCCAAATAAATGAGTTTTAAGTACTTGACAACCTGTCAGCCTTCGAATATTGAAACGTCCTGACGGCTGGATAAACAATCAACAATAATCACTCTATGCAAATTTGATATTTCCTGCACAATTACGAGAGGAAAAATCACCCACTATAAATAACTGGACACACAAAGGCATCTGGCATTTGTTCAGGTTTTGAACAGATACGGATGCAAATGAAAGATTCTTTAGGATGTAATTGATTCAAACGTCGCTGCGCCTCCTCTGCCTCCTTTTATTGTTCTTTTTTTTCTCCCTGGCACTTGTTTTCTTCTCCCTCTCTCTTTATCTCCCCGCTTTCAATATACACAGATAATGCCTGATGTAAATGAGTGAACGAGAGAAAGGGAGAATGAGAGAGAAAGCAGAGAGGGAAGGATGTGAATCACCCCTTTCGTCTACCTCTTGTTTTGTCTTTTTCATGTGTGTGCTGCTGCTTTAAAAAAAAGGGGGAGATGTGTGTAAAATAACATGCTCCTATGAAGTGGATTGGAGATAACTGTGGAGTTGAATGCAGGCTGGGAAACAGAGAGCTTTGTCCGTTGCTTGTGAAGTCCATTTGCTTGTTACTATATGAACCTGAACCCCCCTCCCTTCCCCTTCCAGCAGCTCCTCCACAACACCCAGGGATTCAGACTGACAAGAACATATCAAGTCATTTCAGGACAAACTGATCTCTCACTCTGATCCTTTTTTTCTGGACCTTTCTTTTCAAAACACTCTTCTCTTACTGCCTTTTTCTGCTCAGTCCAACACTTTTATGTCCCCCACTCTTCTCTGTCTTTCTCCTGTTCCTTCATCTCAGCCCCTCGTCTTCATTTGTCTATCTTCTGTCCACAAAGAGGCCTGGAAGGTTAGTCTCGAAGGTGTAATGTGTGCAGAGTTTGACCCTGGTGACCACCAACCTCCAGGATCAGGACATCCATTAGTGGAAGCTAAAGGCTTCATCCCTGCCCAGCATCGACACATCCCACTGGGCCTCTCTATCTCTGGCTCCCCCCTTTCATGACGTCCACGGCTCGCTACTCTCTGGGCTACAGGTCCATGTTTTTATCACTGTGAAACACTCACAGCGTCAGGCGGCGAAACAGTCGGCTGCAGGAGACACTGTTATGGCTGAAATCCAGAATCAAGGGATCAGGCTATAGTTGGAGGTTAAAGTGATTCTTGTCATGTCAGTGTGACTTATCATCCGATCATACCAGAACATATTAAGTGGCAGGTTTTAAAGCACAAAAAGTGGATTTAGCTGCCCAGACATGAGGTGGTAACGCTTGCATTCTTACATTCAAGCAAACATTCAAAAAAATATTAACATTAATGTCTCCACAAAAATGTTTTAAGTTAAGGTGTGTTATCACACAATCGTTCAAAGTGAACAATCCTATAAAAATAATCAAATATGTGGCTGTAATTCATTCCACACTTTTGGAGAGGAAACAAAAAAAATGTTTTAAATTTTTGAGACTGTGAAACTCTAAATTTCTATTTTCTTTGTTGTGAATTTATCAGGTAAAGAAGAAGGTTGAAACACGCTTCACCATCTGCACATACATGAATTTCGGCTTTTTTTCTACTTGTACAGACTGAGGAATTACTATTAACATATCCAGTTCAATTTGTGTTTGATTTCAAAAGAATCACCTGAAATAACAAACTTCTTTAAAATTTCAGTACCTGGCAACATGGTGTCAAGAATTTAGAGGTGCATGGTTATCCATAACTCTCATCTCTGCATAGATCTGAGGAAAAGTCAGCATGTATCTTTCCAGCGGTATATTACCTCCGTTACTAAGCAGAAAATACTGTATGTGCTCGAGTCCTGTGGTTTGAATACAGTAGTTACAGGTGGGAAGCCTCCAGTATAACTCAGCTAAATCTCAGTATGGGAATCAAACAACTTTACAATATTGTTTGGTGCTTTGACTTTTGCTACCTGTAACATCTTAAAAATGGCCAAAAACACCACCTGGCTTCTCTCTCTCTTGGGGCTTTCCAAGTACTGAACACCTGTGAAAGTAATGACAGAAGGGAAGCAAATCTTAACAAAATATTTCAGTCAATAAGGGATCAAGAGGTCCCATAAATCACTGTACCACAGACAAATTGCAGGATATGTGGATTTGCATGGGGCAGAGATTATAAGGCTCTCTGTATGGTGAAATATTGCACATATTTATTTACATCAAACTCCAATGACCTTGTTCATCTGACGCCTGAAGGCACATCTGCAGTAGGTAATCCAGCCATGACAGCAGCTAAGGTTACCCTGGTTACCTAAAAGCACTGCAGCTCAGATCTCTCTTTTTTTTTTACACTGTCCTTTTGGTAAAGAGGAGAAGATGATCTCTACACTGAGACGCCGCTGGGAGATCAGGCACATTCAGATGAAGGGAGATGTGGGATGAAGAGCTGCGGATGATGGGATCTTTGAAAGTGCTGTGGTGGACACCTGGGCTGGTGGGAGAAGGAGGAGGAAGGAGGAAGGAGGAGGAGGAGGAAGGAGGAGGAGGAGGAGGGACATGCGGATGGTCATGACGGCAACGTTGACGAGCGGCGCCGTTATCAATCACAGGCTGCTCTATTAATTTCATCAAGGCCCCGGTGCCTGCTGACATTAAATGACACGCTGGTTGGTCCGATGGCGTCCCTGAGGTGGCAACACGGCCGGCCGCCGCTTTTGAAATGCAAATCAGGCTTTAACCTTAAACAGAGCCGCCCGGCCGAAATTATCTTTCTGCCTTCAAGTCAGGTGCTCCCCTCCCTCCTTTCTTTTTCTTTTTTTCCCTCCCACCACCCCCCTTCCTTCCCACCTATCCCATCATCCACCCCACCATCCCTTTCCCTCCCCCCTTGTTCTTCCACCAGCTTGACCCCTGGGGTACCGGAGATGGAGAGAGCATCTTTAGAAGAAGCGACAGATAAAGGCAAAGGTGGAGAAGGGCGGGGAAGGAAGAGTGGGGGGGGGGGAGGAGGAGGAGGAGAACGGCAGTGCTGACACTAGCATTCTGTCCTGATGAAGGGGAAGAGGAGCGCCACCGCCAAGCCCGGGGATGAAGACGTCTCAAGGACAAGGAAACATAGGGAGGAGGACGGAGCATGGACATAGGAAGGGGGAGTGGGGGGCAGAGTGCATCCATTCCCCAGGCTGACCACACACAACCCACCTCCCTTCTGTCTGTCGGATTAACCCGTACTGACGAAGGTGATTGTGATACTTTCTCAGAACTGGAGAAAAACTTAGAGGAAAAAAAAGAAACATACCCCTTCAGAGGAGCTGTACTATGCCATTAGAGCTGTCAATATTGTGAAGTGCTAGCGTGGGCCAAGACGGGGAAGGATTGGTTACCAATATGCAAGAAGCTGCCATTGTTCCTGGAAAGGCTTTTTACTCCACTTTCTTCTTTATCTGAGCAGACTGAACACATTAATTTTAATTGAGACATCAGACGAGACATCAGACGAGAGTGAAACAGAGAGCGCTGCCTGGACAGGCGGCAGATACATGACAGAAAGAGAGAGAAAAAATATTCAGACGATGACTTAAAAAAAAAAAAAAAAAAAGAGGGAAAGGAAATGGGGGGTGAAGAAAAGAGGTCCCTGCGGCAACACAAACAAACATATCATAAACACATGAGAGCTATCTCTCTCTTTATCTTTCTGCCTCTCCTTGCCTTCTCTACTCCTCTCTCATTTTCATACCTCTGTCTCCTTCCGCCTCTCTCGTGCCTTCTGTCTTTAAAGAACAAAGCGACGCTAAGCAAACTCTTTCAGCACACAAATTCTCCACACATCGCCCAAATCTCAATGACGATACGTGAACAGCATTATGTACAGTCAACGCTAATCAAGATCCATATGACTCAGCGAGCGTTTCGGGTGCTGAAGGATTTGATTTATCTGTTTCAATACAAACGTAGCTACAAATGCTACACAGAGCGTTAAGTTTTTTGAGAAGGATGGGTTTTGAAACTGTAGTATGATGTGGATAAAGCAAAATTTATAGACTAGAATAATTATCACTTTGGGAAATGTGGGTGCAAGATCTTGTTTGTTTCAAGGCATGAAAGTCTCACCTGTATACCTTTGCATACCGTCTCTGGCTATATGTGCACATCACTATGTACAAAAGAGTGTGTAGGAGCCATGGGAGAGAGGCGTGTGGTGTTGAATTAGTTTCAAGCCCACGCACATAAAAACCGGGAGCGTGCACATGATACAAGTGCACAAAACAGTTTCCATGAGTGGAAAAACATCCTCATGAGAGAGTGTTTCTGCTCTCTGAGAGCACACAACAGTGTCCGCGAGCAGAAAAGCATCCTCGCGAGGGATCATTTCTGCTGTGCATGCACAAACGTGGTGAAAAACTATGTTCTAAATACTCTCTGGATTCTCCTTGGTAATCCAGTACAGACATGACAAGTCTAAGTGTTGTGGTTTTTGATCTGAAGCTGGTGAAATCACCCTTTTTTCTGTTTTCATAAGCAAAATAAAGGTTTCTCAAACGTGAAAGTGAGTTTATACAGCGTTAAGACTTTTTTTTATGATCCCTAAGATTTTATCATAATTGTAGGTGGTTAAAAAAAGTAGAGAATGAGCCAGTAAATGTCATTTTCATATATATATAAATACCATATTATTTCCATTGCTCTTTCAGATAACTGCCCGTCTTCAAAGGTGCCAGTGATCACACCAAACAGCCAATTGAAGGTCAATCAAAGGAGAGGACTGTCTATTCCATCCCATCTTTAAAGTCTCAAAAGTCAACTTGGCAAGTTAGAGCCTCATGTTCATGGCACCATATTTGTGAACGCACAGCAGAAATACTCTCTGGCAAAGATACTTGCTCCACTCATGGATACTGTTCAGTGCGCTCGTATCACGTGCACATGCCTGCTTTTTATGTGCGCTGGTTTTGAAACTAATTAAACGCCATAGTAGCGAGGCAGCGGCAGAATGAGGAGCTAAGCCTGGGATGTTAAGCACGGGGAGACACCTGGCACAGAAACTTAAGTGCTTCCACCAAGTATCATCAACCCAAGATTAAAAGCGTCGAGGGGGAATAGTGGGAGGAGAGGGATGCAGAGTGAGGAGGAGAGAGGAGGAGGGAGTGATCACGCATATGACAAGATGGGGGGGGAAGGAAAAAAAAAATCAACAGAGAGGATGAGGAGCAGGGAGAGAGGATGCTGGAGACAAGAGCAGTATCTAAAGGCAACATACAGTTTGTGGTGTACAGTTTACGAATAAACACACATGTCTATACAGACATGAACTCAGATCAACAGATGCTTATACTGGACATGAAAACACACACACACACACACACACACACACACACACACACAAGTATAAATCAACACTTTTTGCTGCTTGACAGATAATAACAGGATGTTATTTCCCCTCACTAGACAACATGATGATTGGTGACATATGGACTGAACAGAGGGGGGAGGAAAGAAAAACCATAAAGCATATACAGCTATCCAGGTAACTGCATAGCACTGCTGTCATGTACAAAACAAGAAATATCTGAAGAGTCATACAAAATTTAAAAGCTTTCCTGACTGCACTGGGCATGTTTAAATCTGAGGATGCTTCACCTCAAAAACAGTAAAACACAACAATTGCCATAATTGGAGTTATAAGGTTTTACTCCCCAAGTCCCCCCGCCTAAAACCGCATAGCCTGATTACCAGACAATCTTTCCTCAGATGTCTCTGTCTAGAGACTAGTCTGTCAAGGGCCTACTGATTACTGTACACAAATACCAGGCTAATATCCTCTGTCGATGGCAAACAACAGGATGTGTGCACCGCAATCTATGGCCCGTTCTGTGTGTATGTGTAGTGTGTGAGTGTGTGCTTTCGGTTCCTGACTCGTCTTCAGAAATCTGTGTTTTGATTGCAGAAAGTAACTGCGTGTACGCCTCTTTAAAAAGACGTCTATGCTCTCTCCTCCCCATTTGCTGCCACTCCTGCGAATGGTTATTATTATCGTCATCAGAGGAGAACAGTGAAATCAGGGCCCTGACAAGCAATCTCTTCTCTAACTCGATCTCTCCCTCCACTGTAAGAAGTGTCAATCCTTGTAAGTATGTATGTTATCATGTTATGAGTCTCAAAATCCTGTTTTTTTAGTTAAAAAAGTGAAGATATATTCCTTTAGGGTGAAAAAATGTCACTTTCTTCCACTGATTTCCTTACATTTAATCAAGTGCAAATAGCCAAAAATTGTTGTTTGGTTGTATTTCCTTGCCTTTTTTCCAAGATAATTTTGAACCCACAAGAGCTCCCATCAAAACGGCCATATTTCCACACACACAAAAGACATATTCAATCAAATCTGCAGTGCAGACAAGTGAGATTATTGGCTCAATTTCTCACTCAATTAAACACAAATCAGATTTAAAAACCAAACATGTGACTGAATCTAAATTTTTTGCAGAGTATCTCCCTCTCCCTTCCTCTCCATCCAGTCAGTGCACTTGTGTTCATCCTACAGTCGTATTGACAAGAGGAGGCTTACAACTGGCACACACAAGGCCCACTACAGGCTTAATAGTGTTTCAAGTGTTTTCTCCTGGACTCGTGTCGAATCTCCCGACTGAATAACAGGCCGGCGTCAACATGAAGGGACTGAAGGAGCAGAAATATGCAGCTAGATCAGAATCGTCCCCAGATAGCAGCACAGAGAAAAAGGAGATCTGGAACAATTAGCCGATTTTTCTTGTACAAATGCTTGCTTGACTCATCGCTTTCATAATGATGACGACGATGTTGCTGCCACTGTTCATGATGGAGAGAAATTGATACAGTATTCTTCTATTCAAGGAGAAAATGGAATGGCAAATTAAATGACTCTCAAGTCCACAATAACTCCATTCAGAGGCCAGTGAGTCATGATTGCAGACTTTTCTGTCTGGCAGTGAGTCAGGTACATAGTCTGTCTGTTTTCAGGACATAGGAGAAGAGCTATAGTTGAGCTCTT
Source organism: Scomber japonicus (assembly GCF_027409825.1). NCBI lineage: Eukaryota > Metazoa > Chordata > Actinopteri > Scombriformes > Scombridae > Scomber > Scomber japonicus. Next base: position 5,558,676 of record NC_070601.1, read on the forward strand.
TCTGCGGCTTAGCGCCGATAATCCAACCCACAATTCTCCTCTCGTTCTGAACCCAGAGAGAGGATGAAAGATTTAGACTTTCACCCTTGCTCTCTGAAACCTTGCTCTTTCTGTTTTTTTCTCCATTCCTCTCTTGCTCCTATCCATCTTTGCTGTCCTCTCCATCTGTGTTTGTCTCTCGTTATCCTTCACCCCATGACTCAGAACAGGAAAAGATCTTGTGATGATTATTTCACAAGCGTGCTGATATCATCTTTGAGGGTTTTCTCACCTCTTCTCATCTAGGAAGGGGTTTACAAAGCACTGAACAGAGAGCCGTCTTGTCTGTCTAAAGTATCGTTACCTTGAAGCCTATTGAAGAACTATTAGTGGCCTTTCAATATGGATCACTATCAGTACCAGTGGAGCAAAACAGCGCAGTATCATCTGCATAGAATACAGCATAAAGGTTCCTCTCAGGGGTTTCAAGATTATTATGTTTTACTGGTTTGATTGCTTTACAAAATAGTTGAGGCACGAGGGTACTAGATCAGATTAGAGGTGATAAATTAATATGATCTTTATGCAAAAAAAGCCCAAAAATTGAATACCAACAGTGCGACCTTTAGCGTGCCTCCATCATGAGCTGTGAACATGACCAAATTGTAAGCATATAACATTGCAACTCTATTGCTTCAGATAATCAGATTATCTATCATGACCAATGATATTCTACACTAATGATTCAGTCTCAAACAAGAAGATGTGAGGTTCATACTAAAGTCATCTAGGATCTACTCTCAACCAACTTCAGATCATTTTGGAGCTCTCTTGAATTTCATAATGGTTTTAAGTTGTAAGAAATGTAAGAAATATTATGTATACTTGCAAGTAGTAGTCCACCAACTAGTGAAGGATTTTTACTTTCTGTCTTGCAAACAAAAAATTGAGAAAAACATTTAATCAGATAAAAACTGACCACAGCAGCGACTACAGACGCAGGGGTTACAGGGGCATTGTCAGCAATTCACACGAAACCTATTCAATGACTTACTTTTGACATGCATTTATTGTATTTAGTACATTTTAAAAATGACTAATTGAAACTCCTGCAGTGACAATGACAGGTGAACAGTGATGAAGACCAAGGTATTGCCGTGGTGACACACCAGCATAAATGTACCTATAATAATATGTAATAATTATGACTAGTATATGTGTTAATGTAACTGTAATAAATGTAATGATACAGTATATCTTTCGATGCAGGCTAAAATCCCATTACATGCCAACTACTGCCCACAGCACCAACTAGTGATTTTAAAAAAATGACTGAAGTTCCTACTGCTGCAATTCCTATGATACCTTAAAATTTGATATCACTTTTTTAAAGATCTGTAAAAAATAAAGTAAAACAGCGCTTCAGGTGAGCATGACTGTCGGACAAGTTAATTACAGTACAAGCGCTGACGTAAATTTCTCAAATTAGGTTTCGAGTTACACGACAAAAAAAGCAGAAGCAGTAAAACAGACAAAGTTTTAAAGAAAATCAGAGGAATAAAATATATGAAACTCATTCGGCCCTTGCTACTGTCTCCACACACTTCCTTCTATCCTGATTTTTCTATATTCCTAACTCATTTGGCAGCTCGTGTTGCCCCTCAACTGGCATCTAAAGGCTTTGATGTAGTCAACAGACGCCGGGCGAGCACCGTGGTAACCTGTGTTTGAGGAGTCTCTGGGCGGCCCTCTCTACATCCCCTCACTCTTTTCCTCTCCTTTTGTGTCTGTCCGTCTCTCTCTGCCAGTTAATGAGCCATGCAGGACTGCCATCATTCTGTGTAGTCATGTAGAGAGTCAGAGAGTGGATAGAAAAGGAGGAGGAAAAAAAAAAAAAAGAACTAGAGAGACAGAAAATGGGTGAGACAGTGAGAGAAGAGAGTGGGGACATGATGTTTTCCCTCACCTCCTCCCTAATCAGGCCCGTCTCCCTACCGAACACTACGTGGCAATTAGACCTGACAGTACTCCGACTCCCAGAATCCCACCAGGACTACACGTTCCAACACTCAAATAAACACAAGGGGGGGAAATGCCCAGCACAACTTCAAGAAAACAGAGCTCCAGATAGCACAGAGGTAAGAAAAAAAAAACTATAAAGACAGAGAGGATAAAGAAAAGAAAAGAAAATCTTGGTGTCCCATCGTGCGCGGCCAGATGTTTTGTGGCTAAGTGGTCATGACTGTGTGGGGTGTGCATGAGCAGTCTGCAATCCCCAGAGGACTTTGCTGGAATAGTAGGATGATAACAGATACACTGAGCTCACTTGCATGAACAGTGAGCTAATTGGGATAATTAGTTTGTTACCTCGCTCGTTATTGCATTTTAATGTGGATTCCAGATGATCAGGAGGGGCGGAGTTGGGAGATGAATGTATGTTTTTATGTTTATGTGTGCCTCCATGTCTATCCGCATGGGCCACATGTATTCAGACATTTATATTTTAGACAATTAGCTGACACAATACTGGGTATTCACAGCAGCTTGTATTCAGCAGGTAAGGCTTGCAGTTGCAGGAACTTATTCAGGCCGCATCCAAAAACGTTTAAAAAGGGGGGGGGGGGGGGGGCCCTCAGATACAAAATGCTCTGTATTAAATATCATTAATCTGTGGGTGTGTTGAATACATTCCAGGACCAATTTTGTGAAGCAATTTGCATTTTTTGTGCTGAATTTTCCTCATCCTGGTAAAATATCTACTTCTATGTCAGTTAATGATTTTCTGCATTTTTCCAGCATGCCTTTCAACAACTTCCAGAGAAGGGACATAACCTTGTTGCATTCAGCTGGGGGTTAAATGTGTAGGCGGAGAGAGCGATAGCAATGGCATAAAGCAAGGGAGAACATTTTTTTCTAGTGTGCAAAAAAAAAAAAGAAGCTGTCTATCTGTCAAAACGCAACATGTGTTGTGGCTGAATCATATTACGGACAGCTGATGGAGAGACTTCCTCCTTTATGATGGATTAATGCTTTTGTGATTGTTAAACATCAGTGCGAACGATGGATTTTGATATACATCCTTACTCTTTAATTCTGAATTAAACTGGCGATTTTTTTTAAGAAATACTACATTGCAGAATTTCAGGATATATCTGAATGTTACATTATCTGTATAGTGCAATTTTAAAACTGTCTACATTTGGGTAGTTAACCACAAAAAGTGCATCACCAAACAACAAAAAGGGCCAAGAAAAGCCACATTTACCATGATTTATATTAGGAGGCTTGTGTTTTACTGTGGATTGCTCCTTTAAAAGAGGACATATGCATATTTCCTGATCTATATTTATATTCTAGGGCTGTACTGGAATATCTTGGCATAATTTACACTTCAAAATACTCATTATCTATCTTTTACTGGCCCTTTATACAGCCCCTCGGTTCTCTTTAAGACTGGTTAACTTGTGGAGGCATTAATGTGAGCCACATTTCCGTCCAAGACAAATTCCCTATGGGGACAATAAAGGAAATCATATCATATCGTATCTTGTCGTATCGTATCGTGTCGTATCGTAACTTCCAGAAGCTGTATCTCTGCAGATTTCCGATTTTCTCCTCGCTCTTTACCCATAATGAAGATTTCTAAAACATAAATCATAAATGTTTGAGCCTGAATTTGATCTTTGCAAACAAAGCATGCAGAGTGAGTGAAGCTCTGACTTTTGTCTTGCAGGGAAACATATGTTCACCTCAAGTTTCAGACCTTTGGCCATGTTTAACCTACATCATAACATCTGACATCATAACAGTATAAAAATGAGAGCATGATATTTCACCTTAAATGTACATATCGACTGTTGCAGAAGTCAACCCCCACAAAGCTTTGGTTCCAGCCTCTTCTCAAACCTATATGTAGTCGTGCCACCAAAAGCTCCATGCATACTATGAGACAGATGACAGGTTGAGTGAAATGAAGCGCGGAGAGAGGAGGCCTGTGTCCGGTTGATGATAGCAGAGCTGTGTGTGTGTCACCACTGAAGCTCTCTCCCTATCTCCCTCTTGAAGAAGCCATTTCAAGCGCACACATCAATAGCCAACTCTCTGGAGCAAAGCGCAGCAATAATTCCAGATAAATCATTCCCTCACGGAGCCACTTGCTGCGTTCAAACGCACCCGTGACCTTCAGCTCTCCCTCTTTCTACATCATATAGCCTGGGAATATAAAAGCTTATTAGCTCAGAACATTGTTGATACGTTTGTTCGAAGGCAATGCACTAATGAGGCGTTGCAGGATGCGGGCAGCCACCGACTCTCCTTTTGGAGATATTTTTTCCCCGCCAGAGGAGCATAATACACTGCTAATGGCATCTCCTTCACAAATGGGCAAATAAAAAGAGAGATGAAGTACAATATTGCTTTACCATATCAAAGGAAGTGGCATCCACAGATTGTGCAGCTGTCTGTTGGCATATTGATGGGCGAGCAGGAGGGTGGACTTCTATGATGGACGGAGAAAAGAGAGAGACAAACAATGAATTGAATGAATTGGATTGTGAATATAAACAAATGGAGCAAAATATAATCTATACCAACAGAAAAATGACATTACATTACAATAACTGTGAGCATGATGTTTGAGGAAAGGCTCAGACAATATGTAGAAACCTTACAGAAACAAATTCCCGATAAAAGGACGCATTCTTTTTTCCAACCAAACAATCTTTTTACATATTTACTATAACATACTGTATATTTGTGCTATGTTACTGACAGCAGTGATACTTGCAAATACTTACTGTATGTTGACACTCCCAGCAGCAGCAGCAGCTCCATTGTATCAGGTCATGTAACACTTCAACAGATAGCTGTAAAAAGAGAGAAAAACTTACTTCACAGCCTTTAAATCTTTCTCAATCTTTTCACACTTTTAGGTGCCACAATTTTAGGTATAGGCCTATAATAACGTTTGGTAAAAGGCTGGAAGGAGGCTGTTGAAGTTTTAGTATGCTAGCAAAGAAAAGGTAATTATAGACCAATTGCTGCAACATCCAACATCTGGAAAATAATGGAGAAAATGATGAATGAAAGGTTAACATATTCTATAGAAAATAAAGAATATATAAAAACTAGAGTAGCTTTAGAAGAGGAAGAAATACTATGGATCCAGCTTTATGTTTAGAAGATAAAAGTAGAAACACACACACAAAGATAAACAGAGAAAGTGTAGTTATTGTTCCAGAGTTTCATCTTAAAGTAGGAAAAAGGATAAGTGAGGAATTATCAGTTTACACAGGAGAGGAATGTTTGCAATATTGTTAGCAGTGCCTTGGATAGTGGCTACAAGACCACTGAGAGCAATCATTTGTTCTGATTGGAGCTCAGCCCTCACCGGTTTACAGTACAGTTGTTCACACAGCAGACCAGACATTTCGATAGAAGTACAACAACCATTAGACAGAATTACAAATGACGGCTCTTACAGTAATATTTTTATGGGTGCCGGCACATATTGGCGTCAGGGGAAATGAAATGTCAGATAAGGTTGCAAAGGAGGCCACAAAAAAAAATAATCACATTGATTTGGCAGTTAGCTTCAGCGAGACAGAAATCGAGACCATCATTAAACAGAGATTGAAGGAGAGGTGGTGAAAGCAAAGGGAGGAAGAGAGAGGAGAGGATGATAGTTACTGCAAGGACGATAGACTTCAAAGGGAAGTGGGAAGGAACAGGAGAGGTGAGACAATGAAATTAAGGCTAAGATTTGGACACAGTGGAATAGGTAAATACAATATAGGCAGATGTGAATACTGTGGGAGATAAGAAACAGTAAAGCATTGTCAGAAATATGAAGGAGAAAGACGGCATTGTTTCAAAACCTCATAAAGATGGAAGAACACTTTGATCTAATAGATATTCAACAAACAAACTAAAGAAATTAGAGTTATCAAATCCTTTTTTACATTTTTTATATTGTAAATACTGAAGATTCTGATCTACCCTCCATACGAGCTGCTGGTACTAACGCATCAATTCCTTGTTTGCCAACCGTCATTAAACCTCAAAGAAGATCAATCTTCCCATTTTCCATCTGTTTTATCATTTGGTGTTATCAAAATTCACAGTAGTCATATAACAGTGACTCAGTGTTTCTAATTTGATACTCACTTTATCTATCATTAGTTACAATTTGAGATTTTTCTTAATCTCTCTATCTCTTTCATGGTTACAGCCAATAATTTGCATTTCCTGGATAATTGGTCAGTACCACTTGATCAGGATTCATGAGGGAGTTCAAAACATAAGCCTAATGACTTCAAATATTCTGTTGAGTAAAGAGTACAGAACAAAGTGATATTTTTACATCAGACTAACAAACAATATACTGCTAAAGTTAATATTGTCCCTTTACTTGAGTATACTGTAACTAGTGCACAACCACTCTTTTGTGCTCGGGTTCATAATTGCAGTTCATATTCTGTTTTAAACTTCAGATTTAAAGTCAAGGGCTACCTTCTTATGCTTTATCTTTAATTATTAATGTGTGTTTTTCTCCTACTGACATTTCATTTGGGTAAAAATATGTGTATTGTGCATTGAATCCCCATTGTGGGACTAATAAAGGAATATCTTATTTATTGAGTATCTTAACTCTGACTTTCTTGGTCTCTTACAGTCTTGCTGAAGGTCCAAGCACACCATAATCTCCTTCATATACCTGCTAGGATGAAGTACATAATGTTCCTCCTGTATATTTCACAGTTGGGCATGACGTAAAAATGTATTGTTTGTGCCTAAATAAAGAGCTAAATGTGACTTTTGCAAAACATAATATGGGGATGGGGCAAAGGTTCTGCAAGTAAACAGTAAAAATGGGACTTTATCTTCTCCACAGAGGCGTTACAGGATGTGCCATGTTGAAGTTTTGCTGCATGTTCTCAAGCTAAGTGTGCTACAGTATGCTAATCAAGTCTTTACCTGCTTGTCAGAAAACAGGGAGAGACCTCAGTTTCTGGGACTTGACCAAAATGCTTCATGTACTGTAGCATCAGAGGGAGCTCATTTCTTCTCTACAAATTGATAGGAAACTCTCCATTCTGACCTGATGAGACATATAGAGTGGTGGCATCCTTGACAGTTGACGGCACAGAGATCACTCTTTCATTTACACAAGCCTTTCTGTCTGTCCATCTTTTTACTGTTCTGTAAATTCTCCTTCTGTCTGAGCCAACCCGCTTGTATGACTTATTTTTACTGAAAGGCCCCCAGAGGACCGGAGTCTTCGCCTCTCTGCGCGCACAGACGATGGGAGACTCTCACTCAAGGGCCACCTCCGAAGGGGAAACAATTTCGACTTTGTTCTGGCAGCCAGCGCTCCGTGGGGAAAAATGTCTAAAAGGCCCACATAATTAGAGGAGGGAGTGAGAGGTAAAGACAAACCCTGGTCTAGATGTGAACCCAAAATAGTAAATCAACTCAGGCTTGGACTTTCTAAAGGAAAATAGTGATGGCAGCACCACAGGAACATCCTACTGTATTATTGTAATCACTTTCTGTGGGGTGAAGTGGGGACACGGGTGGAGAGTCTAGAAGAAAGGAAAATAAATACTTCTTAATTGTTTCCCAGATGGTTTGCGATGGAGTTTTTTTAGTTTTTTCAAGTCTTGAGAGGAAAAAAACTATGTCTAACAGTTGCTTTAAAAAGGACTACTGACCTCTTATTGGACGTCTCAGAGGAATGGATTATAAGACTAAAGGATGAAACAGAGGTTTAGGAGCACCAGTTATTTTTGTATTTATCTAAAGTTAACCAACCACAGTTATTACACATCCATAGCAATACAGGCACGCACAGGGAGGAGGGAGAGAAATGGTGATTCAAGCATCTTTATCATCTTTAACAGAGTGGCATTTAATCAAATCATTCAGAGATTGAGAAATTTAAAGGCCCCCTACATTTAAAGATTTGTTTTGCATGTTGATCCTTCAGTTGGATGTTTGAGCATCACTGTGCACAATCAGTTTGTTATCATATTATTCTGCTGGAGGGGAAATTTCTCTGAGCTCACCTTCAACCAGTGTGCAGATTTACGAGCCTAATTTGTGACATCATAACTCGTTTGGAGCCATTCATAATCCAGTATACTATTTACACAAGTGTTATGCTGAGATTTGAAAACTCCAAAAACACTGATGATGGACTTTCACAGAAATGGAAGACATCTTGAGTCCAAAGTCTAGATTTCGATGAAGTAGAAGATAGATGTGTAATTGTAGGAATCTCTAACAAGGTATTTAAACATATAAGGTATTATAATAATGATAATACTAGACAAAAACTATTGAGTACTTGTATGTTTCTTGAGACATGTCTGCAGAGGATCATTAGGTGTTAATCATCAGTATTTTTTTGTTTAATAATGACATGAGTCGGCCATACTGAGGAAAACACAGAATTACCACCTGAATCTGCAGCTCTTTTACGGAGCAGATTTGCATATCAAATTATTTTAGCTTTAAAAAACACAACTTTATTGCTTTGATTCACTCTCACCGCTCTAATCAACCAAATATTTAGACGCAGCAGTCAACTCCAAATAATCCATATCTGCTGGATGTTATGTGTAAACACACACATCTCTGCTAACTAGCATTATGCACAATGTCAAATCTGGTTTACATGATGGGAAGGTCGCTAATCATATGTGATTGGGTAAATGTATCTATAAGCCCTAAAGTTAGGCATAGAAAATATTTCAGAGGGGGAAAATAAAGATATTTAAATGCTTTTTTTTACATGCATGTATCTGACAGACAAAGAGATAACAGCAATTAAGACGAAGCTGCACAGATGCACACATCCTCTCTCTGCCTTATGGACATACTTCAGAGAGAAAACCTGCAGTTTAGCCCAAACTGCAGTGCGAGGCGTAAATTCCCTCAGTGACACCCTCTCTCCATCCCACCACCAAACCAAGGGAAAAAAATAAATAAATCACACACACACTCACACACAAACACACAAACACACACCTTGTATTGTCTTCAGCTATGCTCAATTATTAATGGATAAACAAAGAGCCGTGAACTGTGATGGGCTGTCGGCAGATATTTTCCCCTCTCATATCTTGGAGGCCCAGGAAACGTACACAAGAGCTGGCACTGTAAAGAGGGAGGAGAAGCTTAAGGTCAAACTCACTCACCGCTCGGGATGCTTGCATGCACACACACGCATCTAGAAAAAAACACACACACACACACAAACAGCCGTGCGCACACACAAGCAGATGTGCATGCATGTATTCACGATCAGATACAAACAAACAGAAGATCTGCGAGGAGTAGAGAGAGTCTAAAAATGTCAGGGGGAGCTGTGTGTGTGTGTGTGTGTGCAGAGGAAAGTGTGTGTGTCTCAGAGAGAAGTGGAGCAGATAGCTCATTTCCTCTACTGAGACGGTTAGCTGCCTTCTCTCTCAGGAGGTTGGCTAGCCATGTGAGGAGTGTGTGTGGATGTGTTTGTATGTGTGTGTGTGTGCGTCTGTGTGTGTGTGCGTGTGCATCTAACAGACAACAGACTCTCCTGGGTAAGCGAGGATGATGTAAGGGCAGTTCATCGACTTCACTTCATGCAGCAGCAACACAGAACAATCCTTTAAAAGGTTTAGCAGCCTCTTTAAGGCTTCAGGTAAATAATAGATGCCAAAATAAAAAATCCTTTTTACAGGTAACAAATCCAAATATCACACTTGATAAATAAAATACATTTCTACAGTGATTTTTACCTGCTGGTTTTTCTGGTTATCTGGTTGTGTTGCTGTATTAAACAGGAGGTTAATCAAATGAACCAAGATGTCTGTCTGTCCTTCATTTTCTTTGTTTTTCCATTCTGATCTAATATAAAAAGGCAGATTACTCATATTTCCAAATGATTTGATCAGATTTGTGCTTGGACAATAGAATCATTTGCTCTAATGATGATGCTTGTTGTCATGGTGACCATGTAGATGTACACCTGTTGGCTCAGGTCCTATGTATAATATTATTATCTGTCCAGTAAATAAACTGTTTTTAAATCATGTACAGTGTAGATGTATGGATATAATCTTTATTTCATTTGACTTTTATTTCTATTACAGTACAGTATGTGTCACAAGAGGATCATATTTCAGTCCATACAGGCTAAAGCTCATCTGAAAAGTATTCAATTGACAATAATCCATATCCACATCATACAGAGAAGTAAGGTTTGATGGGAAAGATAGTTAAATTTCAAGTGTTCGTGCCAAACAACTGTGTTTCCAATATTGAGTGTGATTAGCACAAAGAGTCGTCCGTTGTTGAGCTTATGTTTCATGACAGGCAGAGTCGGAAACGTCAGGATACATTTTCATTCAATTAAGAGTTTGGAGTTGTTATGTGGAAGCCATATTTGTATACTTTACAGACACTTATTACTGCTAAATTTGATATGTCAGAGCTTAAGTAAATGTTTTGGTTATAGACAATTTCCAGGTAGGAAATCTACCTCACAGTACATGTGGCTAAGTTATAGTTATAAATATTATAATACTCAGTTATAAATGAGGATACAATGACAAAATTGTAAATTTACTGCAGAAAAAAATTGAAAAATCCATCAAAAGAATTAAGAATTGGGTGGAATGGGCTACTAGTTTGTATGGAAGGAAGTTACAGTTTTGTCCATCTCATAAAAAAACCTTAAAAGGAACTAGTGCTGTAAGGAAAAATGGTTTTAATTAGTGTTAAAAATCATTTGTGACACAATGTTGGCTATTTTCCCGAGTTACTGATGAATTGTTTACTCCCTAAAAAGTGAGAAAATACTAAAAAATGCCCATCAAAATTTCCCAGAGCTTAAAAAAATCCAATTTACAATGATATAAAACAGCAAACGATTAAACCTAATCTAATGTTTTAGCTGCTGACATGGGTGCACAGCCTGTCTGAGGTTCACTAACCAACACAAGCTGAAGCTGATCAGCCAACTGCACGCGCACACACACACACACACACACACACACACACACACACACACAAACACACAATGTTAGTATGTGTATCACATGCACATACCATGCACACAGAAAGAAAAATACTCTGGTAAGTTCCCCTCAGCTGTACACACACAAATCCATCAAACTGCAGCGTACATCTCCGACTTGTTAAGGTACCATTTGTCAGCTGCTCCTGGAGTGGCTGTGTGACTCCACCACTAATTGCCACTGGTGCTAAATTTAGTAGGGGAGATATGAGTCCTTTTGATCAGAAGCGCTGAATCTGGAAAAAAAAAAAAAAAGAAAAAAAAAATTGCGCTCAGCCTCGCAGGCAAGTTTACCCGCCTCTCCCTGCGCTCTCCCCCATCTTCCTGTCACTAGGGAATAGGTGAACTATTCCATATGTCAGCCTTGTCAATCAGCGGCAGAAATATGGGAAGTGCTCCCTCCTCTCACTCTCTCTCTCTGTCTCTCCCCCCCCCCTTTCTTTATGTCTCTCTCCCTCTCTCTCTCTCCCGCCAAAGATCCTGGGTAGATGTTGTTCGTCTCTCTGAGAATTCTGCCAGTGCTCCGGTGCGTGTTTATTTATTTCCATGTCATCATGGGTGGTTTGGAACCTCAAGACAAGAAGGGAATATTAATCAAAACAATCTCAGCCAGGAATTTTAATTGTAATGTTAATCAATCATTGTAAATGAGACACGAGGGCTCGTTGGAGCTCTAAGTAAACTTGTTGGATTTGGAAGATGCTGCGTATGTGGTTTATAATAAAGTGTTAGGTTGGACTAAAAAGGATGGATTTTTTTTTCTCTCCCTCTCATGCTACAGCTGAAGCTCTTTTAAGTTGCTAATCAAAGAGAGGAAAGGCAGATGAGCAAGATTTCAGCCTTAAGGAGAGTTTAAAAAGCAGAAAACTGTGGACACCGAAAACACCAATCTGAGCTGCACTTGTGCCGAGTCAGTGCCGATAAGTCATCGCCTCATCAGCTGACTTTTTCGCTCACGATCCAGCCGCTGACACAAACTAAATCCATCTGTTTACTGATTGATGGGACAAGTGCTATCATGACTTTCATCATAACTCACAAACTTTAGCTGCTTTTTTTTGCTGGCAATCAATGTTACAGCAGATCAACTTTGTCTCACGCAAAAAAAGCTGTGAGTGTCACCAATAAATATTCTCTTTTGATCTGTTTTAGTGACGTGATGCCATCCGGAAGGCTCTTATTTTAATTAATACATTTTTCATAATCCTGGCGAATGGCTAAATAAAGGGCTTTGTGAGGAGATTGATCTTCTTGGAAAAAAACAAAAACATCCATAAAGGACACAAATCATACTAAAAGCGCTGTCTAAACAAGAAACATAAAGGCCAAGGTTGCAGCATGCTTTTAAAAACGCTCTTTGCATCAGAGCTGTTTATTGCACTTGTTGTTTGTCCTTTATAATATTTTACATTCACACATATTAGAAAATCTTCTCCTTACTTTAACAGAAATTTCTTTTGAATAATAGATGCTGTTTCACCACCTGTTATATGTGTGAGATTTTGTTTTCTATTGACCTTCAGGCTGAAATATAATAGTTCAAATAATATAATCTCTTCTGAGGTAAGCAAAAGGCTTTTTTTTTTCTTTGTCAGCATGCAGAAGATAACATGACTATGACATGTAACAGCATGTGTGTAGCAAACGGGTTCAAAATAATTGCAACAGCATGATGCACCATAAGGTTGTTTAAAGAGCTGAAATGATACAGATAGTAAAAATATATGCACGTTTTCTTTCTTTGACAATATACATAAGGTTGTTACTGGCTGTGTTTAGGTATCATCATTAGGAGTGACATCATTTTTGAGGTGACCAGTGTGCCGCTAACTAATTCGTTAGGATGAAATGTGGCCAAGAAGCATCAAAATAATGCTTGTCAGATACTCTGAGCTCTGGTGAATCACATCTTCACAGTTATTTGAGAGACTCTGACTTTTGATGTTCTTTAATGAAGTACATCTCATGAAGTGGGGGACAAGTGACTGAAATTAATCCATCCATGGGTAATGCTGTGATTTATTGTTTTCTTGTTCTGTGTAATTTATCAGCTTTTTTCTAGATAGGTGTTGTTATCAGCTTATTTATTTTGTCCATTTTGTCAGAATAAGTGACTTTTGAGAGTCGGAACATGTTGACTGTCGAGTATCAGAGATAAATAGGGAAGGAAGACTTTTAAAATCTAAAGGAACAAGTCTAATTAAAGGTGAAAGAGTGAATACTTGTATTGCATTAACCAGACAGGAAGTGAACACATTAGTCCAAACTGCAAACTATATAGCATCAAGTAGCTAAGAGGCAACTTCCTTAAATGATTCTGGCTTGGGACCTTTGTTGGAATTTATCTGTCTCTGCATCTTCCTGTCTCTATTAAATTAAGGTCAAATACTATACAAAAAAAATCTAATTCAAAGATCCTTGCTGCATATTTTTGTGGAACAGTTTATAGTCCACCATAGACAGGTTGGCTCAAATAATAGCTCACACCATCTTGGACTCTGTTCCCTTAAAAGGTCAGCACTGTAAAGGTGGTTTGGAGTCAGTTAACAGCTCAAAGTCTTGTGTCAAAGTTCACCAGTTTAACCCGCCTGACGCCACACGATCTTCAGTCGGATACATGATCCCGAAATGCGAGGCTCGCCACCAACACGTGTGTTCAGCGTTGTCTTTCAAAGCCCCTGGACTCTCAGACACACCCACACACCCACAGCACAACATATACACCCACAGACGGAGCAAGAGAGAGAGAGAGAGAGAAAAAAGAGGAGTGCAGAATGACACACTGAGAGGGATGATATCACAAATCATAGGGACAATCAAGACCGTGTCATCTCCGAGCCGGCGTGCGGACTTCACAACGAATAGGCTGTTAACAACAACAAGAGGGGGATGATGGAAATCATTTCCTGAAGGATCCCCTGTTGTACGCCATTAGACAATCCCCGCCACACACTCTGAACATCTATCCTGCCTACAACTTGATGACAAAATGTTGCATGTTGATGAGACGCTACAATCAGTATATGATTTCTTGTCACATACGGTAACTGGTTCTGCAATGAAATGCTCAAAGAAGTAGTGTTTTGATCATCTTTTGTAAGAGTAGTATGGTAATGTGGAGAAAAAGATATGGACATCAGGACATTGAAAACACAATATGATGCATTTATTCATTTACTTAGCATGAAAGTACTGTCATCTTAGGAGTGTTTTCTTTTACATTTCTGATATAAGTGACAAAATGTGCACTTTATATGATCAGTTACTGTAAAGTTTTGAAGTAGGCTGCACACGAATGTCCAGCCTAATGATGTCCAGTATATGGCTTTAACTTCAAATAATAGATTCAGCTTTGAACTGAGTGTATGCTGTGCACGTGTGTGTGTGTGTGTGTGTGTGTGTGTGTGTGTGTGTGTGTGTGTGTTTGAATGTCTTAACATCTGCCTCTTTGAGACACAAAGACAAAGATGAAGCATGGTGTCCGTGTGTGTGAAAGGATCTCTGTATTAACCTTGCTGCTGGCTACGACCCCAGCCACCCCTCCACACACACACACACATTTAACATCGGTTCATCCCAAGGACCGGGCCGCCATCACTGCCCTCTTCCCTCTGCCTCGCTGTGTGCATGTAAAAGCTGCACTTAACCTCACCGCCGCTACTGCCGCCGCCGCCGCCGCCTCCCAACCCGGGACCCACTGACAGCTCACAGGCACGCCGCCTTCAAAGGTGCAGCTCTTCAAACAGACAAGTACACACACACACACACACACACACACACACACACACACACACACACACACACACACACACACACACACACACACAGCCACAAATACACACAGCCACATTACAGTACCTCTTCTTTTTAACCTTTATTTATCCAGGAAAGTCAAACTGAACTTTTTTTTCCCCACTGTGAGTTCACACCTGCAAGCAATCCAACCGCACTCCTTTCCACTCAGAGATGCCCTGCTTAATTAAAAAGGAAGCTCAACAGATTTGAATTAGCAACCCCCCCCCCCCCCCCCCGTTAGATTCCCAAAATGCCTGTGTACTCGCAAAACATACATACACACACACACACAAGACGTCTTACTGCACCAGAGCAGCAATGACTCATATAACAACATGAGGAAGGAAAACCAACAAGCTATGAAACATGCACAGCCAGGCACGCTCTCTGAAATGTATACAAACATGAGTCTGATTATTCTCTGCGGACACAACTCAGATGATTTCATTCCTCGCTGAGAGAGAGAGAGAGGAGGGAGAGGAGGGAGAAGGAGAGTGTAAACTAAAGAAAGGGAAGTGCAGCCAACAGTCACTAGTGTTAAAGTTACTTATAGAAGTTTCTTTTAGTAGCAACTAGCTGCACTGCCTTCGGATTCACATTAAGTTTGAGGATTCAGTGGTACCCAGCGGGTAGTTTTGAGTCTGAAAAGTGAAGCCGATGCAGAAGTGACCTGCATTATCTGTAATGGCCATCACTGGCTCCGAAAAGAAGTCAGTTTGTATAGAAATCTGAGAAATGACCCGACATCTCACTTGGTTTATTGCCTCAGTAAACACTTTCTTAATGAGTTTATGGTCTCAATCTCTAGTTTCAAGTATGTTTCAATGGCAGATGTTCATTTTGTAAATTATGATCCTATAAAATTGAAATTCGACAAGAAAGGTAACAAACATGATGTAACCCCAGATTCAGAGTGTGTTTTTAGCTCAGGAAAGTTAATTGTAACATTTTGGTTGCATTTCTGGTTATAACTATAGAAAGTAACCAAGCTAGTCAGCTCCACTGTCTCATCCCTCCCTTCTCATCACTTCTGGCTCCAACAATTAAGATGGCTACAGTCAAAAATGCTAACTCAAGTCCTCAAAATGCAAATCCACAAAGCAGTGGGTAACATCACAGTGTCTACGGCCATTATCTTTATACAGTCTATGATGGCATCACCAGAGAACAAAAAAACATGAGTGTAGGTTTGATCTGGAAGGTGGTGGGGACATTCATTTAGCAGGAGATGTGGGGGTCCGCCACAAGAAGCTGCAACTCTACACCACATACTGTGATTGTATTACACTTTCTTGAACACACTAAAAGATAAGAAACTATTTAGGCAGTTAACTTCATAATTTAACTGATGCTCTCTTTCTCTCTCTCTCTCTGTCTACCTCTATCTATCTTTTATGCCTGTATGGACAACTGACAACCATATTATGGCTCTAAAAGATAACTTTACAGCTCAGTTACCTGCTAACATGGTCATCTCTTTCTCCTCCTCTCTCTGCCTGGACTGGGCTCTGTTGCTCTGCCGCTCCCCTTCTCTCTCTGTCTCTGTTGCCTGTATGGAAAACCACAATGTATTACACTCTCACAGACAACCACATAATGTCTAGTTTTGATCTTAGAGATGGAATACAGCTTTTTAATAATTACATCAAACAGGATGTCCTCAATGACATAACATTACAGCTCTGATACCTGCATTTAAAACCACTAAGTGATACACCTTAACTTTAAAAAAGGTCACTCTGTTCTCGTACTTAGAATGAGCGATGGGAGAAATTAGTTTAAAGCAAAGCACAAATCAGAAGGATGTGCTCTTTGAGGTAAAATAACAGCTCATAGTGCAAACTCTCACCTGTTCAATCCGCTTTTCTTTCCCTTTCTGTCCTGGGCTCCCTCTTTCTTTTTCTGTCTCCCTCTGATGACTTTACAAAGCTAAATGAAAATAAATGGAGTTCCTAATTTGATAACTTATGAAAATGAAGGGAGCTTCTGAGCTGCAATTTAACACTATATAATAAGTCACTAAGCCGGTGCTTACTGGGAAATGTTATTTGCTTATATATAGATGTAAATCATGTGAGTTAACTCAGCCTTTTACTACACACATAGCTCCTTACATCTACCAAGAAATGAGACCTTACTGTATGTCTGTATTTTTCTTGACATTTGTTCAATCAGAAAATAATTAATTGTAATGTCTAAATGCAGCTATAGCTTAATTAAAGGCATATGCAATTAATATCAAATTAGTGGTGTGGACAATTTTTAGGTATCAGAAAAAAGTTAGAGACACATCCCCACAATTCCCTACCATAAAAGTACACCAATATCCAAAAAAAAACCTACAATGACAATACCTTGGCTTTTTCTGTTTTAGTTTAAAAGTAAAACCTCTTTAAAAAACCCACTTTACACTAACATGAACTGCACAGCACCAAAAAGCAATTAGCAACCAGCTAACTAACATTTAGCAGCTAAAAAAGACTGATATTTCCCTTATACTTGGAGCTGAAGTAAAAGAGCTAAAAGGACAGATACTATTCAACTTATATTGATCAGGTGGACATAAACATGACTCCAAATTAATTAATTATTTGTTATTAATTAATGACAAAGTTGCTGTCTCTGCTACTACAGTTGTGTAACTTAAATACGCTATTGTAACTAACACATTGAGGTGGTAATATGTCAGTGTTGTGTCTAGCTTTTCCCACTGGCCAAAAAAATTATTTTGCTTTAAGTTAAAACTGACATAATAAAATGATACATAATTATACACATAGTTTTATAAAATGTAGTCACATTACTAAAGTTATATGAAGGCTATCTGAAAGTGGTTGCTTAGAGACTCCCCCTCAACTGTAGGCCTACAGCTCCCAATTTTAGCATCTTTTACATTAAGTTAGCTCATAGTTTTGGTTTTACAGCCCTCAATGTAGCGTTTTTATTAACTGTAGCCATGCTAATTCGTTATTTTCAGCCTCAACCATAGCTGTTTTCAGCACACACAAAAAAGTCCAATGAAACCACATGTCCAGCACCAAACGTCAGGCAGACCAAACTAGAACTATAAGGAGTCTTAACAATGGACTTACATTTGTCAGGCGGACACCATTGTTGACATATCCCCTATTTCCTTCCACTATGCAAAATTGAAGCCAGCAGCCATCTTTCTTGTGGGTGGGATGATGACCGCCCGCCTGGATACGCCCCCTCAGCCATACCTGCTCCTGACGCAGGTGAGAGAGAGGCTATGGCAGCTGTCAATCATGACGTCACAACTCTTCTTCTTCTTCTTCTTCTTCTTCTCCTACTTCTCCTTCTTCTTCTTCTGTTTAATGGTCACTTTCTTTGAACCTATTAAAAACTCACTTACAAGAAAACTGAGCAATTGGACAAACATAAGTGTGATAGGAACCAACCTACCAAAAATTGTCAGAATTAACTTTGGGAAAGATATATCTGATATATACTTTGATTTTTTCTGTTAACATTGAAGGGCAGCCAATGGTCATGATGTACATATTTATATACAATTAATTTAATGGTGGACACAGACATGACTTAAAAATAAAGCTGCTGATGTTGCTATGTTGTCTGTTGGATGTGTGACAGTTTATAATTTGTGAACATGTTTAATAATAATAATACATTTTATTTGTAACACAGTGCTACAAGGTAAAAGCATTAACCACTTAACATACGCTCCTGTTTTTTATGTTGTTAGCCTAAACGACATGCCTAAGTTGTGCAAATGGACACTTGGTTAACAAAGCTGTATAACCACAATCATGTCAATGTCAAGAAGAACCAACCGTGTACCAAAATGACGTGTGCGTAATGATATATGGTTCAACCCTTTACGCACCAGGCGCACGCCGGTTACGCTTGGAGTTTGTTTATGGACAGCCAAACTAATAGCTTAGTGTCATACACCGTTGGAAACCTCTGACTATTGGCTAAAAGGTTATCAACTTCATTTCACCGAATATTTCCATAGGCTAGAACAGCAGTCAATCAAAGCCATGTCGTCATTGTTGTCGGTCACATGTCCTCATTGGCTTTGGAGACATGTACTGCCTAATCCTAAACACCGATTGGCTTGTGTGTGGTGTCGTCAGAAGCAGGAGAGGCTCACGGTCGTAAACATCTAGTCACGTGTACTCTGAGCTGAACGTGCAGGTCAGGAAATGACGTAAACGGACCGTGTATGGTTTGTTATTTGTGTTATTACGTTACGTGTTGGACTAAATACATGGACATATTGAGGAAAGTATTCCGTTTTTTTTGGAAACGGATTTCATATTTCACAAGAATGGATATTTGGCGAGCTGTACAGAAAGTCCTGAGTCATAAGATGAACGTTGTGGATAAAGGGAAGACTTTGAAGGTATGTAGGCATTATAGCTTTTCTCACTTAGCTCAGGGGCTAGCCGAGCTAATCGCTAATACTATTACGGCTGTGAGCAACCATATAAGTCGTGAGTGGTCTTGAATGAATCAGGACAATCTAAGCTTTCCAACAATGTACGGCATGAGTATATATGTTTAAGGGTTGGTGTTTAAAACATTCAGAATAACGTGTCGCTACCTCTTAACATCCGTCCCGTCCTGTAGACGGAACAGCGTGCGTTAAGAGGTTAAAAACACACGTATAAGAAAACTGAGCAATTGGACAAACATAAGTGTGATAGGAACCAACCTACCAAAAATTGTCAGAATTAACTTTGGGAAAGATATATCTGATATATACTTTGATTTTTTCTGTTAACATTGAAGGGCAGCCAATGGTCATGATGTACATATTTATATACAATTAATTAATGGTGGACACAGACATGACTTAAAAATAAAGCTGCTGATGTTGCTATGTTGTCTGTTGGATGTGTGACAGTTTATAATTTGTGAACATATTTAATAATAATAATACATTTTATTTGTAACGCAGTGTTACAAGGTAAAAGCATTAATATAAAAGACAGATTTAAAAAAAACTAACATCAAACAATGATAAAATAAGAGCATAAAAGCAGCAATCAGCAAGGTTATTATAAGTCAAAGGTTCTGGTAAAAAGAAAGTTTGCCATGTGAACTTTATAAGTCAGTGTTGTGCAGCTTGTCGCTTGACCCCAAATATCTGGAGAAGAAACAGCAATTAATGAAGGTTTAAGTTAAGGATTTGTAACTTCAACTTAACTAATATTATAGGATTTAATATCACAAAATGTTTAATTTAGTCTATTCATGCCCTGACCGACAGAAAAGAAAAATTTGTGAATATATTTTCATTCTAAAATAAAATACACCAATGTACAGAGGTGCTAAAAACAACACAAAAGCTGTACATTTAATGTATATAACTTTCATATTGTAAGGGCTTATACCTTTCACACAGGCATACAATCTGTTACTGTATATCACTGCAGTGGGAGTGATGTAACACTTTGAGGGACCCAGAAATCCTGATGAAACCCTTCGAGCAGCCTCGAAATCCTCAGTTGAGTTCTATCGCTCCTGTGGATCTACCTGGCTGTCTGTTCTCATCAGCCGCAGCCTCGGCAGACTCCACTGCCGGGAGGGTTCAGCGCCAGCACACGTCGGCCTAACTCTCTCTGTCACCATGAAATAACTGACACCAGCCCAGGCCGACGTTGGCTGCTGAGAGGCCATTTGAGAAAATAGCCCAGGTCGTGCAGGCAGGGCAAAGGAAAAATACCTCTCTGACTTGTCACAGAAAGTGTTTAACAGTGAGTGAAGGAAACATTGTTTGCCAGGTGTGTGTGTATGTGTATGTGTGTGTGTGTGTGTGTGTGTGTGTGTGTGTGTGTGTGTGTGTGTGTTATCTATGCATCTCATTCGAAGGGCTACCGGTGGAGGTCTCAATGGGCTCAAATGGCAAAAGGATGTTGGTATGTTACACCCACCGAGGGCCCTCCAACCCCAGACTGGAAATGTACTTGGAGCAAGTGCACAGAGGCCCAGGCCCCCAGCCTCATCAACACAACATACCTCCGTCAGACAGAACAAATTACACTGCCACCCCCCCCTCACCCCCTTACCCAAAAACAAGCTCGCATTACCTCTCAACCAGACTGTAGTGTCTGCATACACTCTCAGTGCAATGCTACTTCTGTTGCGAGAGACGGATAGGGGGAAGTGAGGGGCTGATTACTCATTTGGTCCTATTTGTTTTCATCTGCCATAGCGTACTTTATCATGAGATCTAAGACCTTGCTCTCACCACCTCATACCTCTACAAGTCTTTAACAGAATCAGACTGATTCATCTGCTTCTCACTGATGGATGGGCGCCTGCCGTTTATATTCCACCTCTGGTTTCAGAAGAGGAAACTCCCATGGCTAAAACAGAGTGGGCTTTGAGCACCTATGCACACTGTTGTGGCTCTGGACAAGGTTTTCACAGTATGCTGGGAAAGAAGAAAGTTCACCCACAGCTGCAATGCAAACAACACAGTGACATAATGTACCTTTAATTGAAGTCTACAGCCACATGGCTCTGAGAGGCTGTGACGCTCATTGTAAAGTAAACTAAGTTTAGTAGTATTGGACAAATTTAAACTGATGATTGCACTCAATAAAAAGTCTGGATTGCCAAAGTTGGTATAATTCCTCCTGTATGGAACATGAATGTCTCTCCCATGGCAATCTATGCAATTTATTCCTCTTAAAAATAACAACTTCCTGATTAGGCAATAATCTAGGAACCATGAATGTTTGCAACAATCTATCCAGCAGATGTTCAGATATTTCATTAGATAAGTACACATTGAGACATTTCACTAAAAGCCAAAAATATCAACCAGCTAATCTTGCTAGAGGTAAAGTGAATGCATCATCAAAATCAGTAGGGCACATCTGTCTGGACAAACACTTATGGTTATTCATGTAGGTGTGTATAGCTATTTCACTGAACTTATCGTTACTGACCAGTGGAAGCTATTAGGATTCATCATCTGGGAACCATGAATGTTTTGTAATTTCATGGCAAATTCATACAATAGTTGCTGAAACCTTGTTCACTAAAATCCAAAAATGTCCACCTGCTACTTTCACTAAGAGGTGAACTTAAAGAGTTGTCAAAGTCAGTAGGGTTTATCCTCTGGTGACCAATGACTATATAACAGATTAACATTGCAATCTCCAGGTCCATGCCAATACCATGGCTAAAAATACAGAGAAACTGAAATAATTTATCCCTAATTTGAAAAAGGAGCCATAAAGTAGGACAATCGAGTTCTGTTTTGTTGTTGACATGTTTTTCCATCGCTTCAATCAGATGTTGATATCAGTTAAAAATATGTGTATTGAAAGAAAATGTTTTGTCTTTTTAAAGATGAATTGAGTAAATAGTTTTTAAATGGATAATCAACAATAAAAGAATGCTATTTTTTTAAAGAGCAGAATAACAAAGTAAAAATTTCAAAGTGCTGCTTTGGTTGCATTTTGAAGTATCAGGCGCCAGTTCATTTGCAGTTAATTACGTTTCCACCCAATGAATCTGATACTGTAACTGTTTTCTGCCATCCACTCCTCTTACATCTTCATCTTTTTGATGGTCTGATGGTGTTAAAAATATATCCTCCTCTAACAAAATAACACCTTTTTGAATCTTCGGTCCAAACAGAAGCTGCAGCAAGCACTGAAATAACGTACATCTGTACAGCAGATTGTCCGTGTGCCAAGTGTGAAATAATGTTCATTAAAAGTGACAAATACCTGATTTGTAAAGAAGTCATTGAAAGCAACATGTGCCAAAATGACATGTGGGATGTGGATGGTGAGAGAAAGACTTGTGAAAATGTAAAAGCTTTGTTATGAAAACCAAGTGAGAGAGAGATCACGCAAATTCTTCCCCACATCTGTGTCCATATGCACACATGTTTTATAATAGAGAGATGAAGACATACTTTCTCTTTTTTTCCCCCCATCATAATATTACCTGACATTTAGGGGCCTTTGATCTCGAGGGCCTGTCTTAAAGAGGGTCAAAGTTTTGAAGCTCTCCATTATATGTTGCATATTACTAGTAGATGTATTAATTCAAATTACCATAACACAGCACATCTTAAGTCATGAAGTTCCCCTGCACAGGAAAACAATAAAAAAAGGTTAATTTGACCATGATTAGATGAAATGGAAAACTTGACATTGTGCTTATGTATATTTGCCATATATTATTGCATGAATGCAGTTGTTTCATAGATTGATACTTTTGGTTCTTCATATTTTCCTATCTACAACTTTATATCCAACTTTAGCTCTAAGATTGCACACTGATGCTCCATAATGAGACGTGCATATGCATGTATGTATGTTATATTTTAAGTTAATCCATGCTCTCTAACATCTTTCAAATTTCTGGCACCACTTTGAAGAGTGGTACAATAAAGCTAAAACTGATAATCACAGTGTTAAAGGCTCAGGAGAAGAAGGTAGCAAACAGATGAATGTGAACAAAATCCATTTTAGACAGCAGACTCTGGCAAATGAAGGCTTCCTCAGGCAGCCATATAAACTAACTAATACTCACTCCTAAGAAACTAAACTCTTCAAATAAACTCATTTATGCTGCATAATATTTTAACCTTATTATCAGAAACAACCCACTTTTCTAAGATATATTTCTCTACTGAAATGAAGCTTGTATTATGCTATTTGAGCGTTTAGTGGCTGTATAATGGTCAGATTTGATCAGAAAAAGATGAATTCAGAATGAGTTATTTCAGGTTGTTAGACTAAAATACAACTAGGCTAAAAGGTGAAATGAGGGATTTGCTATATTGTGCAATTAATCTAATAAATTAGATTATGAGTCCAGTGTATTTTCAAAGTGTGCTCGAGATCCAATTTGCATTGCACGTGAGTAACATATTCATTCATCTTTTAATTACATATCATTACCAAGTCATTCTGATACCAGTGGATTACCCACTGCAGAGTGTAACTAATTGCTAGACACACTTGGTACAAGTTAATCAAGAGTTTCCCTCCAAGGAATCCCTGTACTGTAATCTAATATACAGGAATGCTCTATTCTGGAGTTGGCCACTTCCTAATGTCTCTTCTCCTCCACATGTAAAATTCATGACAGTGAGTTCTTCCCTAAAACCCTTTCCTCTCCTCACCAGGTGGGAAAGCAAGCATGCGTCTCCCGACAAAACCCCAACCACTCTCTGTGCTTTTTATAGACTCTCCCTCTCGCTCTCTCTGAACGCTTAAGCTGTCCCTGGGTTCCTCTTAGCTATTGTAATCCATACACAATACCCACACATTTAATGGGAGAGACGCCTGCAATAAGGCAGAGGGTGCATTTCGCAGGGAGCAATTTAGCCTTCAAACAATGTGGCAAGGTTTGCTTCCTTGGGACAATACTGCTGTTGGTTTTTTTCCCCTTGTTACAATGCAGAATACGGGATATAGTCATTATGGTTTACAGTTACAGAGTGGCAGGCTTGAATCATGTGCTGCCATCTTTAGAAACTTTGCATTGAGTCTTTGTGACACATATGCTTTATGCACATGTGCTTTGAGTGGAATAAATGTGCTGGCTTGCAGGAGGCGACTGCCCAGCAGGGTGTCCCTTTTAGTAAAAGCAGTGTCCGGCCGCTATCTCTCATCTCAGCCGGCTTTCAGGCTAAATGCGAAACCCACCTGGGCTAAAGGAGAGGGCCCTCACCGCTGCATGCTTTGTCCCTACCTCTCCCTCTCCACGAAGAGGATACGCAATACCTTCTTTGCACTAACCTGTGGGGACAATGGACAATAAAAAGCAATCATTCTCACTTCACCAGCACAATTACTGTACAACTTAGCTCCTCTGCCTACCCCCACTCCCAGCAGAAAGTGAGAGTAGTAAAGTGATAAAAAAAAAAAAAATCAGTGACTTCTTTCTTTTGATGCTACTAACACTACTTTGACTTCTCCGCTGTTTGCTCCTCTTCCCTCCATTTCCCTTGGTGATAAGATACACAAGACTGAGCTCACTAGAACAGTGCATGCTGGGATAATGTGGCAGCGTGCTGCTAAGCACTTCCTGTCCACAGCAAGTGCAGGGGTTATAGTTGCAGCATTTTCTGGGATGATTTTCCTCACTCTTTTCAAGTAAACTTTACAAAAAAGAGCCATGAAATTCAAAATCCCCCATAGAATATAATGCACTACAACTTGTTCACAAGTCTTTAAAACATCCAAGATCCTGGCTTGGCTGGCTGTGCTTCTTTAAGAACGGATGGATATCAGTAACTCAGCCTGTCATTAATAATGACAAGGCCCACCACTAAATACATGTCCACTGTTAATTATCAGAGGCCACGTCTGTTAAATATCAGATTCCTCCCTCTAAATAGTGGGCAGTTCTCCCTTGCAGTCTCATCTGTCACTGTAAATGTCATCACTTTATTCTCTTGTTGGCGACCGTGACAGGCCCCACTTTGAGCCCCGCTTTATCTCCTTTGCCTTCCATTCTCCCTGCTACAAAGATTCCCCTTTCTCTCTCTCCCCCTTTCTTTTTTTTTTTTTTTTCCACCACTCACTGCTGTATCCGCTTTCCACACGTGGCAAATGATTGCCCGGGTAAAGGTATTTTCTGTTTCAATCTTACATTTTCCCAAGGGAGAACAAAAAAGGGGGACAAGCTTTCTGCAGCTGGTTTCACTGAGAAAATTGTTCAGAATTGCCTCATTCCAGGGCAGATTAGCGAATGCATACAATCCCAGGCTAAGTGCTATTGTGCACCACAATTTGGCCATTATACTTTGTCTTTTCCATTTAGAGAACCCCTACCCAATTAAAGTAATACAGCCCTTCCAATACCTGCTCCCAATTAAATCTGGGCGGTATTACCTGCCTTGATAGAGCTGGCCATGGCTCCTCAACACTCACTTGCATTCATTAGGCCTATTCAACGTGACGGAGCTGATGACAACGATTCAAGTTCCTCTCCCCTCCATCCCTCCCCCTTGCCACTCTCTTCCCTCTTGTTCCCCCCCTCTTTTCGGACGGGCTCTCACTTTCTTTCTTTCTTTTTTTTTTTTTTTTTGTCCCTGCCTTTCTCTCTGTCACTCCTCTCAAGACTAGAAATGCCTGCCGCTCACTCCAAGGACTCAGAATTGGCTGGGGTATAGAGGGGAGGGAGGGTCAGTCTGTGACACTTTCCCCCCTCCTCACTCCCTCCCCTTTTTCTCTTTCTTCGACATTTTCTCGCCTGCCCCTGGTTTTGTTTCCCAGGTAGCTAGGATTTTTTTTTCTCCCTTCCAGCTCATTGTGCCTTTTTCAAATCCTTCGTCCATGCTGCTTGGTTGGCACCATTTTAAAGCCCCAGCGTCACAAAGAAAGAGCTTGTCCAGGCCACTGACTCGATTGACAATTTCAGAGTGTTAAAAAAATCCACAAAAGCCGGAGCTTGGGGTGCTGCTGAAGTGGGGGGTGAGGTGGGGGGGGAAGCCGTCAATATGACATGTCTGCTGTCCAGACCCATAACCACCAGGTGTTTGTAGCCGTTTCAGGAAAGATCCGTCATATCCCACTGTTCCAATTGAACTCATAGTTCACGCTAAAACTTTTCTTTTTTTCTCCACTATTCACAGTGTCACATTTCATAAAGCTGCAGTTATAATGAGTTGGGCCAACAGGAGAAATATGCTGACAGTAGTTGTATTTTAAGCTGGTACAGAGTTAACTTCAAATGTACATGTATCCTGTATTTAACATGCTAAATAGTACATGATTTCCCTAAAAGGATACATTATATCTACATTAATGAATATTAAAATGAATATTAAACATAGGCTATAAATAAGTACAGAGTTTCAGATGTGTGTTGTATGCATTCCTCTATATGCAGTGGTTGAAACAGGTGTTTGCAGTGGGCTATTTTACAATGACTTAATGGAAAACAACATACATCACTGAAAATTAAAGGGTAAGGTCAACAAATCTCATGTCACTTTCTGGCTTCACTAGCCTATTCAAAGGCACTTAGTCAATTTGTAAATCCTTTAAAATGGGTCACATATAGTTATTTATTTCAGAAAATTAGACTTAATAATTTCCCTAAAACATCTGGGAATTGTAGTTTTTAGAAACTTTTACTTAAACTGGAGTAAATGAAAACGTCATCCAGGGCAACATTGATGTGTTTTAATAGTTTTTGAACAAGAGTGGAGGTCTATTGTACAGAGGAAGAAGTAATATCAGGTTTTGGCTGTATAGGCATTTGTTAGTATGATGGCTTTGGCAAGAAAAATAGAATATGACCAAAGTTTGTCATTAGGTTTTGAAGGCTGTAAAGAATCAGTAAGGTATTTATGATATTTTATGATAGTTGAGTGCTATAATGTGACTGTTTTCATAGGATGACAGTGGATGAAACATATTTATGATGTATTTTAATAGAAGTTTAACATCTAACTGTAAAACTGAGCAGGACAAATGTATGCAATCATTTCTGAGCCTTTAAAACTAATATTTCGGAGATATTCACAATTAGGTAGCAACAGTTCAATATTTGATAAATGTATGATACATGCAGCTTCCACTCATTTACATGCTTCCACCTTGCACCCAAAAGAGTAAAAATACCTTCTTGATAAATTCTCCCTGTGCTATTGGTTTTAGTCTCTGTGACATTTGGAGATAATGTAGGTGAATATAATAGCAGGAGGAGGAGGTGAAGAAGGAGGAGGGGTCGCCAGTATGGGAGTGAGAGTGACATTCTCAGGACCCCCCATGAGGGGAAACCTCTGGGCCCTGCTCAGTCGACAGTGGGAATGATATCAACTTTCCCTTTTCAATCTGGTGGAGGATCAGCGGCTCCCTCCGCCTGCACGGCTCGCATCCAGACGAGACCGAACAGCTCTGATAAACCAGTCCAGTTAAAAATAATGTGGGCTTAGGCACTGAAGCAGGAGGTTTATTCCAGTTTGAGATACTTTGATATACTACATGTGTATGTATTTGAAAAGCTTAGCTCCAAATTGAGAACTATACTATTTTTAAAGAAGTTTTATTTTCTAATTGATCTTAAAGTCATGCATCTCTTACACTTTTCTTACACCATGCATGTGTTGTCTAAAAATGTGCATGCGTTTCATCAATATTGGTGTTCTTTGCATTTTCACGACTTTGTGAAAGCCCTTGATGGAAATTCATTTTACACCAAAATGCGAATAGTTAAAGAATTGCTCGCTCTTTCATCATAATTTGTAGTTGCAAACACCTCTGAAGCACATTTATTTAAGTACTTTGATTATTTGTTTAGTGGGAAATACATTTTCTACCTATACTCTAATGGAGTCCTCTTTCACTTAGGCAAATTTGCAGCGCCGCCGAGAAGCCAGCCAATCAGATTCAGGCGAAGTAGGTCTGTGTGTTCCGACCTTGGGAGCCACGGCAACCCAGGGATCGCGCTCCCCTTTGATATGCCAAATCAAAGATCCCGCTTCGGCAACTGAAGGCTGTTTTGTTGCTCTAGTACTTGTTGTTTTTTCCCGTGTCCATGTTAAAAGGGAAATTGGCCGTGACTTTCATTCACGCCGCTCGCATAAAAGAAAGAAAAATGATCAACCTTTCTCACCTTGGGGGAGATTTTAAAGGGAACGCTGCAAGGATGTTTGACATGCTAAACTGTAGCTGAAGAAATAATGAGGCATTGGGAGAAGAGAAAAAAAAGTATTTCAATAATAACTAAATAAAATATCCAAGATGCCCCCTCCTCTGTTTGGTTTACAATATTGCTGCTTTGGTGCTCACTGGACTGAAGACACATGTATGTATGCAACCACTTAGCAAGGACTGAGAGTAAGGAAAGGAAGCCGGATGGGAGAGGAAGATAAAGGATGGCTAAATTCAGACCACATGGCCACATGGCAGTACAAGTGGAGTCACCAGGGGCTACTTCTAGTCACGGTAGCTTTATGAAACTGGGATAAGAGAGGGAAAAGTACCAGAGATGAAGATGTACACTGTTTACAATGAGATTCTATTATCTGTACTTGCATTCATATTACTGAGAGTGATGTCAAGGTTTCACACAGAAAGTTCAACGGGGTGATTTCAACATCTGATTGTTTTTGTTGCTTTTACATAACTTTTAAATATTTTATTTCAGCAAACAATCAAACATCTGCAAATGTAAGAAACATTTGCATAGATTACACTCTCTCATTCAACTAACTGTTGTTGCAAATTAGGGTTTCGCTTTCACCTTGTATCCACACTGATTCTAGGTCTTGATTCTCTCATTTTACTCCGCCAGCAGATGTTAGTGACTAGCTGGAATTAGTGTGGACACTAACCCCAGCCAGCTTTTAATTAATTTTACACAGACAGTAGTGCAGTGACCCCGTGAAAAAGGACGAGGCACACCCGACTAATCAGCCTGAACCCCATGACATCACTCCTGGACCTGCCAAGCCAGCCAAAACAGAGGGAGCCTAGGTAGTTTACTGTGGATACAAAGCGCCAATTTATCACTATAAGCAAATGCTAACCTAGGAGCGTTGCCCCCGGCAGAATTAATTGGCCCTCTCCCTGTCTGTGAAGTGTCTGGCCTTGTTTAAAAAGACAGGCTGCCCCAGAGACCCCCGCTCTCAACACTCTGCTCTGAGGAGCTGTGTCGCTATTGGCTGATTGATAGCCATGGAAACCCCTGCTCTGCATAACCAGGAAGTGCTTGTTCATGAAAGCGATTGGATGCTCAGAGCTAAGGTAGAGGTGAATGGATGTCTTCAAAACTGTACTGCTGGGACAGGTTTATGCCTCGATTTTTGAATTTTACTAAATTAAGACTCTTGTGTAATAAGTGAAATCAGCTGACAGATATTCTCTATCTCAAAGCTGACTATTCACTGGCACACAAAGACGCACCACTGCCTGGTGGCCGGGGCAACAAGGGCATGCAGCGAGTGTCGCTTTTAATGGAGTTCTTGGTCACTGCATCAGTGGTTTTCCTGCCAAAAACACCATCCACGCGACATGCTCCAGGGTGCGCATCCTCAACAGCGGAAACAACACAACTTTTTTTTGTGTGTGTCAGAAGGGATGAGGGGGTCTTTCACGTGTCTTGCATGCCGCTTGAGCTGATGTGGGGGAGGTGGGGTGGGGTGGGGTTTAAAAAAAAGTAGTGATTAACTACACTACCGGCTCTTTCGACCCACTCTACTGTGACTAAGAAAGTGTGGGTACATTGTAAGAGCAACTTTCTACTACATTAGCCACTGGAGATTGAAGGTTCCTACTGTAGGCTGAGAGGGGGGAAAAAAAGGAAAGACAACAGAAAAGCTCTCCCCCTCTTCTTCCTCTATTTCACCCCACCACCCACTCTTTCTTTATCTGGCCTCTCTCGTTCAGTTGAGAGAGTGCAGCCCTATCTTGCTGGCCCATCCGTGGTGTCTCCTTTCCCTGGCTCCTGTACTTGGGGGAATAATTAATCGGGCTAACAGGTAAGAGATACCGAGACGTGGCATAAGAGCAGCTTTCAGAGCTTTGTGTGTGTGGGGTTTCCACGCTGAAATAGATCCGCTCGCCACTCAGGGCCCTTTTCACCGGAGGAGCTGAGGAGGGGAGGCAGCTGTGAGCGGATCTCACCGGACAGCTATAGCAACGTTGCCCCCCACACCCCACCACCACCACCACCACCCTCACCCTCCTTCACCTCTCTCCCACCCTCTCCAACCTCTCCTCTCCTTCCTTTATCCCCCCTCAAACCCCACATCCTTTATTTTTTTCTTTCTCCTTCTCGCTGTAGAGAAATGAGGCTCATGCACGCATAGAGGCAGCTCAGGGCGCTGGAGCAAACTGGAGGGCCCTTGGACACTTTCCCTGATCTGTCCTCCACCATCACCATTAACACCTTTCACTCAGGCTACCAAGCATGACTCACCTACACAAACATATTGTTGTTAGGTGAAAACCTCACAAGCAATTTACTCCTGCTTTAATTTCAATCATTTCTTAAAAAACAGAATCTTTCTTTAAATCTCGCTGAAAAGAAAACTGCTGTCCTCGCTAACAAAAGACTTCCTAAATAAAAAAAAGCCCTGGATGTGACAGTACAGTTTGTAAAGCAGCATGTTTCTGAAGGATTATTTCCTGGAGGAGACACAGTTTCTTCCTGTGGGTGTCAGGTGATTGACAGCGACCAGAATGTAAAGTAATACTTGCACTGATGTGAAAACATCCCAAATCGGTGCAGCGGGGATTGTGATAAAACAGAAACTTTCACAGCCAAAAACTGAGACTTCATGTTTGCAGTAATGAATGATGCCGTGAAGTACTCAATAATAGCGAGTGGCTTGTTTTCATGTGGAGAAGGGAGCCTTGATGCTCATTTTGAGTGTGTGCAGACAGCAGTGAGAACAGAAAATGGGTACAAAACTCTAAGAAACACCAGTATCAATGCTCCCAAAATCATAGTTTGCAAATTCTAACAAAAAATGACAAAAGTAATCCCTGAAAAAATGACACATACGATAAAAAGATGTTACATTTTGTTTCAGACCATGCTTTTGTTTGGTTAATAAAGAGCTACAGAATAAACAGTAAACTCATTAGGCTTCTTTTGCACAATATGCTGAATATTACTGCAGCTGTTGTACTGTACAGTAGGTGTAGGACAGATAGAGTAAAAGAAGAATTATACCAACTGTACACACATGCATGCACACCTTTCTTTTTTCTCCTTTCTCTTGCTCTTTTAGTGAAAACTGTAGCTGAGCAGCACGTCAGTTCAGCAGCACCGAGAGAGACTCCTGCACAAACTTCACAGCCCTTCCTGGTGTCACACCCTGAAAATAGACTGTGAACTTAAACTCTTAGATACTGAAACTGAACTAAGCGATATATTATTTATAACAGCCAACAGCGCTTAGAGGGTGAATGCTGCTTAACTTGTGAGAGCTTTGTCCTAAAATGCTGTCTATCTGCTTAGGAAGAATCCACCTGGAGGTTGTAGATGTAGTCTGTATTTGTTAGAGGAGTCAAAAGACAATTGATTGTTAAAATTTTTGTCTCCCCATCACTGTGTCACACAAAACAGTTCATTCACTAGAACTGAAATGTTCCCCTTCCAGCACAGAAAAAGCAGAGAATCAAGACATACAGTACAATTTGCAGCATCACAAGCAATAACATTGAGTTCGTGTCAGTGATGTCCAATGAGAAAATAGACCCACATCCCCCTAAAAACAACCCCAGGGGGCTCTAAATTCCTCCTCCTCTCTGTCTTCCAATTGATTCTCTGTGGAGCTGTGCACATTCATCAGTTTGATATCGCAGATTCGGAGGGAGAGCAAACACTTCTTGCTCATTTCGGGCTGGTGAACGCTCGCTAATACAAAGTGAAACATATTGTAGGCACCATTTGAAAAATGAGATGAGTGTATCTAATATTGTTGGAGTCAATCAGCTGTCCTCAGGCTAAGAAAATGATGTCAATTTAGCAGATGAAATTGCCTGTGTTTTGAAATATTGAGTATATTCTCCTCAAAATTGAATATTAAAGGTTTTTTCTTTTTTTTATGAATGGAGCCCTACACGAGTACTGCAATATGTCTTTTAATAGCAAGATTGTACAGTAAACCAATGTGTTTCTAATGTGATGTGAACTGACTGTATACACACTTCCCTTTCCCCTCCTTCCTTCGTCAAAAGGTCAGTGGTGTAAAAGTATAGTAAGATGCGTTTCCCCTGCTGGTCAGCTCCAATATACAGTATTGTACTCCCTGCTGAGTGCACAGCTGGACATAGAAGAGGCCAGAGTACACCCGCCACGCTGCCCTCCTCTCCCTGGGCCGACAAAGGGGGAGGTCCATCCTGGCTGCCACTCAGACGGGGCTCGCTTGATGTACAACCAAAAACCAATGGGATCGATGAGCCCCAGCAGAGAGCCTCCCTTTCTCCCTCAACCTCCCCCCGTCTTCTTTTCCTCTCCTCTCCTATCCTTTCCTCTGTTTGTCCTCTCCCACTTCCCCTCTCCCTCTCTTGCTCCTCTCTTACTTTTCCTTTTGTCTTACCTCCCCCTGCTGGCTGCCTTCTCCTTTTTTTCCTCCTCCCTTCTGAAGACTCTCATGGGCTTGCTCTAGCACCACAGCTCGAGCAGAGCTTAACATAAGGAAAAAAGCGGGGCGATGCTGTAATGCAGATTTGCATTTCGCCAAGTGCTGTGTCATGAGTTTGGGAAATGCAGAAATCCCTCGGCACGGTCGCAATTACCATTATTTTTACATTTTACATGGCAAAGAAGCATAAAATGCTACTTAACAGCTTGCATATCTGAATGTTGTGGCACTAACACTTCCACAGGGGCCACACAGGCCTTCAACGCCACCACTCATTCCACTGTAATCACTTCAAATTAAAAGCACCCACCAAATGGCATGTGTAAACAATTAATCAATGATATTGATAACACCTCATCACAGATTAAATCAATCTGGTAATGTCAGCGTTGATGTGTAATCATCTGACTCAAGTTCATCAACAGCAGTGATTGACAGGCCGAAGAAGAAGGAGGAGGATAATTAATAAATACAGAATTCCCTGTTTTGTGTTGTTAGCGATCGCCTTCATCATCAGCTAACAGTCAAAATGTGATGGTGGCTTTCGTGGGTTGAAAAGGATACTGCTGACAAATTCAATTATTGAAAGAAGACGGGCTAATGGTCCGTGGTAATTATTCATTCCAGTATTTCTGTATTTCTGCCGTATGTTTTAATGAAAGCTTACATTATCACTGGTGGCAAAGGGAACGGATGCCTTAGACCAATTACTATACTGTCACTGAGGGAGCATGTTGCAGCAATAATCCCCCTCCTCCCACAGCCCCCGAGACATATACACAGTATACTTTGTCACTAACACACGCAGCCCAAGCATGTGTACGTGCACAATAACCACAAACATGCACACACAGTCACAGACACCCATTTTTCCCTCTTTCTTCCCCCCTTTGCTTGCTCCATCCTGCCTCCCCCTTTGTGCAAACACAAAGAAAAGAGATCCTCTCTGTTATTCTTTATTCCTTTGGTCCATTCTTCGCCAGGGCCTGGATACGGGGGTCCGGGCGCAGCCTCTGCCCCACCACGCTTCACCATCCCCAGGCATGAGAGGTAGAGGTAGAGTGTGGAGGTCCGCAGGTCTCGGTAGAAAGGGGGGAGGAAGAGGAGGTGGGGTGGTGGTGGGTTAGAGGTGGAAGGGGGGAGTGGAGGCTGACACACATCTGCAGTCCAGAGAGAGAGAGAGAGAGAGAGAGGCTCAAAGGCTCGGGGAGAATGAGAAGGGGGTTGCAAGGGTCAGTGACAAGTGGCACACACAGGGTGGGTGTGCGGGTGAAGTGGGGTGGAACAAGTGCTATAGAGGGGCCAGGGATTGTGTTTTTCCCATGGTCCGCTACCCCCTTTTTCTCCCCCCTGAAGTCTACCCACCCAAACCCCCAGAACCAGCACCCCCCTCAGCACCCGCCCACATCCATCCCGTGGTTCTCTCACTCTCTCTCTCTCTCTCTCCCTCTCTCTCTCTCGCTCTCTCGTTGCCCTGTCAAGAAAGGACCGGGCAGGCTCAGTTTCACTCCACAGGGCCGGTGTGTTTTCAATGAATTGATACAGATGAAGAAGTTCAACACAATGGATGGATTACCTCAGCCAAAATAGAGTGACCCCCCCCCTCCCCCCCTCCACCCTCACCACCACACCACCTCCTCCCCCACCATCCACCCTTCATAACCCCACCCGCCCACCTCGCTTATTCACACAGCCAGTGACACATACTGACATTGGATGATATAGACTAGCTTAGGCACAGACACACACACACACACACACACACACACACACACACACACACACACACACACACACACACACACACACACACACACACACACACACACACACATAAAAGATGCTTGACTGTGCACATGTAAACATTTTGTTCAGTTTCTGAGGCTGCAGCAACATGAAGGTAGATGAGAAACGATGCAAATTGTGGACAAAATAATAAGCAAGTGACATCATCTGGTTACTTCTATAAAGTCATCAATTCAATAAAAGCTTGTTTTTGTTTATTAGGTGTATTAAATCACTTTCTGACATAAATTGGTGGCCCACTTTTAGATGAAATAAATGCTTAACTTTGTTTAGCTCCTTAGCAAAAACACTCTTGTTTGTGCACAAGCTGGGGGAAAAAAATGACACTTGAATAAATAGTTACTGTTCTTGATTTATGATCATGATTCTAGTTTCTTCTGAAAGGTAGCCAGAATTAGTCTAAGTGATTCTGAAGTAAACTGATGAAAGGAACAAACATGGTTAAAACATATATTTTCAAGTTGGATTTTTTAATGTGAGTGCTCTGTTGCTGCAGTGATATTGTGATTTTAAAATGCTTTATAGAGTTGTGAGGCTTTGCTGCTGCTTGTTATTGGTTTTGAACAAAATACTTCAGTTCTCAAAAAATAGTTCTCAGAGATAGTGAAGTGCTTAAAATTCCACCAAAACTGAATTTGGTAGCTTGTGACTTTTCCTCCATGAGATCCTCCTGTGTCTGTGTCCAAGCTTCCCTCTCTGTTTTATAATATAACATATGCCATTTGGTTGATTCCCACCTTACTGCATCATGAGAGCATGCATCTTTTAGCACGGACAGCCTCATTTCCGAATCAAACTTCTAATCTTGGCAGTGGTGGTGTCGAGTCCTTCTGCATGAGCTGCAGAATCATGACAGCCAAAGAAAACACAGACTTCCTCGGAGAATGTGTGCTGGATGACGTACAGTACATTTGGATTTTACTTTAATCTATATTTTCATGTAAAAATATGTCTACTTCTCCAATTGGGATCCGACTTTGAGCCAATTTATGAACTTGAGCAAAGATGTCTGGTGATACTTTTTACATTTCTGCTTTTTATGCTCTATAAGAAGTCAACAGAAGAAGAACTAAGGGGGAAGGGGGAAGATTTGCATGCTACTTGATGAATCCTGGGAAGTGCATTGAAACAACACAACAGCAATGACATGTCAAGCAATGACGATGACAACATCAAGAGCTCACAAATTCATCAATACCTATTGATCCATTTGTAGCTCGTACATCTTGGACAAAATGTACCAACCCGCAGGGCTGTAAACCCACAGGCCACGCCCACCACCTCTGTGGCTATAGTAGGAGGTGGCGGCGTCCTTAGCTGTCCAGGCTAATGGCTACGAATGGGCCCTAATGCATGCTCCTCCCAATAAATCACATGCACAGCGCCCTGCTTAGACATTCAGCAGCTTGGCCGACCACTCTGCTCCATCACACACTCTGAGATTAATGAGCACACACCCATTTACCTTGCACCGCTGGACAGCAGGATACACAAAGGCATTGGGGGAAAAAAACACACTCCCTGATTCATATGACAGCACTTGTGAGGACTTTTCTATTGACTAACATTATTCTCGAACACAATTCTTAAGCGTGACAGTTAGAAGTGGCAAATTATTATTTTTTAAACTCACATGCAGATACAGGCACATGCATTCAGACAATATGCAGACACACCTTCTAAATCTGTCTAAAAAGCAATACTTGTGTTCTGTCTGAGGGACAAAATATCTCATCACAAATACCCAACGCAGTGTCGGCGAGGCAAAATAACACAGTGACAGAGGGAGACAAGTGTGCAAGTAATAACGGTTGGCAAGCTGAATGATTAATAGGCTATATGCATGAGTCACAACTCTTCCTTTCTCCTAGTTTGGGTAAACTTTCTCCCTCGAGAGGCTGCTGTGTCCTTTGATCTTTCATTTAGAGTTATTACAATCAGACACCGCTGCTAACATTTCAGGGATCCAGCGTGCCGAGCCGAATGTGCTTTGCAAATGTTTATTTTAGCAAGAAATAATGCACTCAACTAACCATATCTTTGGCGTTATCATCATTGCCCAGGCTATTTACAAACTGTATCTATTAATCATTTTTGAGCATGTACAGCAATTAAATTAGGCCGGGTCACACTCGAGCAATAATAAGATTTTAATTGCGTGGGGCAAGGCTCTAATTCAACTATCTCTGGATCGCTTGACGAGGGCAAACGAAACACTCAACGGGAGCACAAAGACAGAAAGGAAGGAGAAAAAAGAAAAAAAAGAAGGGAGATGTATAAAAAAAGCAGGCTAGGCTAGGTTTCAATTTGTGTGAAAACGAAGTAAAAGAAAGAACAAAAAGGGAGTGATAGAAAGTAAAATCAAAACAGGAGAAAGTCTCTCTATCTTTTCAATTATGCACCTGCGTGTTGCAGTCTGAAAAGACAAGTGCAACTGCAATTACAACCCGAGCCAGACATCTGGATTTGCCTCGTCTCTCCCCTCCCTGAACCTCTGGGTTAAAGAAAAAAAAAAAAAGCATTTCAATACAACTCATCTCCAATCACCTTCAAATAGAGCTCTGAGATCCCAGGTCAAACCCTTCTGTCTACACCTGACAAGCAAAACAAACATGCCACAATTTTAGAGCATGCAAACACTGGAATATGAGTGCAGAAAGGGGGGAGGTTGATGGCGGTGGAGAAAGAAACTGAGTAAAACCGCCCCAAAAAAATGAAACAGAGCAAAGCCTTGAACAAAACACCAACTGCTCCCAAGCAATATGAATGTTTACTTGTTGAATCTTTTATCAGTTTTTTTTTTATCTCTCTCCTCCTCCTCCTCTTCTCCCTCTCTCTCTCTCTCTCTGTCTGTGTTATCTATGCAGCAGGTACTGAGCTTTGCATTGGGGCTGCGTGGAGCTGATTAGAACAGTGATAGATGGGAGGGTGGATGACCTTAGCTTCCGACTAAACACAAGGTTGGACATTTGTCTCCTCACTGCATTTGCATGCTTTCCGCCCGTTTATGGCAATTTGTCACCATACTAGCTTTGCCATTGAGAAGACACCGTTTGTTTTTTTTTAAAAAGAAGGGAGGGAAAAAAAGAAAAAAAAGTAGGCAGTGCAAGGCTAGATTCCTAGGAATAAAAATTCAAAGCAGGTTATGATGAAGCACTTTCATTCAGATAATTCCACCAAGTGCAAAAACTCACATACTTCCTATACCCTTTCATATGTTAACTCATGGAAGTGTACACACAAGTAGAAACCCCCCCCCCCCCCCACACCCTAAAAAAACCCCTCAGCTCTAACCTGCAACCTCCCACCCACATCCTCCCATAAACACACACACGTACCCACAAGCACGCACGCACCGCTCATACGCGACATGTGCTGATGAATGGCCTGTCATGCTGTTTGGTGATCAGTGAATTATTTACACTCATATGCCTTTAATAATTCAGGGGCCCAGTCTTAACAAATTACCGCGCCGCTCCCCAAACCAACAGAGTTCACTCAGCCAGAGCGCCACACGCAAGCCCCTCCATCCACTCTCTCCACAACACGCCCTCGGAATATGATGGTGACATTTTTGCAAAGGCGCTAAATCTCGAGCGTAATTCGATAATATTTTTTGAAAGCAAGACATGTCTCAGCAAATCAGTCCCGGAGAGCATCTCTACTGTGATCTCTGCTTATTGAAAGATGAGACAGGGTTTTTTTTTTTTCTTGACTTTAACTGCTGTTTACTCAAAAAGAAGTTTCACTAAGTCTGTGTGAGAGGTTTGCTGTGGTGGTCATAATTCTGCTTCAGAGTTTTTCTCAGTTGGCATCTTGTATGATACAGTTCAGAACGTAGGCTTCAGGTCGTCTATTATAAGTACTGAACTTGACAGTAGAAGTTTTATCTTTGGCTCTTAGCACTTCATCAGTTTGTGACTACAGAGCCTCATAATAGCTTTGCTTTTTAGCAATGCGTTAGCAACTAGAAGCAGTGGTACAGGGCTGAACATCTGGCTGATATGGGATTATCTATTATCTATTAGCAACAGTCAATAAGGTTACTGGATTATTAAAGCAGAAAAAGTGGCAGATTAGTTTCTCTTCAAAACTTTCTGCTATTGCTGCCTCCTGAAATACTGTCCTCTATGTTCACAGACTTCAGATGCACAGTATTAGTTTCTGAAGATGCACACAAACACAGGATACAGATGCCTAGTTCAAAGTAAGTATTGTGAGAATGCACACAAATCCCAATGATACAAAGCAGACAAATGTAATTCTCAGAATGAAAGAATATATACATACATATCTTGATTTCTCCTGATCTTCAAATCGAGACTTTCAACACTCACAGCAAGTTACTGGAAATCCATCCATTCACCACAGAACCAGCCAAGCAATGAGAGTAAGCCAATGTGTACAGTAGGCAAGAAAAAATGGCCATTACTGAACATGTTCAATTCCATATTTGTGTGTCTTTGCATCTCCAGTGAAGTGAAAAACAATTAAAAGTTCTTACTTTTCCAACTATTGCTTGCAATAACACGGCTATAAATGTTTGCATCCTTTCATTTTGTGTTAATACTATTCAATTTAAAGTAGTGTATGTTTGACAGAACTAAAAGATGTTTTTTTTAGTAAATACATATCTTATTTTGGACTACAAATCACCATCTAGATGCCATAGCAACCTCTGCTACCACCCACCATGCATCAGTAGAAACATACACATCCACCAATTGGCTCACAGTGTGAACATCCTGTCAGTCACACAGGGTAAACTGGTCATGTATACATACAATGAGAGATTAGGTCCTTACTACATGCCTTCTCGGATTTCCTAGTCATCAGTGAACACACACACACACACACACACACGCACATGCACATACACACACCAGTGCACAGACAAAGCAGCACACAGACACAGATAGAAACAGGCACACACGCAAACACACACACACACAGAGGCCCCACCAGACACTTCCAGGTCCCTAACGAGGTTGCTAATTAACTCTCCCACTTGCGCTCGCTCGTTTTCATCTGAGGTGCACATTGCTTTTTTGACAGGAGAAAATTGCCGGGCAATTAAATCATCTGAAGACGAACACTCCAGCAGCTGGTATTAACAGCTAATGTTACATCCATTTTCAAAAATGCGATTGTGGAGAATATACTGTACAGTAAGTGACTGACTGCTGTAGTGCTCCTAATAACCCACAGCTGAGGCTTCACGGCACTGTTGTACTAATGCAGCATGCTTTGTTGATGTAATAAATACTTACGCATAGTGTATCCATTTCTGCAAACCACATCAGTTTTTTTTTCCTTTTTCCCCCCAATTTGTAGAATAATTTGTGTCAGAGTATAAATCTCCTTTGTTTATACTGCTCGTGTTGCAAGGAACATGACTCTAAATGCTAATGTTGCAACAGCTTGCTAACATATTCCTTATATCAGCTTTATAAAAGGTGACAATGTGACAAATGTGTGTCTCCAGCTTTTTTTTTCTGCTGCCCCAAGTGGCCAAAAAGACAAATCACATCTTTTAAAAAAGTATCAATAATTTGTAGATTTTCTGCTAATCAGCTCATCAATTGATGGACTAATTATTTCAGCAGTGACATTTGCGTTAATGCGTGAGGAGCAGGACAATTAGAAGAGCTGCAAAACAGATCCTTTAAAAAGTCCTCATAATGCATTTGAAATGTTCTGTTCTTGTAAACCCCACCCTGTCTGTTAGGATGCACAAAGACAAACAGCAAGAATTATCTGCAAAGAATATCTGACCCATGCTCTGCACATACACACACACACACACACACACAGTGGGCTTGCTCCACTTTATCTCAGTGGAGCCTCCTGGGTCCCCGGCCTCTTCTGAAACTGATTTTTGTCTCCTATTTTGTTAACCTCGCTCGCAATTAACCCCACGCTGCGAGCCAGCCACACATGGGCCAATAGAGGCTGCCTACAGTATGAGTGCCCAGCCCGGTGTGTGAATCACCGCATTGTGTCATCTGTCCTGTAAAGAAAAGACTGGGGAGAAGGGAGAATGAGACACAGAGAGGGGGAAAGAGTGCTGTTTTTTGGGGGTCCACTATTCTTAGCAGGGTACCCCCGGGGGCGATGACAGCAGTGTAGGGTGGAGGGTTTGTTTTCTGTGTGTGTGTGTGTGTGTGTGTGTGTATGTGTGTGTGTGTGCAAGGGGCGGGGGGGGTCCCATCCTGACAGGTTCTTTTGTAAGGGGAGGGGAGGGGGATTTGGAGGGTGTGCGTAGGTGAGGGTCGGTTTTGTGGTGCCGTCAGGAGCGTCGGAGATGGCGTGAGTCGCCACCGACGGGGGGTCATTGTACCCACTCCATTCTGTCTCCACACTCTGCTACTGCTCAATGGGCGGATTAGAGAATACGCCTGAGTCTTAATCTTTGAACTGCACAGACACAGATGCACAAACACACACACACACACACACACACACACACACACACACACACACGGAGCTGAATTGAGTCTGTCAGGGTCAGATCCCACGCAGCTTGTGTGTGTGTGTGTGTGTGTTTCGCTAAACGCTCACATCGGCGGTTACACTATAATCTATAGGTCTCATTTGCATCGCCAAATGTGTCGTAATGATGTTACCCGCGCAATGGCACATACTGTAAGGCTTCTTTTTATAGATCCCTCTGTGCTTTTTTTCCCCTCATTATGAGAGAAAAAGGTCAGTGTCTGGCGAAGGGGGAGGAGAGGATAAGGGAGAGGGTATTAAGCCAGGATCCTTGGTTGCTTTACAGTTCTCCAAGTTCACCAACTCCAGCAAATGAGCATGTACAACAAGCCAAGGGGCCTTTTACTGCACATCTAATTCATTTCTCTAGACAACTGTGAAATTTGCCATTGACATTAGTCATTACCCCAAGGCTAACGAAAAGATGATCTCAGTTAATAAATGATCCCTAACAAGGAGCTCTCTCTTTCTCTCTCCCATTGTGTTAATGGCAGGGGCAGCTGTTAACGCCATGCAGTTACAGAACAACACTGCTAACACCGACTCTGGCTCCACTTCCCTCTCAGTCCGTCTGCTTTCATTTGGCTGCTGGGTACCCTCTCTTTCCTCATCTCCCCCTTTTTTTCCTTCTTTCCCTTTTCCCCCTGTCTCCTTTGCCCCCTCCCCGCATCATCATCACCCTGCAGATCCTACATTATGCAGTGGCATCATTAGAGCCTTGATTTCAGAACGCTTCCGGCCCCGTTTCTGGATTGCGGCCGCCTCGCTTCCGGGTGCTGGCCGGCTCAG
This sequence comes from Scomber japonicus, assembly GCF_027409825.1. Taxonomy (NCBI): domain Eukaryota; kingdom Metazoa; phylum Chordata; class Actinopteri; order Scombriformes; family Scombridae; genus Scomber; species Scomber japonicus. Next base: position 5,600,669 of record NC_070601.1, read on the forward strand.
ATTCCAAGACGAGGCAAAGCGAGCCATTGGGAACAGATGTGAGTGACAGCAGCTCTGAGAAATGAGGAGAAAGGGATGCAGAAAGAGAGGTTGCAGGGATTTGGGGAAGATAACGGGGAATAAATGGCTAATCATCTGGAAGCGACTGACCCTCCAGCTGGCCCTGGCCATCATTGATACTAAACAATGAAGAAGCTGTTCTAAGCATGATGGCTAAGGGTCAAGCTAGAGAACGGATCATACAACAACAGAGCACACACAGCCTGTCTTTAGCAATATATGCAATTAGGTGAAGCGGGTCACTTCTAAAAGAGACAAAGAAGAACTGTAATCAAGCACTTCTGTTCCTGTCAAATTCCATAATTTGAAAATAAAACCTATCAGAGCTGTGCTGTTTTTATTTCTAGCCTCTAATAATTGTTTCCTGAAAAGTGAAATCCATTATTAGGGTGCCAAGGCATCAGCGTCTGTCTATCTCTGAAACGACGAGTCACATTTTCTCATCGCAGGAAAATGGAATTGTTCAAATTGTGTTTGCAAGAAGGGCCCCCGCGTCTAGTGTGGAAAGCACATAATACGATATTCCCGTTTTCCCTACTCAGAGTTCCAATTTATTGAAGTAACCGAGCAGAAAATGCACTGACAGCTGTAACACTTTATTGCGAATTAGTATATACATTCTACACCCCGCGAGAAAAGCCAAGCCTCATTGTATTTCTGTAATTGCCGGAGCCGGGGAGAACGCAGGGGCAACGGCAAGTTGAGCAATTACAAGCTAAAGATGACAGGGTATACTTTTAGCTTCAGATCCTGTTTGAAGCCGCGGATGAAAGTTGGGAGGAGACGGGCGTTCGGTGAGGTCTCGAAGTGGCTCGAGTGGGAGAGAGCAGGTGTTTAACAAATGAAATGCAAATACGTGTTGGTCATTGTTGTTGGTCATTTGTTTTGTCATTTGCTGTGTCATTACTGAGTACTTTCAGAAGATGTTGTTTAACAGCAGAACTGCTCTTTTTATGCTGGATAAATGTAGTTTGCATCAGCCTAAGACCACCATGAAAGCAGTAACTAAATGAACTACAACATAAAACCTAATTCAAAGCAAATAAATATGGACTTAAAGCTACCATATGCAACATTTGACCTTTCAAGAAATTATCACCACATTTATTTTAAGACATTAGTATTACTGCTAGGACTTTAGAAAAGCACTTATCCATGGCCGGTATCAACTATTTTTTTTTTTCGTAAACTTTATTGAAAAATTCAAGCTAGATGGAGATATTTTCACTCTGTCTATGTTTTGCACCTGTGAATTTGAAACTTTAAACAGGCTGCTGTTATGGTGATGACAGCAGGTTAGAAAAGGTCATACATAACTTCCAGATGTGGCGTAGATGACATCAGCTTTGTTCAAAAGAGGATTTTAGGCATTACTACCCCAAAAGTCTGACCTACACAAAGTGAAGTAAGCATTGGTGTTTCAAATTTTCATGATAGCAGCTCTACTTGTGACTCTGTGAGGCTACTGTCATTATGTGCATAGATACAGGAAGTAATTTGTTAAGAAAATGTACAAATGTGTAATTTTAAGTGTTGAAAGTTGACAAAAATTGACTGAAAAGTTATTTCTCTAGTCAAGGCTTCAAATCAAACTTCCTTCTCCATGATTTTCTCATATTTGAAATAACTTTCAAAAATAAACAAAATGACTCCAAAGTTTAGAGTGTGCTTTTGGGATTATAATCTACAAGAACCACAGATGAAAGTACCCTGGTTAATGTGGTCAAAGTACCTTATAAAGACATTGAACTCCACACATGACCACATGTATGCACTTATAAGAAAAGAGCTGTAACACACTCTCCTTTGATTTTATCCATAAGTCTCCTCTACTACTTTTTTTTCTTCACAAAGAAACATAGGAAAGTGAAGCGGAGAGGTCTCTGGCATTACTACAGCTGGCTATAAACTCCCCTGATGTCTCGTTTCATGATTCCAGGTGACTCCTCCATGCCGTCTTGCAGGCCTGTTGCTCTCTTGCAGCGTGTAAAGAAACACTGCAGAGAACATGGTGTTTTATCACTCGTCTGTATTTGTCAAGCTGATGTGTTGTTTGGTGTGCAGAGCTGCTGAACTGTGAAGTGCCCGGGGCATTGAGAATAAAGGAGGACTGACAGTGTATGAACCGGCCAGCCCGTCCTGCGTGCAGGTGAACTGCCCAAGGCCTGTGTGGGTTGCTCAGAGAATTGATGTCAAATGAGAGTGACTTCAGAGGTTGGTCAGGTTTATGAAATATGTATCGAGATGTATTCCAGCTTGAGTCAAAATGTCTTTGAAATCCTTTTCTCCTGTGATTGACGGATTGATTTAGACTCTCAAACTGCAACCAACTGAACTGCCCCATGAGGAAAAACCACGCCCCACCAGACGTTCCCCGTGAAAAATCAGCCAAATCAAACCAAAATGATAACAATCAAGGTTTTCAATTTGCAGTATTGTTTCATCAGATCAGGCCATGCCTATTTTATTTGCTACATTCGCAGTGGGCCTTTGTGGAGAGCTGGAACTACCAGTACTGTATTTCAATTCTGATGCACATGCTTTGCTAACACTGAAAGCAGCCCTGGGGATGCTAACAAAGAGATGGAGAGTACTTAGGATGTAAAACGCACAAGGCTGCAATGTAAACACTTGTCTTCCTTCATATTAGATTTTCCATCATCTTCATTGCTCCTTCTTTTGGCGAGAGGCACATCTCACACTCCGGCATTTCAATTTGCAACGCCGCCGTTCCAAAGAACATGTTCATTTATTGCTGTTATTACTTTGTCATGTTGGATAAATTGATAACATGACATAACTTGTTTGCTGCCTTGTTGCGCCGGCAGTCTGATTATGAGGTCAAGTACGTTAACAAATGACAAATGCGGGAGATGGGAGTGTTGCCATCCATTCATTTCAAGCCAGTCCTTTCCTGTCTTAAAATTAGGACTCTTGCTCTGCAGGGGAGGTGAAAGAGAGCACACATTTCTCTTTTCAGAACTAATTCACTCTCCCAAATAACTTACTATTAGTGAGAAAGAGGATGAGGATACTAGAAAGTCTAAATATACAAGAACATTGAGGTGTTTTATCACCATAAAATATATTTAATGATTTGTTTCTCAGTTTTTTGATCATTGTCAGGATTTTTTTATACATTTGACACACTCAAGAAGATGGAGATGTCAGAATTCTGCAAGATCCAAGAATGCCACCGGGTCAGGGGGATTTCTTGACATGTTTTATTGACGTCAGAAAATGCTTATAAAATGTTGGCTTGCAGATTTCTCCTAATGATGATCAAATTTGGAGGGATCTGGCAGTGATTAAGAGGAGGAAAGAGCAGGACGAAAAGCCCCCGTCAAGGTCACGGAGGGCTGATGAGAAAGTTTGCCAACCTACCATCTGTGACAGGCAGAGAAACCAGAGGAGGATGAGAGAAATGCTGTGTGTGACCCTAGAAAACTGCAACGTACCTCCCGGCCCTAATTTACAGCGGGTTGCTTTCTTAAAAGGAGTGCTGTGCTTTTGCCTTTTTCACCCACACTGGTTTTGCAGACGACTACGAGGGCTGAGTAAAACACCAAATTAGCTCTAACAATGCTTCCAAAAAAGACCAAATAACATCAGTGTAGATAGAATAAAACCAACATTTGGTTAAACATGTGAATCCATGACCCGTTAAAAATTTCTTTAGCTAAACTTCCTTTGGGCTTATTCATTAAAGGCTCTCATATACTTTATTTAACAATACGGAGGTACACCATTTAAAGTGACCTCTTCTATATGCTGTGGAAATGAACAGTGAAAAGAATCTGCCTACAAATGGCTGTGGAAACACTTAATGAAAAAGAAACAGCTCTGCTCAATAGAGCACTTAAAGGACTGTGAATGATGCACAGACAATGTAGACCATACCTTCAGGGTGCAAACAAATCTCCTGTCCTCAGGGGACGACTGTACTGTCAAAGAATCCCCATTATGTATTATCACAAAGTCAGACAGCAAAATCTTCAAAACCAATGTCTGTGATGGGCTAAGAAAGAGCTGACAAGAGAGTGCTAGCCACCCCTCTCCTTCCCCCATTTGAGTCACTTTGAAAACTTAGCGGATCCACCTTTTAACAATCCTATGGGGATGAATCAACCTTGTGCTCCTATCTAAGGCGGTACAACCAGCACACCTAGAATTACAATGGAAGCACATCAAGGGACGGCCAAGCCTGACTGACATGCGCTTCCCCCTTCATAAAAGCGCCAGGCTGCCTTCATTTGCATGGCGGGGTTTGGACTGGCGGAGAGAGTTAATCAGGGCTTTCCATGGTGCCATAGCAGGGGCTCCCATTCGTCGCCCACCCCCTCTCTTTCCCCTCCAACCCGAAGCACCCATCCCCACGAGGGCCGCTGGTGAAATCCTCTTAGTAGCAGCGGGCTAAAAGAGGAGTTTGTGCCCACCTCACCTCTCATGGGACTTGGGGTGAGGTGGAAGGGAGGCGGGGGGTGCAGAGCTGGTCGTTCTGGGGTTTGTCTCCATCGGGACTGACCTCCCTTCCACTGCCTGGCACCTCCCATTAAAACAGCTTTAATTACACAGAGATGACTCCTTACAGCCCCCTCTCTCTCCCTTCACCACTTCTCCCCCTCCCCTACCTTCACCCCTCCACCCTCCCCACGCCTCTCTCCCTCTCCACAGGGGAGCACTCCTTGTCTCCTCTCCATTAAGATTGAGAGAGTGAGCGGAGAGGAGCCTGCAGAGTCTACCACTTCCACACATGCAGCAGGGAGCAAATAACATTTTCAGCTTCAAATGTCTTTTCACAGATTGGTTTTATTTCTTTTTCTTTTTTTTCTCTCTCTGCAGATGACAATTTTTTTTGATCTGTGAAGCAAATTAAAAATGATTCATGTGTTTCAGCATGCTTGCGTGTATGTGGATGATTTTGTAAAATTTGAACCAAAATTTATTTAGGATTTTGCTTTCAACAAATTTGGATGATCTTAGGCTAAGATCTGGAGAGCACAGTGTGGGCGTGATGTTTCAAACTCTCAGGGAAGGTCAGAAAGGAGAGATTGGTTTTACCCAACAGCACAAAACTTCTTAATTTTCTTTGTTTTGCCAGGAAAAAAATGGGATGATAACATCTGCTTTATTGTCCACTCCCACACTATGCACCTCCATGACAAACTTCTATTACTCTGTGGTGATACCTGCATGCGGGAGAGCTCAGGAGCCGCCTTTTTTTCCCCCTCTCTCTAACAACCAACTGTTATCAGTTAATTCCAGGGAGGGACGTTTGATTTATGTTTCCTTGGATAATAAAGTACAGTATCGCTAACATGTGTAAAGTGTTCCCCAAGCGCCACCTCTGTCTCTTTGATTAATGCCGATTTAATTAAGCAGCGTGCTAATTAAGCAATAAATAATGACAAGGTGTGCATTTATGCAAAGATAATAGCAAACCTTGGGTGAAGTGATCCCCTGGAGAAGTTGCCCAATCAGATCATTTCTTTGGACAACAATGGACTGAGATTAAATGGATCCAGCGGACATGTTTGACCATTGTTATGCAGTGCATTTGACATGTGTGATAAACCTCACAATGTGTATTTGCCCTGAATGTATTTAGAATGATAATTAATAGAGTAATCATCACCAGGCTATCGTGAAACACACAAAAGGGGCATTTTTAGCCTTGTTTTTTTAAAGCTAAAGACAGAATGACTATTTTATCTGCAATCCTACATCATAACCTAAATTATGCGTTTACAAATCAATGGATATTTCAGGGGAGTAAGACGCCTTCCTCAACATGGTGACATCCGATAGAGCCATTAATCAAATCACACCCTATTGTCCCAAACTCCACAACCTGAGCCCTCACAGCAAAAAATATCAATTTCCTGTTGATTAGCGTCAGCAGCAAAGGCAGCACTCTTAGAGCAGCGAGTCAGCTCCTCGACAGCATCCGCATGCCACTTTTCTGATCATCCGGTCACACGCCTATTTGCTGCAAATATGCTTTGCCGCCGTTCCCCTGTGTCAAATGTCTCCAAGTAGAGACTCCTGATATGTGTATAAGAAGAGCGTTATTTACACTGATTAATGGTCCCCGGCTTTGGCAGGGTGTAAACTGCTCGCGTCCAGACAGCAGTGACAAATAAATCTATCAATCATAAGAGGGATTTTCTAATCCCCGAGCCATCAGACAGAGTTGCAACCTAAACACTTTGTCACGGAGCGAGCGGCCCCCGTTCGCTGTAAACACACACTTAGCGTATAGTTAACACAGCACTTTGAGCGACGGAGCGGCCTGCAGGTTGCTACGCATGGGGGCATTTTTTTCAAAGTGGTGTACTGCAGTTGGAAAACAAGCTTTCTTTTTAAAGCATTTTTAACTTTTCATTCATCACTCTATTAAGGCCAGAAGAGTTTGGCGGTGCATGCACGAAAGTAATTAAGTACAATCATTTGAATTTATGCCCTTGTGTAATTTTCTGAAAAAATACTGAACAGGAAATAGGTCTAGCTGAGACATTTCATTTGTAAAACTCATAATAAAGCAGCTAGTTGCTTTGCTTTCCTGCTGGTAATGTGAGTATTCATCTAAAGTACATTATAGTGCAACAGCACTGACTAAAAAATAGGAATATTATGTAACATTTCCCTCTCATAAATCTAGCTAAAACACATTTGTCCTGGAAGTGTTAAAAATTGAAATTATGATTAGAATAATGAGACTGTACATGTAACAACCAACCATATTAATTGAGTCTCTGGATAGAAGAGCTTCCAACAAGACAAATGTCTTCACCAGCAGTATATAACTCTATTTAACCTGAAAAGGATGGGTTTAGGTACATCGCACAGCACTAAGTAGAGACATCAATCGGCATCCTGAGTCCTCATGGGTCCATCAGCTCCAGTGTAACAGCACGGCTGTATATTGCAGAACAAGCCCCTGGTTGCTCTCAACCATCTGTGACTGAAAACAAAGACTGTGATCACATTAAAACACCATAGAGGGAAGGGAAAATGTATCAAACCGCAGCACTTTCCATAATCTGCTCACAGGTCTCGGCCATTATACAAATACAGGGTGAATTCAATAAACTTACAACTGCCATTTTAATTAAACGTTTGGCAGCCAAAATTCAATTAGGCAATAATAGCTAATTTCCAGCGATGGCTAATATGTTAGACACAGATAGGAAACTTGGGTTGATATCTTATGTCAATTCCAATTATTTAGAGCTCTCCTTTAAAGCTGCTTTGGCAGATTATGCAACTGCTATTTTCAAAACAGTGTGACTGTGAGGCAGCGTGCATCCCTCAGGTGGCAAAAGGCAATATTATTATTTTTTCCTCCTTCCAAGAATGCAAATTAATAGTTGCCATCTACTTGTGGTCGTTGTGGGGACAGCGGTGCCGCCATTCAGTCCCACGTGGAAGTCAAAGTAAGTAATGCTAAGGGAAACCTAATAAGATCTTGCAGGAGGGGGGAAAAATGATGATTATCTTTAATCACTAACCTGCCTCTAGTGGCGCCACCACATTATCCAGCACCTTCATTCCTTATAAAAATATCTATCACACACAATACTGGGGCGATGAAAAGAAGCAGCGGTGACGATGGGAGTGGAATGCCAATGGCCTCATTACTTGTCATAGCACATTGTAACTGGAAATTGCTTCTTTCAGGTTTTGTTTGCTCAGGCAATTACAATAAACTCTCGGCTTGACACGTTGTTTGCACAGATGTAGGACATTAATAAACATGAGCTCTAATCTGAATTATTGAACTGCTCGCCATAATTCTGACAATGGATTTGGAGCCCCTGACGGATGGAGGGACAGGAGGAGAGGGGACGGCCTGGATCCCCAGGATATTGCCCCGCTGGCTGGCCTTATCACCTGAGAAATCCTCTAATTGAATGTTGGAGCGCGGAACGCAGCTCTGCAGGTATTTTCCAAACTTGGTTCAGACATCCTGCCTGGCAGACACCACCTACTGCCATCACACACCAGATGTATGAGCCTGACATTTGCTTAGAAAACTGATGATACAAGATACGAATAAGAAGGGAGGTCTCTTAACAGTGAAAGGAATTAAGAGGAGGGGTTGCACTTTTGTCTCAGGGGGATTCTTGGCATCTCAGTACATATGCTGTAAGTGTTAGGCATAAAAAACAAATCTGTCATCCCTCTACAGCATTTAGTAACGTTCAGGAACAGAAAGGCACAAGCTAGCTGAGATTTTGAAGCAGTCATTGGATCTAAGCATTATTTGATTTACTATCAAATATTGTGAAGGATTTAGTGATTATATTAAGGTAGTTTCAGGGTTTAAATGTACAAAAAAAAAGATTAATTAAAAAAAGGAAGTCAAATCTGGCCCTCTCACTGCTGCTGTACTTATTGCACTTGAACAGATGTATGGGCAAAGTCTGGGTTTCATTCCTCCAAAAAACGCTGGGGAGTCAGCTTCCCAGGCAGGCGTGTAGTGGGAATATCTACAAGAAGAATGCAGGAATAGCATTTTTTTTGTCCTTTTTTTTTTTTGAGGAATCTTAAGATGTTCAAAAGGCATAGCAGAGGGAGGGCCTGGCTATTCTAGGGAATCAAAAAGACTATGCGGACTTTGATCACCTGCATCTCATTCAATGCAAAATTACTGCGCTGGGGTCCTTGGCTTCTCGACATGCGAGCAAGATGGAAGCTTATTATACTGTACACAGAGGCAGACAGTGAAATGAAAGAGGTCTTTTGTCAGTTCTTTGATTACAGTAAGGCATTGTGACTGTTAAGCAGACTACCAGCAATTACGAGTGCCTGAGCGAACGGCGAAGGAGAGTTTAGGAGGGGAGAAGGATATAGACAGACAAAGAGATGGCGGGGAAAGAGGAAGGTGGGAAAAAGAGAAAGAGGAATTTAAAAACTGACAGAATGGACTGACAAAGCTGCGCCTGATAGTGAACATCTCGTCCCCCGCTCGCAAATGCAACTGTAATCAACCGTAAGTGATGATACGAGCGAATACGGGTCACGAGGAGCGATGAAAATGTCAATGAAAATAGCTTCCGAAACGCTATTGTGTTGGATTGTTTTGGCTGTGTGGATAATATAAGCATCTGAAGGCACAGATCAGATGTTTGCTTTGGGTAAACTTGGCTGTTTTGTACCCTTTGATTCCATACAACAAGCAGTATTAGATGAGAAGTATGAGACCTTGCATTTCCATGTTGAGCCCTCCCATCCTCCCCCTTCGCAATAAATATTGACAAAGAACGTGAGCCATCGCCCCGTCACAGGTTGTTAAAAGCAAAGTTTATTGTGTGTTTGCCGTCTGTGAGCATACAGCATGTGTGTGTGCGGGCATGTGTGTGTATTTGCATGAGCATTAGCATATCACTGTTTACTCCAGAAGTTACTGTGAAGCGCCCGTTTCTCCTTGGGGAGAGCTGCTTGGCAAACACCTCGGAATAAACAAGACAACTGGTGACAATATGCTAATGGGCCGATTCATTATTCCCCTGCAACAAGCTCCGCCTCACCGAAGACACCTCAGATCTCCAACATCTCCATCACATCTTGCATTTAGGATCCTGCGTGCGACGGTGCTGCTCCACCCCTCCCGCCGCCGCCGCCGCCTGATTAATATCTCATCAAGCGCTCCACTTTTCCTGTGAGTGGCCCATCAGTCATATGGCTTTAACAATGTTTCACTTCTGACAGTGTCAATCTTCGGAGATTGCAACAGAGGTGATGTTCTTTTAAAGCGCCGCCTGATAAACTTGTCTCACCTTTAAATGTTTCAGAGAAGGATGCCCAACTTGTCAGAAGGTGCCCTCAGAAAGATGGATCATTCCAGAAAGAGGCGCAATGCCAGTATTTAGCTCTTGATGAAGATGTTTGAAGCTTCCACCTCAAGCTGCACTGTACTGTACCAGTCAATAAACAACCCAGATGAGCACCAACAAACCAATAGGAAAAGCAGGATTGCAATAAGGTTCTCAGTTAATTGAATTGGACAATGGATTGGATTTATTAACTCCGCAAATATTTACTTTATTGCAAGTGGCTAAAACTCATTACTCTCCTATGGATTTCTCCTCCTACAGATTTACCGCTGTAAGTTAATAACAGCATCGCTTTGCATTGTTCTGAATCATTTCCACAAGCTACTGAGCAACATATGAAGACCTCTTAATGATGCACTGAGGGATGGGGTGCAGGGATCTGGCTATATTGTAAAAGAACCACAGCGCTTGTATTGATTTACCCAACATAAATTATAGAGTGAGTGTAAATGTGTAAGCAGGGGTGTGTGACTAAGCTTATTGCCAAGCAGTATGTGTACTGTATATCCAAATTAACCCAAATATGTCAATATGTGTTTCCTGTTGCAGTAAATGTTGTCAGAGTCAGAATTCAGTCTTTTTTTTTTAGAGATTTAAATAGCTAAAAGACTGCGTAACTTCCTAAGCTGAGTAAAAAAAATGTAAAAGTTGCACCCACCAACACAACACAACAATCAATAGTGTGAGTATGAGGAGCAGGAACTCAGATTTTTCTGCTAATTTAAAGCTGCAGCCTCGTGGCTTGGGAGCAGTGAGCTGAGGAGTACCTCTCTGCTTCTTGAAATACACCCTTTCCTAAGTGATGTTTTGCAAATTGCATTACTTTTGCACATAGCGGTAAAAAAATGGTAAAAAAAAAAAAAAAAAGGAAGACAACTACGGTTCATTTGCAAAATCTACCATTGCCAAGGTCCTCAAAAAGTTTGATGGTAAAATATAGCTTCTCTTGAGGAAAACAGTTTAAAAGCAGCATGTTTTTTCCCCCTTCTTACCAATCATTTTGTGAGCGCGATGTCAGATTGTTTGAATGTTGAATTGAACAGAAGATCGACAACGTGCTGTTTAACTCAAAGTAGTAATTAACCAAGATTTGAATAGTGCAGCGGGGAAAGAAAACCAGGTGATGCTCGCCATATTCCAAAGAAGATTTTCCAAGTTATGAAGCGTTACCAGCTCCTGAGACACAACTCATAATTCATCAGAGCACCAAGGTAATTTATTTCCCTTGGTTTTAATATGTTACAGACGAGTGGTCGTGTGTCTTTCTGCCGTTGGAGCTTTACAACACAGAGGCCAAAGCATGTACCGGGGCTGCCGCTGCACCACCGTACAGCCAATACCTGTGGTGCCTTTCATGGTTCAGGGCCCTCTAATTTCAATGGGAAGTTGCACATATTTCATGGACACATCCCAGCTAGAGAGGGAGGAAGAGTAAGTGTGTGTGAGGGTAGGGGGGGTGAGGACAAGGGGGTGGTCTCACACAGGAGGAGGCTGATGATGGACTGTACCTCTTCCTCCTGTGCATTGCAGGCCATCCACTTTACAGCAGAAGGTTTTGGATCATTTGGTCCAGCTGCTGGCTGCTCTGAAGCTGATGTCACTAGAATAAGTCTGCATGATTGGATGGATGGTAGGAAGATGAGTGTAGAGATCATGCTGAGGGGAATCTCTGGATGAAACTTCCATCCGTCTCAAAAAAATTAAATAATGTGCTTTTCTCATGTCAGTCTAAAACTACTGTAGGTAATCTCACTTTCACTTCGATTCCACCTGTTTTCTTGCAATATTTTTGACACTATGATCACCTAAGAGGTCATTTTGTGCCACTTAAAGTTTGACAGCTCTGCACACAACATAACAGATTGATGTGGGTATAGCACCATCTAAAATGTGCCTGTTCCAATGGCCACTATTCACTTGGATGACCTGACTCCCAAAAGCATCCTGAATCAAAAACACCATCCATGTTCAGAGCACAGTTGATCTTGCAATGAGTAAAGTGAAATGATCTTACCTTTGTCCAGATTTCACACAAAAAATGTTATTTAATATTACAGAATATTATTGCATTTTCAAGCATTCAGTTCTACTTTCAAACCACAATCTGGTGGTTGAGATGTTACAATCAACAGCTAATACACACCAGGTGTGCCAGCTGATTGCTTAGTAACATCAATTAGTATAATGATGTCACAGGCTCAGACATTGGTGATTTGTAAGATATAACATCAACATATGAATCAATGCTTAAAATGAAAAAATATATGAAAACATAAATATCTTTAGATGATTTTAGACTTAAGGATTGTGGTCATTCTAATGGCTTCTTTAATTAGTTGTACTATTTTGGCGTCGTACTATATATAGTGCATAAATGATCCCCGTTTCCAGGCGTTGTCTCATGGCATCATTAGCTTAATTGATGCTACTGAGCAATAAACTGGCACACCTGGCATATATTAGCTGCTATTTTGAACACTTAACACCTGATGATGGTTTTAAAGTGAAACTGAAGCATAAACAGCACACATATATATTTATATATATATATCCCTCTTTCATTAGCTGGTTTTGTCTGGGTTTTTTTTTAATATCTTCAATTCTTAATTTCGTGTAGTAACACACTCAGGCTACCTAATGGAAAATAAATGCACTCTGCGAGGCACATCCATTAAACTCCTTATTTTACGCATGTGATATTATCAGTTTCACTGTATCATTCCCCAGGTGTGTTGGGAGTAGGGACCTCGAGTGTTATCCCAGCTGTTTGGATTGCTTCTCCTCAGGGCTACAATAATGTGGTAGATTCTAATCAATACTCAACGCCTAAAGAAGAATAGATCATGGAGCTACAGCTGGACTCCACCTCAGTGTCCATCCCCCTGCTAGTTATGAATCAGCATCCTCTTCCTCCAGAGGACAAAAAACACCCCATGTATACATACACATATACACACAGTTGGAGAGAAGCTGAACCTTGACCCCTGACATTTGCCCCCTGACCCGGCTGTCTGATGGCCTATCGATTACGTCTGGCCTCGCCTGGTAATTGTTGCCTCGTAATTACTTCATGTGTTGTGTTTGGATCCGAATAACAGCAATTCAGCTGTCCGAATATTGCATGAGCACTTGAGACCACAGGACACAAGTTTCACCTCATTTTAGGAGATTACACCACACACTAGACAGATTTGCGGACAATTGCAGACGGACGTCTTGTAGCTCAAATGAAAAATAATTGCTTTCCGCAAGATGGTGATATTTCAGTTTGGAGGAAAAGGCTGAAATAAAGTCGGCAAAGGTAATCAGGCATATTTCTGGCTTCTGTAAAGGACTCCTTTTGAGGGATCTGAGGCATGTCATATGGTGCACTGAGAGGCTGCCTCCTACTGTCCAATTTCCTGGCCTCATTGCCTGGGTAACCATGAGGAAATGAGAAGCTGACCTCTCTCTGTTTTGGTGGAAGTCATGGGTGGCAGTTCAGTGGAGTAGTCTCTGCTTTGGTATGAAGTGAGATAAGGCTGTGGCCCCATTTCATAGATGATATGACATAAATAGTATATTCAATATTCATATAATATCTGCATTGCGATGTGGAAAATGTCCAAAAACAGTGATGTGTGTGGAAAAAAATGTATTGTCCATTATTTCTCAGTGCCTTAGAAATATGATTTGATGTCACTCGACCTGTTGCCTTTGTATTAAAAAAGAAAGAAAGGATCTTTGTTGTATGTCATTGACACATCCATGAAAGATCTCAAAATCGCCTCCGCAAATTGAGTTTGTTGTGTATACAAGTACCTGCCAGATTTAATATTGAATGGATGATCCAAAATGGATTTTTGATCCCGGGAAAATGAGGGGAGATGTCTGTAGCAACAAAAAAACTGGGAAGAAGGGAAAAAAAATCCATAACCCTCTAAAGCTAAAATCCTGCTCCTGGGTGCAGAATATATTATTCTCTCCCCTTGCTCTGTCTCTTTCCCTTCTACAAGTTGTTTTCATGTAAAGAAAAACCTATAGGCTTGACCTCCGCGTCAGTTTGCCTTTGGCGATCCACAGATTGCAAGTTTTCAATGCCTGATCCTCAGGGAGGGATCCAAGTCAAACCCTATAAATATTTCAAGACTATTTATTGCTCCATAGACCTCTTACTAACACACATGCCTCTGCTGGCAAGAAAATCCTGCCTGTTTACACTTGCCACTAACTTGTCATCACTTTAAATTCAGCCTTTTGCAGTGGCTTAATGAGAGAGGCAGATACTACCATATTGCATGTTTAAATGTTTTGCCAACAATCAGACCCTCTCACTCAGAGGATTCATGGATGCCGATCAATATTTTCTGAGTCGAAAGGGTTTTTTTTTGCTGAGGAGAAGGAAAAAAACAAAAAAAACAAATAAGCTTAAGCTTAAAACTGATTCCATGCTTTTCTCCCCTCATGTGTGAATGACAGATTCTCGTGTCGAGCGAAGAATCCAGTAAAAATTAAATGTTGAAGTGTTGGGAGTCTTTAGAGATACATCTCGACATCTGGTCGCCATCTGAGGGAACCTGGAGCAAGGCCAAGGATACTCCAAAAAATGAAAATGACTTCATTATGAGGGAATTATCACTGCATACTGGCTGGATAGTTGGACCAATCTCACAAGCAGTGGGACCCATTATAAATCACAACTGTGGAAAACTTTCCCATAAATGAATAAATTAAGTTAAAACTTGTAAACAAAAGCATGCAACAAAGAATTTTGACCATTCAACTCGATCTAATTGTTGTTTTCTTTTGGTGTCTATGGAGTAAGACATTACTGTGTGCAGCCCAGACCCGACTGAAAAGCAAACATTTCATTTGCACCTATCTACTCACAGCAATCCTCTCCCCCTGCTTTAATATAAAGTGACATTATTTGTTCACATAAAAACGAGTGCTGTTCAAAATATGGTATTTTTATCAAGGCTCTTAAACTCTTTGAAGTGATAAAAAAATTGCTCTTAGAGGGAAAAATACAACAGTCGGTGGCTTAACAGTTTTAATTGTTGCTTTAAACAAAGGGATAGAGGCGGTATAAGAGGATCAGTGTGACAAACAGTCCCAGCGGTCCCTCTATCATACACAATACTCCAATGGTAACAAAGGCGAGAACAAAACAGCGTTGGAAAACTTCCAGGAATCCATTTTAACATCAGCTCCGACTGAGGCAAACACTTAAGAGAAGGATGCATTAGATCCACATAAAACCAACGAAAAGCGCTGAGGGGCTGCATACATATCATTCAACCTCTGCTGAAGCTAAACCCTGTACATTAGAAACAGATTGAAATGAGATCTGATGTGGGGGCTTTTTTTATTATGTTAGCTGCAGAAATCCCATATCAAAGTTAAAAAGGATTATGGATAAAGCCCCCTTTAGAGCAGCTAATTGTCAGTCTCGTTATTCTATTGTTGCTGGGTGAAAACCTCCAAAAACTATAACTCACTGGTTTATATTGTACTGTTAAGATCTTGAAAATCCATCTTCAAATCATGGACATTTTCTCTGTAACTTCTATAACATCAAGTACTCCAGATTGGTGCTGGGAAAATATGTTTTTAGGGTGTTTAAACTCAAGGTTTTATAAACTTTGAAACCTGCAAAAACCAATATGTAACATGATCAGTCGACAACCTTTAAGGGAAGGGTACTTACTTTCCTTCTTGAAACAAACTTGTAAAAATAAGTGAGGTTTTAACTTGTTTGTTAACAGCCAGGAAACGCAAGGGTACAAATGGCTTACATAATCCTGTGCGACAACTCTGATGTAAATTTGGGTAGATGTGTTAAGCCTATTGACAGGTGGAAAGGATGTTTGGGATGGATGGCCCACTAAGTTGTGTTTTAGTGCTACTGTAAACAGGATTAGCATTGGCAGGTATCAGGCTACAAGGGATACAAACAGCTCCATGCTCCGTAGGGAATGGACTGATGCAAATACCAGCTAATGAACTCGGCTGTTGTTCGTAACAAGGGAAAGAGATGAGGGGAGAGGAGAAAAAAAAAAAAAAAAAGTTAAGGGACGAATGCACAAGATTGATTAGTTTGGAAAATGTCCAGCAGGTCAGTTTTTAACAGCTTATGGAGGATTTCCAAGCGTGAGCCAACAGGGCACATCATTCCAGACTCTACCTTTTGTCTTTGCGCATCCCGAGTTAACAGCGAGGCAGTTGATCTACTGTATCCCCATTGAGATCAGAAGGTGCTGCATCAAGCTGTCTAGTCTAAAGATGGGACTTTATTCTAAATCTGTCCTGTACACAGAGCCAAACAATGAGGCCAGGAGAAAAATGGACGCCACCTGGCAGTTTGAAAGAAGGACAGCCGTTTCCCGCTGTAATCCATTCAGAGTAATCAACTGGGGGGCCGCAAAAGAAGCATCGCCCACCCCCTCCCTCCGCTCCCAAAACACCATTCAGTGGCGACACAGTGATGAAGTGCAGGGTAAGGAGAAAGCCAAGTGTCCTTTTTAGAGATGATCAACTATCATGTTTTTACAACCGTTGTTCTTTTTTTTTCTTTTCTCCTTCCTCCTTCCTCTTCTTTTTCTTTGTGGCTTCTTTCACTCTTGTACATCTCTTCAACGACCCGAGTGTGAGAACAAACTGTGATACATTTTTTTCCTCATTTGCCCACACACACACACACACACACAAACACACACACACACACACATGCACACTAAATATTTGGTGTCACCTATTCAGGAGAAGAGCGGCTGTAAATCGTATGTCTGTGGGGAGAGATCGAAAGCAATTACCATTAGATGGTGGCTATCGTGAGCCGAGTGTGCATTGTCCTCGCAGCTGACTCTCAGTGCTCCCTCTATGCTAGCTCTGTGTGCATGCAATTTAACCGACGGATCAATAGCTAAAGGCAGTTAGCGGCCTCGCAAACTCCCTTCAACTGCCTCGCAGGGCACGCTACAGTATCCACACAGTGAGCAAATGTCAAAATGTTCCGCCGTCCGCTAAACCGGCCGGAGAAATTGTTCTTGTGAAACATTATTGACACGCTTTAACCCGTATTTCCACCCTGCACGCGAGAGTAAAGTCAATTCTCATTTGGAAAAGGTGGTGGTGGTGGTGGTGCTGGTGGCTTTGGGGACCAGCAGGGAGGGAGGTGATGGAGGGTCAGCAGGAGCCAGGCTGGAGGGGTCATGAGGTTAGGGGTCAGGGATTGGCCCAAGGTCAAGGTGACAGCAGGGTATCTGTGCAGGGAGGCCTTCATCTCCACCGTGGCCTTGGACAGGATCAATACCATTAGAGAATCTGTCTGATCCATCACTCCCCCTCCCCCTCCCCTCCTCTTCCTCCTGTCTTGCTCCTTCCTCCTCCTCCTCCCCCCCCCCCCCCCCCCCCCCCCCTTCAGTACAGTCCTCAGTAGTTTTACTATCTCCTATTTCCACTTCCTTTTTCTTACCTCAGCCCTATTCACTCTTTAGCGGATTCATTTAATCAGTTGTCGCCTCGCTCCCCTTTCGCTTTTTCGCCGTCACTTATGAAGGAGCGGGTCTCATCTTGATACTGACCCCCGTCTCCTGTGCAGAACCCCTCGACTCCTGGGCCCCCACTGAAAACGGACAGGCGGAGATAACTTGGGCCCCATATTGTTTGAACAGCATTTTATTAAGCTGAGCGCTCTCTTTAATATTTACATTGGTGCATCGGAGGCTTCAGAAACGCTTTAGGCAATTACACACATGACCAAGTCGATAGCCACAGAAACAGCAAAAAAGCCTTTATCACGCCGCCAGGAGAGTATTGCCAATTCCGCGGCCTGGCCGTTGATGTAGTTTGCATTTCAATTAAAAAAGGGCTGCAATACTGGTCTTTTATTCAAAGTCAATGTCGTAAGAAGGATCCACAAAATGCAGCCAGAATAGAGTATTTTGTGTATAGTGTAATAATGCAGGGACATCACACACACACGCAAGCGGGCGTTTGGACTCACAATGCAGGGTTCAGCATTCCAATGTAAAGGGATGTTTCACGGCTGAATAGTGAAAGTTTGTAACTACACTGTAAGAGAACATGGTTGAAGTAAATGGATATGTAGCCGAAGACGCTGACGGAGCATTCATGATGGTATTTTTCATTTAATTTAATATGTGGCTGTTTTTTTTTAAAGATTTATAGATATTACAGCAGCAAACTTGAATTGGTGGTTAATATTCCCTGCTAAAAGTCAGATTTAGTTAAAACAAAAGAAAAACTCAACTTAGAAAAATGCGTGTCTTATTTTTTCTTGATTATAGTGCAGCAACAATGTACTGATGCTCACTTCCACAACATCCCTGCACAACTTTTACAAAAAACAAGCCGATTACAGCTTGATAAAATAGGAGTTTTTGCATTGAAGCAATTTACAGCATCCAAACTACAATAACTATCACTTCAAGCTATATCTAATGCAACATCCAGACCATTCCCTCCTTTGATTGCAGTAGAAGACCAACTTAAAAGCAAAACACTTCACCCTAAACACACATTTTCACATCAGCCTCTTCAAATTCAAATCAGAGCTCCTTCTGCAGTGTAGGTGTATGCTATTTCCGCTGCTCAATCTCTCCTTGTATTTTGCATTGTTAGTGGCAGCTGTGCTGAAAATGACCCCTCGGATTTCAAAAGCCTTGGTGGCTTGGCTGCCCAAGAAACAAACAGATAAACAAAAGCAACAGAGGGGTTTGGCAATCAGGGGATTCTAATAAGGTATATGAGGTTGAGCAAGGAAGCGAGGTTTGCTTTGAAGTGCTCCCAGCCCTATCTGTGTACCCCCCGGTGGTCTCGCCTGCACAAACGCCCGTCAACAGACAGGCAGAGCAGCAAGTGTGTATGCTTGGAGGATCATAGGTGGCTTTGATAATCACTCCCATACTCCTAAAACAAATGCAATTACTAAGTTAATTGTGTTCAAAGTGGAGGCTGGCAGTGGAAGGAGAAGTCAGCAATCATGACTGTGCTGACGGTGCAGCGAGCGTGGAGAATAATGGATGCATGCGGGGCAAATGCCGGGGGAGGGGGTGGTGAGGAGGAGGTGGGGGGGCAGTGATTGCAGAGGGGTTTAAAGGGGGATGGAGGGGACCGAGAGGGGTTTGAGGAACAGGAGCGAGGGGTTTTGATGAGCGGTCGGGAGTGCGGGTGACATGGTGCTGAGGGATGTGGCGGTGAACGCCACCCGGCTTGACCTGCCATTTATCAGAGGATAAACAGCGGGTCACCTGATCGCGAGCGCCGTGGCCCGATTGGCCGGCTGGGCTGTTTAGTATGCAGGTGCCATTGCACGGCCGGCGCTCACCATGCACACACCACGTCTGCTCCATCACAATGAATTATTGGTCAGAGGAATGATCAATTTGAATCGGCTGCATCCTAAACCATGGTCAGAGGAAGAGGAAGGGTGTGTGTGTGTGTGTGTGTGTGTGTATGTGTGTGTGTGTGTGTGTGTATGTGTGTATAAGGAGAGATGGGGGTCAGAAAGTTGTGTATTTTGTAACTCCAGGGTTCTCTTCCTTTTGCTCCTCTCGTTTTCTTACTCTAAATTTTTTTTTCCTCACTCCAGAGATAGGAAAAGTGGGTGGGGGGGTGGGGGGGTGGGGGGAGAAACTGGGTTGGAGGGGTGACAACAGATGTGCTCCCTCCTTCAGAGAGCTGCTTGTTTGATGGTGACAGTGGAGCGTATCATGTAGCCTGAGGTGCTAACAGTAAATATTACAATACCACAAGATGCTCACTGCAAACACCATTTCTTGCTCTCTGCCAGTCAATTTCTCCTTTTTTTACCCCTGTGGTGCTGCTGTGTTGATGGAACCAAGAACCAAGAGAGATATTCAGTATGTACACACACACACACAGGCACACACACACACACACACACGCATACACATGTATGTATTTCGGGATATATATATGCCACATATATATATGTTGCAAGGCCAAAATATTCTCAAACATGATATTCAGCCACGAGCCTCTTTCAAACACATTACGGTCAACTTAAGTCATGATGGAAAAGAAAGTAAATCAACAAGGCACCATCAGTGAGAAAAAAATGGCACTTTAAAAGGGCTTTCTGCAGAATAATAGGCGAGCCCAGGATTCATGGGATTGCATTTGGCTTCCTGTGGTGCTGGGGTGTCTTTGGCTCGCTCAGTCATTTCAGACAGAGCAGTGGTGCCGTCCCACCCTGGGCGCTGTACAGATGGGCTCATGTGTGGAGAAATGAGCCGCGAGCAATCATTCTCTCCTTCTCTTTTCTTCCCCCCTCTGTCTCTCTGTGTTTGTCGACTTCTCCTTTGCTTTCTGTTTACCTCTTTCTGCTTCCCCTCCCTTTAGCTCCCTTTTCTCTCTCTCTCTCTCTCTCTGTCTCTCTCTCTCTCATCTCTGCCCCTTCATCTCCTCCACCTCTCATTATCTCCCCCTACCCTTCATGCATCTTTTTTCCTCTATCACTTTCTTCACCCACCCTCCATCTCTCTTCCTTCCCTCCCTCTGTTTCCACCCCCCCCACCCCACCTCCCTGCATATCCCCTCTTCCCCCTGTGGTGACTGTGTCCTGGGGCTGCTGAGTCTCGTCTCTCCGCAGTGGCAGTAGGGGGACTCGGTGGGAGGCCCGGCGAAACGAGCTCACCGAGACGCAGGAGCCCATCTCAGGCTTGTGCTACCGGAAAATCTGCCCGTTCACGCTCCGACGCGCAGCCAGACGCGCTGATGGAGGGCCTGTGATGGGGAGATGTTGCAGAAGGAACACGCACCCTCTGCTTTTTGTTTTGGCAGAGTCTTTCATCACAGTAGCTACAGTACAGTCGAGGTATCTGAATACCTACACAGTGAGCTCCTTTTGCTTTTTTTTTCTTCCTTCTCCGAGAATGACCTGCACTTTCTTTGTTTTTTTTTAATAGCTGACAACTTCAAGAAACAATACATTTGCTTCTTGTCAAATATCTCTATGAAGCAGTGATGAGAGCGTAAGAGTCACAGAGAATGACAATTAAGCTTATTTAAACTTTACCTCTGTAAGATTGTGCACATTTGGGAGAATTTGAAAGGTTTAATTATCATCCAAACATGGATTTACACAGTGGTTTATAACCTTTTTGGATGCTGATCCTGTAAAACAAAGCTCCTTGTAACCTGATACAGGTAACTTCAACTCTTCTATCTGAGAAGAACATCAGTAAGGTACAAGCATCACCATTCAATGCCAGTATGTTTAAGGTGTGGTAAAGGTTAGGTGACTGACTAAAAACAGCTGGTTAAAGTTAGGGTGGGGTTTAGGCTAGGACTCTAAAAACACCTGGTTAAAGTTAGGGTGGGGTTTAGGTTAGGACTCTAAAAACACCTGGTTAAAGTTAGGGTGGGGTTTAGGTTAGGACTCTAAAAACACCTGGTTAAAATTTGGGTGGGGTTTAGGTTAGGACTCTAAAAACAGCTGGTTAAAATTTGGGTGGGGTTTAGGTTAGGACTCTAAAAACACCTGGTTAAAGTTAGGCTGGGGTTTAGGTTAGGACTCTTAAAACACCTGGTTAAAATTTGGGTGGGGTTTAGGTTAGGACTCTAAAAACACCTGGTTAAAGTTAGGCTGGGGTTTAGGTTAGGACTCTAAAAACACCTGGTTAAAATTTGGGTGGGGTTTAGGTTAGGACTCTAAAACTTGGTCTTAAGTTGAGCTCATTCTATAGCTAAAGCTCTGTCAATTAAACAAAAGGCTACTTGTGAGTTGATTTGACTTTCTCAGATCAAATCTTAATGTTGCATTAAAGTAAAACTAAATATATGATGAGAAAATTAAAAAAAATAGTTGACAGTCTACCCCTTAAAAATCTTGAACTGCAACAAATATCATTGCCAAAAGTTATTACATTCCTCTCAGATGAAGTTTCAGGCTTAATTGTCTCTCAGTCAACAACTATCTTCCCATAATCTTGTTCGGTCAATAATATACATTTTGTGACTGCTGTGTGTGTGTGTGTGTGTGTGTGTGTATTTGTGTGTCTTTTTTCTCCCTCTCTGCATTTTCCTTCGTCATATCTCACTCGATGATAAGTTCAGCATCCAAATCAATCGCACGCAGCGGCGGTTCAGCGAGGCGCCAGAGGCCGCAGAGGGTCAGCCAGTTAAAGTTTCACTTGAGGAAATCGGAGCGCTGTCAGCATTCTCTGCTCTCATCCTCCAGCAGGCTGCGACGCCGCTCCTATCAGGTTCACATGCATCCTGGTTTAAATTACAAATAGCTCTTAGAGGAAGCGAGCAATAAACAGCGAGCAATAAAAGAACAGAGAGAGAGAAAAAAAAGGGGACTTGTTTGGTTCTTCCAGAGAGCTTTGTGTTACTGGGAAGGAGATTAAATAATGTATTGATTAGGTGATTGGTAATTAGTATGGTCAGCAAATGTGTATTGAGGCGGGGTTGTTTTAACATAATGATGTGATTCCTGGTTTCCCTACAGGTCATTATGGACAAATCAAAGATTCTCCTCCACCTTTTGTTTGCTCCATGTACAGCTGCCTCTCTATGTTTGTGTGTGTTTGTGCTGACTTTGCCCAAGGAAATATGCATGGGAATGAGTGCTTCTATACTTGTGAGGACCCTCATTGACACGGCATAGTCTTAATCCTCACATCCAAAGCATTGATTTTAACCCTGAAGCTGAAACTTTTAACCAATTCCATATTACATTCACTGAAGAAACTAATTGAATTAAAGATGGTAGTGTGCATTGCTGCTATGATGGACACTTTGTTCCACAATGCATAGCACGAAGGACCTTGAGGAGCTGCTCATTGTTGGAAGAAAAGGAATATAGTAATTGTGGGTGGTGAAACAGCTCCAAGAAGACCTCAGAAAACGAACTCTATGAAAACAAATCCTTCTCTCTAAAATGTAGTAATTATAGTATTATTGATGCCCATGAGCATACGCCTTAGTGTGTATCTTAGTGTGCTTTATACTATTAGTATACAATGTCAAAGTTCATTCTTCTTCTTGACCTTGGAGATACATCAATCAAAATAATATGCTTGGGTCAGATGGTCACAACTGAGCAAGCGTCTTTCGGCTGATAAAGACTGTAAAAAGCTAGCTTGTGTTCAGACTATTTTGTAAAATCAAACTTTTATTATCATTATGGTTATTATTAATATTTTTTTATTTCTGTGTTAAGACAAAGATTTGACCCATTGCATTTTAGAATTAGAAACCATACAGATATGAAAACCAATAGATTAACAATTTCCAGTACAGATGTTGCTATATGCCCAAATTTGATGTGATGAAGGGTTTAATGTGTCATATATGAACACAGTCATTGCATTCACTTTACTCAGTGTTCAATAAACAAAAACAATGCAGGTCTCCCAGTAAAAAAACGACATAAGAAAATAAAATCTAAACATCTGTTGCCAAGAATATCTTCACTTTTGAAGCTCCATTGTGTCCTCACAAAGATAGAAACACACAGCATTGCTCCTGTGCACTCCATGCTGTCACATCACTCCCTCACTTCATAAACTCACACCCTCTTACCCTTCAGCTTACAACACTGCCACCCTGTTCACTTTTATTTCCGAAGCCTTTACACTTGAGAGCTCACCTCTGCTCTGCTATTGTCCTGCTCTGTCTTGTTGCATTATGGTTTATTGTATTACACCAGCCTCTCCTGCCCTTCTCTATCATACACTGTTAGCCTTTTGCTTTCCTTTTATATCACTGCATCCTTTTTTAAGTCTTTTCCTATATCGTTCCAGCTGATTCTATTTACTCCTTTTTGAGTTTGGGTGTCTGTCTCGGTTAGATCCTGCCAAAGCCACATATAGTATATGAGAGGAGGGGCAGGATAAAAGAGAGGGAGGTGAAGGTTTAGGCTACAGTTTGTCCTTCCCCCCACCCCCATTTTCCACTATCTTGGAAATTCAATAGACTAACCTTAAGAATTTAATTGATGCTGCCAACGGGATTACAAAAGGGCCGACCGGCACAGGCCGGGGACAGCTGATTAGCAGCAGGGGTAATTGTTAATTGATTGATGTATCTCCTTACCTCTCTCTCTTTTAAAAGAGTGTTTTGTTTGCCACAGCAGCAGCACCGGTGTAGCCGGACAGGGCATTACCATACATCTTTGTTTTTTTTCCCTTTTTTTTCCTCTTTAAAAAAAAAAAAACTACAGTCTCCTGGATATCTTTGTGTTCAGACAGCATGCTAAGACAAAAGGCGGCTAAGTGTGCTGGGTTTAAGGTCACTGATATGTGTATAAAAGGGCAGTGATTCCCTTTCGTAGTCAAAATGGGGAACGACAACCTGCAGCGGCGGTAGGTGAAGTCGATTCCATTTTTGCACTTGAGCTTGTTTGCAAAATGTATTTCATTGCAGTGTTTTATTTAGTTATCCTGATTCTGCTAACCTGCGTTTTCTATTTTCAGATATTAGTGCAGAAGAGATAAAAGCCCTATAATTAACAGCAACCATAATAATGATTTTGCAGAAAAAGGAAGTTCTGTAATAGGAAGTATAGAGAGAGAGAGAGAGAGAGAGAGAGAGAGAGAGAGAGAGCAGAAAAGAGGGACACAGTGAGGGATTTGGATGTGTGTGTGTGTATGTGTGTGTGTAAAGTGATTCTTTGGGGGTAACACAATCCTCATTGGGTTCAGCAAACAAAAACAATCTCTCCATTATCCCTTCTTTTCTCCAACTACAAGGCGCCGTTTCATTCTGGTCCCCCCTCAGTGTGAAAACCCTGGGCTGTGACTGTCCGAACAGTGACTCCGAAAGCTTCCGCTGCAGCTATTTCTGCTCACCCCTCTCATCCAAGCCAACACCAAAACCGACTGCCAAGCGCTCCCCCCGGCTCTGGCACAGCACCGGGCTGACCATCAAGCAATTACACGGGAACTTGGCAATCGGGAGGAAATCCAGTCATTAAAAGGGCTTAACACTGGCAGAGGGTCTCCATTGGTGGCGAGCCGAAGCGCCCGCTGCACCCTGTGTTGAATGGGACCACTGGGGGGAGGGGAGGGGAGGGGAGGGGGGGGGGGTTGTATGGGGGGTTTCATATACCAAAGATCTGGCAGGGATTGAGTGAGTTTGTGTCATTGTGTACATGAGCGCGCATCTGTTCACAAACACACACACACTCCCGCTGTATGGCCAGATGTTCTCATTCACACACCAGGCTTCCACAGCAGGATAATATATCATCGCTGCAGGGTAAAAACCTTGTACTTCTAAAATGTCAACTTTTCAGCAACTCAGAGAAACGACTTGGGTTTTTGCGTGTTGACAGTGTGTTTTCCACGTTGGCCGATTGGCTTTGAAAGACCTTCATGATCCCCGAGACGTTTGGGATTTTTTCTCAACCCGCACCAAAGCCTGCACTCTCTCAAATGAGGTGAAAACATGAAAAACAGGCAAAATCGCAGTTATGAGGTTTTCGCATGATGACAGCGGTGACGCGAAGGCGCCCATGTCCAAGGTTACAGGCTATCGACTGCAGCAGACATAAACAGTATTGGATTAGAGGCAGCGGCGGTTGATGTTTCAACACATTGATTGGGCTTCTCATCAAGGCTTCACGAGCAAGGCTGGTGCACTGGTTCAAAACCAAACAAGTCAAGTTTGGTATGCACAGTATGGCTAATATACAGTATGCAGTGAAATATTGATTAGTTAAACCAATAAAGTTGTGTTTATATGTAGGTTTTCCAGCTGATTTGCAAATTGTTGTCATGTAATTAAGACCCACTAACAGCTGTTCCTGCATATTGAAAGCAAACTTTGACCAATCTGGGTTCATAATTCACGATGTTAAAATGATTATTTCATCTTATGGTAATCATGGCTGCTCTCCATCCAATTGAATTACCACGTTACAAACCAGACACAGGACATTGTGACATTTGTAAAAAAAACTTAAGGGCATCAGGATTGTAAAATAAACGACAATCAGCTGAGTATAAACCCTCATGATGGTATAATTCCTTCCTGCTGAATGCTACTGTACCTATCAGCCTGGATCTTTATATGTCAGCTCACCTTGACCTCTGACCTCAACTTTGTCCCCTAAAAATGCTGATCATACAGTACAAGCAAGTTGCAGTAAATATATTTTTTAAAGTATTTTCTTTAAAATTAACAATAAGAAAATATCTGAGTAACATCCCTAAAATATCTGCTCCTATATCTGTGAAACTTAGGTCTACTGAGGCATGCAATGAAGTTAGAGTATATTTCCCCGTAACCTTAATTACATCTTTCAGTAGCCCAACATTTAAACAATTTAAGGATGTCACAATTCCTGGATTAAAACAAAAGCAAAATATCAGCAGTGAACATAATCCAGGCAGCAATTACTCATATATATATTTGGCATAACTTGTAGGATTTAGAGGATGTTGGGCTGTTTATGTGTGGATAGATATCTGTGGGAATAAAATGAAAATAAAGATAAACAAGATATACACAGCTTATTTCTTCTCTGGTCACGTGTCTATGGTTGGAAAATTCTTGTATTTTTGATGTGTCATGGGATCTTTGATTTTGAATTGATCGTCTTGCTTACCGTGCTATGAAGAAACTGGCAAGGTTATACTGACTTTACTGTCTTCACTCAAGTCTCTGCACGTAAAGTGAGCTGCATTAAATACAGCTATATAAAGAGAAGTAGCTTTAGCACTGTGTGTTTTTTGTTAATGTCAGTATCAAGAGGGGAAAGAAGTTTGAAAACCATTGTCAATAGCTCATCATCAAAGGTTACAACCCTTTAAAATAGCCGTCAACGAGAGCGATGCGGACATGATCGTCCATCCTCCATCGCTCTCTCTGCCAAGGCCTTGGAAAGTGCACTCCACATTGAACTGCCATTGAACTCCTCACAATTAGTTTGAGTTTTTTTTTTCCCTCTCTCTCTTTCTTTCCAACAGAGGCTCTGAGTAGAGAGAGCTGAGCACTTTTCAGATGAAGGTATCCCTTAGAGATATTTAAACTCCCTACGTGCCGGTGCTGCCTCCGGGAGTGTGGATGGGATGGTTATTAATGCATCATTTACACATGCTTCCTGCTGGCTCCTATTGTGGCTTGGCTTGATTAAAAGGGATATTGCTAAGGAGGCACTTTTTTGCACACTGTGATAGGAAAGAGAGAAGTTACTTTGTTGTGAAGGACTTTTCCTTGTTCTTTTTTTTTTTTTTTTTGAAGTATTGCAAGTTTGCGGGCTCCTCGGATCCACTGAAAGATATCATCGGAGGAGGGGTCCTGTATTAAAAACAAACCAAGGTGTACTCCATCTTCTAGTGGGATAAGGAAAGAGTGTTGATCCAGGGAATACACCCAGATTCAATGATTGGGTCTTTATATAGAGATGTCAGAAAGTTAAGTTATATTCTTAATGTTCAAGGATGTAGCAGTCAGGACTAAATGTAGTTTATTTGCAGGATATGATACCCTTTTAGTTTAGAATGAATCTTTAAGATGGAAAACCAGCAATGATCATACTAAATCGGTTACCATAGACCAGTGTTCGAACACGCAGGAATGACTCAGAGCTGAAATTACCATGAGAAGTTGTTATTTAATGGCGTGAGCTACACAAATTGCAAAAGTTATGAGTGGAAATATGCAGTAAAAGTGTGAATCCACCCCGTTATAAATCAGATCAGAGCCCTGCATTTTAATAAAGTGGAGGGTAGTTTTGCAATGAAACCGGTGAGGAGACAACACGGTTTTTTAAAGTAAGCTTAGGTACTCATTTTATCTATCATTACTTTTTTAAATGGTAACATCACTTGAATGCTTTTAACCTGTCCTGTCAGCAAGAGCTAATGTTGTACAGTCTGCATTAGCATTATTACTGCTAGTAGCTGCCATTTCTCATTGGAAGTGTATGTGTCATGTTAGTTAGCAAGTCTATCAAAATGTTGAGTATATTAAAAAAAGGTTTTCAAAATGCAAATTGTGCCACATTCAAATTTATTTACTCTAATTTTAACAGTTTCCAGTCAGTTGGTTTATTTTCTATCATCCTGCTGAGTGCTTATATTTTATAATACAGTCAGTTTTTCACAAGGTAGATATGTGAAGATAGAAACTAAGTGCAGGTTAAATATGTTAAAATTGGTCACCTGGATAATGCTAAGGCAAAAGTTGTTACTCTAACTTTTGGCTGTCAAATATTATTATCTTCATCTTTAATTGTTTTAACATTTCTAATAAACCATCAATGCTTTACACGCATCCTTTAATAAGAGCATTGTCTTGTAGTGTAGATGGATGGAGGAAGGATGAAACAGGGCCTCCTTGCTCCTCAATAATAATTCCCCTGCTAAATAAATAAAGTCCTCCTTATATTAGACGGTCATGGAGGACCATGTTTTAGTGGTATTCTAATTGAAATACATGATTCCGACAGCTTGTTTCTGCACTTAGTCGCAATGAACCATATCTGATTCGTCATTAAGTAATTATGAATGCTAATGCAAATAAAGCACCTTTCAAACAGAGCTCTCCCTCTCGCTCTCTCCCTCTGTATCTCTCCTTACAAGGAAATTAATCACTCGCTCCTTGACGGAGGGGAAGACGGGGAAGGAAGGCAGCCAGCTGCGGGACGGTCACTTCACTCTTCTTTCTGTTGAGATATGAAAGAGAGGAGAGACATTAATGATGTCTTGGGGATTCCACTGGGGAAAGTGGAAGGACTCAAAGGAAAAATGAGAGCACTAGTCGTTTTTTTCCCCGCTTCTTCTTCTTCCCCTGTTTCTTGTTGCTTTAATAAAGCAAGGAAAGGAGCGAGAGAGGGGGGAAAAAAGAGAGAAACGCTTAGAAGTCTCCCATAAAGCACAAGCCAGAGCATTTTGCAGCAATTACAGACAGATTGGGGATTTAGATATTAGTGCCCGGTGGTCCATTAGCTGGTAATTTGCCTGTCTTTTTTCTCCACTCTCAGTAGAGGAGTGTTCGTGCTAAGATCTCTGCCACTCTAATCCTGTAAATAATAGCTGCATGGAAGAGAGAGGAGAGAGCTGTTCTGTGATCGCTGAATGACACAGAAGATAGCTGAGTGGAAGGGAAAAGAAGTGGATGGATGGTGGGTTCATAGCAAATGCACAGAGTTAAAGGTACCAGAAATGTGACATATATACTCATCAATATGTCACTGTCACCGAATAACTGCTTTTTTAATAATTTTGCAAATGTTTCTTAAAATGTATCCCACTTTTTTTTCCAGAACTGATGCTACTGTGGTGCAAAAGCTGCTTTTCTCTTCAGCTGTACTTGAAAGGATACATTGGAAGTGATTTTGATATCTGTTTTAGCACCTGGGCCTGTAAGAATCTCTAAAATCAATCCATTTTGATACCACAAATAAATTGACCATAGCTGAATCAATTGGTCACCTTCATTTCATACAAGTGGTATTTTCTTTTTCTTTTTTTATCTTATAAATTATATCTATATTGGATGATTCCACACCACCTTAATTCACGTCCATTGCTAATGTTCAGTAGTGTGCTCTCCATATGGTGAAGTGGCAAATAAGAGAGTAGAGTCCTGAGGCATGAACCTTTATGCAATAGAGCTTGCTTTTTTTACCTTTTTATTAAACATATGTCTAATATCCCCTAATCTTAGCCATGTTTTTTTTAAAAAAAAATCTTTTTAACCCTAATGATACCTTATATTATATAAACCATTGTATATTCAGTGAAAATTGACTGACCATTAAGCTCTTTCACAGCAATTCCCTGAGTTCACATTGATAGGGGCTAAAAGGATATATTCTATATGATAACAATCACAGTAATAACAGTAACATGTAAAATGAAACAAATGACATGGACAAAAAGTCATTGCCACAATCATTTCCTAATCATTTCCTAACCTTAACCCACACTGGAGTTGATTGATTTGGTTCATTTTAAACACATTGGATTTGGATGTAAAAAGACAAAGAATATGCTATAAAGGGCAGTAGAGATTTTAATTTTGCAAATGTTTCTCAAATTTAAGTCCACATTTTCCAGAAACCTCACTTTCTCAATGAGAAAATTATATTCTTGTTTGCCATATTGTATGGTATTATATGTTATTTCAATATCTATTTTCAAGATCTCCAAAGGCCTGCTATGCCCATTGGTGGAAGACCAGCTCTCTCACCCTGTTTGGTGATGTAAAGCAATATTACTATCAGTATAGGATAAGTATAATTTGTTCAAATCATCAAAATGACCTTAAAGCATTATTAGTATAAGACAAAATGTGTGACAATACAGAAAAGACTGAAAGATAAAGTGTAGAGAAGACACGTAAAGCATCCAGTATGAAGACATCTCTGGAGCTCGATGTAAATTGTTCACCATAAAGCAACAGTACAGTAATTGGCTTGTCCATAAAAGCTGTTATGAGCCTCTGCTAGCAGTGTATTGAGAGGGGACACTAGTAGTCCCTGTGGCCCAGCCCTTGGACATGCAAGCTCAGGGTGACATTAATCATGGTCCCCCATTCATCGATCGCCTGGATAATGGTTCCGCTTATCACCTCACTGGTTTCTCAACCGGGCAAAAGTCAGAAGTGTCCAGGGACATCCTCAGTATCTTTCTCTTCTTCTACTTTGGTTTATTAACAGCAGCACATTGGAGCTTAAATCACCTTTTTCATTCATAATGATGAGAGGATGTTACTGGATTCATATTCTAGTCACAGGAAACAAATATATTCAGAAAAAGCCAAGAACACAGTGGCCACATATTAAAAAACATTTTTCTACATTGTTTACATAATGGATCTGTTGCATTATACGCTTACTATATCAGCAGTGGCATAAAGAGTACCCATCCATCTTTCTTGTCTCCACCCCTTTTTGCACCTCTAATCTCGGCTCTCTCATCTCTCTTTGCAAGAGGAAGAAGGTTAGTCGAAAATCTCCACAGATCAATTAGGAAGGGGGACCTGCCCTTCAGAAGGAGGGAGGGGACGAGAAAAAGGAGTGGAAGAAGTGATGGGAGTACAAGTGAAGCAGATGAGCGGTGGAGGCGATGAAGGGAGGGAGCAAAGGGCGGAACGGAGGATAGGAATAGACGATGGATGGAGGACTGGGAGGAGAGAATGGAAGTAGAAGACGATGTGACATTTGCATATCGGCGCAGCACCCCACAGCGGCGCGCAGACTAGCCAATCTCGCTAATAAGTCAGCCGCTAGTTGGCTAGTTTCCTGGTCTCCCCTCGGCTCTCTGCCCTAATAGGCCGTCTCAATGGGATGAGAGGCATCCATGCTATTAGTATCTGTCAATCTGGCTGAAAGAGCCGAACTCCGGGGACCCTCAGGATCAGTGGCCCTTGGGGGCTAAGGGGGTTGGGGGACTTGGCGACCACATAAAGCACAGGAGACATGGCCCCCCGAAGCTGTGAAAGCCAGAACCCTGATCTTGGAGGATTTGTGGATCAATGAGCAGATCCTCCTGAAGAAGCAATGCTGAGGAGGAAAATATAAGCAAAGACATCTGAAAAAAGACCTAACTGACCTCAACCTTACTACCTAAAAATATCAAGTCCCTCCCTCCAGATGTGGTGCATCAAAACACCTGTTTAATTTAGTTTCTTTGTATATTCAGAAGCAGTTTGCTCAGGTTTTACAAACTTGAGTGCAGATACTTTTTTCTTTGTCACTGATAATTGTTATCTTTATCTGGCCATAATATAAGACCTTTCCACATGTTGGGAAATACCTTGAAAGCCTAAATGCATTATGTATCACGTGTGATATTTGAAGTGGTGTTCCACATTTGAAAAAGTAACAATTAAATGTTGTTTCAAATGTCAGGAAAAGAGGTCAAATGATAGAAATTTAAACTTTTTGCACAGAAATATCTCATATTAGTGCAACACAGAAACAATAAATACATCTTGCAGAATAAGATCTCAGCAAATCTCATGCAGATATATAGTATTTGCACTATTTCAGGAAAATGATCATATATTTCTAACTCACATGTTAAAGGATAAATGAATGAATGTCTCTCCTACATCAAATAAGAGCAATTTTTAGACCTGAGTCATAATAATATGGTGGCACAGTTGGAAAATTAAAATCACTCCAGGTGAGAAAGATCTTACAGTTGTGACCTTTTTTTATGCTGTTAAAACACAAACTGCGAATAAGAGAGTGTGTTTGAGAGAGCAGTGAATATTTTTTAGCCAGAACATAAATATTCTGTGCACAATTTTTTCAATTTACACTTTAATGATGGCACAGATTTGGTGCAATACGTTCTCTCCTCCTCAGGCAAAGTGTAGATGACACCATATGAATAGAGTGGCATTAAGTTTGGGGATAATCATGTTCTGCCGCTAATTTAAGGTAATGACAGTATGAGTATGTGAGTGCATACTGTCTCCATCGCTTCCTCCCCTCACATCCCTCCCTCATGCATTGGTAATGAGGCGTAGGCTTATTGACTGAGGGTGGAGATATGATTATCTCTCCTCCCCTCCTCTATCCCTCCTTCTCCCTCTCCTCTCTTTACATTCTCTTACTCCCTCCCCACCCAGGCCATTCATCAGAAGAGGGATAAGGCATGTTTGTTGCATGTATATTGATTTGTGCTGATTGTAAGAAAGTGGGGAGACTCATTACGTATCAAAGATGGAAGCAGAGACGTGGAGAGGCCACCAGGGGCCTGCTGGTGTCTCTGCAGGCCTGTGCAGTCTCCAGCCTGGATGATCCAGTAGAGCTTCATCTGAGATCATGCAGGATCAATCCTCAGAAGAGTTGGAATAATATAAATGGATTTCTGAGAGGCTGTTTTCTCCGACTGTCAGTTCTCTGATAATATCAAAGTAACTTATAAAAGTCTTAAAACACACTTTTATTCAAAATCAAGTATACTTTTGTTACTTTATTTTTAGAATGAAGTTTTTAATCAGTATCAACTTCATAATCTGCTGGCTATTTTCTTGAAAAATGATTAGAAAAGTTTGTTTTTTAGCTTATACTCTACCAAATACCCTTATATCTTCAACTGCTCAATGTTAGATGATGGTGGAAACAACTTAAAGTGTACACAATGGCACTATTTTGTACTTTTTGACTTTTTATTTGGAGTTGGAAACATCAAGTGAGAATTGGTTGACCTCTGTCCTTTGGGGAAAGTTGCATCACTTACTGCACCTTCTAGATGTGATTTCACTTTTTCAGCTCATGCCCTATTTTACTGACCCAGAAGGCAAGTTGGGAAAACTTCAAATTTCATTGGGACATTTCTTCCAATTTCCTCCATTTCATTCTTCATCTTCATTATTTATCCAGGTCATTGGAGGCTTTGACACAGTTCAACAAAAGCCAATAAAAGTGCTTATTAATGCCCTTTCAGAAAGTGACACTAAATGACTTTTTGCAGTACACACATTATATTTTCACATGTTTTTCTGAGCCTTTCTACGCCTAATGGTGGGAATACCACTTGGCATAATATGTTGCCCACTGTAGTCCTGTATTGCATGCTTCATCTTATCAATCTGAACCAATAACCTCGCAACTGGGAAGAACGGCGGCACTTGAAAACAATCAAACATTCAAAGCGTCCTCTAAAAAGTGCATTTTTTGCTCGTATCGTGGCTATACGAAGAGTTGGGTCACTTCCACTCGGACTAATGAGTTTGCTGGCAGCGTCGTTTTGTGTCTAATGACATCGTTGACACTGATGCTACATATTGGTTCACAGGCCTCTGGCAATCGCTCAGCAGCTGATGTCCTCACTTTGCCACCAGGGGCACACCGCCTGGCACGGTGGACTGACGCTTTTGGCAGGCCGTGGAGTAACCCGCTGCTACTGTGGCACAGTTTGCAGGACACATCAATTTGTCCCCGCTATTGTGAGAGACGATCTCTCTGGCACCGATCCAGAGCTCGCCGCCTCGGCCTCATCTGCATATCTTTGTTATCTGGTGCTGGTTCTGAAGGGGAGTGAAGGGGGGAGAGAAAGGTAGAGAGAGGGAAGATAGACGGAGGGATGACGAGTTTTGCCTCGCCATCTGGGCTCTGTTTCTTCAACGGCCACAAATTAAAACTCAACCTGTATGGAGAGGAGATGGAGGGGGGGGGGGGGGATAGAATTGTCAAAAGGCAACAATACTTCTAATCTCTTTCTCCCTCTGTGCGTTTTCAAAAGGGGGGTGCGGGTGTGGAGGGGAGGAAGAAAGGCGCTTTAATAATTAGAGGGGTAGAAAGCTCAAAACAGATGAAACAATGTCCCCCTCCTTTTTTTCTCCCCCTATCGTCTGTAATGACTCGAGCACTGATGGAGAGAGCTCTTTGAGGATGACATTCAAATGCTGACATTTGAATTATGTCTGTTTATCAGAGGGAGAATGGCCCGCCCGCTTTTGTTGTGCCTCCTTCTGCGTGCAGGCTCGCCGGTTGCAGGTACTCAAGCTGGCGGGTTCATTTTAATCACACGCACACATTGATACACACATAATGCATAATGGCTCATAGGAATCCTGAAGGGGGCAATTTCAGATGGTTTTGCAAAAGTACGGGAGAGTGTAGAGACAGTGTACACTAAAAAACTTTAATGGGTTTTATTTCAAGCATTTACAGCGGAAGAGCCATCAAATTGTAACAACCAACATAAAATCACTCATCGTCACTAATCCCCGACTGTATTGCCAGTTTATCTGCATGGCTTATTTCCTCGTGAGGACAAGCACGGACACCATTTTGTGGCGAAAAATGCTAAATTCCATCACAATCCATGTTAACCTTCAGGAAGAATCATACACTTAGGGGAGATAAAAATTTGCATGGGGAAGATTTATTGTCTATCAGTAAATGGGCTGCAATGCAAAACAAAGGCCACTCCATAGTGGTGTGGTCCCTCCTCGGCTGCTTGTCAAAGTTGGGATCTAAAATCGGGACGATCCATCACGTTGGCACATGAAAAATTATGGAATTCACCCCCGAAGGAAATGTATTCACGGGACGCGGGTGTAAATGGCTGTTTAACAAAGGCATTCAGAAGTCAGCGGTAAACGCGGGTCTGCAAGGTGTGCAAAAACCGAGAGAAAGGGTATAGGAAAGGGGAGAAGGAGGAGAAGGGGTGAAGGAGTGAAGAAGGGAGAGAGAGAACTGCACCCACCAATTATCAAGCGTACCATCTGAGGGCTTTTTCCAGTGCTGTGCTCCCCCCCTGCATATTACATATCACAAGTGAAATATTTAAACAAGCATATGTGAAGGAATTGAAATGTAACACACTGAAACGATCAGCACGATGGTTTGATTGTCATATGGAGCCCTGCTGAAGCTGCTGGGAAAAAAGTGGAAGGCAATTATATACATTTCTCCATTAATTATGGCAAGAGAGTTTTAATGTCCCATGAATATGGAATGCACCTATGAGGGCATCTTGAACTGTATTTCTGTATCAATTTATGGTCAGTGTATGTGTGTAATTGCATGAATATCATTTTTGCATATTTATATGAGAGCAGACTATACCTTGGTGTCTTTTCACTTGTCCATTTTTGTGTTTTTACCACTTTTCATCACAGGAGAAGATTGATTTGAACACGCTTTATAGCCATTCATGTCCATACACATCTACATTTTATTTCTGGGTTGTTCTTTCCAGCTGTGAAATTACAACTGCCACCACAGTTCACAGTAAACAACATCCTCTTGAGGGTGAGGTCAGCTCAGAAAATGCTTTCAGTGACAGGAATTGAGGAGAAAAGTGGCAAGAGAATGTTGACAGATTAACAAAGAATTGATACTGTGACATGGGTTACGCTCCAAAAAACACTAGATCCTACATTTCTCATAAAGCAGCATCTTCATTAGACACTCACACTAGGCTACAATATCGTCTCTATAGGTACTGCCTGGATCTTTTTTTTCTTATTTTAATGACTTTCCAACTTATGATACATTCATGTTGTGAAATAATGAGAACATTTTTAGGTAAAACACATCTATTTAGTACGTAGTTATAACAAAACATGAAACTGTCTGGTTATGACATGAAAAGAATCATGTCGAAGTGACAAAAGTGTCTAATTATAACAAGAAACTGAGCTTTTTTTTGAACATGATGACAGCAATACGAATCTTTCAAACTTGACACAGACTCGAGCTCAAGCTTAGATAACCCTGATGACATCACTATGACATCATCAAGGTTAGTTACTCAGACTTGTCGGAGCTTCTCCAGAACCACAGAGGACATTATACTGTTTTTATTTGCTGAGTAGAACAACTTCCTCACAAATAAACTGATCTTCATGAGTATTTGTGTTTTTTTGTGTGCTTGTTCTCCCATTGTGGTATACAGTATGTGTATGCAGCATATACAATAATATATCTGTGACTTTTCAATGTGACTTTTCAATGTCACATCTCTTGCATCGGCATCAGCATACAGTATATATCCTACTGTACTCAAAGTAAAACCATATGTTTGTCTTATAAACATAATTTTGCATATTTGTGTAGATTTTGGAGTGGAAGTTATATGCTCATGAAACAACTCAAAACTAAAGTATTTCTGTATGTATGCATATATATTATGTTTTTTGCATGTGTGCTTTTCATTCCCCTGCACTGATAGCACAGTCTCAACATTCACTATGAGAACCTGTATGCAAATCCCTCTCCCCTCCGGTGGATGAGCTGTATGATCACCATATTGGCATGTGAAAATAATATAGATTGGGAACGTGAGAGGGAGACCAAGTGGAAAATGAGATGATTGCTAAAGTATGTTCTGCCTGATAAACTGAAATTGCATTTGTCTAAGTGCTTGCAGGAGCCAGTCCATATAACCGTCTGGGTGTTGAAACTCCTTAAGGTGAATGTGAATAGGCGTTGCGCAGGACAATCAGGATATCCCGCAGGATGTACTTTTATTAGTCAAGCTTTTTCACCGACTCATTGTTGAGTTGATTTGAATTAAAAGCATTTCTTGTTTGTTTTCGCTAGCTTTAGCTGCTTGTAGTTTTTATTCCTCGCTCTCTCAGGGTGAGAAGGTCGTGCTCAGAATCCTCTCTGTGCCTCCCATCTCTCACGGGTAAAGCATTGTTCAAATATGTTTCCCAGCAGGCACGAAGACCCAGCATGCGTTGAGTGCCGCCTCATGTTCAGAGTCTTTCAGGGTAGTGGGGGAGCCTCGCTTGCCGGTGTAAAGTGGACAGAAGCTAAAAACATAAGCAAGGTATTTACAGTTCAGCCAAGTGTGGACAGTTAATTCAAAGGCTGCTTCAAGCGAGCCACCAATTCCCCAACTCCCCTTAGACATCATACATAAGCCTCACCTATTGTTAAAAAATAAGGCTCCAATGAAAAGACAAAAATGTGCAATATTGTGCAATCAATTATGTGATATAGCTTATTCCTGTATGCCATAGACTTCCATGAGTGACAAACTTGCATCAGGTGACATGTTTACTCATTACTATGAACATCAGCACTGCAATTTATTATGAGACAATCCCACATAAACCGTCCTTCTGCTAGAAATACTCACTAGAGGACCAACTGTGTATTCATCCACAGCTAAAAATAGTCCCCAACAATTACACTGTTTGCTCCTGTTTGATTAATGTTTGCTTCAAGCTACAATGCCCATCTGTTTAAAAACAACCTAAGAGGCATTTTGTACATGAAAAACATATTTGTGATCTGCTTTTAAAAACGTGCATCATCAGTAGGAACAAATGGGTTTGGGCTGAGTGCCAGATATTATAGGGCTGTACCCCGATTCATCATTATAAAGATTCAACTATTTATTCCTTTTTCTTTCATATAGACTATCTTCTAATCAGAAAATCCATTGGTCTGAGTTCCAGTGATGATTTCGACCACATTAACATGGTCGAATGCAACAGATTCACAGGAATGTATTTTTCAGCATTTGAAAAATCAATAAAAGACAGCTGCATATGATGAAAGATTGGAATTGCAGCCTATTTGAATTGTCAACATATAAAGTCGGACTACCATATGGATCTGTCAGAATAGTGAGACAGGCAGCACACATGTATTTCTGTTTCAATCAAGCTCTTGCATGCAGCCCGGAAATGAATAAACAAATAAAATATCTCTTCTTCAACAGGATAGGCCTACTTCTTTATTTCTGAATCTGAAGAAGAGTAAATTAACAAATGCAATTATGTAAGACTGCAATTACTTTTTGATAAAGACAGTAGGCCTGTTTTGAAATAATACTTTTCAACAGAGCAGACTTATTAGGCTACTGTATTCCTGTGATACCTATCAGTTTGATCCTGCTATTATACACACTGAATCTCAGTCGACTGATTTAACTCATCGATTTTCAGGAGGCAGTCTGACTACATACACATGTAAGAAGGTTGGAAAGAAGTTAAAACTGGGCAAAACATCTTAATGGACTTTGATGACAATTAGAAATATCAAAAGTAATGACCTTTGACCTCTTTTTAAATCATAATCTGGCCTTTTTTGGCACTCAAAGAGGGGAATTAAGATATCCCCTGCATACACATAAGTAGAAAGTAGAATTACCAATTTCTTTCACCAACAGTAGTTTACATAAAGCAGAAGGCAACACAGCTCAGTCATTTCTTAAACTTTCAGTAAAGTGTGAGTCTATAGTTTGCTAACCTACCATTTCTACCACTTAAAGTAACTCCACAAATACATCAAACTCACATGATGATAATTGTAAAATTCAATCATGAGGTAAATGGTCCTGACACGGCACAGCATCATGAGCATCAATGCCCAGAATCAATGATTTCATGTGGTGCTGTGACTGACAGCAGCTTTGTCGTCCAACACATGAGGTGTAATGTGTCATTTCCAAACAAACAACCCCTTCTCTTACAGGTTAGGGTCAAGCTCGGCTAAGGTCAAGGCCCCCGTACAACACCGGGGTTGTTGAAAACACACAACAGCCCCTTTGTTCTGCTGATTCCTGCTTGAGTGAACACGCTTTGGGTTGAGACTGCTGTTTTCATTTAGTTGTTGCTCCTGGGGCAGTTTTTTTTCCCTCTTCCTACTCCTCCCTAGATTTCATCGCCCATACACTGGGAGATGATTTTGTGAATGAAACCATGCATATCCTCACAGCCTTTATGATGGTAATGACTAGCAGTGGAGGAACAATAGAGGGAGAACGCTGGGATTCAGAGGTTACGGTTGTGGGAAACAGAGGAGGTGCGTGTGCGTGTCTGTTTGTGTCTGTCATTGATGGGTGAAAACCTCATATCTCCAATATGTCAACTCAGAAAAAAAAGAACAATTTTGCCTTTAGGATGCTGGCAAAATATTTTTTGACATAATCATTTTCATAAACCACAAGAAAACAAATAGATTTTCCATTTTGAGTTGAGAAAACTAAGTGCTCATTTGAACATTTTAGCATATTAGCATTTCTCAAGTATCTCAGAGTCTGACTGACATGAAAAATTGATTGATACATATTTTCTGCCACTTTTAGGCATAATTAAGATTTCTGCCACAAGTTAACAGAATCCACGCAGAATCAATGCTGCATATGATTTACAATGAGATTTGCTGACTTTGATTATTTTCACACAGCTGAGTCAAGTCAACTTTCCCACTCTTTTCAATTTGTATATGTTCCAGCGGTGAAACAATGTTTATGTACCAAATCAGGGTCTGTATTTCTTAATTGCCTCACAACAGAACGGACAGACTTTTTTTTTTTTTTGAGGGTAATGCATATTTGGCCCTATGTATAAGCTTAAGAGTAAAAACATCTGTTGACTATAACCTGGGAAATAAATACTGTCTCATCCAATATTTAGGAGAGCTTGGGAAATATCTTCAACTGTTAGGAGTTGCCAAACAATGATGAACAGACAAAGATGTGCAGAAGAAAGATGTAAATAACAAAACAATGACAAGCTTATTAAAGGAACTTATGTGTCATGCAAATAGGAATATATAAGCAGCACTAATGAGGGTGTGTAATCTTTATAAGACTTTTAAGGGGGCTACCCTAAAGTCCATTGAACAAGGCAGAGTGTCATGCTAAGATCAAACTTTGAATCACTCATACTTAATGACATGAGAGTCATCAATTTCATCACCTCTCATCTGTTTGGTGATAAATAACAACCTCAAAAGTGATGTTTCTTCACCCCTTTTTTCACCAGATCAACTTTATTATAAGAGATAAATGCTAATATTGAGAAACATTGCATGCTTATAGTGCATTCCCCCAAGACTGAATGAAATTAATAAGACATGAATGATTTTTGCCACACCCATACATGGCTCATATAGAAAGTCAACAAATCATGCAGTTGAAAGAGGAATTGGAGCGAAGAAGAAAGGAATCCATGTAGCATCAACGCTGCATGTGATGCATCTGACTCTGATTATTTTCAGACAGCTGAGTCAAGTTAACGTCCCCACTCTTTGAATGTGTATAGTTTGTGGCAATGTTTACTCACAGTCGACTAGCATATGGATATTTGGTAAATATTATTATGAAATTTAAGTCAGTCATATTTTTACTTCTACAGAACCACATATCCCACATATATTTACTCCAGTGTGTCATCATTTCTACAGTGGTGAAAGAAATATTCATGTTGTTTCTGCAAGATTTCGTAAATATATACATAACAGATCCACAATGTGTGTGTAAGAGTGTATTTGTGCATGTTTTATCGTCACTTATTGCATCTGCCCATATGTGCATCAAAGGGTCAAAGGTCATCATCGTGCTTTCGCTATCTGCCTGCTAGAGGTTTTGAATCCCCATCTGCTGAAAGCTAAACCTCCCTTTCTTCATGGTGTTAACGTCCCAAATTGCACAGCAGAAGATGTGTCAACACACAACATGCCTGGCAATGATCCCTTCGCCATGGCAACGACAAACAAGGAAAAATTCTATTAGTGAAGGGGTAGAGCGAGCGAGCAAGGGAGATAGATACTGCGGGAGAGAGTTGGCAGGGAGTCAAGAATGCCAAGCGTCCCGGCCGCCCCTGCACCCTGACAAAAGGGCTGTGACAATTAGGATGAAAAATAAGCCTGCTGCAGGATGTTGCTCTCTGCTGCCTGCCATCATTCAGGTGCCCTCAATGAAAATGCTCACTGGTCAGTCCACCTTAAAACGTGTCTTGAAATGAATCCTCATCTTTCCTTCTGCTGCAGAGGAATAAGGAAGGGTGTTTTTTACTCCTGAGGTAAAATCTAAAACCTGATTTAGTCCGTTTAACCTGCTGCCAGCTTCATGAAAGATTTCACATTCACACAATGTCTGTTTGATCTTTAATCCTCTGGTGCAAGAGGCAATGACTTTTTTAAAAATTTCTGGCAGTTTGTTTGAAATAAATGGAAGTAAAAAGGCTACAAAATGAAAAAATACCATCTACAGACACAGAACAACTGAGAATGAAGACGTCCTACAGCAACCATAGTACTGTTTGATTGGCAGGTGATAACTTGGGAGTGTATTGCATTGCAAAACCACAACAATGCATCAGCAAAAACAACAGCAACTCTTTCTGCAGCTGTGTTGAATACACATGTTGGTTATTTCTTTTACTGTCAACTAAAGTAATTGATCAAACATTTGCACAATTGTAATTTAAAGAGTTTTGCACTGTTGGTTTGAATTAATCATTAAACATTTTGCAGGTGTAGAAAAGTATTTATTTTTTATTTGTATGAAAATTAAGCATGTTAAGGGTTACTGCAACATTATCTTAAAACAACATGCATGACACACAAGTTATTTAAATAAATTACACGAGTAAATGCATTTTTTTCCACCCAATATGAAACTATAACATCCAAACATCTGGCAGTGCTCCTGTTACCAGACGGCTTTCCCCATGACACCGAGTGTGGCTGAAAATTGAGGGGCCGCCCCGGTTTAATCGTCATGTGATTGTTCGAGCATGTTACAGCTTCTAGGCACAGCTTATAGACACGGACCACACCGGCAGACACTGACACACACTCGTACAGACTTAAATGTACGCACATGCATGCTCACAGGTGTCCATATAGACACACAT
Organism: Scomber japonicus; assembly: GCF_027409825.1. NCBI lineage: Eukaryota > Metazoa > Chordata > Actinopteri > Scombriformes > Scombridae > Scomber > Scomber japonicus. The sequence continues at coordinate 5,642,620 of NC_070601.1, forward strand.
ACTGTATGTAAAAGCTTCTGCATGTCGGGGGGGAAAGTTTTAACAGCTCTTGCAAACAGATTAGACTGATTTCACCACATCATTGATCTTGACACACAAGATTAGCCAATCAACAAGCTGTAAATCCATCAACTGTAAGCATATGGTAGGAGCGCCAAAGTAAATACTGACTTTTTATAAAGAAAATATACAGTTTTTCCATTGTAACAAGGGTTAGGCTAGCAGTCAACTGTGCTTGTGTATGCTGTGTGTGAATTGTTGATATCAGTTCACCAATGAGAGGAGGCCTTGTTAATCCTTCACAGTAGGTCAACCACTCAAGGAACTGCAGCCATTATCGGCTTTAGCTTCATTTTATTAAATCACTCACCACATCCCTGTTGTGTGTTAATGGGCTAATTTGTACCAACACTGAGCAAAGGATACAATCAATGATATGGTTTTATAAGGAGGCTTAATCAGATAACAACTTTGTTCTAGCCGGTAATTAGAAGCAGGAGTCAAGCTGGAAGAGTCTTTGCCCCGGTGCACCGTGGGAACAGGGGTCTGAGGTCAATTTCAAAATTAGTTAAGCTTGACGGGCCGCCACTGACCTGCACAGGTGCTCCCACTTCCCCTGCTGCTCTGCACTTCCTCTCGCCGACCCCGCCACCCGGGGGTCACAGACACTGGGCCCCAGTCTCCCTGACTTTCCCCCCCTCATCCCCGCCTCCTCCGCCCTGCTCCCCAGGACCAGTCTGGATCCATTAGCAGAACCAGGACAAACCCCAGGCCTGCTGAGAAGACCAAAGACCACCATAGGGCTAATGCAAAGCTTAAGCACATTCAGCAGACAAACATATACTGGCTAAGTGTTTGCACACCTTGTACTGTAGGTATGCATTGCTCAGTGAACTGTATTGTTGCTTCGCACGCAACTGCAGTTTGGTAGCTAATCCACCACTGAAGAATACTGATCTAACATCAGCTACAATTTAACTTTAATCTGTTTTTGCACACATAAACACAAATTTCCCTCCCTCCCTTCCTTTCACCTCCCCTCTGCCTGCTGTCTGTACTCTCAGTATGTTTTTTTGGAAAAGGGGGGGGGGGGCTGGTTGTTATTGGCGCGTCCGACCGAGAGAAGAGAAGCTAGGCCGTTGTTTTTGAGCCCCGCTGCGGTGTGGCCTCCTGCTGCTTGGCCTGCCATGTGTAATTAAACATTTGGCCTCCACAATTACTCAGCAGTGTACACATGCCAGTGTCGGGCCTTGCAGAATATGCATTTCAAAGAGTACCAATTCCCTTAAAAGTACAGCAAGGAGGGGAGAACCTTTGGGGTGGGGCAGGAGGGGTTGAAGGGGAAACGGGGGAAGAAGGAGGAGGGCGAGATGGGAGGTGTCCACAGGGATGGACTGATTAGAAAAGAAATTAAACTTGAAGTTGAACTTGAAAGTGGGCGAGACCATGCAGTAGATGTTTGGCGGGAATTGCTAACATGAAAAGCCAGTATGCAACCAATTCACCATTTCTCCATTATCATCGTTGAGTCTGACAACTTTCTAGCATTGACAAAGGCATTTTTTTCTAATCCGCTTTAACTTCAAACTTCAAACAAAAAAAGTTTACAACGCATCGAAAATGGAGGCAAGCACTTCAACAATAAAATTAGTTCTAATCTAACTGAAATCTAAGATTCAGGTGGACTGTCCTATACTCTGTTGCCCTCATTAAGCCCCGCCTCTTCATAGGTACCTCTTTATGTCAGTGGAGCCACATGGCCGCACTGGAAAATGTGATATGGTGGAACATCTCAACATCAAAACCATCTTGGTGCTGCCACTGGCCTGCTGTTTACCTCCCTGCCAGTAATGAAATTCACACGCAGCCGTCGTCTGACAAGAGAACGCCTCTGAATTTATGCAAGCACATACATTAACATTTGACATTGTGTGTCCACGGGTGAAAAGGTTCTAAATTGCAACCTGCCATTATAGAGAGAAAAAAAGGAAATAAATAAATAACAGCAAACAACCAGTCAAACAGCCGTTCTCGTGTTGCCCGAACGCTATGAGCCGAAACAGACGCTCGCATGTGAAGACTGGGCTTGCATTAATGGAAAGAAGAAGCATAAATAAAATAAATAACTACTTCTTTAAGACTATTTAATAAGACTATCTCACCACCTGGTTGTGGGCAATTCTCAAAACATTTACACTCCTATAAAAAGGTGCACTAAAAGAAGTCAAGTCTGATATTTGACCTTTTTCAACTTGACTTGAGGAAAACCAAAACCTTCATAGACTTACATTCAGGCAAAATACTGTCACAAAAGTCTTGATTTTGCCTTCAGTGGAGCAGCATTGGACAAGCAGCAGTGATAATGGAGAAGCAGCCACATAATCAAAAGAGCACTCCTGTAAGGTAACGCTGGTGCACAAGTGGACACGGTGTCAGAATCTTAACTCCAGTGCTGATTTTGGCATTTTATTGTTGCCTTTTAAGGGTCATATAAAGTTCAGAGCAATCATACCTGCCAGAGCTTCTGACATTGCTAATATACGTCATGATTAGGGTGAGTAAACAACATTCCCTGGGTTTTTTGTAATCTGCCTCTCAGTTAATAATTAGTTTTCAAATGTGGATGCATTGCACATTTTATTACGTATATATCCTATTTGAAATTGTAGACACATTTGAAGATGACAGTTGCATTTAAAATGTACAGTATATTGGGTTAAAATGCACTTATTCAGATTTTGAAATTCTCAAATATGTAATAAACACTCATTATGATCAGACTCATCAATAAAATCTGTCAAGGTTTTGATGTAACTGACAAATACGGTTTTAACATCCATCTATCCATCCTCTACTCCTCTACTCTAACTCTTTATAACCTGTTTGACAACTTAAGGAGAGCAGGTAACAAAAAAACTTGAATTGAATTTAACGGAAATCAATTTGCGTGTGGGTATGACACACATAACGCTGTTGTCTTGGATTCTATTCTTTCAAAGTATTTTTAACATGACCTTCAGGGACCTTGACTGCGCTGTCACGCACCCTTCAACTTTGTATAACCCAGTCGGAGCTTCCCGGAGACACTAAATCTCCTCATGAAATGACAAACCAGCAGCTCAGGCGCCGGCAAGAGCAACCAGACAAATGCGACACCCGCCGCAAACACCGTATCATGACTTGAGAAACAGCACACTGGCATCCAGCTGTCACTCAGACTCTCTGAGACTTGAAATACCTCACCGTTCTGCCTCTCTCACAAAATAAAAAACCCCTTTTCCTTCCCCTCTGGTTTGCCAAGACATGTGAATCTGCCACTTCTCTCTTATTGATAAGCCTTGACAAAAGTCTAAAGTCAGTGCAATAATGCAATAAGCTGAGGCAAACAGAGAGCAGTTTGAGCTCAGAGAGACACAGAGGGGAAGAGAAGGTAGAGTTGGATTTTCGAGGATGTGTGCAGTGAGAATGAGAGGAGACTAAGCTCCCCATCTCTCTGAGAAAAAAACAGCACACAAACATTCATCCTCAAGAGTCCCCCGTGAACAATGTGGAATTTAAAAGAAGAAACCTCTCTGCCAGCCCCTTGTCAGTGCTGAAAGCTACCAACACGTCGTGGAGACGTTGGCAGCACCACCTGCCTGTGAGGCCCCAGTATCCCCTCCTCAGCCTCTTGTGTGCCATAGAGGTGCCTGTGTCCATGTCCCTCTATTGTGGCGTGGACTAGAGGGGGTATTGTGAACCTTGTCAACAGCGCTGCCATCTCCGTGCCAGCTGGCCGGGTGTGAGTGGCGAAGGGGGCGAGGGGGGACCGAACAATGCAAAGATCTGTGCACAATGGGCAGCCGTGGAAAGGCGGCATTGTTCCGGCATGATCGGCCATGCCAGCTTCCCCGTGCCGACGCCGCACAAAAGCAACAACTCGTTAACGTGGGCTACCTCGGTTGAAATTTTTACCCACGAGCGCTGGTTTAAATTTGAAGAAAAAAAAAGTGCACGAGATATGTAGAGCAAGGTGCACCTTTTCATCGGCATGGTTTCCATTTTCTCACATACACAGATATCCCTTCACCCTGCAGCCTTACCCAGCACCAAAGTCCTTCTTTTGAAATCAAAGAGTGAAAGAAGGGGAGGAGTGGCTTTAAGGGAACGTCTGGAATCCATCTGAGATTGAGAAATCCGACCATCATGGTTGGATCCAAATGAATGAAGCAGGCCTGGGTAACACACTCCGACACGGCCTTTCTCATTTTCTAACACCCCAGCCATGTGGTCCCGGGGTTCTGCCAGGAAAGCATGTCACAGCTCATCACAGTTACAAATGAATATTCATGCAGTGGAGGGCGCCTCCGCTGTGTGTGTTAAGTATTTACGTGTGTGTATGAGTGTTTTTTCAGCCACAAAGACAAAAAAAAAAAATTAGGAATGACTACATGTGTGTCAATGTGCGAGTTTACAGGCAGGATATCGTAATAGTGAATCGCAGGCAGACGCCCAGGATGCTGCCACAGGCCTCTGCTTCCGACATGGCCGCCGCTTGTAACACACGGCGCGGCTCCCAGTGGCTTGCTGGCCAAACACAGCCTGACTAAGAGTCAGTGTTGGCTGGAATGTGAGGTCTCACACACTGTCTGGATGCAAAGACACACATAGACAATCACACACATACGCACACACACACACACACACACTCATGCACAGGCTGCCAAAGCTCCACAGATGTCCTGGCTGTTGCTGCATGTGAGTCAGCGCGGGCCGAGCTTGAGGTCTGGTGTGAGGTTTCGGGTGCGAGGATTGAAATGCAAGGCAGGTGCACTGTCACATTAGGCCTCCAGGACTTTCTGATGCCCAGATTGGCCCCTGACCTCTCAAATAACAGCAGGCTTGCCATTTCAAACACTGGAGGGTGACACAATTCATGAAGAATTTTAAAAAAGGAGCAATGGTGAAAATTTCAAAAGCCACAAAACAAGTCTGTAAAGATCCTTTTTTAACTCCCAGCTATGAACTTTCGAGCTTTCTCACTTGAAATCAAACTACAGTCGTGATACCAAACGACAACTCTCATATCGCTGAAATAGTTGTCCCCACAGTGACTAGATTAGCATTGTGGGTAGCATCATGCACACCACCATGAATGTGAGATGTGGCATGATTAACAGGATAGCTTATCATAAACCTACTAGAAGCAGCAAGTTCACACCGAATTGAGTGACGACTATATCATTTGAAAAATCACATGATCACATTTATGTTCTGTGAAATATTTCAACTCCTCAGAACTTTACACTTGATTTTTGAACAAAGTCTGATCACCCAAAACTGGAAGAAAACTCTCAAACTTCCCACTCATTGTCCATTTCAGTCATTAAAGAGAAGTGCGTGTTTATTCAGAAGAAATATATTCATCTCAGCAAGTATGTCCCCCATTATGTGGTGTTATTACCCTCAACATTACCTCCTTTTTAGCAGGCAATCATAACTGAGATGATGATGGCTACAACAATAAAGTAATTGCCCATAGAGTACCATTCATTTATGGACAATTGATTTTTAGCGTAAAAGGTGAAGTGTGCAGAAGTCAGTTATATAAAACTAGAGCAGTCTTTACATGCAAGAAAGCATTAAAAATCTGCAGCTTAAGCACTCTATAAAATTAATAAACTCTTCCAATCAGAACAGTTTGGCTATCTGAGTGATCTGTGGTTTACTCACACAGGTGTTTTCACTTATTTTGGCTGATTAGAGCTCCTCTCAGGACTGTGTGGGCGTGCACCAACTCCACTTGATTGACATCTTGCACCTTTATGACTTGGTGGAATTAATCTTACAGATACAACACATGCTACTCGTGCTCAAACATAAACAGTCAAATAAACATAAAGATGTGAAAGATAAAATTTAATTATCCAGATACTGGCTTATCATGTTGAAAATTATTATTATTATTATTTTTAGGTTTGTCCAGCTTAGCCATTGTACAAGTCATCTCTTGTATAAGACTGATAGAGATTCAGTGCCACCTCATCTGTCCTGTGCACAAGTGGACTATCCGCTATATTGGTGTGCTGTATTTGGTGACCACATAATCCCTATTTTAGCACCACCTGATACCAGCCTGAGAAGAACTCTAATTAACCACTTACTGCAAACACCACTAGGGTTATGTTGAGTTCATCCTTGGAAGTTGTGTGACGTGATATTTGTTATCTGTGCTGGAGTTAGGGTTACATAGTTTGTTAAAATACAGTATTTTTCTTTACTTGGTAATTAAGCTTTAGTCATTTAATCTTATGTCTTAATTATATATAATATTTTATTCTATCATATTATATTGGTCCCTAATAGCATCCATATACTGGTGAATACTGTTCATAGGGTCCACATGAGGTCTCAAATGAATATTTTTCTATTTCTATCTCCAAAATGTGGAAGCATGTCTTACATAGTATCATTTTATTTCAGGCTCAATAACATGAAATAAATCAGATCACTCCAACAGTTAAGTGCAGTTTCTCATAAGTGGCTATTCTGTGAAAGAGCAATAAAGGCAACATAATGATATTTAATGGGTAGATTCATACAGCAAGATAGCCTCAAACACACCTAAATGCTCTCATAAAAGTTTCCATTTGTTAGATGAAATGTATAATGCAGCTTTGACAAAGTGTACAAGATGTTTGATTCTAGAAAACTGCAAAAGTAACACACTGATATATATATAAACTCTATTTGTCACATTGCTTTGAGAAAAATACCAAAATGTTCTGTACTCTTGTTTTTTTTTCAATTTTCTAAACGCTTGCAATGAGACGACAAAAATAACAGTAAGTGATGCGCCTACGGCACACAGGTTACAAGCCGCCTTGGCAGAGAGTGAGAATGACGACTCTGACGAAGCCTGGAGTACAGGTGTCAATGTGATTAATTGCACCGGGGAGGAGAATTAGCAGTCTGCTAATCAGGTCGACCAAACAAGGAGGGAAAATTAAGTTTTTAAAGTGTTAGTTTTTCTTACAATCACGGCCTGATGGAACAACAGAGGGAAGTTTGTTAATGGCTCATAAGTCCATCCCTGTGGACCAAATTATCCTGAAGGAAGCTCTCTGTTTGCAGAGTGCCAGCTCATATTCTTCAGAAGGGGGCAAACACCCACACAGCGTCTAGTGTTCAAACTATCGAGCGATTGGTAAATTGGAAGCTCAGCCATGTGTGGAATATATCTTTGTCGCAGATAGACTTCAGTGAGCTAAGAAATCCCAGTCAAAATTAGAAAATGTCTTCACCTTAATAAAAGAAAAACAAACTTTAAGCTCTGGCCACACATTAAACAGGAAATGGATTTCACATCCAATCAGGTGTGGACATTCATTTTCATTTTTTTTTTGCTGCCTTTCATTTATGAAAACAACTTCTTAATAATGACTTCTGACACCTGGGTGATGAATGATAGAAAAACAACCAGTGTCCCTCAAGCTCAAGCACCATTTCTGGGATCACTGCCTTGTGTGTTTTTTGCGTGCTTACACCAATATATGTGTGAGAACATCTGGCCTAGCATGAAGAGAGGGCCAGGACTGGACCTGCAGACATTTGGGGTCAGTGAAAATGGCCTTTACTCATTTTCCCTCTGGCTGAATATTTAAATTCTCACTTCCTCTATCGGAGGGATTTGCTCCTTTCACACCTGCCAGTGTTTTGCCCTTGAATGTAGAAACATGATCTATCGCTCTAGCATGCGATTTTGTTCACTAATGAAAGCAACACTTGCATCTACAGACCCAGACAATACATGTAGAGAAAAAAACCTCACAAATCACAGACCAATTTACATATTTTAGAGAGTAATAAATGTGTAAACAAAACCAGGAGAGCTATGCTACTGTTTTAACTAAAGGCTGCATACTGACCACAAGGAATTGAGTCTTTCATATCCACAAACACAAGAACAAAAAGCACCAAACTAAAGCAGCAGCTGACAGTAAATACACCATTCGTCCTCTTTTTGTGTTAAATGTCAATTCTGACTTAAAGACTGGAGTCAATTGAATGCCATTCATCAGCGCGGTGTACGAAAATAACAATTATTTCTCATTCAGCCTCTTACCGGCATTCCTCAGGGACGCAACAAACAAAGAGAAGCTGACCACGCTTTAATATTTTAAACTGTATTGACTGCAACATCTCAAAATGAATTTCAGACTCTCAATAAACCACCTTCAAAGAAATTGATTACGTGAAATATTGATGCTTCATCAGGTGAGTGAAGGGTTTATTGATGCTGCATCAGGCTAAGCCAGGTTATGAATTTTCTTTCAAAGTCACTCGCATAAAGTTAAATAAAAGTAGACTTGATTATTTCCTTTAGTTTTTTTTTCATATTGACATGTTCAGATATACTTTAGGTTCTTTAAGGTTCTTTGTTCATTTGGGAAACCTAATTTGAAGGTGTAGGGATGAAAATAGAAGTTTCTCAGATATGTAGCGCATATTTTGTTCAAACTCTGCAACTACAGAATAATTTAAATTCTTATTGTATTTTTGTGTTTGTTTCATGTTGCAACTGGTTTCATGATGTCTGGAAGTTACCAAAGCTAATAACTGTAAGTATAAGGCTGAACCAATTAGCTTTAAAAAGAAAACTACAGATGTTACAACTGCAGCTGATAAATAGCCTTTGTATTTTGATAGTTGGTTTTGACCTAACACACCAGATGGTTTACTTTTTTACACAGAACCACCTAAAATCCATCCATCCATGGAAATTGTTTGGAAAAGAGCAGACACTTTCAAAATAAAATACTTGGCAGGTGACTGGATGAACCATCTGTCAATCATCATCTATCACCGTCTTCCCGTGTGAGGCAGCTGGATTCGTGGTTCGTGGCTCGTGTTGCGTAAAAATTGAAGCCTGACAAGATGGATTCTCGCGTGATCTTGTGAAGTCCAGAATCCAGCTGCCTCGCACGTAATAAACAATAATGAGCTTCAGTTTTCATCTGGAATCAACCACACATGGACTGAGATCTACAAACAAGGACTCCATCAAACCTCTACATCAAGACAATTATAGTGGAATTGAACATCTGGGGGGGGGAATAGCTTTTTTTAATTTAATTTTTTAATGTCAGCATCAAGTCACCATTCCTGAACTTTCAATAAACCTTTTAGAGTAGTTAAAACCCAAACCCAGAAACCGACTTCCTGTGCCCTGATAGGCGACCTCTTGATTCTTAAGTGTTGTCTAAACACCTGTGAGAGAAATATTAAGTTTGACTTCCCCATTTCTGTACACAGTTGACTAGTGTTTCTGCAAGTCTGTTGAATGTGGTCAGTGAATGCACCAAAACAGGAAACACATGCTTGAGACAGCAAATATTGGTAGGGAAGCGTTACGTGACTGTACATGTTTAAGTCTGGAGTTTGGGTGACGTAGAAAACATCAAACTTTGACACCAGGTAGTTGGTTAGTTTATTACCTTAAGCAAGTAGTTCTAGTTGCCTAAACATAGCCAACACATTAACCATTGATGTGCCAAAATGTATTAATTTTCTGCTGAGAGGGGCACCAAATGAGAAAATGCCCATTTCGTAAGGCAATGTCAGATTGGAGGACATGTTGACTATTTGCTTACACAGGTGGAGTTTCCATTCCTGCACCCACATTTGAAATTGCCGCCCTGATACCTCCGTTCACAATAACATTCAACCGCTAGATTGTGTCACACCATTCAAACATAACACCACACACTAGTCTATGAATGAATCCCTTTACAGCCACTTGGCGTTACTCCGCTCGTCCCCGGTGACGTTCCTCTCTGCTCCACCCATTCCACTCTGTCTCCCTCTTCTCTCAACCTCCTTTTTCCTCTCTTTTCATTCAGCGTAGTTTTACCCCCCCCCCCCTTTCCCTCCACCCTACCCCCCATGCCTCCAGCCACCGCCCACCTAACTGACTGTCTGTGTGAGGAGAAGGGGTTTCCTTTTCTTTCCCCGAGACCAACGGGCGAAAGGAAGAGAGGGGTGCGCAGGCAGGACATGAAACCTCTTCCCAACCGTCTCGCCCACCCAGGCCAAAGCCTCTCAACTCACAGGCCCTTCAGCAGGCATTTTCTAGTGCTGTGAATTTTTGTGCAGGTAAAGATTAGCAAAGAGCCCTCGGCAACAAAGCATTCAATCACATTCAAGTAGGGCCCTGTATCAAATGCGCCCTCCACCTCCACCTACTTTAGGAGTGCAGGTCTTTCTTCTCGTCTCCCTTTCTACTCTCTTCTTCTCTCCTCTCTTTAGCTTGGTCAGACTGAATTGCCTTTGAAACAGGCATCTCTACACCCCCCTCCCTCCCCCCCACCACCACCATCACCACTGCTCCCCTTCATCTCTTGTCAATCTGAGAAAGCCAGGAAATGAACGCTCTTTGTGGGATTAATTAATAGCGGGAGCTGGTCAGCGCACTAGCAGAGCTGTAATTGCTACTCAGACTCAGCAGAGGGAGGAGGAGGAGGAGGAGGAGGGGGAGGGTGGGAGGAGAGGGGTATGGTGGGGTGGGTGAAGAAAAAGTTTGGGTTGCAGTTTTTTGGAGTGCGGAGGGGGTGTTCCTGAGCGCTTTGAACTGAAGGGCTCTGCTGCAGTGGATTAAAGTGAGAAGAGAGAGATAGAGGAGGGAGGAGGGGGGGGCGAGGGAGGTGGGGGGCTTTGAAGTCTGCTGAGAGGTCTAGAAGAAGAAGAAGTGAAGTTGGGTGGTAGAAATTCTGTCTGGCAACATCAAACAGTGTTATCGCCCACTTTCACCTGTTGACACTCTAGGGTGAAGACACTAGATGCGGCACTATACGAGCTGCAAGGCTCCACGTTTTCTTCTCTCCCTTCCTCTCGTTCTCTCCTCATTCTAAATATCTCAGCTGCAAGAGGACGCCGAGATGCAGATTTGTGTTTTGTTCACACGTGGGTTGATTCAACTCCTCGCATCTGAAGTTATCCCATTTACTTCCTAAGAAAATGCGAAAATGCCGCCTTCCTTTCATCTGAACTCTGAGGGTCAAGCCTAGCGTGTGTGAATATGCGCCGGTATCGTCAGATTGTACCCCCACCCCCTCCAACCACCACCACCACCACCACCACCACCATCCTACTCCCACACAGAGGCAAGTTGAAAGATTCAAATTTTTAGATTAATTAGATTCATTAATTTTAAAGGAAGTAACTTTATTTATATATCAGCTTCAACCGAATAAATCCAGACAGACATTAAAACACATAATAAAGTCAAAGTAGAAAAATTGCACAAAGAAAAGTTGAAGTAAATGCGTCTCTAGCTGCTTTTTTAAAGGTGTTCACAGATCTTAAAGGCAAAGAAGGGAGAGCTCCAAAGTTTAGGAAACCTCAAAAGCACAGTCTCTTTTAGTGTTAAGCCTTTAATTCAACCAGCAAATCCCGATCAGAGGATCTCAGAGAGCTGCTGGTGATGCAGGGCTGCAGCAGATCTCTAATGCAGGCAGGTGGCAGGTGTCGAACTCTACAGGTGATCACAAGAACTTTGAATTGTCTTCTGAATTTGACGCTGAGTGGAGCCCGGTGGAGTGCAATCAGAATCTTTTTCACACGAGACCTTTTTGGAGGACACGGTCGAGAGTTTATTAGCCACATTTTTGGCCCACTTGTTAACGATCCAGAGATGTTTTGCTGAGCCAGGTGAAAAAAGGGAGTCACGGTAGTCAAGATGGGACGACATAAAAGCATGAATTAACATTTTCATTCCTGCTTGAGACACAATGGGGCTGACTTAAGTGTGCGGTTGATTGTGAAAGGTCATCCACTGATTGCTTGAACACCTACTGAATTTTAACACTTGCAACAAATGCAAGGGTTTTACTTATTAATTATTTATATCGTTATCCTTTTAATTATAACAGGGTGAGGTCTTTTGGTGAGGTTTAAAACTAAACTAAACCCCAAATAGATAATTAATAACTGTCAAATCAAGTACAGTCTGTTAATTTTATTGTCTAACTTTCATATTTAGTTTATTGAGCACTCATGTATTATTATAAAGAGAGTAGATATATGAATTGAAAGTTGTATTTAAAGGTCTGATGGATTTAGGAGTGAGAAAAAAGGAAAAGAAAAAGTATCTTATATTAAAAACCAAAGCTAACCCATTTTTATAGTTATACTAGATTTTGATGATTCATTTCATTTAGTTGCAGAAACCTTAACCGTCTAATACAAGACACAATCTTTTTTTTTTTTTCATTTAAAGCTTTTACACACACACACACACACACACACACACACACACACACACATTCACTTCAGTCCACTCATGTTCACGCCTCCTTGAAAAATGAGGGTTTATGTAAATTTTTCGAAAAACTTTGCAAATGGCCGTTTTTTTGTTTTTTTTTGCTGAGCTGCCAAATTAGTGCTGGAGCGCCCATGCGTACGCAGACTTAATCATCAATAATCTTTTCATTTCTTGCAAGAGATTATTCAGCTGGGCCTGGGTGAATGTGCTCTGACGCTGCATTCACACATTAGAAAACACTTCTAATGCACTTTTGGTTACTATTGTGTCTTTAGTCCCTTTTGAGTTCAAATCAGTTTGAAACACAGCTTTTTATTGAAGGAAAAAAAAATCCAGAATTTTGATAAGTAATGATCAATTTCAGTGAACTATGAATATATAATTAGAATATTTTCTGAATTAGCCCACATAAAGTGCCATTAGGGTTAAATGAGCACAGCCTGCTGTTCATTTTCCTAGAATAATATGACTTCTATATACTGTAATTATTTCAATTTGAGGTTTCTCTGAGTTTTTGGTCATTGTTAAAGATTGCAAATTCATTCAATTGCTTTTAAATAAACTGTAAAAAATTAGAAAACAATCTAAAAAGCAACATAGTTAACTTCATGATTTGTTACTGTGTCTTTTTGAAGCCACAGTGTTTGGAAATGTTAGATATTTGGTGGAGGAGTTTATTTGTGCAGTCTCTAATCAGTTGTAACTTCACATGACTTAATAATCAATTCAAACAAACAATAACACCTTTTTAAGCCCCATAAAGAAAAACACTATTATACTAAACATATTGGAAACCTTATAGGCAGAACCTTACTGAGAACATCCCACTTTTAAATTCATCAATAGACAAGAAAACACATATGTAGGCCTATACTGTACATACATTTTAAAATCCAAACCGTGTGTTGTAATATCACAGGTTACAAAGATACACACTCAATCCATTTGTTTTTCCAAGTTTTAGATAAACACGGGTTGTGATCACGCTGACAGTCGTCTGCAGAAAATAAATAGATCAACTGTGTGCAGCTCATGGGAGTGGACAAGTGCAAATGAATACCCTTAAAGTCAAAAATATGCACTGGACGGAGAAATCGTATGCATATCCAGTGAAGTGAGCCCCCATTCACTCATCCATTATACTAGCTTGGCACATTTTAGAAACGCACACACACACACACACACACACACACATATGCATATACGCACACACTGGACAGACAGTATTCAGGAAAGAGAGAGATGTAGTCAGGGGGGAAGAGGTGGATGTGGGTGGGTGGGTGAGGATAGGGAGGGAGGGTGGGGTGGACAGTCAGAGGAAAAGAGTGATCCTTGATTTTTATGCAACGCCTGTTCAAAATTCAACTATCCTTGAGGCACGCTTGTGCAACACTTTGCTGATGTCTGGAGGCCTGTAATTGTGCACACACATCAATTATGGATCGGGGCTCTGGTACTCTTCGCCTCGTCCTCCGCCGGCTCCAATCAGAGCCGGGCTTGTAGCCGGTCGCGCTCTCCCTCTGTGCTTTTTGGGAGCAGTTTGATTACAGGTGTAGCACCTTGTTAGACCAGTGGATGGAGGGAGCTGTTTAGGAGAAATGGCGGGTCCCTTTTTCCTTCTCCTTTCACTCACCCTCCTTTTTCCTGTCCGGATGAGGGGCATGTTGGTGGGTGGGTGGAGGGAATTAGGGAGGAAAGAGGGGTGGAGGGAATGGTGGTGGTGGTGGTGGTGGTGGTGGAGGGGAGAGGGGGGGGGGGTTTGCGTCTGATTCGGCCATCACATCCCGCTAACAATTTCTGTCAGGTCCCTAGAGGTTCCCTAATGAGCCCCACCGACACGGCCGAAGGCGAGATCCCCGCGCCGGCCCAGTGAAGTGAGAAGCCAAAAGATCGGCACCTAGCAGCCTTGCAATTATTAATCAGACTTCTCTCTTTTTTTTTCTCCCTCTTTCCCTTTTCACTCCCTCTTTTCACTCACTCTCTCCTTTACTCTATTCATCAGTTAGTCAAAGTGTTCCCCACTTTCTCTCTCTCTCTCTTTTCCTCCCCGATAGGTGCAGTGGTCTTTACATGCAAAAACTTCACTGATTAAAAAAAGAAGGGGAAAAATCCTGGGATAGTCACAAAAAAAGAGTTTCTTACCATGTAACAGTGCAGCATAGGTGTAATAGTAGAGAGAAAAAAAGACTTTGATCTAATATGGATTGTGTTAGTTTTGCTAGTTTTAGCATGCACCTAATAAAAAGGGATTAAAACAAACTGTGCTCCATTTTTCTTCTGGGCTTGACCACACCATAGCCTGAAATCTACACAGACAGTCTTCCAGTCCTCCACTACAGTAACTCAAATACTGTACTTCCATATTTTTACTTCAGCATCTCCATTTGCTTTGTAAAATATTGCACTTTTTACTCCACACTCTGCATTTATCTGATAACTTCAATTACTTTTTTTTCTGTAATTTGTAGATTTTATACTTTAATTACCCATCAGTATATAAATCAATTCAAATTAGCTTTAGTTGGACATCTAATGCTCATAAATTTAAAATAATGCTCATAAATGGATGCATTAGTAACAATAATCTATGTTCCTGTATTATGAGTAGTTTTACTTTACTTAAAATACATTTAGCTGATACAGTAATACTTATGTAGTTTTACCTTTACTTATAATGGAGTGCTTGTTTACTCAACTAAAGGATCTGAATGTTTCTTCCACCCTTTTTATTATTGGCAAAAATTATTCTCTATTATCTACTGGAAAAAAAAAAAAAAGCTCAGCAGGAAGTCTCACAAAACCTTTCAGAAAAGTTCTCATTGTTAATATGGATTCTTTGTCAAAGGGCAGAATGATGTTAAATAATTATTAATTTTTTCCTTATTTAGTATATTGAGATATTTTAACACACTTATTAGGGGTTTAATCTGCCTTACATCTACCCGAGAAACTTTTAAGCTCTCTAAAATCCTCTCTCAATGACATAGTTTAGTTCAAAATTAATATCCTGTTGTTTTGTGCATGACAGAGTCCAAGCCCCAGCTAATTAATACGTAGCTTTTAACTTATCTAATGATTATTCAGATGTTACTAATTATATTGTTCTCTTGCAGCCTGATAGTGAATCTTGTTCTGATAGGATACCAGGGGTTGACAGCCACTATTGTGCTTGACAGCTGATTGATACTGTAGCTGCCAAGATGGATGAACATAGTAGACTACTGGGCCAAAGAGATGAATAATAATAGATTTAATCCATGTTTTTAAAAAAATAGAGTAATTTCTGGTGCAGGTTTGAATGGGAAATTTGACTATCTTGTATCACTTCCTCTCTTTTATAAGTGATAGGTACAGTGCTCCACAGTCTTACACGTAGTATTGGTTTTGGAAAAAAAAGAAACAAAGAAGAGATGGTTAAGGGGATAAAGAGCAAGTGTCCAGGTGCCACTTTGAGCTAACACCCCCCCCCCCTCGCCTCCACACCACTCACTCTCCTGTATCCATTAAACAGACCCATTAACAGCAGCATAATGTACAGGGTCTATTTTGTATGAGCCCGGTTTGAGCATTCACACACACACACACACACACACACACACATATGTATATATACACTCTCGCCCACACACATACACACTTTTATCCCTCCATGGAGGAAAAAAAAAGGGAAAGTTGCTTCTCTAAGTCTGCACTGACTTGGCCCGAGGCGAAAGCTGACCTTTGCACCATAAAGGTGAAAAGCTCTGTTCTCATTGGTTTGAGAAAAATGCCTCCAGAAGTAACATTTTTCCCTCTTCACATCTCATCTTTTCATCAGTTATTGTGTTTTTTTCTCTCTCTCTTCTATGCCCCCTTTCTTTTCTCGATTGAGTGAAAACCTCCCGTAGCCTCCCCCAGCCTGCCCCCTCTGACCCTGAACCCCCTCACCAACACCTCCTCCCGTCTACTTTCCTGACAGGCCCTGATGTTGCTGTAACATTTTTATCACCGGGCGGCTGCACACACCTAGGAGCAGTGCAGGATGGAGCGTGTACTGTAGCTCGTGGGACGAGGAGGGAAGATTGAGTGTAAGTGCTTGCTGAACAATGTTCCAGGTATTCCTCGGGAACGGCCGGGGTCGCCGCTTCGGGGTCAAGTTCACAACCTCGCTAAGATGTGAATTGTTGACCCCGACCTGGGTGAAATTATATATATATACACCCCTCCCTCCCCCTCCTCAATGAGACAGGAAACATAAATAACGATTGAAAAAGCAGCTTAAGGAATAAATGAGCTGCATGTGTTCTTGTTTTGATCTGCTGCTTTGTCATAATATTGAAATGCTGGTGCAGTAGGTGTGACACATTTCATGTTTATTGTCATTTGCATGTTTGCTGTTGACTTTGATATTATTCTGTACAATTTGAATGAGAACAATTGTAGTAATTTGCATGTAGTCTTGCATATACATGAAATAGAAAAGTCATTTTAAGACATTGATGATTCAGACTGTACCATGTAATTTCCAGAAAGGGTTACTTTCAGAATACAAATGCCAAATTATCATATTATAATATTAAGAGTACTATGTCATATTTTAATAACCATAATGTATTTTTGTAATGAATTAATTTAGATACAATTTTAAATAGTGAAAAAATACAAATGTAAAATGTTATTATTACGTATAAAGTATATATTGTAAAAAAAAAAGTATTATTGTCTACAATGGATCAAACTAATTGTCAGACCCTAATTGTCTAAATTGTGTTTATTTAACCATTTATTGCACAATTTCTAAAGATTTAAAGGAGCTGCTGTCATTAATAGATAAACAAATGAAAAAACACAATTAATGCATTGCTTATGTAAGTACTAAATATATCTCTGTAACACTATATTTTCTTTTTGAGATGAGATAACTACACTTATAAGGTTAAATAGTGCAGTTACACCCTTCTTTCTATGTGGAATAAGGCCACTGTGAAGTCTAAATGTTACCAAATGTATACAGACAGATAAGGTCTCCACTGACACACACGAGTACGGTAGGAGTCACATTCTTAAAATCTGAGGAAATCTGGTTTGGAAATAAATAAAAAAGATCTCTAGCAACCTTTCCTCTTCATGTCTATCGCTCTGCTCCCTCTCCTTTTCTTTTTCTCTCTCTCTCTGCTGAGCACTGATTGATGAGTGCAGACCTGACTGTGTAGTCAACAGAATGGGTGTTTCCTAACAGGAAGGGAAAAAAGAGAGGAAGAGAGAGAGACAGAGAGAGAGAGAGAGAGAAAGAGGGGCAGCCTAATGAGAGCTGAAGACAATGCCAGTGTGATGAAAGAATAAAAGTCGCTCTGCTGGGATTCAGAATTAGAGGCAGAAATGGATGCTGCAAGTGAATCTAAAGAGCGAAGGGGAGCGAAAATTAGGCCACTTGCTTTAATAACGTGCCTGTGCATCAGCTAAAATGTTGCATTTGGGTGTCTCAGAGGGACACATTTCACTGCAACCAGTGTATGTCTGACACCTTATAACCTCATGTAGATCATCATTGTCATTGATAATATCTTACATAACAACCCAAGCGAAGAAATATTTGACTTACTACGAAAAAGTGTGTTTTTAATTTCAAGCTGCAAAACAGTGAAAAGCAGCTCGGAGAAAGGTGAGCTGTGAGGAGCAGAGGAGGAGGAGGAGGAGGAAGGAGGGAGGGGAGGAAATGTGCAGAATTAGAAGTAGGCCATCCACTTCAACTGCCTGGCTTCTTACACTCAAGTAAATATATTGTGGTCAGTGCTGATATATAAACAATAAGGCAAAAATGACTAGTTTGAAATATGACTGCTAACAGCTGCTAACTCCATATGCTTTGTTTATTTGAACCATTAGAGTTTAATAGATTACCTCATGTGCTACTGGAGCTCACATCTTAAAACCCTGAGATGAGGTCAGTTATTTAACATGTTCACAGCAGTGTTATAATACACTTTTATATAGTATATATTATTATATATATTATACTTTTTTATTATCTTGTGATTCAGATCAGTTGGGCTTAGTGACACTTTTAAAGCTGCTGCAACTAACAATAAAATATTTACAAGTAATTCCAAGTCCCTACATTTGGATATTGCCACCTGTGGCTCATTTGAAAAAATGTGTCAAATTGTGTAATACATGGATATAAAGTTATCCACTTTTACAGATTTGAAAATGGAGTTCACTTTAATGTAATATGAGCAAATCTCCCAGTGTTGAGAAAATGTCATCAGTTTGTTCAAAATGTGTGATTTTTTTTTGGAAATATAAACCTCGAATTCAGTCTCACACTTAGTTTGAGAGCAATGATGTTTCAGTGTTTGATTAAAATTTACAAATGTTGTGAAATCATTCAGCAAACTTTGCCTAAATGCACTGCTCACAATAATATCCATATTTTCTGTTTGGCATCAGCGCCAGATTTTTTCCTTTTCTTTTTTCTTTCTGAATAAAACAAGTGTCACTGATGTACTGTGTTCCCACATTTCATTGATTTCTTGAACATTTCATACATGCTAAAGTAAACTTTCTCCTCATCGTGAAACTCTGTCCCGCTGAGATGCAGTTTCATCCTTTAAGAGGGAAATCTAAGTGAAATACCACGCATGATAAATATGTAAGTGTGAGGCAGCACAGAGGAAGAGGAACATTTGAGGTGTGTGTGTGTGTGTGTGTGTGTGTGTGTGTGTGTGTGTGTGTGTGTGTGTGTGCTTAGCTGAAAGGCTGGCGGGGGTGTGAGTGAGAGAAGAGGGTGGAATTGGGTGTGTGTTGACAAGGAAGATATTATGTATTGGTTTGTGTTGTTCGTGTGTGTTTCTGTATTTGTGTGTGTGTGTGAGTGATAGAGAGGGGTGGTGGTGGCGGTAGTGGTGGTGGTGGTGGTGGAGGTGGTGGGGGTTTGGGTGGTAGCCCCGCTGTTTGGCCATACGCTCCTGCCTTCTCTTGCCTTTTCAGCCTGGCTGACCAGAGAGCTCATTTGCATTAGCGGTGTGTGTGTGTGTGTGGGGTGACGGAGAGAGAAGGAGGAGGGAGGGTGGTGGATTTCGCTCGAGGCCTGTCTACTCTTCCAGGCAGTAGACTGGTGTGTGTGTGTGTGTGTGTGTGTGTGTGTGTGTGTGTGTGTGTGTGTGTGTGTGTGTGTGTGTGTGTGTGTGTGTGTGTGTGTGTGTGTGGCAGCATGGAGGGGGGGAAATCGCGCGCTGGCAGAAAGGACGTGTCACATCCATGTAGCCCCCACTAATCAGGGCCGGCTTGAGCTGCGGCCAACTAGCCGAAGCCCCTCTTTCCCTTCCACACCATGTGAAGAAATGCAGATATGGCGCACGCTACAGAGAGAGAGGCATCCTGGGAAAATGCTACATGCGTGTAGGGGTGTGAGCTGCAGGTGAGTTAGCTCGGAGTTCAGCATATGTGGCGGTATCATCTGTGTGTGTGTGTGTGCGTGCGCGTGGAAAGGCCACAAGCGCACCGTGCACTCATGGCTACGCTCTGACAGTCCACCAGCAGCTCCTTTCCATTGCAAATCCTCAGTCATTTGGTGAAGTGCTAGTGACCCCTATGGGCAAGATGCTGTGATTTTTGGCTATTCATGATCTGCATGGCTGATTTTGCACTAAGCAAATGAAAAAAAAGGGAGGGGGGGGGACATGCACATGCCATGTAAAAGGTTCCTGGCTAAGGATTACACCACTGAAAATATTCCCCAAAACTGGAGCAAACATGTAAAAATTTGCTTCTGATTTCATTTTTTTGCCCTCAACCTTGTTTTTCCTGAATATTTAATCAAAGCAGCACCAAAGCAATGATAACCATGCACCAATATTTTAAAAAAGGGGGCTATCTTTGGCATGAGTCAGTTGCCTTTTCTGATTTGACTCCTCAATATTTGACAAGCAACCAATTTATAGCCAAAAGGAAAGAAACTTCAACTCCAAAAAAAAACAAAACAACAACCTCAGCTTCCATACTGAACAGACGATCCTGAAGAGGAGATTATTTCGGTACGAGCGAAGACTCAATCGGACCTTTGATGGACGTGAACAAACATGGCAACCCTGAGAAAACAAGATTGAGTCAGTACATGCAGCAGCAGCACATCCTGCCACACTGCAGCCTGGAGGAAAACCAAATAAAACTCAAAATACCAAGAATTCGATACACTCATACCAAAACAAGATTCAATATTTATTTGGCGTGGGGGGGGCCGGGGTGGTGGTGGGTGGGGGGGACTGACATTGCTGCAGAGTTCTTTCAAAATCCAATGATTCCCACCAATACCATTACACTCAAAACTATATCTCAACTTACAGTATATGCTTAGATTCTAGGAATTAAGAAGTATTATAGTTGCATTTTAACCCTTCTTTGGAAATACTGTACTTATGGTCATGCTGGTAAAGCACATTTGAATTTGAATGGGGGGGGTATGTGTATGTGAGAAGGGGATTGTGACAGCAGCAGTATCAGCAGTTACCAGCACCTCCCCTCCTTCCCCCCTCCCCTCACGTTTCACCTCCCCTCAGGTCTTTGCCTGATCCGAAACCTGCCGCTCTTATTCTATCATCCTCCATGAACAACAGCTGAAAATAAGCAGCAGAGAGAGAGAGAGAGAGAGAGAGACACAGACAGAGATAGAGATAGAGAGAGAGAGAGAGAGGAGAGGGAGGGACAGAGGGATGAGTAAGGGAGGGCAGGTTCAGATTTTGAAGCGACCTCTGTGTTTTTTTTTCTTCTTCTTAGCTCTTTACGTTCAGCTGCCCTCAAACGGTCGGCAAGCAGCTGTGGCAAAACACGCGCCGCCCTCCAACCCCTCCAACCCCTCCAACCCCTCCAAGTCTCGTAAAGCTGTCTTATCCGCATCTTAACTTAAGGAAAATATAATATATTCTGGGTAAAAAAAAATGACACAAAAGGGATGATAAATAGCAGGATGAGGCCTGTAATAAGCTAAAGGGAGCTACGTGGATAATAACCCCCCCCCCTCCACCCCACCCCAGTATGAGATGTGGAGACCTGGGCCTATATGTTTCTCCTTTGCCCGCCCGGGAACTCTAATCCGGGGCTTTGAGAGGGGGACGCAAGGGGAAGGGGGCTGAGGTTGAAGTTAGTGTAAGATGCATTAGTGTCTTCTACACATGTGCGCCCTAATCCCTGCACTCCAGCTTTTTCTGAGCTGCTTTTGTATTTCATTTTTTTTCTCCCTCCTTCCTCCCCTCCCTGCTTGCCCTCCATCCTCCCTGCTCTCTCTTTCCTTTCCTCTCCTCTCCTCTCTCCTCTCCTCTCTTGACCAGTTAAATCCCGACGGGGCCCGGCGGAGTGACAGGCCCCATTCAGCGGTGTGCTGGGGGTGACAGCTGGTGAGAGGCCCGTGTGAAAGAGCGTTGCCCCCATGATGCCTCTGCCTGCCCCTCCTTTCCTTCTTTACCATGCACACACACACACACACACACACACACACACAAATAGCTAAGGCAGGACCGAAGAGGCTGGGCAGCAGCTGAGCCCCCCTCGTGTCCTTTTACCCCCCTCCTTCTAGTCTCATTGGACAGTCCAAGAACAGTCAGGGAAAACAGGTAGTTGCCATTTTGAGGTGTCAATCCATGATTTGTTTTCTGGTTTCAGTGACATCTTCAGTGCGGCGTTGCTCCATAGAGATCGCCTGTCAATCAAAACCACACGGCCGGTACAGTGATGCATTTTTCTGTTGGTGATGTTTGACTTTCTGTTGGTGTCTGTTCTGCTGTGGCTGCTCATGCTAACTACCTAATTATTCTGCTAATTCCAAATAAACCCCTGTTGCTGTTGCTGAATACACAAAACATCATCATTTACTTTGCATAGGGGCTCATTATTTTTGTTGGGTTTTTATCTAAATCAAATCTGGGAATTTATTTGGGTTTATTTAAAATGTTAAAACTATAACTCTTTTGTTGATTTGAGCCTTTTAAAGCATTGCTGCCCCTGCTCGTAGTTCTTTGCAGTTCCCTTGGTGAGTTCAGTGTTATCCTAACCCAGTGGGTCACAGCATTTGTTGCCTTGTGAGTGACCAATTAAAATGAAATAGTATCTATTTGCAATCCTTTTTTTCATAGGTTATGGCATTATTAATGTGGAGACAGCTTGTTGGCAAGTTGTTTTCCCCAGATTGTTTAATTTGAGGATTTTCAGAGACCTAAATATGTCAAAGCATCACACATTCCTGTATTATCCCTTAAATTATAATATTGGAACAAGTTGGGAATTGTTTTCTATGTCCAAACATTAAAAGAAAGTGAGATCCAAGTTGAAATAAACTGGATATATCTTTTAAAATTGAAAAGTCTGATTTAAAATGGATTGAAATATGAGTGTAGTTGAGTTATTCATTTATTTAACAGTGGCCATGGCAACACAACTATTGGGGCTAAGCTACATAGCTAATTTACATCTGCAATTCCTGGGCAAGAAGATAGTAAAAACAATATAGTATAATACACACAATAGCAGCACATCACATAAAAATGCAATATCATATAAAATACACATTACATACTCTCCATGTTGGAAAATGGTTGGTGCAATATCATGAATTGTGGGTGAGTTGTACTTTTGCTCAAGTGAGAGCAGCAGGCAAAGCATGAAATCTGGGTGAAAAAAGTTTTTTCAGTTGAAAAAAATGGTGTAAAAAAAAAAAAAGGAAAATAATACACCATATGTAAGTAAGGCTAAAGGGCAAAGCCTGCTAAATGTATTATTCATACTTAACCAAAACTCTATTTAGGAGCAAAGATAGACACTTTGAACAGCAGGGTGTGTAAGATGATTCACTTCTGGTAACATTACAGTTTATTTTGTGTAAAAAAAAGTCAAGGATTATGACTTCAACCATCATTTACAGTAACCTGGAACAATTTTAACTTTGATTTCAACGAGGCTCCACAGTATCCATCTACTTGATCCAACTGGCCTCCCTAAAGTACAGTAGTTGGTCTGCTCTCAGCGTGGCTCTCTAGTCAGTTCAGTTCATTAACAAGGGGGAGCTTGTGTTGCTCTGAGGCCAGTAGTATTGTGTGTGTTTGAGTGAGCACTCATGAGATAGACCTACAGGAGTGTGTGTGAGTGTGTGTGACTGTGTATGTGTGTGTGTGTGTGAGAGAGAGTGTGTGTTTGTGTGCGGCCCGTCTGGTGCAGGCCTCATGTCATCCATGACAGCATGTTCCTTCTCTGCCCCCAGCCTGCTTGCGCTGCCTCGTGTCCGTCAATCTGTGCGTGTGCCCTCACCTGCACCTGTTTGTGTATGTATGTGTGTGTGTGTGTGTGTGTGTGCATTCACATGTGTGTTTCCTCCCACATTATGGCATGTGTGTGTGAGTGTGTGTCTCCCTGCCCGCCTGCCTAACGAGGGTCCCTAGTCCATATGTGACTTCCTCATTAACGGGCCCACATGACAGGGACAGAGGCGCTGGCCGCTGGCCCAGAGTAGGTCTGACACCGCCGGACCCCCAGACGCCAGCGGGACTGTGTGTGTATGTGTGTGTGTGTGCTCAGCCACAGATGCCCTAACCATGTGGCCCCCTGTTCTCTCTTCCAGTTAGGACCACTAATTACAGGCTGGATCTCTCCCCTCTACCTCCCTCCCTCCCTCTATCCCTCCATCCCTTCCTTTCTCACTCTCTTTTTGTCTGTTTTTGAAGTGATAATGGTGTCATTGGCTTGTAATTGGCCAGCGAAGATTGATAGTAATTGATAGGAAGGGTTCACGGTGTGCGTCTCGATGTTGTGGAGTTGTTAGTTGAGAAGGTGCTCGGGTAAACTGGGTTGAAAAGTCTAGGAGAGCGATAGAGAGAGATTTACAGTGCAACAGGGGCTAATAAACAGAAGGGGAAGCTGAAAATAAAAGTTTGACAGGAGACGGTTGCGAGCAAATGACAGACATCTCAGCAAGGACAAACTAGCAGCGCACGACAGTTTGAACCATCGATGTTGGCAGAGTGTGTAAGAGCTCTGCGCCAGGCAAGCCGCCATAGATGGTGATTGACAGGCTGTCACAGAGAGGCTGCTTTTCGGGACTTCAAGTCAACTTCGCAAACACTACTCTGCCTGCCATACCTGGCAGAGGCACAATTGGATAACAAGCGGGGCTGTTTGCACCACTGGTGCCACATTCAGTGGGAATCAGGGGTGACAACAAATGTTTTTTTTTTTCTTCTTTCTCTGCAGTTAGCGGTCACAGGGAGTGTTTTACCCATCATGCTGAGCTAAAAAGAGACCAACAGGACACACATGTCAACCAACACCACATACATTTACTCTGAGAGATAAAACTGTTATCAAAATCAAAAGGAATCATTGTAACCTGGCAAATTAACTAAGCATTAATATAAACAAAAGGTATCTTATCTTGAAAATGATGGCAAATGTCTTGATAATAAAAAAAGAAGGTTGTAGTAGTGATTCTTACATCATAATGCTACGCTTTACATTTGACCTTAAATCTATTGTCCATCATACTGCTTGCCTCTGACTGATTATTGGAGCTAATTATGTTTCGCTTGCCAGTGTTTGCCTCACAGTCCTTCTACCCTTCAAAATCAGTAACCAAAGCATGTTTTAAACACAACATTTGATCCTTAATTAATATATATTCAATTTTTAATATCAACTTTCACCTGTTATTTTGCACAGTATTATTATATGAAGACAGGCAGTCACATGTGGCTAGAAATGAGCATTAAAAAGCAAGAACAAAAGCATAGTAGCTTCAAAACTACTAACTAAAGATATTTTTTTATTGTGTCAATTTTAATTATCAGAAATCAGAATGAGCAGTTTGTATTTTTGGGGGGAAAAACAAGCTTCAAGAGCCTTAAGGGTAGTTTTATGTGTAGCTAATAACCCTGGAAAACAAAGCATACTGTGTCTCAAGATGTTGGTCTTTTTCACTCTCTATAAAAGAACAGGAAGAGAAACTCTGAGCTACTAGAATAAGATTAAGTACAAAAGGTGGTTAGAGTAACACTTTAACCATGTGCCATCACAGCCCAGCTGTATGCAGATGCTCATTCCAGTGAAACATGACAGCCAACACTATTTCAAGGATTCCCCACACTTTAAACAGTACAAGTGAGAACTTATCAGTGGGAACAGCTTTGGAATAAAACCTGGAGGCTTTTGTGACCTGAAAATGGGAAACCAGTGTCCTGAGGATGTCTGCCGCCTTTGACAACCACCAGCTGTTCCTCACCACCCTTACTGACCTTGTGATCTCTAGGTCTGAGCTCTGATGGTTCATCTCCTATTGTACCTGTCTAGTTCACATGTGTAGACCTTCTTTATTACATTCACGGTCACATACTGTTTATCATCATTTCAGGGTGACAGAGTAATTGTTTGGGATGTATGAGGCAGACCTTTGGACTCAAATGATCTCCATCAAACTTGGTCTTCATGTTGATTAAATGCATCAGAGCTTGCAATCATTTTACGTGCTGCAGGATCATTAAATAACAAATATGTGAATAAAAAATAAAATATGACACGATATTCCTCAGATACTGAAGGTATTGATGAAAAGTCAGGTCTTGCCACCAGTTTCCTGTTTCTAATCAAATATTTCCCCCTTTCCAACAGGTAATTTAACAAGTTAACACACTACTGTTATTCATTTCCTTTTCATTCAGGGTCCATAATTACAATATGTGATTATTCAGATTGTCATGGCTTGTTTTTGGAGGCTGGAGAAAATGTGTGTGGTCATCATTAAGCTATTGTTTGGGCATGGAAGTATCATTTGCGACTGCGGTGTTCTACAGGATTTAGCTACTAATCACTATGTGCTTGAAGACTAAAAATATCTCAGAGGTGTGTGATTGTGTTACAGAGCTATGCGTTGCTTGTTAATTGCTCAGGTTTTTCATAAAGCCTGTTTTTTTAATCTACAGATTGTCTGCCTGAGATTTGTTTATTTACTTCAAAATAATTAGCTGTCACACTAACGTTGGAGCCACCGGGGGAAGTTTAGCGCTCTCAGCAGATATCATTTTTCTTTAAGCGGGTGGTGTTGAAATTAATGCCCCTGCCCGGACCCACGGTTGGCCCCTAGACAGCCGTTTGACCTTTGACCTTCCAATTGTCTTGTTGTTCCAGGGTAAACAGAGACAGAAGGCTGAATGTCTGTTGACCTAATGATCTGTGTCTGTTTGCTGCCTGTTATGCAAGATTCTGGTTGTGTTGGGTTCACCAAAAAAATGTCCAGACAGGATGATTGATAGATATATAGCATGTCTGACTCATGAGGGAGACCAGAGCAAAACCACAACCGCTTCAGTAGTTGTGATACACGGATATTGCAGAGAACAAATAGTATTTAACATAATCTAGGGTTTTGCAGAAATATCCATAATCAACCTTCTTGTCTGGTGATAGAGTTGAAATACATATTACCATTTTATTTGATTTATTTGATTTCATTATTGCATTTTAAGTGCAGCTCATCAAAATAAAAGTATAACCAGGCACCCGAAAAATAAATAAGCCCACCACATTTGCATCCAGGAATGAAAAAAAATGAATAGTTATTGGACTTTCCATCTTATTTTACTTCAACAATTTGTGATAAAAGTGGTTGATTTGGAAGCCTAGGTTTTGCAACCCACACTTTCCTCCCACTGCCAACAGGATTTTATGTCATGCATGGCAAAACAATAATGCACATTCAGTAAAGTACTCATCCAAACAGCTTTTATAAAAATTCAGTGGTATAGAGCAGTAGAAACTTTGGGGTTACAGTTTATCAACCTGCCTGTGTGTCTGCCACTCAAACCGTCACTCAACCAGCATCAGAGATAAAGAGAAAAACTTGTTCTCAGAATAGAATCAGCTGTTCTCTGCACTGTCAGATGCTCTCACTCTCAGGAGGAACGCTACTCATTCGACATCGGTGCAGATAAGACCAAGACTTCATTTTCAGAAAAGAGTGATGTAGAGCAGCTAAATGAGGGTGAATACAGAGTGGTCGAAAAGCTGCAACCTCAAGCCAAATAGAGCTGTGTCCTGCCTCAAAGCCATCTCATCTGTATCTGACCTCTCGAGACACTTTCTGGTTCTGAGGAGAATGATTTAGCCCCCTGCTAGCCCAGACTCTAAACCTCACCCTCCGGTCTTTAAGTAAAATAAAATCAAGAGAAAATAAAATTTTGTTTTAACTCATTTCACCTTTAAATGTTTCACTGGATAGCCAGGAGGCAATGAGGAGTGAGGTTGGATGTGATAACAGCTCGCTGCAGGCTTCTAGTCTGCTGCTCTTTGCTCTCTTTATCCCAAAATGCACTGCCACAATGACTCATGGGTCATTTTGATATGTATTCAATGTTTGTATTGAACACTGGATCAAGTAGCCAAATATATAAATGCCAATAAAAGCTTTTATAGCTGTGACTCAATATGTTGTATCTTTTTTATGTTGCTATTTTAATTGAAAAATAAAACCATTGTGAAAGGTGTCATGTGACCTGCATTATAATTGTTCTCACTTTGCCTTAACAGCATGTGCACATAACATGATATTTCATGGGTAATGTTTATCCAAAGCGCGGTCATTGTCATGCACATTTTAGATATAGGTGACCCCATTGGGGGTAACAAATCATTAATCCTCCTCTTGACAGAGCACTGCTGGACCACAGATTAGAATTTTATCACTGCAAACATTTATAAATGCAACTATACCTTCAGGGGAAAGTTAATCAGATTTAGTCAAAACTGAGATTGGTCTTTTTGGGTGACAAAAAAAATCCAATCCTATCCAACTTCATTTGTAAAGCACTTTAAAAAGGCTCAAAGGTCAAAACATAAAGGGAAGATTGTCAATGCATCTCCACAAAGTCTTACAAAGTCTTTGTTGCTAAGGTTGTTTGCATTGTCCACTTGCATATTTCAGATCAGATTTGGGCTCCAACATGTATGGGACGTTTCTATTTCAAGCAATGAATGAAAAAAATGAGCTAAATCTTACTACTACTACTTGGTCACACAGCCTTTGGAGTCAGCTGACATCTGCCAAGGAGTCTTTGGGAGTTGTTTGCAGGAGACATTCAAGCAAAGCCTCAGAATAAAAAAAATGTTAAAAGTGAAAAAAAAAAGACTCAAATGTGCACCATACATCCCCTTTAGACTTGTTGCCACATGCCAATGATGGTTCCTTTGCATGGTGAGCCGCCACTGTAAATGATTTCCTGTCTCTTATGGATTTATGGTAAGTGAACATCTGGTTGCACAGGCATTTATAACTGCGTGCATCTTTGCTGTTTGTAGCAGAGTAGGATCTATCTATTCTGTGTTGTGCTGTGTTTTGTGTATACATTAGCGAACATGAGTGAAAAAGAAAAAGGAGGGGAGTGAATGAAAAGAAAAGGATCAAGTGATAGGATCTCAAGAAAGAAGCCCGAGGTTGTTAAAGGTAATGAATCTATACCTGTGTCTGCACTGCCATTGTCGCTTATAATTGCAGTGGTGTTCTTCAGCGCCTGAGAAATGCCAAAGAGGACCGCTCAAACAAAACACCTGCCCCTGCTGTTATTTTACGACAATATTTCCTCCCTGAAAAAAATCCCCTGTCTCAGCCTTTCACAGGCTTCCCCCGCCAAGGGTGCGAGAAAGAAAAACATTTTTTATAGGAAAAGAGAAGGGGTGCCACTTGGGAGACAAAGGGAAAAGTGGTGACATTATGACGAGCCTGCGATGCTAATTAAAATAAGAGAAAGAGTCCATTCAGCAATGTTTCACAGATACAAAACAATAACCTTTTGTGTTAAAAGAGAAGTGTAATCCATACTATCCCTGTACAGGGGGGATGCGTCGAGCTTGGCAATGGACATTCTCCCTCAATGATAAGCTTTACAATGAAATGTCACTTTTCTTCCATTTCTACAAGGATTCATGCTTCTGTGGTGATGGGTTTATGTGAGTTGAAGCATTTCACTGTGCTTCCTTTGCTTGTCATTTAAGCATTTTGTTGTCGGGTACCGTATATAACTCTCGTCTATGCCTTGTTGTCATTTAAGTCTCTGTTATCCAATTCAGCTTTGTCTTTGCTTGTCATCTTTTTTGAAGGAGATGATGTGTGATTTTTTTATTTTTTTTCCCCAAAGGCCCTTAGGGTTTGTTTTATTGCACGTCAAGAAAATTTATATTTTTGATGTGCCGTATCACTGAGCATGTAAATACTGTAAGCCAATCTGAACGTTCCATCTTTAAGTATTTGGTTGTTCTCAGGAATGCATTCTGTCACTTTCTATCTTGTTTGTCAGTTGCAGGATGAATGCATTGAGCCAGACTTCAATGTCTCTAAACTGTTAGACACTGCCCTCAGTAAAGTAGGAGGCTCTGAAGTTATGTGTGGGAATATACACCTGTAAGTGCGTAAATACCTTGAGTCATTAAGAAACAAACAAAAAAACAATGTACAACTACTGTCTGACCTTCTTGGCATTTTAGAACTGTGGAGAAGCTTCCAGCTCACTGGAGGTGGAAATATGTTTCTATAAAGGCTCTGTAATGTTTAGATGTGGTGATTCAGGGGGATATAAAAAGGCATTTGACTTTCCCCTGCTGTTCATGAATCCACTCGCTGGTGTGAACATGGGGCATTATCATCTTGAAATATGGAAACTTCATGAATGAAAAGCACTTGAGCCATGGGGTGCACCTGTAAAACGGTCTCGTATTCCTTAGTCATTATTCCACCATGCAGAGGAATGGCTGGACTTATGACTCCCACAAGATTGCTCTGCATAAAGATGTTCCTCCATGTTTAAATGCTACAACAGAGTGCTTCAGACATATTTGAGTAGCGTTTGTCAGTCTGGATAAAACTGACAAAGAGACAGAAGCTTAAACGACCAGTTTCAGACAGAGGCCAAACTGAGGAGCTGCATAAATGGCCAGTAAAAGATAAATGTGATTTTTTTTTTTAACTTGAATTCATGCAAAAATATTCCAGCACAGTCCCAGAATCACAAATAGACCTGCAAATCTGAAAAATACCTCCTCTTGAGTGAAAAAGCATACAGTTGGTGTTCTGAGACTATAAAGATCATGTTTCCATCCATCCATCACTGTAGGTAAGTTTGGATTTACACTTCTTTGGGTTTTGTGCTGTCACAACTTTTCAATGAGTTCCTTTTTCTTCTTTTTATTATTATGTTGGCTATTTCATGTATCACAGTACAAAGACGATATGGATTCACTAGTTTCTTTGATATGTCAGTGATGCAAATGAAATGATGGCTTGAATTGACAAGAAACTCATGCTGCGCTGACAAAGGAACTGGGCCAATTTATATAGGAAATGATTGTTAGCTTTTTCTTTTAGATTATGTGGATAACTTGACAAATGAAAGAGTGAAGTGTCCTCTCGTGTGACATACTGTATTCATATGGTTAACAAAATGAAACCCTGACCCATGTTCCTTTCAGTCTTAACCTGCCAACTGCCTGTCCAACCTGCTGAAAGCACATGCTGTATCAAAAAGAGGATGATGGACAGTAATGGCAGGTTCCTGTGGAAAGAAAAGGTGTATTCACCGGCTAATAGTGTTCATACTGCCTTTTTGTTCCTCATGGGGTGAAATTCTGAAGGGTCTAAATGTGCATATGTCTAATTACTCTCTTTAAAATGAATATTTCACCCGCAAAATATGCCTTCGTCAATGACTCTTAAAAGCAAGGTCTACCTTGAACAATCATCGAAATGATCGCCTGGAAATAGATATATAACAAAGCACAAGTGCCTACCAGCAAGAATGATCAATCTCGCCTGTGAAATGAGTGTGAAATACAAGATATGTACCAACCCACCCACAGAAAAGGAATACATGAAGACGATGAGAATAAGAACACATAGCAGGGTGTGGAGGTGGAAAGGGTGGAATTGATCAACCAGTGCGCCGACCTTGGTTGAACTCCAGGGTCATGCAAAGAAGTTTTGAGTTAATTTTTAATTTTCAAGGAACATATTTCTTATTCAGCTCAAGACCGTCTCCACTGAATGTTTTAGTTGCCAAACCTCAACCAAAGTTTTTCGTCTAACCTTGACCAAATGTTGCTCTCTCTCCCTCTCTCCCTCTCTCTCTAGCTCATTTTCTAACTTTTACGAAGATTGTGGAACTGACAAACAGAGCTAAAAAAGTTATTATTCTGGCCGTGCTCCCACCCATCCACCCTGAAGTCTTTTGGCTATATTTGGCAAGGTGAACTCCTGTAGATCAATGGTAAGGTGAACACAGAGCGAAAGAAGAATTAAGAAAGCAAGGCAGGGAACATAAGTGCTCCGGGGCTCCACAGACCTGGATGAAGCTGTAGGTGGTGATGAACGCTTGGTCAGACACACTCTTTACCACCCTTTCTCTCTCTCTAGAGCAATTGAGGTAGGAGTGAATATCCGTTTTGTACAAAAACAACATAAGAAACAGCTTTTTTCTTTCCTCTTTTCTCTCTAACTCCATGTCTTTACCCCTTTAGGACACTGTAGGTAAACAACATTTGTAATGTTTACTTGGTTGCAGTCACCAGGGTACTTGTCAGCAGTGGCTCTGGCTTGTTGCAGCATCAGGTACTTCTGAGTGGTTGGTGGGATCTGAGGCATCAGGGAGGCTGTGATGGCGAGGAGGAGGAGGAGGAGGAAGAAGAGGATGGAGGTGGTGGTGGTGATGGTGGTGAGGTGGGGTGTGGGGAATCGATGCAAGGCTCTTTTAGGCTCAGTTCCCTGGCTGTGCAGCTGCTAGCAATTACCTGAGAGGGAGAGGAAAGGCTGTGAAGTAACCCAGCGCTGAAGGCCTCTTCTCGGCTCACACCCTGAGGCTCTCTAATTACTCCACCAAAAGCCTGAATATCTGTCAGAACCAATCACAGGCAGCCAGGAAACAGGGACATGGCGAGGCATTCATTTGTTTGTGAGGCAAACACTCGCCAGGTACTTAGCACCGAATCAATGTTTGATTTATTAATATGTGTATGCGGGTCAGAGAGCCGTGCTTTATTACGACAATTCTTCCACTTCACAACTAAAGCTGTGGAAAATAGAATTATTAGGTACAATTGCTTGCTTTTGTTTCTTTTCTTTTTTTTAAATCTTTCTTTGCAGTGAGTGAACTTTTAGTCACACACAAGAATGAGACAAGTGAGTAAGGATTTGTTGGCAAAGGGCAAAAAGTAAAGTTTGAAAAAAAAAAAACCACAAGAGGTGCCTCTTCTAGATGATAATCTTCATTTCTGCATCCTCTCACCGACTCCCTCCCCCCATCCTTTTCTTCATCTTCTCCGCAGGATTGGCTTTGGAGTATGGCCGTCCCCCCTGCCATATGCTTGGCGCCGCTCGTCTTTTAGAACCACTTTGTCACTCTCCCCAGTTTGGA
Organism: Scomber japonicus; assembly: GCF_027409825.1. Classification (NCBI taxonomy): domain Eukaryota; kingdom Metazoa; phylum Chordata; class Actinopteri; order Scombriformes; family Scombridae; genus Scomber; species Scomber japonicus. The sequence goes on from NC_070601.1 coordinate 5,675,326, forward strand.
GGTAGACTTTGAAAGTGATGTCGCAGGATGCAAAACACCCAGGGAAGGTGGGCCAACACCAGACAATGATTAATACTGCTTTCAGCGATCTCCTTGAAGGAAACTGAAGCATCATTGCATCGCAGTAGAATTACTTTTGCTTAGAAGGTAGAAGGGGAGAGAGGAGAGGAGAGGAGAGGAGGGGGGGATGAGAAAGCAGCACCATAATTCTTTGAATTGCCATATACGGATGTTTTTAATTAAAATGTTTAGTGAAAACACATTATTCACAACCTTGAATCGCACCGGCAAAACTTATACTTTATGCATTGGGGGAGGGGCTGGAGTGTTGAGACTTTGTCACATTCATGAAAGCCTCATCTTGATTTCCATGCCATCCCTCCAAGGTTGAGCAGGTTTTTTTAGCACCTTCCATTTGAGTTATAAAATGATAAATGATAAGAGTAAATGTGCACACTTTTCTTAGCTTTCAGTATTTAAAAAAGTATGCATTAGCTGAGCAGCAAATGTTAAGGCTTTTATAGTTGGAGGGAGGAGGGTTTGTTGGAGAATGCCGGGCTGTGTCTGTGCATAAATGGAGTTTCCCCGCAAGGGCTGGTCACTTTGACCATGAGGCCAAGGATCATGTGTTCTCAGTGGCTGGCTAACATGTGTTGGAACAGTGAGTCGTCCTCCTTAATAGAGGCCTAATTAGGACTAATAGGGCACAATGATGCAGGTCCACCGAGGGCGCCGTGTGACTCATGCCTCCTGTGGGAGATGGGAAGGTGTTAGCCGGCTGTCTTCAGGGACTATGTTTACTTATGTTAGGGGAAAATTTGGGTGGTCATGTTGTTTTACGCTGATAACAGTCAAAATAGTTGAGTAAATTATACCTTGAATTTCAATGATGTTGTCACTAAAGCCACTAAAGTTCAAATGTTAATATTTTACTTTCTACTTCGACAGTTATATGTATGTTAAAAAAACAATGTTGGTTTGGAAACTACACATTTCTTAATTGCTAAATTCTAGTAACAGTCAGATTATGAACAAGAGGGTTTCAGCTTGTGACCTTAACAGAAGTCCACATACAACGCTTCATGACTGCTTTTCCTTCTTCATGCAGCTTGCAAATAGTTGAAGTTGTGCAACAAGCCTTCACTTTTTAATAGAAAGCCTGTATTACACAATGGGAGAGTGTACTGTAGTTTTAATGATGTGGGAGGTTTCCTCTTTGGCACCAAAAGTTAGGATCTCTCGTTTTTCAATGTTAAAGTAAGCAGCAACAAATTGCTCCCTTTAAGTAACTTTTTGAATCCAGGACATTTAATGGAGCATTTATGCATTGTTGTATTGCTACATTTACTTATGTACAAGGAATCATCAAATAAACTATTTCCCATTCACACCACAATAGTATTTTTGAGGTTTCTTATCCTACATGACTGTACAGTATGAGCTGAATAACAGTATTGAAATTCCCACTATTTTTGATTTTGTAGAGTATCTCTTTTAATCCATGTGGTTACCGAAAGGAAAAGAGCAGCAATTGACTTTTATCCCCTTTTTGAAAGTGAGAAAAGATTCAGGGGGATGGGATGCCAAAGTGTTAAGAATCATAAATACCCGTTTTTAGGGCGTAATAAGGAAAATCATTTTGAAATAAGTGCTGTTTAATGCATTTTGACTGTGGTCGGGACTTTAAAAATAAAGACACAGAAACATAGGAAGTCGTGACTCATTCTTTTTCTACCCTACACACACACACGGAGAGACATTCCCACACTCTATAAAAACTACTTTTCTTTCAAATAGCAATTTATCTGAACAAATTAGAGGCTGCAAGTATCCCACAGATGAAATCTCAGTTAGGACCTACCATGCAAATTAAAGCAACACGGCCCCATACTCCATTACACATATCATTATAAACCCTGCCCCACTTCAAAACCCCTGCTACCAATAATCAATCTTACCATGTTGGGAAATAAAATGCAAAGCGCTGAATTAACAAGCAGGCGTGACAGGCTGATTATTGATTTAATGTCAGTGGCTGGCTGGCACATGCATCTCTGAGGCACAGCACACTATTAAAACGTCCTAACTAGGGTAATTGCATTAGACACCTTTTTATACCACTTTGTGCAGCTAATCGGCATGTAATAAGGAGAGAGAAGAGACAAGAGCAGAGTGATTCGCTGAGTCAGTGGCCGTGTGATGTCATTCCTGGAGGTGGAGGCAAAAAAAGGAAGAGAGGGAGGAATAAAACTGGAGAGAAATGGTAACAGGAGGGGGTATGGCTGATTGTTTTCCCTCTATGGGGAAAACCAGGTGGCACTTAGAATAACAAATCATTAGTTTTGACTCAGCATCTTGTTACTGATGATGTTATAATGGTTTGTCGAGTCTTTGCATTAAAGCGAGAATGGGATGAGGTCAAAAAGTTTAACACTAACAATAATACGATTTAAAGGGTTTGCTGTAAATACGATTTATTTAAACTAGGTCACCTATGTTGTAGAAATGTGCAGTTATTTTCAAAATTAGTGCCTTTTCATATACAAAATTGATTTTCCTATATATGACTCCAACATTATATTCTAAAAGCAAACAAAATTTGAGGTTAAGCTTTTTGGAGCACCTGACGCTCAAAACACTCTGGATTGTTGTCGCCGAAATTAACAGATTTTATCCACAATAAATTCAACAGTCAAAGTTTGTGGGCCAAACTACAGCTGTGATGTACTGTAGCTCTGGTGGTCACTGCCTCCTCCATACTGTTGAGTTTGAATGAGTAGAAGTTTTCAACCCAAAAACTGTGATTTTTGTGTGTCTGCCTTTCCCTATTGCGTGCAAGAAAACAACATGGTCCTTGAAGGCACCACTATAAAAAGATGAGAAATAGTAGTTTGTAGCCCAAAGCATCTCCAAAGGACTTTTTAGGGAAGATTCACATATAGATACTAGCCATAGGAATCAACTTTGGCTTGAGTCTAGGGACATCAAGTATCAGTATGGACACAAGGCACCAGAATCAGAGAGTGAAACAGCAGATTTCACAAAAACCCTTTTGTCTCAACTGAAATAGGGAATATCAGGCCCTACTTAAAATATACAAAAGAGATTAGAATTTGGTCTAAGCTAAATCATTTTTCTGCAATTGTATATGTGAGAAAAGACCCATTTTTAATACATTTCAATTACCCTTAAATGATTGAAAGTCTTTGCTGCATATGGCTGCAACAAGTACAGTATTTGCCTCCCAGGGTCAATTCTCAGAAATGAAATACCCTTCAAACTGAGTCACTGCAGCAGCTTGACAACGCTCCAGGCATAGACCACTTCTGGTTGCTCCCTGAATGAAGACGTGAAAACTTCATTATAGACCCCCCAATGAGGTCTGTGAGGGGGAGATAGTGAGAGAAAAGGATATAAGAGAGAGGGGGGGGAGGGGGGAGTGGCCAGGTGCCAGGTGCTCCCTGTGACGGGACACCCCATCGCCACGGAGACATGGGTCAGGGGGCATGAGAGTGGGGGGAGGGATGCTAGGGGAGGGCACGTGCTCCGAGCTGCGGGGCGGCCGGGCTTTGGCATGAATTACCCGCCCGCTGTGCTGCTGCTTTGGGGATGCTGGAGGAGAGGTCACGTACTCAGTGGCCCTCAAACACACACACACACACACAGGCTCTCTCAGCAACAACAACAAGGCTCTGTGTGTGCCCAGCTAGTCACAACAGCTATTCTGCATTTAGCACAAACACAAGAACACACACACACACACACACACACACACACACACACACACTTGGAGAGGATGAATTAGGTCAGCTTCGTTGGTCAAACAGGACGGCTACATCCGCAGCAGGGCACTAAACACAAATTATTCTCACTAGAATGCTTTTAATATCAGAGAGGAAAGGGACAATCAATGACTGGACCTGCTCCATTTAGACTGTCCCACAGCTCAGTGTGGCGCCACATAAGGCACCTTGTCCAAAGAGCACCTGGACATAAGAACACTCAAGACAAATAGAGTAAAACTATAGTACACAACACTGCACTGTGCTTGTTTCTCTTTCCAGGTTTCTTATGGTGCTGGAAGAAATACAGCATTTCATGTGTATGGAGTATGGAGATGGATTGTCGTAAACCACTTAACGCACGCTGTTCCGTCTACGGGACGGTACGGATGTTAGGAGGTAGCCACAAGTTCTTCTGGATGTTTTAAACACCAACCCTTAAACATATATATTCATGCCGTACATTGTTGGAAAGCTTAGATTGTCCTGATTCATTCAAGACCACTCACAACTTATATGGTTGCTCACAGCCGTAATAGTATTAGCGATTAGCTCGGCTAGCCACTCAGCTAAGTGAGAAAAGCTATAATGCCTACATACCTTCAAAGTCTTCGCTTTATCCACAACGATCATCTTATGACTCAGGACTTTCTGTACAGCTCGCCAAATATCCATTCTTGTGAAATATGAAATCCGTTTCCAAAAAACCGAAATACTTTCCTCAACATGTCCATGTATTTAGTCCAACACGTAACGTAATAACACAAATAACAAACCATATACGGTCCGTGTACGTCATTTCCTGACCTGCACGTCCAGCTCAGAGTACACGTGACTAGATGTTTACGACCGTGAGCTCCTCCTGCTTCTGACGACACCACACACAAGCCAATCGGTGTTTAGGATTAGGCAGTACATGTCTCCAAAGCCAATGAGGACATGTGACCGACAACAATGACGACATGGCTTTGATTGACTGCTGTTCTAGCCTATGGAAATATTCGGTGAAATGAAGTTGATAACCCTTTAGCCAATAGGCAGAGGTTTCCAACGGTGTATGACACTAAGCTATTAGTTTGACTGTCCATAAACAAACTCCAAGCGTAACCGGCGTGCGCCCTGTGCGTAAAAGAGTTGAACCATATATCATTACGCACTCGGCATTTTGGTACACGGTTGGTTCTTCTTCGACTTAACATATGACTTATAGCAAAATAAACAGATAGATAGATAGATAGATAGATAGATAGATAGATGAATAGATGAATAGATAGATAGATATGGCCAAACAAAAAATATGGTTATATGTAATAATAATAACAATAATAATATTATTAATAATAATAATATGGCGTCAGCTTTCATTAGAGACCAAGATTTTGATTGTCGGCAAAGGGGTTGTGAAGTTATAGGTGTTTGATTGTGGTTATACAGCTTTGGTAACCAAGTGTCCATTTGGAGTCTCCAAAAAGGACCTAAGGAAAACGCATGGACATACCTGTTGAAAAATAACTCTGAAAAATTCATCTTTTGGTCTTTTGACTCCAAATTTGGACTGCATGAAGCCAATACCTGTGGCTGTGGCCTCATTGTGTCTATATCCTGCTGAGAGGTCCCTGAATGTCTGTACACATGTCATTGTAAAGGCAAACCTATGGGCGAGTAAACAACCCCATCATTGTAACCTCTGCCACTCTTTGTCAGTAAGTCACAGAATCACACAGACACTTTTACAAGAATCCTGAGAGTGTTTCCTTTCCAATGATACCAGACACATATCTGAGTCTCAAACTATGTGGGATCTGTGCTGCTCACAACTTGGGCATGTCGTTTAGGCTAACAGCATAAAAAACAGGGGCGTGTATTAAGTGGTTAAATGTTTCAGGATGAAAATTCAAGAGCATATCGCTATCTGACTCTTGATTTAAGTCAGACAGCGAGATACAAGTGTTGACCTTTATTGTAATTCAGAGAGAGAGAGAAAAAATGACTTTTGCTTAGTAATACTGATGGATCACTATGTCACAGCTGGTGCAAAAAGGGCAACTGGAATACAGCAAAAGGACATCTGAGTTAGAGTTGGTGTATATAAACAGGCAAACAAATCAAATAAGGAGCAGGCATGAATCAAAAGCATGATAACACGTCGGTAACAGGTGTTAAGTACAAGAGATGAGAACACATAAACAAGGCAGAGAGCAACACATGAAGCACATCAGAACAATACCAGTGGAGTAATATAAGTAGAGAATGGCTGATGAGGGGATGAGTTGCAGGTGAGGAGTGGGTGGAGCAGGTCAGGTGGGTACAGGTGTGTAGAAAGAAGGTAAAGTCTAGTCTGAGGGCATCTGGTGGACAGCTGGAGGATGGCAGGTCTGGGGAGTTGGAGGAAGTGAGCATGGACTGGAGGCAGAGACTGAGAGCAGCACAGAGGGGTTGGGAATGAGAGCACGTGGCTGCAGAGAGGGACTGAGGAGCAGATTGTGACACGCTGAACCACCTCCTCAGCATGACACTGCTGCTAAACTGGAGGTTTGTTTTCGCCAACACTACGTGATGATCCCACTCCGGCGGAGGAGGGCTGGAGAGAAAGAGAGAGAGGCCGAGCCGCGCTGTTCAGTGCTAATCAAAGGCCAGAGGCTGCTACGTCTGCCTCCAGCCGGTTGATTGCCAGAGACCCTGGATCAGTGCCTTCATCATCTGACAACCTGTGAGAGCGAGTCATTCATTCAATCCTCTCCTACACACCTCCGGGACCTCAACAACACCTCACAGCATAATGAATCAAACGCTCTGCCAGGAAAACACAAACCCCAAGATAAACACACACGTGCTAGCGCGCATGTCACACTAATGATTGTCAGCGAAGACAAAAAGAAAGTTTGCTGACGAGTTTATGACTTATTCTAAAAAAAAGGGGAGAGATGTGGGTTATGTTAGCAGATGGATGCACAGCGGTAACATTCTGCCGCAACGTTCCTTTTGATATCTAATCACGGCAGACGTCAACAGCGCCGTCCTTATTATTGCGGTAATGAAAACTGAATCAGTCTCACACGGATTAATTTGTAAAAGAAAAAATAATTAAGACAAAGGTCCTGTATCAAGCAGACAAATCAGAAAGACAACAAAGTATGATGCGTGACAGTTTCCTCCGAGTCCTCCCGCGGTGATGCAGGCCTGTCCTTTGTGTCATGACTAGTTGCTCTCTGGCATTAATCAGAGCGTCGTCCAATCTTGTTAGGCGGAGCTGGGAGATGATAGGGAGACTGCAGGTCTTTAATCAAGGTTAGAATAATCTGTGATGGTAGCTGATTATAAACCTGATCATCAGCAACATATTGTCACCTCCTAATCATCCAAATAAACAGAGAGAGACCTGCCCTCAGCCCCCACGTGGAGGAATAAATTACATGCACACACACATACACACACACACACACACACAAACACATGAGCCTTACACATGCCTACATGCATATGCAAACAACTGCATTCTTGCCCACACATAGGCTACACACAGGATTTGATCAAAAATACACACAGGAGCTTGAGTGTCTACACGCGTGCACGCCCCGATACGCAATCTGCAGCACGCAGCACTTTTACATCAAATACTTTCAATGCAAATACCACGTTTTATGGTGCCTTTTGAAATTTCTTGCCTCTCAGCGATTGAGAAATGATTGCAGCTAAGAAACCCCGGCTTGAAAGACATCCATCAAGACAGCAGATAAACAATGAAACGGCCCCTCTCAAGTCGATGATAACCTCAACTTCTTTCTAATCTACTTTCATGTGCTTTGTCTCCTTTTTTTATTTACTCCCACTCTTTTATTTCACCTCTCCCGGGGTGAGCCTCTCCTCTCCTCTTTCCTCCTCTCTCCTCCCTCCTCCTCCTCCTCTTCCCCTCTTCCAGAAGCTCATTACCTTGGGACCGAGTCTCGGCTGTTTTCAACACAGCAAAATTATAACACGACTGGCGACGGCACTCGTTAGCAGCCTTGTCAATCATCGGAGCGGGCAGAGGGAGAAGCAATCGGCGCCGGGGTCAGCGATGAAGATGTACATTCTCTATTCATCCATCACATCTTCCGGGAAATCAATTTACACCGCATCAGCGTCACAGTGCCTCGACAACAGCGGTGATATGAAAGAGGAGGGAAACAACTTCTGAGAGAAAGACAGAGGAGAGTGGTAGATTCGTTTAGATACAATCTAATAAACGTCACTCATCTTGTGTTTTTTCCCCCTCTGTGTCACCCCTAAAGTAACCTGAATCCATTGTCCTCCAGTGTGCAATTACTATTTGCTAATAACTTTAAAATATTTATTGATGATTAAAAAAAATAGCTAAACATTAGTAGCAACCACAAAGAGCAGCTAGTTATCCTCATCTCACTGTAAGTTACTGAACCCAATTCCTTCAGCGTGCTCTCACTTTCCTGTCCCTCTTCTTGTCCCGTTTACTTATGTATTCTCTTTGGGGAGGTGGCAGGTGACAAGGCAGAGATTTGGGATGTTGCAGCCGCTCACATTAATGTAGTTGTTGCTTTCTTGCAGGTGTCAGCTTCATGGTTCATTAACGGTGTTTGGTTTGGGGGGGAAACCTGAAGAGAAAGAGGATAAAAGACGAAAAAGACAGGTAGAGATGGAAGGGAGTCTGCGGCGAGGAAAGTAATTGGCAACATAAATGAAACCCGGTGTCGCGCTGACACTGTCCACGTTAGTAGACTGCAGATGAAAACGCCTTTGAACGGTAATTCTGTGCTGGACATGGAGGCTTTGAGAAAACCTGAAGTGCGAGGTGAGAAATAGTCAAGTAGAGGGAAGTGACAAAGCAAGAGAAGGAGGACGGAGTGCCAGTTTGTGTGCATGGAAGCATGTACTAGTGTGTGTGTGTGTGTGTATGTGTGTGTGGGTGCTTTCATTCCAGGAGATGTCATGCTGTTTGAGCAAACGGTTCTCCGTTAAGGCCATCCACCGCCTGCTGCCGGCGCCGCCACCCCTGCTGTACCCGGCCAGCCTCGTGCCAACGCCTCCGACACCGCAGCCGCCAATGCCAGGAGTCCGCCTGCCCCTCATCTCAGCAGAGCAGATGTCACTCAATTGCCCTCCACTCCTCCCCCACCAAAAAACACCATCACCACCACCACCATCCTTCCGCCACCCTAACAGGCAGCCGTGCCGGCGTGCCAAGCAGGCGACACCCGACATGTGAAGAAGGGAAGGGTGGCAAGCATATCGACGGGACGGCGAGTGGAGGAGGGGGGGGGGGGGGGGGGGGGGGGGCAGGCAGGAATGCACAGCGTGGGAGCGTTGTAGATTTTTCGCACTCACTCCAACGCCTCCCCTCTCTGCCCCTAAGCCACCCACTCACCCACCTCTCCCTTACAGACACCGCCACTACGCACATGCCACATGCACTGGCACATAAAAAAACATGCACACATACACACCCCCACCCCACCCCACCCGAAACCCCTCCACCTTGCAAAAAGAGACACACTTTCCCCTCTTTTTCCCGAGATGACACCCCCTGCAGGCCTTTGGAATATTCTAATTCTGTTTCCTAACTCTTATTATGTGTGGAGTGTGTGACATGTGAATTGTAATTAGTCGCTCTGGGGTGAGCAGAGAGCGAAACCCCCACCCCTTTATCCCCCCCCCCCCCCCAAAAAAAGAGAAAAGAACCAAAAAGGGAAGAAGAAAAAAAAACACTGGAGGGCGAACAATCTTTCCAAATACCCTCGTCCAATTTTAACCCCCCAATCACCACCTTTGATTTTCTCACATAGGTGTACGCGCACACTCCCTCAGCCCTTCAGCACTCTTTGTTTCCCCTTCCAGCGCTGATCCGAGGCCATTCACCTCCCCGCACATGCTACCTCCCTCGCCTCTCATCCATACAGTAGCTTTCCTCCTTCAGAACACCGTGGATCTTATCTGCAAGGGAGGCCTGTATCAATAACCCTGCAGCCTCCACTCCTCCACTACAAAGGGCCCAGGCGACAGGGGCTAGCTGTAGGGATGGAAGATAATGGGATTGAGGTGGTACTTAAATCTCAGCGAACCACGGCAGCTCAAGTAATTAGTGGATGGGTTCCATACTGGGGGCGCTAAGCAGAGCTAATGCTACCCTGGGCTCTGCTGCTGGAGCAAAATTAGCAGTATGGGAATGTGTGGAGCTATCACACGGATTATCTTCCTTGCTCGCAATGCTCTGCTTCTGTCTCTCAATCTTTCTGTCAGCCTGATTGAAGCTCCCGAAACTGTACTCCTCAAGCTCAGCAGCGGCTCTCTCCAAGAAACCCCAAACTCATGACCGCAACAGAAAAAATGGGTAGAAGGGGGGAGAGAAGAAGGAGAAGGAGAAATCAAGCTGGGGAGAAGGAGTAAAAGGGGGGAAGGAGGGAGGGAGGGATGGTGAGGAAAGGGGATTGTAATTTCACAGCAGTGTCAGAAGAGCCAGCCGAGGCCCTGTCTTTCTATTGAGGCTTCATTAGGGCGAACAATGGACTTCCCTGCCATCTAATTAGACGAGGTTAATGAGGAGAGGAGGGTCTGGCCGATCCCCACCGCGCATGCTGTGTCGTGGAGGGGGGGTTTGGTCAAGAGGTCCTGGGGGCAAGGGGTGTGAGGGGAGGGTCACCTCACAGCAATCTTAGAGATTATTGCATATTTGATACAGAAACAAGGTACAGTGTCTGGGCTAAAAATGGAAGAGTGAGGTAAGAATACATGTGATCTATGATGCTAATGCACTTTTTGTATTAGCATTGCAGAATTACCTTTTAAAGACAAAATATTAGTGAGTCAGTCAGTTTGTTACCTAAGCTGCTGTCACATTCAATCTCAATATTAGATTTTTCTAAGTTTGCAGCTTTAAACACACACACACACACACACACACCGGTCAGTTTCCAGGAGCTCAATCTTTTTCGTGATGCTTGTCTTCACTCTGTAACACATTTTTCTTTTCTTTCTTTAAAAAAGAATTCAAACGATAGTACTGAGAATAAAATGCTTGCAGGGAAACATCCAACCCTATTCCAGCTGCACTCTACCTTTCAGTGAACCCTTTAAGACTTGGCTTGTTGCACAGTCAGCCAGTCATTAAAGGCTGCATTCTGCATCCTCCATCCCACTGGCTATTGAAATTCATGGGTCAAAGGAGCAGCTAACTAAAATGTTATCAGATGAAAAAAAACTGATGGCTATGAAATGTACCAGATACTATTTTTAAATCCATATTCCCTCTTGTTCTGCTTGAATAATGACAATAGACGGCATGCAGTGATACAGAATTAAATTAAAATCAACTATTTAGCAACTGTGTGAATAGAAATCAACTTATTTTTCAGGCTAATGCAAATCTAGAGGAATCTTTCTGTGTGGATGTGGCTTGGAGAGCATTCAGGGGTAAAGAAGTCGAACACTGAGGAAGAGTATGAGTATCAGAATTGAATTGAAAAAACTGGATATGTGCAGTTTTCTGTTACTTCCTCGATAGTTTCCAGATAGCAGGTTGATTTTATTTAATCTCTTATTTCAATTTTACACACAAAGTAGGTTAGAAGAATCATGTAACACTCACAAACTAGAAGCAGCTTGTTAACAGCAGTTAGAAAACCTCAACAACAACAACAACACAACATACAGCTTGTGACGTCATTCTCCATTAAGAATACAGCTAATTAATCAGTTAGGTGTAAGAGAGAAGGAATGAGGCGCCTGTGTGAATTCAACATACGAGATGTGCCAGACGAGAGAATAGGTTTATGTATAGATGAAGACAGTTAACAAGCGAGTGTTGAGAAACAGAGAAGAGTGAAAGTTATACGCTAAGCTCTCTGACAGAAACAGCTGGCATTTCATGTATGGTGGTGACAGTGAGAAGCACGCTGGAACATAAAAAAGGTAAGAAGATGCCTTTTCTTGGGTTGTGGTGATTCTATAGTGACTAAAAATAAAATGAAGAAGCTATGCAGGCAATTGATTGATTTTAGCGTTTATATATTAGTCACATTTTTGTTTAGGTGAGTCCAGGCATTGCGTTGTCACATACAGTGAGATATCCATTACTTAACAGTTTACCTTCCATCCATCCATTTCTTAGCAATTTACCATTTCTCTAAACAAAACAGCCCTTTTTCAAATGGCATTACAATGCATTTGAGGTCCATTCGAGAGATATGAGGTAGATTCCGCCTAAGCTTTCTAAATGGAACACTCTGTGGATATGTTATATGATTTTTGCGAATTGTGAGGCAATTTTGAGATTAGAAAAACGTCATCACCGCATTAGTGAAACCAAAGAATATCCCTGCATGGTCTAGTTTCGACACATACATACATACGCATGCAGACACAGACAGCATCTAGTAATGTGTAGGTCATGGTGTGGAGTAATAACCATAATCATAGTTGCTGTTAGGCTAATTTCAGACACATTTGATGTGCTCAGAGTAGCAAAAACTGAATTGTACTATTAGTTAGATAGATGGATGGATGGATGAATAGATAGATAGATAGATGGATAGGTCTTCTGATATTCTACAGTTTACACAGCCTCAGTCTCAGCTCTTTTCATTTCCCCATAGAAATGACGCCACTGAACCTGACATGCGCGAGAAAATTTTAATCAAACAAACCCATTTCTCCTCAACAGCTAAACCAAACAAACGGGCCTCAACTTTCCCATTCAAGTCAGAATGACAGCGTAACACAACACAACAGCGGCGAACGCAGCGTTCTTTATTCAGGGAACGTCAGCCGCGCGCTATTCTGTTGAAAATATCAACTTCAGATGTTGAGGGGAGGAAAAAAGACGGGCGTTTTGTCTGCCTTTGTTGGTTTGGGCTTGATATGCCGCGTGAGCCTTTCAAGCCATTTGTTAGACTCAATTTCTTCCTCTGTTACATCTGCAGATTACGTTTCAAGCAAACAACCAGCAACATGAAGGCACAGAAGCGCTATTATGGTGAGAGAATGACAACTTGCATAGGCAGAGAGCAGGAGGAGAGAGGAGGAAATACAAGAAAAGGATGAAAAAAAAAGAGTTGATGTAAAGAAGGCTAGGGAGATTGGAAAGAGGCAGAGATAGAAGTGATGAGAGACTACAGTGATGGGGTGTATGCGTGTGTGTATTGTAAATCCATGCATGCAGGTTATGCAAATACAAGCACTTTGATTCTCTGGCCTTAAACATAGTCTCCCTCTTATTGTTTTCTTTTTCTCTTAACTCTCCCTCTTGGTTTTCTGCCTCTAATACAGTTTTTGTTCATGAAACGTTAAAACTGTTTCAGCTAAACTTGAAACAGCTGACAGGACGAGTAATCTAAAGATGTATTCATATGTGAAGTGTTGTCTTTATCACTTCCTTTTTTGCTTGTTTTACACATATGAGAACACGCTCAAGATGCATCCATAGATACTGTAAAACTTTTTCACAATACCTTACGCACCATTAAACAACTTTTATTGGACAAACAATCGCCACACAACATTGCAAGTTTCACAATCACAAAGAAAGAGAAAAAGGAAGTTCTACTAGAAAGATAATCCTGGTTAAAACATTACTTCATGGCTAATATGAGAAGAAAAAGAAGAAGCTGGGTAGTATTAGTAGCGTTGACGTCTGCCAGTTTCCATGTTAATGCTAATTCCATGCTAATTAGCTTGTTAAGTGGTACAATTGGCAGAAGCATGACCCTGTTGTTTCAATGCTTGTTTTTTCATATCAGCAAAAATGCTTTTCTAATAAAAAAAGGAGGAAAGAACAGAGGTCGATGATATATTATGCTTGCTAACAGATAATCTGGGTTACCTAGTTCGCCTAGATTATCGTCAAAGTTTATAGTAGCTATACTTTCCTTTAGGTATCAAGTTCATTAACAAGTTTTAAAAATCAATATTCTTACAGTTCTTGTGGCATAAAACATCAATATGTGATGAATAAATCTCAAAAAGGAAACAACACTGAGTTTCAAGTTGACACAAACATACCTGAGTGAAGTTAAATCTGTTCAACAAAAAAGTCGACACACCTTTCTTTCCACAGAGCCATTGCGTGCAATTCAACTCTTCATCTGGTCATTTAGAAAGGGTATATTGTTTAGAGTAGTTTCCCATACTTGCTGCCCCTTATTTAGGATGATTATCTTGCTAAGAACCACCAAGTTATGAAATTGCAAAAATGCAATGGACCGTTAGGTTAGCTACTACCTAGCTCACTAATTTTGCACTTCAACTACACCAGTTAAACTCCTGAACACCTGTAATTCCCCCCACTGTGGGGTTGACTCAGCCAATGAGATTACTGCCCAGGTAAGTTTGTATTTATTTAATGTATAACAATCTATTAGCCTAATAATAATGCAATTAATAGCATGCTATGCCAATGCTTTTGGGCAGCATCTTTGCTATCTCCTAAACAATGACTAGGTGTTTAGGATCTTGTCTATTGTCATGCTTCTTTTAATTATTCATTGTCTTTCATCCATATGATCTCCTAACCCCTAACCCTCAGAATGGCTCTTCTTCTCTATAACTTATTTTCTAACCATCATCATTCAAATCAGGAGCTATTTATTTTTTGGAGTGTCACTTTAAATTTCCCAGGTGAAATACAGTAGCCTTGCTTATCCTGCTGCTGTTTTCAATGCGTTAAAAATGACCTTGCTACATTTTAGCTGCATATATTGTTTCCCAATTCCAACATTAAATTCCATAGAAAGTAGCACAGATTGACCATTATCGGATCCCAATGGGAACGACTTGTTATGTCAGGAAAAACATGTTCTGTTATCTTATGATAACACTGGGATTAACAAGACTTTTGCACCCCTAAATCCTGAGATAGGATTTATCAGCACTACCTATTGTTCCCTCACAAATTCATTTTTTTTCTACACGTGTTTTATCACCATGTTTTAATCACTGCTCCTCTTTAGTTTTTTTTCATTTTATCACGAATAAACAAATTAAACTGAAACTCAGACATGAATTTGTCATCCTGATCTTGCTTAAGCCTAATTGGGCTAGCTGGGGTCAAAACACAATCTTACCTAATTAAGAATCAGATATTAGCTGTGGTGTGATCTCACCCAGGGTGATAAATTTGCTCTCTGAATCTCTGAGAAGTGTTGTTTTTGTGCTTTTCGGTCTCAGAACACGCGTCCCTCACAAGCATGTAAGAAAATCCTCAATCCCAGAAAAAAAGTGAGACCAAATCCTGTTCCATATTCCATAGCTCTACATGCTATGAGTGTGTACACTTCAATAAGGAGGATCACTTGCCACAGAACAGTAGACTGCTGACAAGCCCTGTGTTCATGCTATTCAGGGCTCGACAGCAGCACACTGCTTTAACCTAGATCGCCATCTAGTGATCATGCTCAGTACGACTATTCTGATACCAGCACCAAACTCAACACACTCACGTTCGTGTTGAAACAGATCGAAGAAATGTTTACTATCAGGAGGATGTCTATATGGGATTTGCTTTTAAGTGTGTGTTAAAGTGTATGTGTTTAAATGTAATTGCAGCAATCTGACAGATTTTTCTAATCAACAAGGAATAAAAATGTGTTTTCCTAAGGTGCATTTATATGGTCATCTCATGAATAGTTGACTGAGGATCAATACGTCCTCGCTGCTTCTGGTGACAGTTAAATTGTTAATTTCCACAAATGGTTTTCCAGGAATTAAACAATGACACTTTAGTTACAACTTGCATGCGTTCATGAGATTTATCTGTCTCCTGATAGCTCATTTTTGGTTTCTAATCATTTCAATGTAGCCTTGTATCTTCAAAAAAATATTTAGTGACTCAGAAATGCAACCTTGTTTTAGGCTTTTTTATCAGTGTTTTGAATATCAGCCTTGAATTTGAGCGAAAACATGAAAATCAGCGAAAATTATTTAATTAATTTGGAACGAAATCCTTGAGTTAAATCATGAACATTTGTATAGTTAGTTCTTCTCATATTGAATTTTAAATGTTAGTGAGCAATTTAAACCACATTTTTAAAGAAGAAGGGAATCTCTCAATCTTTTTATGTATATGTGTTTATTCCTTTATAGGCAATGTTTGCCCGAGTGTATGTGTATATGCCTTAAGTGTATTTATGCACATGTGCAGCTACACCTCTGTGTGTGTGTGTTTGTGTGTGTGTGTGGGTGCGTGTGTGTGCAGAGGCCATGCGCCTCACCTCTCTATAATGAAATCATACGGGTCAGTAAGGCCGGCAAGGCTCGGGCAGGTCACCCAACAGATCGGAACTAAGCTGCTTTGACCCGGCCTGGTACTGCATGCCAAACACACACACAAACACACACCATACACACTGCTTACAGCACAATGGAACCACTGTACAGAAGGGAGGGTGTGTGGTAATGATTAAAAAGCAAAGCCAAGCTGTTACACACACATCCAACAATGCAAGGACTCGCACAAACAACTGTTTTCTTTTCTATTTTAAAAAAAATGCTGCAAAACTAATAAAAACCTACCAGAGAAGATGTCCTTTAAAGAGGATTTGAAAAATTACATCAGGAAATTAAATCAACAATAGAAGTGATCAAAGTTGCTGTAGTCTGTAAACACTGAAATACTACATTAGATTACAGTACAGCAAGTTGTGTTTCAGCAGGGTTATTATAGAAAAAGCTTTAATCATTTCTCTTCTATTAGCTGCTGCTCGTATCGCCCAGGGACTTCCATTAGAATTAAATTAAACAGTGGAAATGTAAATATTGACAACATATGCATAATTATTTATTCCACAAGCAACAAGATCAGAAAATTATTGCAACAGCATCGTGTTAATATGAAAACAGAAATATTTGCATTTGTGGGTAATAAAAATGCAAATCACATTACAGAACAACAAATATAATAATAATAATGATGATAATAATAACAATAATAATAACAATAATAATATTATTATTTTTAAGCCCTAAGAAAAATGTCAAAATGTAGGAAAAGTAAATACAGCATATCCATAATTTTGCAAATATAAATGTCCACCCTCCTCCCACCTGCCATCCACCTGTGACCTTTGCTTTCTATATGTTCTATATTTTCACTCCGTCAGAGGTCAAAGGTCAACAACTGCAAGACGGCAGTCCTCTGGTAGCTGTCCCTTTTTTAAAGAGGATAATCAATTACCAGAAGACTGATCTCTGCCGTCGTGTCCCCGCTCATTCCTGCTTCTTCAGATCAGCGAGGTCCCCATAAATTTGAATGTAAAACAAGCTCACCAGCACAGGGTTAAACACGTAATTAGCCACGACAAGTGAATATGAGGAACAGACTTAGTCAGGAAGAGAGCTATGGTAATGCAGGAGACTTCGCAGCCCTGCGAGGCATCGAGATGGGACGTGGGAAGGGGAGGGTGTGTGAAGAAGATTTCACATGCAGATATTAGAAATGCAATTGTCTTCTGAATATGGGGCGTCGGTCTGGAAATTGACTTTTTCATTATTCAGTTAGTACAATAATTAAATATTCGATGCCCTGGGTTGGCAAAGCTACTGAACCACACTGAGGATATTTAACCGGGCCTGACAGATGTTTTAAATAATGTTTATTTATCAATACTAATATAAACTGCCCTAAACTGTCACTCTCCTGTGACCTGCCTCAGATTTCTCCAGGCTTTGCACCAATAACTCACATCCAATAGCAGGAAAAAAAGGATCAAACTTAAACAAATTACCAAAGTTTTTCTTTCTTTCTGTCAGTTTCTGTTGATGTTGTTGCTTTTTTTCTTCAGGAAATTCTTGAGAACACGTGTCTTCTCATCCGATTGGCTGTTTCACTCCAATTTCCGGTGACATGATTCAAACACAAAATCCGGACGAAGATGTTCACATCGCGGCGCGGCCTCGTTTGTCCAGACGAAACAACGACCCAAATGTATAAATTAATAAATGAATACATGAGCAAACACCAAATAAATATCCACACAGATGAATTAATACATAAATACATGGCCATATTTATTCATAATCTCCATAGCAACACATTCGCCAGCCCTGGCAGATCTGAGAGGGAAAATATCATTATACAATAATTAGACTTCCATCCACTTTCCATCGCCCATTACCAAATATGAAATATTCTATGTATTTACATCTGAAAATGTCAATCCCATTTAATATCATGGTGTGATTTGCAAGTCATGCAGCTCAGAAGAGCCATCAAGGGAGAGGATAAAAGGCAAAAAGGAAAGAGATTTGCTTCTTTACAAGTCCGGCCAGAACAAGGCAAGTACAAAGGTAAAGGAGAGCCAGGGCAGAGAGGGATTTCAAAAAAAAACAAAAAAACAAGACTCAACAGACTTGGAGTGGAGCGATGGACGCCAATAACGTACTTCCAGTAAGCAAGAAGAGAGCAGAGTCTGAGGCTTTCATGTGGGTGAGTACTCGTGTCTTCGTACTCTCCTTATGTTACAGTTTCCATATTGGAACACGTTTATATCAACGTTTGCGCAAACAATTTTCACTGAACCCTCTGTTGAAACGTTTACTCTGGCTCTCATAATTTCTGTCTGCGCCGCTGGAAACTGGAGAGACAACCACTTTGAACTGCCATGTGTTGCCGCTCGTTCACTATGCGCCTGGACGCAGCACCCGAGTGCAACTGCGGGGTCATGTTGAACCTTTATTCTCCATCTAGCCAAAGTAACACGTCCACTCCAAGAGGCAAACAACATGCGAGTGGACTCAAAACGCTCAGTGTGTGGAACAATACGCTTCCTTTGGATCTTTGGAGTTGGAATCCATTTGCATTGGCAACAGGTAGCGGTGCTCAATAGGGGCCCGAAAATGTCTGGTTAGAAATTCATCTGCTCCTTCACATCAGAGATCTCCAGCGGGCTCAACAAGGGAGAACAGGGAGGGAGGAGGATGGAGGGATGGGGTGGAGGGGGGGGGACAAAGTGGTAGAGTGCTTTTGTTGACAGGCTCCAACAACTTATAGTGATCCTTCATTGCTGTGTTTGATGGACATCTGAGCACCACTTGTGAAAGTGTGGGGGATGGTGAGGAGAGGGTGGCATGAACGGGAGGAGGAGGAGGAGGGGAGAAGGGGTGGTGGTGGGGGGGGGTTGGAGGGAGGGGTGCACGGGGTGTCAACACAGGGACTGATGGAGTGTGCGCTAAAGCACTGTATTGAAAAAAATAAACAAATCAGAAACAATTAAGTGTGAACTCTCATGGAATATTCATAGGCGAGCAGCCTTTGCGTGACAAGCCATCACGCCACCTCCAGTCCATTTTTTTTTTTTTTTGTTGTTGTTCTTCCTCTCCATGTCCTGCACACATGGAGATGTGCCTGCCACTTAAATCAAATTAGTCATTAGCAAATTGAATCAACAATTAGAGCAAAAGAGCTACATGGCATTAGCGTCAGTTCAGTCATATTTGTCAACCTATCAGAACAACCTCTGGAGTAGTTTTTCCTGCGGTCCAACTCGTCTCCGGTGCGTTCAAAGTCAAGGCTGTAGCTCAGGGCAGAAGGCGCCTCCGTCCCTTTTATGCCAGGGTCACCTAGCATCACAACAGCTTGAACACACACACTCTTGTTTTTTTTTTGCCAAACTAAATTTGTTTTGTTCACCCTTCTCTTTGATGGATCCAATGGCTGCCCTGATCGCCCCTCTTTCTGCCTCTTCTGGATTATTTGTATCGACATTTCTCACTCCTCTCCACCACGGCTTTTAGTTAGAGGCTGTCAAAAACATTGCTGGCGGAAATGGAAGTATCCTCATTATGCAAATACCAGGCTCCACTGATGGCATGTTCTGTTTTATAAAGTGCATCCCCTTGTCAGAAGTCAAAATGTATTTGAGTAACTTCACAGAAATTGTCACTAAGATTTCAATTTGGTTTGCCTGCCATGCCACCATCAATTTAGTCAGAGCAAATCTAGACATATGTTTATTTATATAAAAAAGAAGCAACATGATTGTGCTGTTGTGTTCTTCACAATCATATATAGTTATATAAGAACGTCTCATGCAAGCCTCTGAATAATGAAAGAATAAAAAGTTGGGCATTTGAATAAATTCATTTCAGATTCATATTGTTTAGTAAAATATGATAAACAGCAGTGGTTAGTGTATATTTTTAAATTATTTTCTGCTCACAAACTTGCTTGCCTCAAAAAGAGTTGACAGGGCATCCTCCGAGGAAAAATTAATAATCATGTTCCATTAGAGGTAACAAGAAAACACATTCACAAGTGATCTTCTGTAAGCTGCATGAATAACTGGATCATTTGTAAAAATTTGTAAACGCATCTGATTTTTAAATCGGGATTCCTTGCACACACACACAGGAAGTCAAACTGTAAGTTGAGATCGCCGCAAAGTTTATCATTTATGAATAAAAACTAAATCAAAAGCTCAGACTTTGCAGTGAAGGGGGAACTCTGAACACTTAGATAACGGTTATTTGAAGAAGATATCAAATAAAACGATATTAAATATTAAACATCCCCCCTTTTTTCATTGTGTGAAGTATTCTCCAAATGTTGTTTCAAGCCTGGAAACATTTAATCCTTTAATCTTTGAGACAAAAACTCTCTCAAAACTAATTTTTTGAGGTGATTTAAGAGGAAATGAACTTAGCAACCTTGGTCATATAACAGAAATAATGCTGAGCCTGCAGTTTAAAACTTCTTAAAACAAATATTGGGTTGTAGTGATGCCACACAGCTTCCAGTCTGCAAACAGCCCTGTCAGCACGGGTCAATAGAAATCTATTTTATGGGATTTGATTTGAAATAAAACTTCTTTAACAAGTTTCCTGTGTGAATTAAGGAATTATCCAAAAGGCGCTGAGGGATTTGACTTCATGGTGTTATGTTTGTTTATCAATTTACATCTACTGTATGGCAATGTTGAGGGTCTCAAACCCTGAGGAGTTTTCTGTCTGCTTCACTTACAGGCCTCTATCAACGTGAAACTAAATTCCCTAAAATGTAAAAAAAAAACAAAAAAAAAACATGCATCCAAGTGAAATGAAAAACTCTCTCCGTTCACTTCAAATTGGCAAAATAGGACTCTGTTGCCCACTATCTTCCATCATTGTTACAACAGTGAAAAGTGGGAAAGAAACATGACGCCTTAAAATCTGACAGCAACAAAAATAAATGGCGCCTGGCTACTACTGTAGACAAGCCAAAAAAGAAGACGAAAAAAAAAAAAAAAAGAGGAAAAAAAAGGAGAAAGCGAGAAAAAACGTCAGGGTCGATTTTAATATTCATGAATTTTCTACCAGCTCAGTTCAGCAGTTTCGATTAAGCATTAATTAGGAGCCAGAGGGGAAACCAAACAAAAATAAGGAGCTGAATGACTAATGAAGGTGGTGGAGATGTGGGTAGACTGCCATGCCACTAATGGTTCGGTGTTATGGGTGCTACATGGGCAGGAGTGCCAGTGGTGTGGGCGGCTAGATGCACCTCTGCCCACACCAGAGATTACACTGTGAGAGAAAAACACACTCTGGCCATGGAAGAATAACATACTCGCCTCCAAACAGCAAGCAACCGCTGCTTTCTCTCTCTCTCTCTCTCTCTCTCTCTCTCTCTCTCTCTCTCTCTCTCTCTCTCTCTCTCTCTTTTTCTGCTGCTGTCAGTTGAAAAACCTCCCAAGTCCAGTTTTGGGGGAATTTTTTTTTTTCTTTGCGTGTGTTCATGTTAAGGCGTATAAGCTCCCTCTGGGGTGATGGGAAATTTCTACAAACCCCTCTCTTCATGAGACATTTTTCCAAACCAGCTGCGTAAACTCAAAAACATGCATGTTGGGGTCAAGCTAAAAAATTTCCCACTTTGGAGGTATGAAGTTTCTGCACTGTACGACGGCGGCGACACATGCAGTAAAGTGTGAGCTGTTGTGAGGAAGTGTACTAATATTAGGGCCGTTAGTTCACACTCATGAACAAAGAGAGTTGAGGCTGTTTCTTTAAAGCAAAAAGTGGTAAAAAAAAGTTAAATTGGGATCTGATTTGGGGTATTTTGCAGCTCTTTAAACAAAAAAAAGTCTATTCACTTTATTTGAAGTCACCTATAGACTCATGGAAAGCATTAAAGGGTGAAAAATCAATTCAATTAATTTAAAGAAAGAACTAGTGATCTCATACAAAGACAAAAAGCACCATTCTCCATCCTAAATGTTATTTTTTGTTTCTTTAATTAAAAACTTTTTAAAAAAAAGTCGACAGTGCAGATATTCAATATTGGACATGCAGCCCATATGTGCTTTAAAACTGCATAGACAAAATATAATGCACTGTGAACATATGTGTCTGCTTTTAGAGTTATAACATCAAGATATTGTGATACAGTATACCTCACATTAACATTGTTGTATTTCAGTGCTTTTTTTATTTGCATTTTGCCTTTTTCATTGGACATTAGATCGTTTACTAAAACATCAGACATACAATATTATTAGTTATTGAATTAATGTTGAAAGTCATCTTAAAAAACACTCTAAACAGAGAATTGGAGCTACAAGAGAAATAACATAATCCCACATGGTGTTAAGAAAAACAAAAAAAGAACCGAAATCAACTCATAATACAAAAATACAATATTTATATTATGTTTCTATTATTTCTTGTTGGATAAAACACATGTAAAATGTACATTTCTGGAAGAGTATGGTGTGTTAAGAGGCAGTTCATATCAGAATATTATATTTAAAAATTACAGTTTCATAGTAGATCTAAAATGATATTACAGCTGTATTTATTTAAATTTTTACATAAAAAGCAGAACTGCCCTGAGGTTTTTTATTTTTAAATATGTCACCATTAATATGAAGCTTAATTATTAGTGTACTTCATGCATTTACAAGAACACAATGTATATGTATGACTGTGCTGGAGTGGAATATATTCCTCAAAATATGAATAAACAGCATAAATATGAATTTGGCATAACATTTTCATTCATTATTGTCATGGCTCCAAAATGTCAGCTAGGGCACAATTTACATCCTATAAATATTTTCATCTCAATTATTTGTCTACTTATTTCCTTAAAATATTGAGACATTGTAAGAAAAATATTATTTTCTTATCGGTTATATTATTATTGGAACTTGATGAAAAACGCATCAGATCACAAGGGGGAGGAAAAGAAATAAATAATCCCCAAAAGGAACAGAGGAAGAGGACAGGGAAAAAAAAGAAGGGGGGAAAAAAAGGTTATCTTTTCTTTTATCTGTTTGAGAAAGGGCTTTACAGTCTCCTCTCCCAGTAAAACAAGGATAAAGGGAACAGGGAAAAAAATAAATGATATTGTTACAGAGGTATTATCCTTAAGCCTGCCCATGATATTTGAATTGTATTGGTGAATTGTAATCAGGTATTTTA
Source organism: Scomber japonicus (assembly GCF_027409825.1). Lineage (NCBI taxonomy): Eukaryota > Metazoa > Chordata > Actinopteri > Scombriformes > Scombridae > Scomber > Scomber japonicus. The sequence goes on from NC_070601.1 coordinate 5,698,503, forward strand.
GCTTAGCGGTGCTGGTCTCCGTGTTGAGCGCCTACCATCTGGTATTGGACGACAGTGTGACAGAGGGTTGTAGAAGGAGGGAGGAGAGGAGGAGGAGAGGGGGGGGGGGGTCTGAGAGAGAGAGAGAGAGAGAGAGCGAGAGAGAGAGGAAGCCGTTATCCAACTGAAAAGCCTAGCGACTTTAGTTTCCCAATCTCTAAATCTACACATTTTAATGTAAGTCCACAGACAGGAAGCCCAGAGTAAACAGTGTTTGTATGACCAGATATAGGCTGGAGATCCTTTCCAATCATGGAGGAGAAAGTTGGCAACGGTGGGGCTTTGTTCGCTCTGGGTGTAGGTAAGGAAAAGAAAGAAAAAGAAACAAAGCTAGTGTTTAAATTATCAGGATTTTTTAGCAATCTTAAAGACCTCATATTGCTCAGTTTTCATTCATTTATTTCTAAATATCCTTTAGCTTGGGTTAATGATCTTTGAGATGGTTTGCAAATAACCTGTTTAGCTTAAATGACACTGCAAATGAAGAGATATAAGATAGGAAAGGATAAAAAATTAGTAGGTATTTAACATGGCCGGATTGACCAATTAAGGGTCCTTGGGAAAGTAAAATAGCTATTGGAACCTGTAATGAAGACAGTGTGTGGTAATATTATTAAACACAACTTTACCCAGGAATACATATCACTTGAGCACAACATAAAGTTAAATTATAAAAGGTATTAAAACTAGATTTTTGACAAGACCCCTTTAAAAGACAAGAGGTCAAGAGATCACGTAATAATACAGGAGCCACTTTAACTGATGTTGTACATTCATGGTGTGAAATTGCAATTAAAATGTTTGCAATTAATCATATTAGTAAAGCTAAATGACAAGCAGAGAACTTGTAGGACTTTTGGGGCACCTTGGGGTCTTATGGTGAGTCCTGTATCCTTTAACCTTTATAAAATGAACACTAATGAACACTAACCAACATGTTAGTGCTTTTAAACGTGACATTCTTACCACATTTTAATATTGCCATCACCCTTGCCTAACTCTAACCAAGTGCTTTTTGTGCAAGTATATCATCTGCAAGCAGAAATATTCCTCCATACACATTCAATACCAATGTACATGTGTCATCATTCTGCATCAGCAATTAATGGACAAATGATACGGAGGAATATGTACAAATAGCCCCCCAACACTTCTTTCATTCCTGGAGTTAGCCAAACATTTTAATAGACTTTTTCAGTTTACTTGTTTTAATTTGCTTTAATATGTTTCTTTTCTTGTTTACAATGTGTTCATTTCCTTTTCCCTTTTCACTTTTATTAAAAAATGCAAATACAATGAAGTTTAACAGCCGTCCTCCAAATTTTGGATATCACACAAACTCACCACCATTCAAATAATGAAGTCTGACTTGTAGAATTTTAACAATAGAAAAGCCAATCAAGAACGTATCCAACTGTGATGCATCAAAAAACCTGAACCAACATGCTAAAAATATATTTTCTTTAAATGTAACAAATTAAAAAGATTGTACATGCACATAGAAGAATCTCTGAAATCTCCAATAGATCCACTTTAATTTGTTTAAATCTACATGGATGGCGTATTTAAACTGCATACAACAGCAACTTTACAATAACTGTAGGTCCACCCTTTCTCCCTCAGATATTCATACACTCTACATATTATTCCTCCCAGAGAGAAAGAGTAAAAACACAGACAGAGAGGCTCATCTGTTACAGGGCCGGCTGGTTTGACCCCGTGACCCCAAACTGTCTGATGAGAACTCTCCGACGCTCCACAGAGAAGAGTCCTGTTGCGGCGGGTCCCTGCCGACCGCTGAATCACCGGCTCGTCCTCGGCTGCAGCCGCGGCTCGAGTGCCCTTCAACCGCTTCGCTCGCTGGGTTTCAAGTGACCGAGCTCTGCCAAAAGAGAGATCCGGGGCCCAGAGTGCCCCTTAAATGTAAAAGCGACACATTAGTGTTTGTTTATTGTAGGAAGCAGGTTGTTGCCAACTTGCAGAAAAAAAAAATCATTGTAGGGATTGTGGTGAAAACTCCAGTCATCAAAAAAGTGTAAAGCATCAGCCATGATTATTCCCTTTTTCCCTACAAATTGACCAATGTAATGCTTCACACATTACATTTGTTCTTATGTAACTAAACCTGAATTGGACATCATATGAACATCTTATCTGGTCAGCCAGGGTCAAACACGGAGAATAACACTGATTATCAGCAACAGCTCTGGGTGAAAGTGAGTGCCCTAACAATTAACAAAGGGAGGTGTGTGTGTATGTGTGTGTGTTAGGTGGAGGAGGAAGTGTGTGTGTGTGTGTGTAAGGGGGGTGGAGGGTGGGGGGGTGTAGGTTTTCTTTTCTTTCTCTCTGCCTCACCACCTATCACAATTCATTACCACAAATTAGGGTTCAATAAAATTGCTATTCAGAGATAATTAGGAGTTGGGTTTGTGGTGGCAGGGTCGTGGAGGAAGAAGGGGGGGGGGGGTGTGCTGTAGGGTCGGTGGGGTGGGGGGAAAGAGAAAGGGTAGGGATCGGCGGCAGGGGGGTAGGCGAGGTTGATGGGGGGGGGGGGGGGGGGTTGCTTTCCACATCTCATCATGACCCAAACCAACAAACCGAGGGTCTGCAGCTGGGGCAAGTGAAGTGAGACCCTGATCTGCCACCCGAACAACCCCTCACCCCCCCTCACCCCACCTCCCATATGATGAGAAGATCTGCACACAAAAAGAAAACACACACACACACACACACACACACACGCACACACACACACACGCTTTCTCCCCCTTCCTCTCACCTGCTGAGTTGGGAGCTGCTCCAAATTAAACAAATTATTTCAGGCCTCTCTCTTTCATTCTCTGTTTCTCCTTCAGAAAAAAAAAAGTGGAGCAACGGCTCACAGACAAACAGTGATCCCACATAAGGACGGCGGCTAATAAGGTCGTGTGTGTGTGTATGTGTGTGTGTGTGAGTGTTTAAGTGGCTGCCTAAGTGCAAGGCAAGAGCCGGGGTTATGCCTGCATATGTGCACCAAGTTGAAGAAGGTTTCTCTTTCATTAATTAACACTTTCCTGATTGCACAAGCTACCCATCTTCGCATTTGAGAAGGAGTGAAATATTTGTCAGGGTGACAGAATATGCCTGAAAGCAGTTACATTTAATTAAAACACAGAGTTTGTAATTCTTTTGTTTCACAATTATGATTAATTATTCAAATATTATAATGAATGGGTCAGTGTGCAGTCCATAAAGCTGTATTTCTGAAAAAAACATAGTTAAAATATGTTTTTTCTCTGTCATATTAACAATTTCTCTGTTAAATGACTAAAAGTGAACACACAAGTTTTCTATAAATAATTAATAGACCCCCTGATTTGAAATATTAAAGTGCACCATTGAATCAGCGCAGAGCACTACTTCAACGTACCACCTTCTCAATGTTTTATCCTCTCCTCAAGATTATCCTCTTCAGTCAACAACTCTTTATTCAATAGCAACCCAAAGAGACTGCCAATACGAGCTCCATATTTTTAAGATACAAGTGGAAAAAAACTGACATCTTGTCCTCTAATTTATATTTTCCGAGAGTGGAAAAAGAACAAGGACTCAGGGAAGAAATTTTGGCATTTTTGGCTTGATGTTGCAGGCAGATAATCTACCTTTTTGACATTAAAAATGTACACTTTAATATAAATACATGTTCATTTTGCTACTTGTTGACTAATACTAGTGAGAAACAGTGAAGCAACCAGTCTGCACTTAACCTTTTTTGTGGAGCTTTCACATTTTAAGAGTTGAAAACTTAGCTTTAAACAGTGAAGTATATAAACTTTGTATTATCTAAATAGAGGTAAAATAATAAATGAATTACTATGCAAAAAGTATTAAGGTATTTTTTTCTGAAGTGGAAAGACAACAAGTTTTACATTCAGTAGTTTGTAGCTTTCAAATCTTAGCAAACCAAATATTGTAATTGAATACTTAATGATTAAATGTTAATTGTCCATACATATAAAAACAGTGATTCTACATGTATCCACTTCAATTCATGAAAGCTTGTTTAAGCTAGGTCTTTTCTCACAGGAATCATTGGATTAAGAAGTTCAACACAGCAGAAACTCCAGTTTCCTTTAAATAAATAAAAAAGACCTGAATATTTAGCAAAGTGAAAAGGTACGGATACTTAAAATTCATCAACTAAAGATCCATTGATCCAAGAAATGTGTAGCGGTACTGCCAAAAATTAAAACACATAAACCCAATGGATTACCACTTTAACAAGTTTTGTCTGTTTACTTTCAAGCGCTGCTTTGGCTGCTGTTACTGACATTCAGCTGCTCTGTTGAACCTGTCAACTTTAACTCCACTTGTTCTCTCTTTTGGCTGTTTGTGCCCTGCATCCTCCTCCTCGTCCTCCTCCTCCCCCCGTCTCCTCCAGCTGTCTGCGTGCGACTCTGGCTGTGGCCCCAGCGCCACTGGAGGGGCCGTGTGAACCGGCCAGTCCGGTCACCTCGCATCAGTGTCGGGCTGGAATGCGCCGTGGCCCTGGCCCTGGCCCTGGCCGGTGACACCACTCTGGGGGTTGAAGGGAGGGGGTTGTGGTGGTGGTGGTGGTTGGCGGCTGAGCAGGTGCTCAGCTAGGGAGTGAGGCAGGGGGGGATAATGTTGATGTCACGTCCCTGCCACCCATTGTGGCTGGGGGGGACATGGACACTGAGAAACACAGAGAGCCTGTGGGTGCGCCTCTCCAGAGGTCACCGTGCCAGATCGGAATCACACTGTGAGCCTTTACTTATTAAGTGGCTTTCTGTGCTCCCGATGGTTAGCCAACGCTACACGACAACCAAGCCTGTTCCCTCGCACAAAAAGACCCCGGTAAAGAGATACCGGCCTGCTATTGAGACAGCCACTCTGCCGTTGTGTTTGTCCCTGCTACTACCAACCACTGTGAACAAATATGGCACATGATACCAGAGGTGTAGCATTCCTTCTCACTTCCTTTCTCCACTCCTTGTTGAAAGAAGTCCTTTACACACCAAACAGAGCATTGCAGACTCTCTGATCAGCAATTATGCACTTTAGAGGTATTAAATACTGCTGAGGGGGGGAGAGGGGGCCTCCAGGGACCACCAGCAGTCCGTAAATACACTTCTCTCCAGCAAATGAAAGGAATAGACCTGCCATTTGTAGACATTATTCATGTATTAAATGCAATGACTGGGTAAAACAATTATGTCGCATATATTTCAGCTTTATTTACTTGCTGTGTCTTGTCTCATCTGCACATCCCCGTGTGTGTGTGTGTGTGCACAGAGGATGACAACTCTCCTAAGTTATTTGCTGTGTGTGTGTGCACTCATTTATGTTTATCAGTGCTTAACTGCCTCTCCTGCTTTGTATCTATATTTATCACCATTCACAGGTCAGAGATCATCCATTTCTAAGTGGTGAACTGGCACAAAAGATTATCATCAATTAATATGCCATAATAACTGGGTTCACTTTCATATTCACTGTACGCATTTGTCTTTTAAAGTGATCTGGTTTGGCAATCTAGCCGCCTCTTCTGTAATGTATGCTAATGTGAGTAAAAACACTTTGGATTGTCTCTGAGGAATAAGAATCCATATTGGGTTTCATACCGGCAGCGTATTCCATTTTTGGCGTCGAGAGAAGTTCTTCAGCAGCCAGTGTGTCTCACCAACTTCATATGTATTCTTTTCATATTGTTTCCCCAAAGTTGTCTCTGTGAGCGGAGCCTGGTGAGTAGCCAGAGAGCCCATTATTCAAACCGGGGTCCTGACACCAGTTTATGGCTGAATTACATTAAATTGCGTGTAACTCGACTTCGGCAGTGAGAAGGAATCATTAATATTCACCCCAAACTCAGCAGGGCTTTTGCCAGTGTTGGCTTGTTACAAAGTCCTTTGATATGTTTTTCCGTGTAACCTCTTTCATTCACCCAGCTGCACTAGATGTACAACACAGGCATCAGCTATTTAAAAAAAACAAGACATTTAAAAAAAATTATAGCACTGCATATGAAACCTCAAATTAATAGAATAGGCTTCTTTCTGACAGTGTTTGACATATAACATGTGCTATTGTTGGCCTTTTAAGTGTCACTTTTTTCCTTAAGCATGCTTTTCTAAGGTTTTTGACACACCAAGCCAACTGCAACACTGGGCCATTGTTGAGCATCTGTGGCTGACCATCGGTTGTAGTTTTTGTGGTATTTTTGCCCCTACTTTGCTGGCAGCAATTTGTCAAATAAAGGATGTTAAATTGGCAGTTGACGCAACTGACGGACCGACTGTTACGCCTAATAAATCAATGTTCTCACACATGTAATGCATTTTCTTAGAGGTTTCCTTCTTCTGTAGAGTTGCGACTTTCATACCATATTTCCAGTTTGCATAAAATTAGAAAATGGTAATTTAATTTGAGCTGTTGGTCTTTTTGCAATGCTAGGTTTTCTTTGACATATTACAAATATAGACTAGTGACAAGGACTTCCTTTCATGCAGGTATAGGTATGTAAATGGCGTCTTACTTAAAAAACTACTACTTATTTAATAACTTGCTCCACACCTCAACTATTGTAAAAAGACTTGGGGGAACTTAAGGCAATGGATCAGGTGATCTTTTAGTGTCACTTCTTGGAGGTTGGCTTCGTGAATATGGAGCCTAAAAGGTAAACTACCAATTTTTGTGTCTACAAAAATATTTATATATCACACATGGCAGATCTGGGTGTCTTTAGCTTTCGGTTCATTATAAAACTCAGGCAAGACTCAAGTTTGGTTCTTTATATCCAAACTTTGAATAAATTCAAAACTTACTCTTCTCCCCACCACTATTCAATATCAACTTAAAAAATAAATGCTCTAAAGTATAAACCAAACTCCTGTTCTAGATCAAGAAACTATAGCTGTTGAGTGTCAAGGCCTCTCCGAAGTGCACTCGGCAGTTAGTGCACTCCAGCTGCACAGTAGCTGAAGCACCCTGGGTGAGAGGGCTTAAAGGACGGTGTGAGTGACGTAGTGCCTCGGCGCGATGGGGCGATGAGGAGAGGGGACGTGACAGGAGACAGTTGCTACACACTGTGTTAGGCTGGCAGTGTCACACCTGGCAGCTGTCAATCACCGCGCTCCCAAACACCTCGCTCCCCGATATTGCCGGAGCCGCTGCCAAACATGCCTTGAGTGGTGTCATCCATCCACACATGAGCACTGGCTCACTCTGCCTGCACTCATCCTGTCACTGCAAGTCAGAGAGAGGGAAAGAAAGAGGGGAGAGGGAGGGAAGCATCCATCTATTTACATATGGAAAGGTCACAAATAGCCTGCAGGCACTGTGCTAATTAGAGAATGTGGCAAAAAAACTCAAAGATAAATTGAAAGACAAAAATGGAGAGTTATCTAACTATGGTGGTGTAATGAAAGTGGGGATAAGGTGAATGAAAGGAGAAAGGAAGTGGCTGAACCTTGGTAAAAGAAAATGTGTCACTGAAGGTAGAAAGCCAAAACAAAGCAGCAGCGTTTGAATTAGTAACCGCTGCATAATGTTGAGATTGCCTTCCCATTCTTGGTTGAGAATCATCGATATTGAAGAAGGAGAGACCGACCTCCTGTGGTCCTACCGATGTAGCTTTAGCTTGATGGTTAGCACAGGCCTCCACCAGCAGACATTGACCATATGATGGTGTTCAGATGACCGGGCGTGTGTGATTTCCCTTAGCCAGATAAGCGAATCAACCTTTATAATTCATTGTGACAAGCTGACAGGGAAAATGAGTGTAAAATTTTATACTTACATGAATTTTTGTGTCAGATCGCCGTCTGTGCACTTGTTTTCCTGCCTGGCCATAGCCGAGGGCTTCTTTCTCCGCGGGCGCTCCACGGACTTTGTTTCCAGGCCTTCAGACACATCGCCCTTCGCCCTAGTGAATTTGCTGATTAATTTTGGATGCTCCCCTTAATTAACACCCCAAAGGAAAGTGTAGATTTCCTAACCCGCCTTTGCTGCAGAACAAACAAAAATGAGAGAGTCTGAAGAAGGATGACCTCAGGGAGACAGACGTGCTGATGTCCAAAATGACATTACAGGAGCAATGTGAAGGCCCCGTGATGCCGGGCCTAGACCTGGACATAGGCGATGCCTCAGGAGCTCCCAGGCCTTTTAATCAGTGGCTGGAAACGAGCTCCCTATTAGTCTCATTTCATTTACTTTAGCGTCGGTAGAGAAGCAGGCCTTGCATGATGCCACCCGACGCTTGAAACATGCTGTTCTTGTGCCAGTGCTGGTGCCGCCTCCAGCCCACGGTCATTAATTGGTGCCACTCTCTTACTTCCAGTGAAATTGGCAGATGACGGACAGGGGCGAAATAAAAATGTGATTTCTTTCCCTTTTTTCCCCCCTCTTCCCAACATCAGAGTGGATTTCACTAATTGGGTTGAATGGCGCCCATCTCGTCTTGTGACAGCCAAGCAGGATGCATGTGAAGCTGCGGGCAGCTTGGAGAGCTCTCACCCTGCCATGCCAGCTCAGAAGACATGCCGGCAGGAGGGGGGCGAAGTTGCAAAAGACACGCTGAGACAAAAGAGCACAGCTAGAGATCGCACGCTCACTTTTCGGAGACCTTGAACAAACAAACTTGCACTTTGCCTCGCTGAGGGCAAAAGGATACGCACATCATCGCTCAACCAGAAGGTAGCAAATCAGCTCATGAAAACACAGGGGGTAAAGTCCTCAGAGACTTCCTCTGCCTTCTTGGCCTGTGCATAGTCAGTAAATCATTCTCAATGGGTAATAAAAAGGTTGAAGTGAACACAAACAGCAACGTGGAGGAATAGGAATGTGGAAAGAATGACAATGATGCCACAAATTGGCTGTCACAGCATATTGTTGGAGTGCAAAAAATCACATTTTAACATGAAAATCGGAAATTATTCCACACTACATTGGAACTTTTGGAGCTTTATTTTTCACTATGATGTCTGAGGTCCCTTATGTGTTGTAGGGTTTTGTGGGAAAGCAAATCTGTATATGAGTTTCACTTCTGTCTAATGCTGCTCTATTATGAAAAGAACTAACAGTATTTGGCTCACACAAAAGGTGCCAGGAATTTACTCTCAAAATGTATGAAATGTGAATTAAATACTCCCTATGTGGAGATCAGTGACTGTAGAAAGCCGACATACAGTTTACATAACTGCAGACTAATATAGTGTCCAATTAGGGCCATTAAAAACACATCTGATCCATCTGCCTCCAGTAAAACAGACATGGATGTTTGAGCAGGTCGTCTCAGCTCTGCTGGACAATTGTCTACTTTGTGTTCACCAAGATTCAGAGAAGGGAGGAAAAAAAGCAGAATTCCCATTACAAAAGGACAAGAAGTGCAGGTGTAATTGGGATATTTGGGGGTGTCTAGTTTCAGTGAGCCGCGGTGAAATGAAGCCTGTAAGACTAGAGTGTCGGACTGGCAGGGGAGGCTGCCCTCTCACTCGCCTCTGCTCTCTGTCTTTTCGCTTTCTGTGTCTCACTTTTGCAGTACTCCTGTTTCTCTTGCCTCCTCATCTCCTTACATTTTCTGTCCTTGAGCATCTGCATTAATACTCACTCTCACCACATTCTGTCCATTCTTTTCTTTCTTTGTCATGTCTTAACGATCATCCTCTCTCCTCTCTTTCTGCATCTCAACAGGGCATGACACCACAAGCTTCAGCCCCCCGCCTCTACCCGGCAATGATAGCAGCTTGATCGGGCAGGTACAGGTAACAAATGAGATCAATTAACGTGTCCAAGAGGGGCACCTACCGGAGAGTCCGGTTGCACTAAACGATCTCCTCATCTTTTGTTTCCCTCCACGGGATTCCATTTGCAACCTCATCACTTTCCCAGCCCAAACAATGGAGCCGATTGTTCCATCGTCCTAATGGAGAAGGCCCAAAAAAGTCTGGCCTCTTCCCTTGGCAGCCTGTGTATCTTTGCTATCTGGACTCAGGACAGAGGGCAACCTCGCCGAAATGAATCCTTGCTCCCCTAGCCCTCCCACTGCCCTGCCCTCCCCAACTTTCTTTCAGCACCACTCTCTCAACTTTACAGAATATCAACAAGCTCGATTTGTAGCAAATTTGTTTCTCTCGCTCCCTTTAATTCAATGACTTGAGCACTAACAAGGAGCTGATTGAGCTCAATAATGGCACCGTTGAAGGCAGAAATGCCAGAGGCCGAGCTTGTTTCTCCTCTCAAATACACACTCTGTATTACACCCCAAGATTACAGACACCTCAGTGGAAAAGTGGCAAGACGGATTTGAAGAGGAGACATGCATGAAAGCTGTATTTTAAACAGGAAACAGATGTTTTCCTGGACATTTCAGGTACATCATATGCTTCAATGACTGCAAGGCCCCTTGAAAATATACTGTATGTTGAGCAGAATGAGATGTCAAATCAATCCATCTTCCAATTGATGACATACTTTAGCAGCGTTCTTTTACTTGGCATACCTATCAGTTACCATCCATTTACACCTTTCTGTCTCATCAGGTTTTACTATCATTTCAGGTGGAGCTCTTTTTTTCCTCCCTCTCTTTCTCTCTCTCTCTCCAATATTCAACATCCCTTTTGAAACGAAGCAGCCGACAAATTGACAGTCACTTTCACAAATTTCATCTCTCCTAATATTATAACCAGCTTGATGGAGAGATGGGATAACTAAGTGAAGGTCTGCAGAGGAAAAATCACCAGAGGAGAAGCAGAAATAGGGGCAATTATCATGAGAGAGACTAGGGAGCCGGTGATGGCAACCATCGAACCCCTGAGCGTTCGTTTAAATCTGCTTGATGAATGTGATGTGCACTCCTCATCTGTCCCCCCCTTCAGTCTGTCCACAGCAGTTAGACAGGATTGTTTACTATAACCTTGTAATCAACCTGGCTTGGCTGACAGCTCACCATTACCCCTGATAACAGGCCTGCTGCAATTTGGCCCCCGAAAGAAAATATATATATTAAAAAAAAGCAGACAAACACACACACACACACATACACACACACACACACACACACACACACACACACACACACACACACACACACACACACAGAAACTACTCAGGCCCTGTCTGATGCCTTATTGATAGAGCGCTGGCCCTGTTATCTTTGTGCGTAATTTGTTTTCAAGAACTGTGATTTACATTTCAGTGGGATTACACCTTTTAATGCTACATGCGGGCGAGAAGTGGGCAGCCGTTGAATACTCCACATCTCCAGCACAGGAGGAGGAGGAGGTGGTGGTGGTGGTGGTGGGGGTAGAGGGATGGAGGGAGGTGGCGGTGGTGGTGGTGTGTATGTGTGTGGAGGAGAGAGGAGGGTGGAGGGGGGGTTCAAACGATGCATTTCCAAGTCCTCAAGTGGAGAGGATTACAATTACAATTAAAAATCAAAAGGCCTGTGTGTCCATCAAACGACTGCCTATAACCCTTTGTGTACCTACTGCCAAATAATCGTGGCTAGTGGAGGGCTGGCAGATGCTAAACGCTTTCCAGCTAATTGTGGCGTATTACCGGAGCTTGTTCATCGAGATATTATGCAATAAGTGTTATTTCAGGCAAGAATGCAGGTTCTAAATGGCATGCTAATGTGACTCCCTTGGCAGCATGTTAAAGAAAATCCATGCATCACCATTAAAACAACAGAGGGAGCCAATGGCAAAGTTCAATCATCTTGTTTTGGATATCGCCTTGATGTAGTACAACAAGTTCAGCTCGACTCCAGCTGCCAGTGAAGTCTTACACAGGTAGTGCATGGTTGTATAAAGGGATTTTTTTTTGTACCTTTAAAATATGGTGTAAGAGTGTGTAAAAGTTAATTGGTATGCTATAATTTGTCTACAGATATTCTAGCAAAGTTTCATTAAAAATACATAAAATACTGAACGAGGTCTGGTATAATCTAAATGTACTTCGGAATGTGTTAAAATATTTAAAAAATCACTAAGGGGTTGTTCACCTTCTACATTCAACATCCTTATCATTGAAATTTACTTCACAGCAGTGTCTGACTGGTGGAAGTTAGTTGAAAATAACAGTCTTTTAATTCCTTATCTGAAAATATGAGTTTCCATTGGTAGTTGTTGTTGAATCTGCCTTGCTTTTTACTTCCACCAACACTCTGCACAGTGCCAGCACCAGCACACCACCCCCTTACACGCATCTTAATCATGTGCATTATTTCAGTAATTCAGATCACAACATTTTACATAATTCTTTGTTTATTCATTTTCTCAGACAGTCAGTGAAATTATGTAAAACACACTCTCAATGGCACTCGGTGTGTGTAATAGAATGCAGATTTCATGTTATTCTAACACATTTGCTTACTTGGAGGCAAAGTGTCCCATTTAAATAAGAATTACACTTAAATGTCACATGGGTTTATCTAAATTTATAAACAGTGCATTTATTATATTAAATCTGGTGAATCCTAAACATGGATTGCGGGAGGTAGAATGAGAGACGTGCTCCGAGGGTTATGACTTACTAATGCCTATTTAAATTGTAAACGCTTCCTTCCTTTCTGTTTTATTTACCCACCGTTCTTTCCCCGTGATGACATGGCACCTGAAGAATTGCTCTTTGAATTTTCCTAGCGAGGCTGCCATTGAAACTGAGAGAAACATCATTTGCTTTTGTTGAATTAATTCAATCATTAGCTGGCAGTTTGAAACCTGCAGCTCGTTGAAAAGGCTGAGATAATACCATTCCTGTCATTCATAGTAGCCCTGTGTCTCCCGATAGCCGCCAATCTACCTCCTAATAATTTTCTGGCCAAATTATAATACAGGAATCCTCATTCAGCAAGGTGAAAGTGTGAATGCAACAGTGAATGGGGAGGGAGCGAGCCCCCTTAAATGTCTTTTTTCCCGAATGGCAGCAAAACAAGGAGATTATAGGGGAGAGGGAAACTCATTTACCTCATCAGTGGCCTTTGTGCACCTTGAGTCAGCTTTCTAAGGGGAAAGATGTTTGAACTCAATCATCACTGAGCTTTCTGTGCAGAGACACAAAGTCGTCCCTACTCATTCAATGCAAGTGAGAACACTCCATTAATATATACATCCTTCCATTAGATTTTTAAATGTTGAAAACATATGATGGAGATAGTGAAATTTATTTTCAGATTGAATAAAATAAAACACATTAAAAAAAAATCAATTTAGCTTTTTTATGAATGAGCTGTAACGTCAAATGTATTGCAAGAAAACATCACTATTTTGCCTGTAAGCGAATAACATTTTTCTGTCCTATGCAGTTGTATTAACGCCATGCCTGCCTACTATTTCACAGACACAAACAAACACACACCGAGGATAGTTTCCATATGGGACAGCAATATAATAGCAATAGGGTACATTAGATCCGTTCCATACAGATGTTCACCTCAATTTCTGCAGCAGTTTGGTCCATCTGTGTTTACAGTGAGCTGCTTAGCACACGCCTGTGTGAAGGGAGGCATATCAAGCATATGGACATTTTACAAAAGGTTACCCTGCATAAATTAGGTTGAATGGCAATCTGTTGAGGAGAGGTGGCTTACTGTGAGCGTTAGGTAGTTTGGAGTAAAAATGGATAATAAAGGCATCTGATTTTATAGCCATTTATTACAGTGGCCAGCACAAACTGACTGTTTTGTTCCAAAATGAGGTATCCACCTTTTTTTATTTTTTTTAATTGACAGTTTGTCACACTGAGCATCATCTATAAAAATAAATATAAGTAATATCTGGGAATAGTGTAAAACATTTTGCACACTATTGTCTGTACACTGTTTTGAATATTAGCTCCTCTCCTAGTTTGGAATTATATGTTAATTAAGATTTGTAAGTATTCCACTCAAAAAAGTGTTGTACTCGAAATTCTCAAATGTGTTGAGGATAAAAAAAAGTAAAACTTCAATAAAAAATTAACTCTGATGAATCCCTACTATTTAATTAGCCAGGATTATTATTTTTGAACCTATAAATTACGCATATTTCATTAGAGAATAAATGCTCTCTTAGCTTGAACACTTGCACAGCAGGACAAGGTTTAGATTTTTATCACATCTTAGAGTGACATCTAGTGGTGACTTCACTCATGACACCTAAAGCCCACGTGTAGCACAAAATATACCACACTTCTGTTCAAAGTGTAATTCTTAATTGCTTGTAATCACAAGAATCTTTTTTTCTGCATGTTTCTACTCAGTACTTTGTGTTTTTATGGGAACAAAGACAAAGTGATTATAGCCTTTAAAATTACATGCCTTGAACTTGAGGTAACAAGTCATGATGCTCAGTGATAGTGTCTCTAAGAAACCTTCTTCTCTGCAGCAAACAATGTCAATTTTACCATAATCTGCACATAACTGCAACCTTTTCTTACCATCTCTTTAGTATTTTTACTCTCTCCCCTTGTTTTGTGTATATCGCAGGTGCATCTTCTGCATCAAACAGCTGCAGAGTATCCTCATGGCACAACTTCAAACTTTTGAGCCTGACATATTATTTGCCACCCATCTGTTTCTTACCCTTACTTCCTGTCTCCTCTGAATACAAACAAATGAGGAAGAAATACCACTTAAAGCCTCAATAAAACAACCCACAACTGCATCATGGTCCACACTCTTCCTTACATCCACCAACTTGTCTAATACATTCAGCCTAATCTGCTTATGTTTGCTCTCATCTGTGATTTACCTTCATCATCATGTGGGTGGTTAAGATTGATTAACAATAACAGCAGCTGACTAGGCAGGAATAATTCACCAAAAAACAAAGCATTTGTGAATCAAGAAGGCCCGTGATGATGAGAGACGGAAGGAGGGGGAAACCATCGCTTCCCATGTTTCCGAGTGTTCTGATGTCGCCTAATTGAAGCTTTGTCACGCAGATTGGTATGGGGGATGTTCAAAGGCGAACGGCGGTCCGGCAACAACACAAGGTTTCATTCGGGAGGCTCGCTGCCTTTGATGTGCCCTACTTCTTCCTCCCATGCTGCTTTGATACAAGAGGTCAGTGCGGCTGGTCGAGAGGGCTCGCCGGACACAACAGGCCTCATGGGAAAAGGAACGACGCAGGAGAGGAGAAGGAACTGGACACTAGAGTGCTTAAGTGGCAAAGATTCATATTCATGCAATGACCACACAACATCACACATGTACAGTAGATGTAGAGACAGGAAAAAGCTTTCAGGTGAATTAATCTTGTCCTCTGGAGGTCCCCAAAACAGGCAACAGATCTTACTTGACCATGTTGAGAGATGCTGGGTTAGGGTCAGGCAGTTGGGAACTAAGGAGCATCTCAGTGGTGATAGTAAGGGAGAGGCAAATACTGACCTTATTTCATTGATACAACTGTTAGACATGATCAAGCACAATTTCTGGTCCCTTTTGTCTGTGCACCTAAGCCTGTTTAGCATTGTGCTAGCTAGGGGGAAGAAAACTACCAAGCAACCTCCAAATTACTTTCTCTAAAAACCTGATCACCAACTCTCCTAGACATCAAATTTTAAGTTTATGTACTCTACCTGGTTTTGTGATTGGTCTGATTTAAAAATGTATCGATAAATACATTGATAGATATATATTGATTTGAACATAGCTTTTAAGCCAACATAGATGAGTGTTGGCGGAAAAAATAGATATGTTTCTATAATTCCATAAAAACATGACTTTTCTCAGTTGCTGTTTCCAAGGTCAATAACCTCAGATTCATATTGATTTTCCATGCATTTCTATGCATTCACTTGCTGCAGTTCCTCCTTCCATGCATTGAACGTGAAAGTTATGCAAGGTTTACAGTGAAGTAGCCTTTCCATGCAAACTCAAGGTATTTAACTGTACTGTATGGACCTTTTTCTTAAGCATTCACAGGTGATTTGTATTGACCTGAGTTGAGTGATGCCAGAGAAAGCTATTGAGGGTAAGAGATAAAGACAGGAAGACAGAGGTTCCTGCTGATACAATCCGTTCTCTTCAGGCTCATAAATACATCATTGGCAGAACTTTGTGCTTATAACTAGTCGAACACTCCCTTTCGTTTTGTAGAAGAACAGTTACAGCCCTTAACTCACCCTTCCGACGTCTTTTCATGGCTCGTCCTTTTGTTCTTCAACATAAAAGGAGAAGTGTCTACATGGAGAGGCAAGGAGACACTTTGAATAACATGCTGATCAATAAAGACCATCCAGCATGGAGATAATGTTGGAGAATTTAGAGTGCGGGTCACTGAAGTGTCATCGATAGTGCTCATGGTGGGAAAGGGTTCATGATGTAGGTCATCTTCTGCCACAGCTGATTTGACCGTATAAAATACAAATGTTCTGTTTGATGGGGTTCAAAGCTCGGTAGAAAGCTCAATGTGAGAGAATTGTCTTGTAAGTGGAAGGTTGATGGTTTGAGTCTTGTACCCGAGGTGGAAATCTGGAGGGTAAAGGTTAACGCTTCTTCTGAAGTTGCTCAATACCAGATGACGTGTGCTCCTGCTATCAATCGCCTTTTGGTAAGCTGATGTCTAAACTAAATATTCGTAAGCATGGATAATGTGCTAAATAAAAGGAACCTGTGTAGCTTTGTTTTTATTGGTGTTAATTTGAGTATTTGTATATGATTATCTGGTATCATATCATAGAAAAACAAAGTTTAAGTAGCAAGGACGGAAACTGAATGTATGATCAGATTAGTAATGTTTTTTACTTTGACAGGTCCAGATGTCAATCAAAAAAGATCCAGCGAAATTCTCCTTCTTGTAAAAGGATCTGGTCCTAAATTATACAAAAAAAACTAAGAGACACAGCAATATATTTAAAACGTATCCAAACCAATTTCCTAGTAAAAACAAAACATGATCATCTGTATAGGAAGTGATGTATTTTACATATGCAGCAACAGTTGGGGTTTGTTTGTAGTAAAAAAAGACGAGGAAGAGTATTGAGCAGTCAGAGCCTGCAAAAGTGAATCATGCATAGAAACTGAAGCCTGAACAGAAAATACAAGGGAAAGATGGTTGCCAAGTGCAGTGTAGTAGCCAAACAAATTAAATCTAGGAACCAAAAGACACATTCATTCTTTAAATCGAAGTCAGATCTCAGTCTGTGGGCCTCAGAGTGTCTGCTGAGTGCAAGGATATCAGTGTTATTGCCCGCTCCTTTCACTCTCCCTATGATGAGCTGTGCTGCCGAGTGTGTTGTTGCCTAATTCCCTCTAACTACAGCCCTGTGTAATCACATACCCCAATTAACCACCTCGGCTCCCTGTTTCCTGCATTGCGCACGCCGCCCCGTCTTCTCGCCACACCGCGTAATTAGCTTTCATCTGAAAATGAAAAGAAAGGAGCACCTCAGCAATTGTGCAGCCACTCTCTCTTTCTCCCCATCTCTCTAGCACTCTACTTCTCATATGATAATGGCCTGCAATTTCAATCAGATGGATTTTTATCGCTGACACTAAGAAGAATTGGCCCTCATCCTAGTCCCTCCTTCCATCACCCCCAAACAAGCAACCTGCCTCATTTGATAGCTTATGCTTGTGAGACAGCTATCAAGTAGAGTCCTTGTTGTGACTGGGAGGTCTTAGTTTGATATTTACAAAGGATTTAATTCCCTTTTTGTGGATGTGTGTGGCATAATGGAAGGATCAGGTTCGACATGTTCCAACAAGGTGTAGTACTTAAATTAGAGGCACCAAATGAGAAAAGGACAAAACAAATCCACTGGATATTTTTGGTCTTTTATCATGTTGTTGATTGTATTTAGTGGTGAGATTCCCCACTTTAAAAATTTGCTTAAAAGAATGGTAACCTGTAGTTGCTCTTTTTCAATCTATGGTAATTATTTATATTGCTTGTGTCTAAAATGTAAATGTAAAACTTTATTTTCTTCTAGGAGCTATTCTGTGACTTTAATTTTAGGTAGAAAAACAACAAATCTACCACATTAAGTAGTGTAACAGGGCTCACTTTCATGCCTCACAGATCATATCTTACTTTGCTATATGTGACTGTGGACTGTAAATTAACTGCTAACTACTATTTTTTATGCTAACGCCCTTGAGTACCAGTGATATCCAACAGGGTATACTCTAGTACCTCGTTACTTTGCTTTTGTCACACCTGGTTTTTGTTTCAGAGCAGATTAGTAAACAGTCTATACACTTTCCTTGTGTTTTGTCACTTATTTAACTCCATGTACAAATTATACTGGCTCTCATATGCTCATACATATAAGAGTGCAACCCAAAATTAGTCTGGAGTCCTCCTTGAAGACATAACTGTAATTTAATAAAAAGGGCAAAAGGGCACAGAAATTAATTGGAAATGTAACCTTTTTTAAGATGAAAAGGACGACATTGTGTTTGCTCTTCCAGTTATTTACAGGCTCTACTTTCACCTTTATAGCTTGCAGAGCTTGTTGTCTCTTTTGTTCGCTCTTTTGCCAATAAAATGTAAAGGTAAACAGCAGGTGGACAGCACTTGTAGCATATTTCCATCAAAGCGGATCAAGTACAAATACAGCTTTACTGTAATTTGCCTCTCATTCACACAGATACCTTGCCATCCAGCCATCATTGGAGGGTTCAGGGTGATGCCCAAGTACCCTTCAAATGGGGTAAATCAAAACACCAACTCTGAAATGATTGGAACCCACTCTATCCACAACTGCCCAAACATTAGACTTTAGCTTTCATAAAAACAATATGATGTCACACATCTGACAAAGTTTTGTCACCCAAATGTACAAATTCATTTGTCAAAGGTGAACAAGGATTAAATTTGACCTGGCTCAATCTAGGTGCTACTGTGACCACACCTTAAGGCTGAGAATAAAGATTGAGTATGTATGATGGACTAATGTTTAGGAAAGAGATATACTGTAAAAGTGAGGTTGGACTCACACAGATGTTCTCTACATGCCTGTTCCTAACACCTGACCTCACTAATTTCACTCGTTTAGGTCTTTGAAATCAGAAAATCACAGTTATGCTGCCATTTAACTCCAAAGGTCAACTTGCCTTTTGTTTTGGTTTTGACTTAATCTAATTGTGCCGCTGAAATAAAAGGTTCATCGCTTAGCAAGACAGACTCTTTCGCTCACTGTTAGCATGATGCTTCCTTGCAGATGAAAAGAGAGATGATATCATTAAGAACTTATCAGCAGCGTGAATGCTCCTCACAGGTACAGTGGTAATATGACACGAACACCACACTTTGGTGTCACCAGGAACAGTTCCAGCTGGGTGAATCATTGTTCAGTCATACAAGTGAGCAGCCTGTTAATGATACAGCCCTGACATTTAACACATAATAAGGTGTTTCATCCAAATCTCCATTCACAGGCGATTTACAGGTCGAACGAACCAAAGACCTTTCAGTTCTAAAACATCTTCAGCAGAGCTGGAGTCTGTCTGAATTGCTGGTTCTTGCTGCTCTTCTTCTTGCCTCATTCTCTCAATCTCTCTCTTTACCCCACCATCCCCCTCTCTCTTGCCTCTCAACCTGTTTGTTCTCTTATCTCTCCTTGTCCTGAACGAATCGATGAGACGCTCGTTAGCCCAGGGATGTTCATTGGTGAGTGTTTGCGAGGAGAAGAGATTGGCCTAGAACAGAAAAAAAGGGGGTGGATGGGGCAAACACAGTCCTACTGTGCTCTTAAACACTTAAATGCATTCAGCAGACCTGCATAGACCAACATCTCCAGAAGTGGAGGATCCAAAACCTCACACAAGTCCACTAGTGTGCAATTCAGTTGCATCTTTTGTACCTATTAGCATGATGTAGATGTAATTAAGCAAATTCCCAAACCGTATCATGCTTGTGAATTCTGGTTCAATAATGAAATAATGTTGCTCAGGATTTTACTGTTTTTTTTTAAACTTTCTTTTCAATATCTCAAGGTCACATAGATGTTTTAAACCAGATATTTCAATTTGCATCAGATTAGTGTTATGAATCACCTCAATAAAGATACTTCTGCCTCTTCTTTTTCTCCTTTTTCACAGGAATGGCATATCACACAGAATTAACAAAACTAAGAGTCTACATGTAATGGCTTAGAGGTTGTACTAACCATGTGGTCTGACTGTCTGAACACACCATTAGGCATGGCTGCGCATTAAGCTAAATAGGCTACTCATTTTTGCACGGTAACATGCTCACAATGACAATAACAACAACATGCTGCCAGTTATGTTTTCCATGTTCACCATCCTAGTTTTCTGTGTTAGCATCTAGCATTTGCTAATTAGCATGAAACAGAGCATGTTGATGGTTACGTAATTAATTTTGCAGGTATCTGGTCATAAATGTCTGAACCAAACCCTGTGCCAGTCCATCCCAAATACATTTCAGTATGAACCAAAAACATTGTGGTGGTACTAAATAAAATAAAGGGATTACCAGATTCAGTAGGCTTACTCTTCTGAGTGTCTGTATAAAAGTTCATGGTAATCCATCAAATAGTTGTTGAGATATTTCAGTCTGTGCCAAAGAGGTGGACTAACTGACAGGACTGATTATCCCTTGAGCTTGCTAAAAAATGATATACAACCTCTGCAGATGTTATAAATATCCTCTCTTAATATAAAACTATGTACAAGTATTGTTTTTTGTAATATTTCTCTTTTAAATTTTAACGTTCTATTTTAAAAAAGGGGGAGAGAAGGTGGGCGTGCGTCCTGATAAAGCATTTTTGTCACATTTCATTAAAAACAATGTTATTTCACTCACTCGCCATTTCACATGAGTGGAGCTGGCTTGCAGCCTTTCATACAAACTAAATATTATTTCCATCTACGGAGGGGGGTTGGTGGAGGGGTGGGGTGGGTTGAAGACGCAGGAGGCATTGAGAGTATGAATATGTATGTGAAGTTGAGGGGAAGAAAGTGTAACTGTTTTTATAATCATTTGTTATTTCAACACAATTTCCACAGAGTAATGGTTCCATTTGGATAGATAATCACATTCACAAACTTTCTACAAGTACAGACCTGATCTTCCTGCCTGTAGTTGTAGTGATCAAGAGCAGACATGGACAAATAGGCACGAGTATGCATCTTGGGACACTTAACGCAAACTGCATTGCTTTTTGATGTCATTACTTTCCTAACAGAATGAAAAACAATGCTTGTAAACATATTTATGCAACTGATATGCTCTTTCAGTTTCAATAGATTGGGCTTGCCATCCATTTTTCATTAGTGCACTTCCCTTGTCATATAATTTATACAGTGGCTTGCCATATCTTATGTACTGAACAGAAGGGGGGGGGCATATTTGGAAAGGAAAATCTATTTTGAAGTGTGTAGGAGGGTTGATCTTGTGCCGTTAGCCTTTGATATCATTCAATCAACACTGAATAAGTGGGATGCACATGTAAAAAGGAGGTCTTTCCTTATCTTTTAAGCCCATCCAAATCTGACATTTTTGGCTATTTGGAGAGATACAGAACAGCTGGTAGCCTTGTGCATCTTACTCTGTATGAATCCTTTTGAACACAGTGTCTCCCAGTATGTTTCTTTTGATGCACTGCTTTGTGTGGCGACATCCTATATTTTAATATCATAAAGAAGATTATGGAGGTGGACATGATTTAAGATAAGGACTCCTACTCTGGTCAGGTGAATACTGACCTTGGCAGATATAAATAATTTGGGTAGATTGAATAGAAATGTGGCTTCTAAGTTGCTTGAAATGCTCTTTCATTTTTCAGGTTTCACCTTTCCTACAGGAATTCCAACCACAATTTCAACCTGTGGTCCACAGAGTGTTACTACATCACCGTGGCAACCATCAAGTGAATAAAAACTGTCCATTTTTCTCTCCCAATTTGTGTCTTGTGACTTCCATGTGAGCACTTTTTGATGGGGATCTGATTACACCTGTAGCCACATTCAATCACAGTGATGGCCTGTGAAGGTCTGGGCCTGCAGCCAGTATCATGGCAAGCAGCATAGCCTCAAATCACTCAAATCAACACCGGTGTCTTGGCATCAGAGTGACAGCGACCCTCTTGCCTCCGAGGTTTGCATATACAAGGAGGGCTTATCCTCTTAATAAATAAACCTGGAACCTAAAAATCACAGGAACACAGGAGGGATCATTGCTGCACTGCGCTGCACTGCACTCCCCTCCTCTCCGTCAGAGAGGGATTATCCCTTTCACTTAGCGCACACGCCGCTAATTTCTCCTGCCAGGTTCAACTCCCAGAATGCACCAGGGAGATTGGCTGTCTCTGCTTCTTTTCTTTCTCCTCTCTTCTCGTTGCCAGTCTCCCCTCTTGCTCCCTGACTCTCTCCTCCCCTCCATACCTGGCTCCCTGACTTGCTTTATCTCTGTGCTGGTGGGAACACAAACCCCAGTGTTTCTTTCTCCTCATCCTCTTCTTTGATGATGTTTTACAAATTCACTTGGCAGTCTACAGAGCCGTATTCCTGGGACTCAAAGGCTGCACGTGTCTGCCTAAAAACAAGATTAAGGTGCACACCTCTCGTAAAACAGGTGTTGTCAGTATTTAAACAGGTTGAATTTTCTTCTTTTTTTTAAACCTGATGCAATCCTCATTTTATGCTTCATAAGAACGTGGGTTCTTGCATTTAACACCAATGAGATTGAACAGGATTTTTTGTTCACAGAGTCATCTATTCACTTTACTCCTCTCATGATAAGTCATCCAGGACAAGGCAAGCAAAAAGTCTAGTATTTCATTTAAGCATTAAATACAAATTCTTCTGCGTGCATGCTTAACCAAGTATTTAAGATTTGGTTAAATATTTGAGTGATGAACATGACGGTTTTGTGTTGTTAATAGAGATAAAGGACTTTAATATTGTTTCCCTTACATGATGTAACTAATAAAGTCGTTCATAGAATCCTCTTGAGTTATTTATGTACAGTGCATTTTCTCAAGCACTGTACTGAACTATAACTTTGTGGTACTTCTACTTATTTTACAATTGATGTTACTTTATGTATCTACTCACGTAAAGTCAATAAATCATGAGGGAATATTACAGGCTTTTACTCTCCTGTAGATTTATTAGACAACTCTATTTTTCAGATTAACATTTGAGCCAAAAAGCACATTAATCTTATCAAATATACTGCCTACAATATAGATTAAGCAACCCAACAGTCTATAAAGTACTTAATATTGGATGAGAAAGTAAAATGTTATTAATAGTAGCTCTGAGCTCACAAAAAATTTACCTTTCATCACCTCCAGACTCACAAGTGTGTGACAACGGAAGGAGACCACACATACTCCCTAATTAATACAATATGTTTTAATTAACTAAATTAAACACGGAAATACAATGAGGTGCATCTATGAGCATGTGTGTAATGTCTATGTGAGTGGTGGTGATGAGTGTGTGGGTACGTGTATGTGAAGCACAAATTAGAGACAAAGAGCAGTGTTAGTTGGCAGGTCAGTGGAAGAGAGTGAAAGGATGTTGCAGGTTTGATTTATAACCTCCTGAGACCAGCCTGCTCAGGTGTGCTGCATCTCTGACAAGGTCTCAGCTCCACCCATCAACTCCCATCCACAGCCAACGAGGGGATACAAGATGGGGCAGTCACACACGTTATATCTTGTGTGTTTAGTCCGTTACGTGGGTTATGTGCCTGTTTCCAGTCTCGGAATATTTCCTTCACCACTAGGTCAAGAGGAAATGGAAACTCATTGGAAACTCATCTGAGGAACATGCATCTGTCTCTGGACAAAAGAAAAAGATTTCACCACATGTCCCATCAATCCAAAAGCCCTATATGTGAAACAATATTACTGACAAAAACAATATCATATGTTCACACCATCAGATTTATATGTTTTCTTCACCTTTCAGATATATGCATTTGTTTCCTCTGTGTGTTTACTCAGCGCATCAAGTTAGTCTCTCACCTCCGGCTAATTCTCACACCCTGCTGATGAATCCCAAAGAGCAGTATGTTGGGCTATAAATCGAATAAGCCAGACAATATACAGTAGGTATCATGGTTTCATGCTCACTCAGCAAGTTTAGTTTGAAAGCAAATTGCCACAGTGAATGCACACAGCAAAAAACTCTGCATGAGGCTATGGGAATCTTTTTTTTTCTTTCATTTTGTGTAATTACTTTACCTGTAATCAGGGCTCAGACTCTTTCAGCTGGTTTTAGTATTCTTAGACTATGTTAAGTGGCTTAAAATCAATATATTTATATTAGCACAAGACAGTCTGACAGAATTATCACCTGACAGTGATGTTCCCCACAGCTCTACGGAGATTAATAGCGTCTCTTTACTTTTTGTTGTGGTTTTCTGGCCCCTAACTTTACTGATTTGATTTATTCTCACCACAAAACAGAAAGAAAACTTTGGGAAACTAACTTCACACTACTTACCCAACACCAATACAACAGACAACGGTACACAGACAAAGTTAGGGACTAGCTGGTGGACATAGTGGTGCATTTAGGTGCTAAAGAGCTTTATATTTCCATAAGACGTTGGTGGAGACCAAAGCAGAGCTAAAAAGGAGAGTGATTTTGGACTAAGTTTCAAGAGCTCCATCATAAAAGATCATCTTGTAAAAAGGTGTTAATATGTTGTGTCCTAAGCTTGTTTCTGCTGCCCCCAAGTGGTCAAAAAACTAAATTTTCAGCTTTAAGTTAACTAAAATCTACTAAAATAAATGAATACATAATAAATACACATTTTCCCAACAGGTTTCTATTGATGGAAGCATGGTGAAAAAAAGTGTATAGAGTTCTATGTTGAGAAATTGAATTATAAGTATAATAATAATTAACATTACCAACAAAAAAAATCCAAACAATTAATTTGGTGCCAGCTCAAAATATTTTGGATGGTGGGTATTTGGACCCATGACCTAAATATTTCGAGCACAAAAATATAGACCATCAGCATCTGGACCTGCTGTATGTCTGCACAATAGCGATACATTTGATGATGAAAATGACAGGAGTAAATTAAATGAAACTGAATGAAATTATGCGGTTTCTGGCCACCTCCTGTCAGTGTCACCCATGGCTGACCTGGCTTTTTTTTTCACCTCTTCTTTCTAGAAGTTGCCCCCCCCCCCCCCCCCCCCCCGCCCCGTTACTCCGCCTCCCTTTTTCTCTCTTTGTAAACCCTGGTACGAGAACGCAGTCGGCATCACAAGTGTTGCCGCTGCCGCCACCGCCGTTATCCCGTCTCCCTGGCTCACCACGGCGGCTGCTGCTGCTGAGCTGTTTGTTTAGGAATCTGGGCCCGAAAATTGTATTCCATCGACCATGCTCGCTATCAACACACAATTATCTGGGTTAATCATGTGGAACTGTGGCAAATTCACCTGGGGCTCAGGAACTAATGACATTCGCGTCTGGCCCTGCTTTAGTGAAATGGCCCCAGCACCTGCAGCAGGAACACGGAGATTGCCAAAGAAAATTTGGTCTCATTTCGTCCTCCTCGACGCCCCCGCCCCCCCCCCCCCATCCAACCCCTCCAACCCCTCCCATCCCTCCCTTCCTTTCTAACTGCCACCACCCTTCCCCCTTTCCAATCTCTCTGTCTCTCTTCCCATTTCCATCCCAATTTGCCCTTAAAATTTGTTAATCTTTTCTGGTTTCTTCTTCTGCTCCTCCTCCTTTTGTTTCTCTCACACCTTCGTCTCCTTGGCGAAAGAGGTACACCCACAGTCGCCAAGTCGCACAAAGCCAATCACAACAGCTGGGCGAACGTCAATCTTCACACCTCTTGTATAATCATTGAATTTCCAGCTTCGCTACCTGTGTAACACCTGAACGTTAGACGGCGTAAAGGTGACATAGAAGACGAAGATGATATCTTGCAACAAATTTGTGACTTTGGTTCCGGACAGACAGCGACTTGTGTTCTCGCTGTATAATTAAGAAAGTGATTGAGTGCAGTCAGCAGGGTGTTGATGCTCTTTCTCCATCACACTTTATCTCCCTTGCTCTCTTTGTCTTTCTATCAAACACACACACACACACACACACACACACACACACACACACACACACACACACAATCATACACACCACAGAGTCATTTCCACCAACTTAGAGGAAGTAGAGGAACTCAATGCTCATAATTATACATCAATACAAACATATGTTTCCCAATCACAGATGCCATCCATGTGTGAAATGGGTGTCACACCGTTGGAGGTCTCATTATTTGTGAAGTGTGTGTGCGCGTGTGTCTCAACTCTTTGGCTACCACCCACACCGGTCGCAGTGACTATGTAATATACCTCCTCTGTTGATAATCTCAAGCGGGGCTTTTGCATGCTGAGCGTACTATACGTCGGATTCTATTTCCAACAATCCCCATTTGATGCGAGGTGCGAAACAAATCCCTCCTTCCTCTGGGGATGCGTTGGTCAATGTGGATGGATTTATCATGCGACTGGACAGCAGTAGATGAGCTGTTCATTGGGCTTTTTTCACACCTCGTGTGCTCTTCAGTTGCCTTTTTGGTGAGAATTAAATGACAATTGTAGCGGTGTTATCCCACAGAGCTTGCCTCGCTGCCTACCACAGTCACACTTTAAATCTGATGCTGCTTAAAGAGCAGTCGGCCTGACTCAAAAGGAAATTGACTCCGGAGTTCTCCCATTTTTGCATCAGCTCTTGCTTCCAGGTTCAGAAGTTGCACAACAGGCCGGCGGTCAACGTAACAAATAAGCTACATACTTTCATTGTAAAAATTTGGACAAATCTTGAATCCTGCTTTTGTGCAATATTTGAAAATAAAAAAGCACTAGTAAGCAGCTGAACTACAAATTCTGAGGTCTGGCAATATGAGATAAAAGTGGTATCAAAGTGGCTGGAAGTTCTCCTGAGGTATGGACATTTCTTTTCCAAGACTCAAGTATGTTATCACCCTGGGGGGCTTTAGAGTTTGCTGTGTTTCATTTGGATTATCGTAATTTGATTCAATGCAAGTCTATGGAGGAATCATTTTCATTTTTAAATTCATTCTGTGCCTTTTATATCCCCTCACAAATATGCCCTTTAATCAAATTAAAACCAAAATTAACCAGGACTCACACAGAGCCTGGGATCAAGCATGGCCTTAGGCAAGAATTTGGCATGTCCTTGCCTGAGGTCCATCCAATTAAAGGTTTCAGACACAAACAAACAAACAAAAAAACAAACAAGTTACCCACCTAGTGCATGCACAATGTTCAGAGGGGACAGTGTTGAGCTGGGCATAGGGGCTGCAGGTAGAGGTCAAGAGATTTTCTCTGGAGCATGATGCCTTGTTTTGTGTTAAACTGATGTACATACTTCACAAATAGCATTTTCTAGGCTTGTTTTCTTTTTCAAATTCCCCAGGGCTTTCCTCCTAACTGGTGACCGCTTTCCTTCTAAACTGTGCTCTGTTATAATGAGGACAAATCCATATACTGCTGATCATGTGTACATGGCCTTATAGACAGACTGGAGACAGATGCCTCATTGAGCTTTAAATATCACCGTCTGCACTTTTGTCTCAAATATACATGCGTGTTTGCACACAGAGACAGATCTCTATGCACAGAAATATATTCAAGGCCATGATTGTGGGGCTAATTGAAAAATGTTCACCAAAATAATCAAATTTAAAGCTTAAGAGAGCATTCGAGCCCACATAAGAAGCAACATCAGGGCGCGCACACACACACAGGGAGCTTGTCTTGTTGCTGTGGAGTCCGTGACATGGTTTAACAGTCTCACAGGATCCATAAAACGCCCCCGAAGGCTTCATATAATCTCTCCTTTTTTCCTGCTTAATAGGAGATAATACAAGTGCGCACCCCGATGAATCAATATGCAACAGCAGCTTTAGTTTGATAATTAATACCAGTGTCGGAAATAGATTTGTGATTTGGCAGGGCAGGTCTGATATGACTCTGGTCCCCTCTCTCTCTCTCTCTCTCTCCCTCTCTCTCACTTTCTCTCTCAACAGCCAAAGTCCCTGTTCCACTCTGTATCCACATCCCATTGAACTAATCTCATTCTTTTTTTTCCTCTTTTTTTTTTCTCAATAGCGCTAATTCTTTGACTAAAGCCTGTTATCTCATTAAAGGCCCCGCGATGGGATTCGATGGCATCCTGACATCTGTATTCATTCCCCTCGAAATTAGTCCTGACACAAATTTAATGAAAAAACACTCAGAACAGTGGAGATTAGACGTCATGCCAAGTATGACAGAAGGGAGGCAAAAAAAAAGAGGGAAAAAAATCATCTATTTAGTTTTGGTTACATTTTTGGAAGGGTGGATTAGCACTGTTCCTTTAGCTTTGACTGCTGAGGTCTGTTAGCCTATACCTTCTATTCACTTGTTTTGCCTCTTTTTACACTCAATCCATAAGTCGGATTGAGATATTGAGGAGTTCGCTGAGTTTGCTTATGGTGTTTTAAGGCTGACTGCAATACTCAAGCGGTAATTCAGGTAAAGTAAGAAATGGTAAGACAAGACAAAAGAAGAGCACCCCTGGCCCTGAGTAGATAAAACCCAGACAAACTGTGGATGCATGGGGAGTGGATCTGCAACCACCTAACTTCCCACCCCGCCCCTCGCATCCCCTCGCCTCCTCCTCCTCCTGATCTTCCACTCCTCCCTTATTCCACCACCAACTTCACCCCCCTCCCCTCCTGCGCCATCACCCTCGTCAAAAGCCTGTGTCGGTTGCAGTGCTGATAATTCCCTCTGTTTGGGGGAAGAAAAAAAAAGAGAGATGAAAGCGTTCATGGATGAAAGAAACTTGGATTTAATCTTTCTCGCCGTCTTTCGCTCTCTCTTCCAGTACACGGTGTTGATCGTTTTCTTCGGGAAAAAAGGGGGCGAGGAATGAGGAAGAGCCAGGGAGGAAGGGGTGAAGAAATAGATGGGAATGAGGAAAAGGGGATAGAAACAGGAGTAAACCCATTTGGAGTCAGGTGAGGCAGGGTTGTGGACCAGTTCAATAGACTCAGTTTACCCTTCAGAATGTACACATGGTGACCTGAGATGAAATGGTGGCCTGAAGAGGAGGGAGGCCACTGATAAAAAAAAAGCCATCATTTCCTCCTCATTTGACTCTCACCATGATAAGGCCTTCAGCTCAGATATCTACAGTCACAAGGTAAGAGGCCTGTCATAAAGGAGAGATAGCGAGAGAGACTACAGAATGGACTGAGGAGCTAAGAGAAGACATGCACCAAAGAGGAGGAGATGGAGGAGTGAATGCAGTGTAGACAGGCTGTAAAGAGGGATATTCGTCCATCATATGAATTAAATTGTTTAAATTGAATCCATCTTGAGGCCACCTCGAACCAGACACAAGCAGCTGCTTGCTGATACACTGGATCTACACTAAATGATGTGGTAAGATTGTATTAAAATTGCACCAATTTTATATGACTAAATCATAAACTGTGGCTGCTGATGGTCTGATAACCATAAGGCAATGCAGTTAGAAGCTTAAACTGTGTTTTGTTATTTGGTAAATAATTTTAAAGTCATCTATTTATTCTGGGGTTTGATATGTGTTAATAATGTTAAAGAGAGTGTTATGTCTTCATCCTTTACAGGACATATGACATTTTGTATGATGGAGGCATTTTGGACAAAATTTACCTCCAAGTGAGGATGACTCAATGTAAGTGAAACACATAGTAGTGCATTGTTTGCAACTAATTTGCAACATCAAATGGAGGAATACTGCCCAGATTATGTTTTTAATCAACATACTGTCAATGAGGAAATGTTGTTAGTCGACCTTTTTCACAGCAGACACACAAAGCACAGGTGCAGTTTACATTAATGATAGCTGAGTCCCATTTAGTTCTTCCAGTTTCATGACCCTGGTATAATGCATGATGGTTCACCAGTATGGCTTCCTTGGACACTGGAACTGAGCCATAGATGTGCTTTTCCTGTTATGACAAGTGTCTACTGTGAAAAAGGTCTCTTATAGCAAGTTGCCATCAGTAGATACTCAATGCATCAGTAAAATGTTCATCCACAATGTATTTCATTTGGGGTTTTTTGTCAAAACAAAGCACTTTGTTAAGGTTGGGAAAGCTTGTGGTCTTGGTTGAATACTGAAAATGTCCACATTGACTTAAATCATATTTTTACTGAAACCACAAGCAGGACTTTGACGCATGAGACCAAGGTAGCACGCCATTCACTTTAAAAAAACGTTGTGACCAATATAGTTCGGGAAACATTATTATACTACATAAACATCATTTCTAGGGGACATGTTGGTTATTCTTTTACATATGGAATATGGAGACTGTCCTCCCAAGAAAAATGACATACTAGGTCATAAAGTCAGTTGCCCAAAAACGACTTTATGGCTTCGACAGTAGTAATTATTACCAGAGCAGTGACACAGTTCAGATGACAAGTTGACAATTTTCCTCATTCGGGGAAGTGGGATGGTGGGAGGCGTTTTTTTTTTCTAACCTCAAGTTTCACATTTCCAACCACAACTTTTTTTCTCAAACAGTAATTATCGCAGCCATGACAACGAAGTTCACCTAACTTTGAGGTTAAAAAGCTCCTATGTGTCATTCTGGAGTTCATAGTCCAGTGACGTATTTGGTGGTTTCATTTGGAGGATTTGTTTGGACTATATACATACACACACACACACATATTGGGCAAAAACAGTGGGAAAAATATTATGTATTAACATTTTTACACATGTAATTTGCATAACAGCTAAGGTAGTAGCAGCAAGAGTTAGCCGCTAGTAGTTTGGACTAAAAGCACCTATGTCCCTTTTAGTCTGTGCATTTTGAAATATACTAAAAACCTGAATGGAGATGCCAGAAATGCAGAGAACAAGTTGAATACTGCAAATATGGTGTGGAATCGCTTTAAAAAAAAACAAAAGTCCTGGTAATATAGATTAAATGTTGGTGTATTACTGCCACAAGCTGTTACAGGCACCTCAAGACACCAAAAGCAACAAAAACCTAAGACAGTTTACACCTAAACCACACCTATATTCTTCTCAAGTGTCTGTCTTCTTGCC
This sequence comes from Scomber japonicus, assembly GCF_027409825.1. Classification (NCBI taxonomy): domain Eukaryota; kingdom Metazoa; phylum Chordata; class Actinopteri; order Scombriformes; family Scombridae; genus Scomber; species Scomber japonicus. Next base: position 5,729,590 of record NC_070601.1, read on the forward strand.
TTGCTGTTGTGTATTTCCTATTATCAACACAGTCTTCTCTCCAGTGGACCCTTCATAAAAGCCACCAAGGTTGCTGCAAGATTTTGTGATACAACTGCAAAATGCCTTGAGAATTTTTCAAACTCTTACTGTACTCTGTGACTGAGCGAGCAGGGTGCCAGGCCACAGACCTCATTATCCACCGCTGACTGGCCTGAATGGATGAGATGGAAGATGGCAAAAAAAAGAAAAGAAGAGACAGACAGGAGGAAAAGAAAGAGGTAAAAGAGGCTGATCTGACAGTGCAGACATGGGTAATAGAAGCACTTGATGCTCAAAATGATTTTAATGAAGAAAAAGAATGGGGAAAATTACAGAAAAGATCAAGTGAAGAATAAAAGGAGGAAGATGAGCTCTTATTATGTGCCCTTACGCTTGGAGAACATACTCTGTCATAATAGCATCCATTATATAACTTTATTCTTTTCTGTAATTGCTCATTTAAATATTGACCTGCAGTAATTTGAAAACTATTAAATGTAGACTATAGGTTACACAACTTCCAAGTATTTCTAAATTAAATTTCCTATATTTCTGGGAATCACAGCTTTTAAAAAGGCCACAGAATGACACATCTCATCCCACCATGCTCGACTTTCTGTTGAATCGTTATGAAAGCACATCATCGGCCCGAGGACACCAGCATCCTCCCAGGAGGGGCGAACAGCGGTAGAGGAGGTGTGGGGGTGTTAGATTTTATAGCCCGCAGCTCCCCAGCCCCACTTTGCCAGCCGGGGCAAGGAGCCCACATGGCAGCCAAGCGTGGCTCCGGCCAGCTCGAGCTCATATGTATGGAAAACACGAGGTCTGGAGAGAGAAGTCACAGGGGGTCATGCTAGTCAGAGAGGCAGCCCGGGGTCCTGGTGCAGGTTAGAAGGTCTTGGTTCGGGAGAAGAGGCTAATTTCTTCTACTTGGCTGAGCAAAGGCCTGAATAATTGTGCCCCCTGGGTTGGCCTTTGGGTAATGTGGAGGTAGAGCAGAGAATGTGAAGAGCAAAATAGGGGGAGGTTTAGGATCACAGAAAAGGTTGAGTCAAGGCTGTGTCCAGCTTTTAGTGGTTTCTCATTAAATTCATGTAATAAAACTATAAACATACTACTAGTTGTGTTTTACACTGCATAGTACACTCGATGAAGTGATATCAGAGACATGCATGAACCCTTTATGTTCAATAGGACTGCAGATACACAAACATCAACAGCATAACATGGAGCACATAAGACCTGGACATCTTTAGATTTCCAAATCATGCTTATTCAGATACAATATATCTACAGTTGCATGCAAGAACTGGTACTTCATCTAGCTATTGAGGCTGTTAAAATAAAATAAAATTGTTTTGATGGTCTTTTCTCAGTATTACATGTGCATATGATGACTTAAGCATGTCAAAACTCTGAAATATTCTGATGTGCAGGTGGTCAAAACTGGTATTGGTTGTTTAATTCTTATGTATATATATTAAAGGCCCCCTCAGAATGATTTAGTAATGTCATTTGTGTCATTAAAAAAGTCCAAAATCTACAGTATATGGATTTGTCCTCATCTTTGCTGCTGAGCAAGATGTTTCCTACTTCACTGAGATGTTTATTCGCAGCATACTGTATGTACATCAAAGGTTTTAAGGTTTTTATATCACACTCAACCCTAACCACACAAAATCATGCCATATATATGCACATCTTAAACTGTGAAAAATTACCTTCTAGGGTTAAACACAATGCAAAACACACTTGAGTGAGCAGGGAGCTTTACAAAATAGTCAACTTTTTCTCAAATTCTTCGAGAAAAAAAAAGCAAGATTGACTGTTTTCCACATATATTAAAAGCTTTACGAGCTTTTAATATATTAATGTTGTTACATTTGTGTCTTTGCATTCAATCATAACAAAATAAAAACACAATTCAACAATCTTAAGACTTTAATCGAACTTCAAGCTAAAATCTCTCTTTAAAAAGCATAAAAGAGATGAGCTGGAGTGTCCAAGGTCTTTGTTGCCCCTGTTGTAATTGCAGCAGACAGTTCTATCTACTGAGGACAAAAACCCAGTGTGATGATGTGATGTAAACGACTACCGGTGGTGGCAGAGTTTGTGTGTGTGTGTGTGTGTGGGGGTCTATAGCCAAAGTGTGTACGAGGGTCCGATGGTGACAGCTACAACAGCAGCACATCTACTCATGAACCCGAGTAATGAATCTGCCACGATCGTGCTTTCAAAAGATTGAAACCAAGTGATATGACTGGATCTCCTTGCATACATTAGAAGAAGAAAAAAAAAGGGGGAAAAAAAAGAAGAAGATCACCCTTTAAACCCATGACTGCGTTGGCTGTTGGCGTTGTGACAAGGGAGAGGAGGTGACAGATGTTTAAGGGCCGGGGGAAGTGAACGTGATATGCTCAGGTGTAATTATACTCACCTAGTTCACAACGGAGATTAAGAAGAGAAGGGATGGAGAAGTGCAGGAGTGTCAGACATTAAAGAATATTGAAATCCTCGTTGATGAGCAGTGTCAACTCTCTTACTCCTGCTCCCCCCTCCACCACCACCACACGCACACATCCTTCCTTCCCCTTTCTCTCCCTTTTGTCACTGTATCATCTCAAGGTCTCACTTGTGTTTGCCTTTTCCAATTATCAAGGTGTGACTGTGGGCTTCTACAACCCCCCCTCCCTCTACTTTCTTTCAATATACTGTTAACTATAGTGAACTATATAAAAAAATATATTTTGTTTGTCAGGAAAATTATAGTAGTTGAATTCATTATCACTTACAAATTTCTCTTCTGGTTTCAGCCTAATCTGCCGCCAACTTTGCATTTTGCTTTACGGACATCATTGCAAGGACACTGTACAGTACTTTGAATGAAGAAGTGATTTAATTTGAAGAGAAGTTAGAGTAACACTCCAAGCATTATCTTGAAACAACACTGCTCTCTGGTGGCTGATATGTGCTTTACACACACATGCCAAAGCCCCCATGAAGAGGCCCTCCTGTCAGAAAATGGATTATGACAGTCTAATTTATTATTATCATCTCCATCCCTCTGACCCAATATTTCAGAGCTTCAACCTGATGTCCTACTGACAGGCAGGCACGGTCACACTCAATCTACTCAATCCCTCAACATACACATCAGCGGCCAGGCAGGCTTCTTCTCTCCACTTTTGTCAAAACTGATTTGTCAATTATAATAAAAGCAGAGTGGGAGTGGTGGAGTATTAATCACAATGGGATCTGTTAAATAGATTAGTGATATATAATGACTCAACTGCTAATTTAGTATTCCAATTATCTTCATTGATGGAAGAGGTAATCAGAAAGCTCCAAAGATTTATTTTGACTCTGTCTTTGGTTATTACTGTGTAGTTTGAGTGACCACCTGTCAATCATCACTGCTGTCTATTGTTTAATTTGGACTTTCCGTAACAGCCCAGTTATCTGCCTCTTTATCCTTATTGGGACTGTACAAATGTAAATACTGTAGAGATATACATAATCTCTCACATTGATACATGTATCAAAGAAAACAGCTTTCTGGCAGTGATTCTGTAGAAAAGCTATTCCTTTAATTGGTGCCAGAAGCAAAATGATGTGGACTAGCATATAAACCAGGATCTGCATGTAGAGGTGACACAGATATGGAGATCTTTAAAGCAGCTACAATCAATATTTTTTTAATAGCAATGTAAAAAATGTCATAGAATTATTAAAAAGTATTATTCGAGAATTATCTCCTCAGCTTGACAGAGCTTTATAGCAACTTTCAGCTCATTGTTTAGCTGTCTGGCTGCAACTTTACTGTTTTGGTTCACTCTTAGCGTTGCTTTTGCCCGCAGCAGGCAGCTGTTTTCCGAGACAAAGCTCTAAAAACTCACTGTACACTACCTGCTCAGCGCCAAATGGCAAACAGACACAGTTTGAGACTAGCTAGTAAACACGGTAACCACAGATATTTCTTTTCGGGAGTTGGTAGAGAGCAACAGAGCTAAAAGAGTCAATATTAGACTTATCGTCACCAGGTGGAAAGAAACATGACTCCATATGAATAACAATGTTGCTCTGTAAGAGCTGGTTGTGTAAAGAAACAACTGTTCACTAGTAAGTTTGCAAAAATAGCTTTAAAGAAAAGTCATGTCAGTGCTCACAACTTGTTTCTGCTGCCCCAAAGTGGCCAAAAAATAATAATGCAGGCTTAAATAAAGGTGCAAAATCCTGTATTTTCATCTTCTTTTTTTTTGTTAAAAGCAGTATGGCCACTTTCATAGAGTTATATTATTGCTACTGATATTACTGTAGAAGGTATTTTAACACAGCCAGCTGAAGTGGAGCTAAGAGAGTTAATCCTATGACAATGTGTCATGTTAAGCTGTTAGATAAAATGTAGTACACCAAAAAGTTTCCCTCTGAAGTGTCCTTATCAGCCCCTACATGCTGAACCCACACAGGTGTTTTCACTTATACTGCCTGATTAGATCTCTACTCAGGACTGTGTGGGTGTGTACACTCAAGCACTGGGTTTGATTGACATTTCCCTCACCTGCCCCTGTGCGGCAGTACAACACTTTGTCATCGATCCTATGTGTACACCAAACATTTCTGAACTGTATGTAATCAAGCAAAGTTTTTTTTTTTTTGCTGTCAAGTCCGTTTTCAACCTTATATCCTTATGTGGGCTTTGTCTCTTTTTGGTCGAAAGAGGTACAGTTGGAAGAGAGGTTTTTCCTGTTTGACTTTCATTACAGGTACTGTCCAAGCCCAAACATGAATAAACTGGATGTGTCTTTTAAAAGCAGTCACAAATATTCATCCTGTCCTGCAACTTCAGGAATGTTGTCCCTCTTCTCCAGCTGTATACCGTGAATACCAACCAGGATAAAGATCAGGCCAGCCAGCGTACAGAAGAAAACAGCAACAGGAGCCAGGAGGAATGAGGGGCCGTGCTGGATGCTAAGATGGAACGAGGGACAGCTGGAGAGTCTCTTATGGAGGACAAACTGCTCCAGAGTATCCAGTACTTGGACCCACATCAGATACATCACCAGCACTGCCAGCAGACACATACCTGACAGAGACAGAAAATCATAGTAAATGTTGCTGCTGGGGTTCAAAGTTCAGTCCAAATTGTTACATAACTTCAACATTATTTAATCATTGAATTCATTACATGTCTTTTATATTCTGCACTGGCTACCAGAGTTTTATGTAAATGCTTCATATTGCAGGGAATTACACGTTTAATAATAATAATAATTTAACCCTATATGGCATCAACAATTAACATATTTTGACATGTTCTACTCCCAAATGAAAAGAAAAAACTATTAACAAGTCTTATTTGGCCTTTCTCAGCAATTGGAACTGTAGCATCATAATTTTGTCCTCATCAGTTTGTTATTTTGTGTATTTGATTATTGCACATAATGTCTGCTCTGTGGGACACCTGCAGAACCATTTTTAAAGCCACTGCAGGTAGTGTTTTCTTTGCTTTTTATGCTGCTGCAATACAAATAAAAGTAATAATCATCATTAGTATAAAAGCTTTACACATTGTGACAGCTGAATTGTTGTTCAGGCTGTTAGCGACACACTAAGCAGTTTTTGTTTGTGTTGAATAAGAAAAAACAAGATTTTTTTCACCTCAGATTACAAAGCCCAGCTCTGAAATGGCAACATTAACCTTTTACATCTTTACAAAAGATATGATTCATTAATTCAAAGGCCACCCTGAATAAATCCTTTGGTTTATTTTGCAATATCACTTACATAGATCACTTTACAGCAAATGTTCTCTTTGCATTGAAATGTAGCAAGATATTTGGCTCGTAGTCAGATGGAGCGATCACGTTCTAAGGATTTGGCAGTCATGAGCTGAGACTGAAAGATATTGATTATGGATGATGTGTTTGAGGTCAGCTTCCACACTGTTCAAAAGAGATTACAGTTAACTTTGTTGTATTTGAGTATAGTCCATGTTAGAATATAAACTTTGGGAAATCTTCCCGCCTTTTTCTCTGCGTGAACAGAGGAATAAGGAGCAAGAGGAAGAAGGCTCAAACAAAGAGCTTGCAACCAATATACAAAAAAAAAGCAATGGCCCTTCTCTTCTAACATTTTAATACTACAAAAACATAATACAAAAAAATGGAGCAAAACCACACAACATAAGACAGAGAGAGACTGATGGTGTCTTTTCCTCACACACACACACACAATAACCAAACTTGAGCACAAACACACTTCGGCTTTTTAATAACTACGCCCAGCTGAAGGCAATTCTACCCAATGAGCAGTCCAAAATAAAACTTTTTATTTTTATTACTGTTCGAACTGGAAAGTATCAATATTATTTCTATGGAAAACACAGAAACAGCACACTGTACTTTTTAAAAGATTGTCTTAATCTAATCCATACTTTGTCACTTTTTTGCCCTGTCTTTAAACAAAATCGAAAATGTCTTTGTCCTAACTTCAGTTATATGAATTTAAATGAACACATATTTCAGGTCAAGACAGTATGATGATGATAAGGATCATAGTTATAAATCTTGGCTGAAGTCTGGTGTAGACATCGTTAGGCCATTGTTTTGTGTCATCTCCATCATTACTGTACGTATTGTAATGGTGTCTCATAGCTAGTTGTTTCAATACTGCAATATTATGTGTTAATGCATTTATTTATTTATTTATTTTTTGTAACAATCTCAGACATTGAACTCAACAGACAGGTAAGCAAATCTTGTCTGCTTTTCTTTCTAAGCTGTCATTCCTGAAACTGAAATCAGCCCCAAATATGAACATTTTTAAATCCAGGTTAAAAATATTTCTCTTTTCATGTGCTAATTATCGAGCTCTTTACATTTTAATCTTTCATTTGCACTGTATGTTATTTTAATAATTTTAAAGCAAATCATTATTCTATGCTGCACTCTCATATTATATGCTCTATTTTAGTCTAACTTTTATTTTCTTTCTCTCTTTCTAGTTTTCTCTTCTTTGTTTTATTTGTATTGTAATTGTTTTTTAATTGTATGTTTTAATGTTTCCAATTTTTACTATAATTGTTTTTTTTAATTGTATGTTTTTATGCTTCCAATTCATACTGTTAAATGTTTGTTTTTATGTAAAGCACATTGAGTTGCCCCTGGGTATGAGATGCACTACTGTATATAAATAAAACTGCTTCTCTGCTTTAGCTATCAAAAAAACACTACCTGTTCTTTACAGTTCAGTGTGCGTGCTTTGAATCTTCCTACACGTAAAGCTACTTTTTTTCAACCCTAATATAAACAGTGAGATTTATGATGTCCTCTCTCAGACACAGAACACCTGGACTTGAGCAAATCAGGAGCTAAACACAGCTGTAAGCAATGACACCTAACGAGTGCTTTCTGGCAGACAGCAGCCAAAAATGTACATAATTCATCTCCTTACCACCACAAAGCTGAAGGACCCCACCCACTTTATAGAGTTTGTGGTTGTCCAGTGGGCTAGCACAGAGGACAATTAATCCACCAATGACAACAGCTGTCACACCTGTAACGAGGAAGATGCTCCAGAAGGTCCTAAAAACTGAGAGACATTAAAAAACAATGTTTGGGTATACGTGTAAGATCACAACTGTAATTTATAACAATTTCTAAATACATATAAATACCAACCAATGGCAGAGTATGGTTCATAGGGCTCTGCAGGTAAACTGTGTGACTCCAGCTGTGGTTGCACTGGCTCATGAACAGGAAACGGGAAGAGGAAAGCGGTCTGGCAGACCACTGATGATGGCTGATTGGCTAAAGAGGAAAAAGCAGTTTCAATATCTTTTTTTTATAAGTCTCCCAGTTGAATCTGCTATTATTTGCTAGCTTTGGAAGCCTAATCAGCATCATTTATGTTTTAAGGTTCTTACAGATCCATAGGTCCCATATCGAGTACTCATGAGAAAAGGCCACGAAGGAGCATCGCCAAAACAGACCCTCATGGAAGATCCTCACATCAGCCTAAAATCATAAAACAATGTCTTGAAATCTTCCTCTTGATATCATCTATGAAATTTTTGTGATACATTTGATGAATACTTTGCTGTAGTTATATCGGGCATCAGACAATATATATTTGGTTTCATAAATTTGAGGAATGAGAATGATAGTGTTTCAGTGCTGAGCTGCAGTAGAGAGACAGACAAAAATAGGGAATCTTGTACTAAAAAGACTAATACTACTTGATTTAACAAATTCAGACTGCTTCAGCCTCATATTAACTTAATTTTGTAATATTTAACAGAAGAATGACTGGGTGATCGGTAGCAGCTACTATGAAGAGGAGGAATGACCACAGCATGCAAAACCTGTTTCAATGTCCATAGGAGCACTAGCTTGGAAAAGTACAAACCAGTCCTTTAAGGAGTATTAACAGACACTAAGGAACAGCTAAAGGATGAGACTGAGGATTTGTTTGACCTTTGCACTCCTAACTAGACTACATGTCATGTTTGCTGTCTGTGAATGTAAGATTTTAAAACCTGAGACTGTGTTACCTGATTTCACAAGTGACACACAGATTGTAAATGGTGCCTATTTTATATAAGATTGCCACGCAAGTCCTACAGCTCTCTCTAGGTGCCAAAATGAGGAGGAAATTATCTAATGATGCAGTTTGGTGAAACAAGCCCCTGGCCTTAATTTAATTTAGAACCAGAACAGCAGAGCTTGTTTTATTTAGCAATGCTGCACACAAATGAGAAGCAACTTCATATCAATTAAAAACCCATTTTACTGCACCTTTAATATTCCCTCAGCTGCTTTTACTCGCTTTTTATTAAAGATTTGTGGCAAACTGTTGCTTGCACTATCATTTAGTTTAATTTTACTTTCATTTTCATCATCCTTGTGCTTCTCTTTGCCTCATGTGCTGTAAACACTTCAGTACTATTCCATTAGTACACCGTGACCCGCTTTACCGTGTTCCAAGTGCTCAGTATATTTAATACCTTAGTGCCGCTCTTCTCGTCTCTCATGACATGTCCTCCAGTCGTTCCTCCTGGCCGGCTGCAGGATTCAGCAGCCAGCAGCCAGTACTCAGTCCCGCAGGACAGCAGCATGGACAGAAATCCTGTTGCTCCAAAGAAAAAAGCCAAGAAAAGGAGCACCTGTAACCTCTCAGCAGGAGACATATCGGTCTGTCCCTCTATCCAGACTTATCTGTATCAGTATTTGCTTTCCATGACCTGAAGTCTAAGACTCTTGTTGATTTCATACACAAAAACAAGGATATCCATGTGTCCACTACTCCTCTACTGCAACATGAGTGACTGTCGTGAATCACAGAAGCTTCTAGACATTTCCCTTGCCATACTGTGTTGGTCACTTTAAAAAGGGATATAGTTACAGGGGATTTCTACTCATACAAAAATAGCAGTGATATATTAAGAATAGATGCCGCTTTGAACACAGAGGCTATCGTATTTCCTCACAAATTAAAGTGCAACTTCAGAAAACAGAAATCACAACTGTAGAAATATCTCCTTGGCATTTATTGGAATGCCAGCATTGAAATCCAGATTTGGTACAGTACAAGGCTATCCAGTATAACTGAGATCTAGGCAACAGTGATGGTCCAACAACAGTCATTCAAACTGCATGTTCATATATTAATACAACTTTTTTTTTCCAAGACAAGCCGTCTGAGAGATGATTAATACAAATAATTAAAAAAAAAGGTCAAAAGAAAGCAGTGTGTAATTAGTCACAACGCTGCAGAGGAAAAAGGAATTGGAGGAGGAATTGTTGTTTCAGTGAAACCTGGAAAAAAACATTTGAACAGATTCACTTTTTTTTTTTCCTTTTTTAATGTCTGACTTATTTTAATCTAAATTCAAATACAGATTTTTTTTCCAGGTACTGAGGGACATTTCAAAAAAAATTAATAAAGTAATAAAAAAATAAAAAAAAGAGAAAAAAATAATAATCAGGAATTAAAGTATATCTGATGATTGTTTTTTGTATGATGTTGTGTATGTTTGCACCCATTTGATGCCTTGATAGAAAATGTATTATTTAATGGTGAAAAATGATCTAGCTATGTGTGTCCTGCTTCTTGAAACAACCCCTCAGTTTTCTTTTTTTTTGTTTTTTTGGAGTATATAACAGCAAGAACCCAACCCATATACACAGAGAAGTGCATTTTTACAGGACTCATGTTGATTAATTACATATTACAACCCTGTGAGGATATTATAAGTACATATACGAGGCACGCAGAAATTAAAGATTTTTATCACCTATTATTAACCTACTTGCAGTAAACATTTTTATTTTGAGGATCCTTTGGGCTGAGTCACCTCTTTCCTCTAATTTGTGAGGAGATTGCCACTCTTTTGGCAGTTTGTTTGGTCCACTGTCGCTCAATCCGAATGAACAGGTCTGTCGGAGCATCTGTGCAAAGGCTCATGGGGCTTCCACAGCGTGTGAGGTGTTGCGGTGCTTCCTCTGTCTTCCTCGGCCTCCGCTGAACGCGCTCCTCCGAAGCCTAAGACATGACTCCGAATACCGGGTTGTGGCGGCAGATGCTCGGTCCGATCTCCTCGTAGTCTTTCTTGGTGTGACACACTTGGTAGAACTCGGGCTGCCGAAACAAAGTTGATCTCAGTTAAGTGTCATTTCTCTTTATATTCATCAATGCGTTACAGTTACATCCCTACACATGCTCCACTTTAATTTGAGTATTTACAGTGTTGAATGTTTCAAAGTTTATTAAAAAGGAATAGATAGTCATTTTCTTTGATTTATTGTCAAGGGTTAGATTGAAGTTAGCCTGGATCAAGGGTAAGGAAATCTGTCTACCAGCACATCTAAAGCTCGCTAATTTACATTATAGTGATTGTTTAGTTTGAGTAAAAACCAAAGTGTAAAAATGACAAGTACACTGACAAGAAGACCCTTCTCATAGAACTCTTGGCAAGAAAGCAAATGTCTGTATTTCCCAAAATGTCAGACTGTTCCTTTAAGGTTAACTTCGTAGACACAAGAGCGATAAAAGCAGCAGGAGAGATGATTATATGCTGTTAGAAAAGCTGAAAATAATGTTTTTATACTTACAGTTGAAGCCAGCATCGATCCTCCGAACCAGACGGCGTACCTCTGCATGTGATGAGTGATGACCTGAACATCGATGGGCTTTGGCTGAAAAAAAAAAAAGGATGACTTACTCAGTTATTCTTTTAAAGGTCACAAAACTACTTCCTGAAGACCTATTCCTCTCCACTTCCAAACTGTACTAGCAGAAATGCAAATCAATTTCCTTGCACAAGTCCATATTTCCTGCTTCCTACCTTCAACTTGCCGCCGCTCAGCTCTTCGCTCATTTTCAGCCTTGCGTCCACAGTCCTCTTGAGGTCCCTCTGCAGACGTCTGCCAAAGTCCCTGAACATGGTGGAGCCTCCGGAAAGCACGATGTTCTGTGACACAAGAAAGAGGCGGCAGGTAGATGTTAATGAGAAGACGTCCACTAACTGTCACGCTTGTAAAAATGTAGAGGGATGTGTTTGTGTACCTTGTAGAGCGGACGCCTGACATCTATGGGGCAGTTCTGGATGACTTCGTCCACCACCTCTGAGATTGGCTGGGTGAAGTCTGGGTTGGCGAACTGGAGGAGATCAAATGGTATTTAAGTACATTTCAAAACATTTAACACTACCATGACTCATACATTTTATATTGAGAGAACCAAAAAAAGGTTTTGCTCATGAATTGTTCAATTTAAGTGAAAATAAATCAGCTGCACCTCAGGATGGAAGAAGATCTCAGGCCCCAGGAAACGCTCATAGCCAACGTCGATGGTGAACTCCTTCTTGGAGATGGCGTTGATGCCCGTGTACTGCTTGATCCACTTGGAGCCGTCTGTGTCATACTTGTTGAACTCCTTAACGAGGTCAGGGCAGACGTAGCTGAACCGCTCCTAAAGCAACACAATACGGTAAAACTGTTAAGAGCATACTACCAGGACCTAAAAAAACTCTTAATAACCTAATAAGGCTCTGTAGTGACTGAACTGAATATTTTCTTCCCATTTTAAACCTCTACTGTTCATTTCAGTTCCTTGAAGTGAGTCATAAACTGCTGTAGCAACACTGACCTCTAGTGGTCACACTGAGAAATGCAAGACAGTGTTATCATCTTTTGGAGTGTGTCACTTCAGGAACAAAAACTGGGCATGACTCAAAGCGAAAGAATGCACTGTCCTTAAACATCTAAAAGTGGCTGTGCTGAGGTCAGTTTGACACTGTGCAGTTTCCCCAAAAATACACATCTACCATCGATGAGATCATGTACAGAGCAGCAGCATGTTAGGGTTTCGGGTGGAGTTCATGAACATGTTTAAAATCTACAAAGTCTGAGTGTTTAATATGAGGATTATCAATTTAGGGTGGAGTAAAACAAACAGTGAACCAGACTTTGTAAAATAATTTGTTCTTCCTGTCTTGTCACTTTTCTCTAAAGCATTAAATACTGACTGGGTTGGTAAATATTAGCTTTTAGACTTTCTTAAGGGCATAAAGATAGAAGAAGTCAATTAGAGGAAGCAATACTGACCTTAACAGCTTTGGCTGTCTCCAGAGACTGCTCAGGAGGTATCCCCACCTCTCGCTCCCTCAGCAGTTGTTGGGTGAAGTACGTGATGTCTCGACCGGCGATGGGGATGTGCTTAATGCAGCTACCGATAACGTACCCTTCAGCCTGGAGCACAAATATTTATGTATATGAGTTTGAGAATGTGAAAGGAGTGAAAAACAAGCTTGTCGTGAACTTAAGATATATGTATTTTCTTTTTCTTGTTTGTTTCATTTCACTTTTTATGTCCTTGTTTTGGAGAACTGTAAAAGAGAAGCCTGGGAAGGAGGAACGTACCACAGGGATGACGTGCGTGACTCCATCTCCACTGTCAATCACGGTGCCTGTCAGTGTGCGTTCTCCCACCTGTCTGGATGTCCAGGAGGCAGCCAGCGCCAGGACAGCCTGATGCACAAAAACACAATTCATTATTAAGAAGGCTGATGCGTAAATTCAATTCAAACTTTGTCACTGGTTTAAAAAACTGCATACTTTACAGCCTGAGTTTTGAAAGTGAGTAACAATCATTGTGATGAAGGAAATGCTGAACAGTGACCTTCTCTCTTTTTCTAACACTGTGCAGGATTTAAATCAAATAGGAAAAAAAATCTGAGTGTCAAAGTCAAAATGAAGAAGTGAGAATTTGCACTTCCTCATGAACATCCTCTGACTCATATTACATTATGTGTGAAAGAGTCAAAGCTATTTCAATCTGCAAGCCGCAAGTCTGGCTGTGAACACTTTTGTAACTGTTGAAGTTTTGGTTTAACTGGTTTTAAATTTGGGCATTAAACTAAATTCATTTTGTCAAAACTGAAGCTTCTGAAAATCGATCAGTTAGGTGTTGAGAGATGATGGTTGGTGGCAAATGTTAATGTCAGGTGCTGAAATGTTTTGGAAACTTACCTGAACAGCAATGTAGAGACCTGGGACGTTGAATGACTCAAACATGATCTCTGCTGTATACTCTCTGTTTTCAGGTGTGTTGAGGGGAGGCTCTGTCTGGAGAGAGAGGGAGAGACACACAAAAATCTCACGTGAATACAGTGTGAATATTCCACATTTTGAGACACAGAAGAGCAGTGTTTCCCACACATAGACTAATTCGTGGCGGTGCGCCACAGATTCAACACCGGCCGCCACATATTGCGTTTCGTTATTAATTATTTTTTTAACGCTAATTAAAAAATACGCATCGTATTCGTTAAGTTGTATTTCCTTTCTCTGCTCACCCTGCGTCTCTCTGTCACTCACGCGTCTCTCTCACATAGCTCACACACAGTACCTCTCCTCCGTGCACACCGCGTGTGTCTCCATCAGCGAGATCACCCCCCCCCCCCCCCCCCCCGTCGGCCAGTTTACCGAAACCAAACCCCCCCCCCGTCGGTCGTCGGCCTACCACCACACATTGCCTTCAGATCTGTGGGAAACACTGGAAGAGGTTAACAAACTTGACTTTGTACTATTTATGAATCTAACTTTTTAAAACACTTAATTCCCTGCTTTATGATATTTGTGAAATTAGTCAAATGTCTTGGTCATGCAATCAAACAGCCACAGGGTTATACAGAGGAACAGAGTCAGTCCCCTGTTCTAGATACAAAACAGAAAACCCTGTCTGTCTCACACCAGCTAAAATTATGAATCATTATCATCACATTCTTGTACATTTTGTGCAATTGGAAGTCATTTTTGTATGCCATAATCTCAGTATCCCATACAGGCTGATATTGAGAAAATTTCTTTTCATTTGCACAACTGAAGTCTTTATTTGTGTTCATTATATCTATTTTAGGGCTTTCCTGATTGCAAATAATGGTTTCTTAATATTGAAGGTAGTTGTAGACTTGGCTTTTGATGCCATGCTGCCTAAAAGAGCAGATCATAGAAAAGCTACTGTTAAAACAACAAAGACTTGAGCTGAAGTGCAAATTTAGAGGTTGCAGACTTGAAATAGATTTATGTGTTTCTGACTTCTCACAGTTTGAATCATGTTGCAATTTATTTTACTACATGGCTAGACTGATGCAATAGGTTTGCATAAAAAGATGAGAAAAAGAGAAACATTGCCTAATGTCTAACAGCCTGTATGTGAGGTAATTCTTATTTAATGCATGTAGCTCTGGTCTTACCAAGAGGAAATAATGATCTTCAGGTTCTGCCCGCAGATACTTGAAGATGACCTGCTCCATAAACCTCTCCATCAGGTCCCAGTCTTCCACTATTCCATGACGGATGGGCCACTGGGAATGAGGAAAGAAGAAATAAAATGTCAAATGTCTCATCCTGAAGTCTACACCAGACCGCTTCACAAAACAAAATGTCATCTGACCCAGTTCAACTCTCCTGTCTACCTTTGTTGCATATGATGGTTTGTCGATGGCTTCGTCCCCGATGAAGAAGTCCAGGTCATCAACCCCCTTCATCATCCTGCGCTGAGCCTGGTCTCCAACCTTGGCTGACTCTTTGATTGCAATACCTGATGATCAAAAGTGTACAAGAACATTAAACTGAAAGCAAGTACTTAAGATATAGATCAAATGACAAAACTGTAAGAGCATGGTTAAAAGGTCATAACTTCGGACAAATCCATGCTAATAAATCTTTTACTATGATGAAGTCCACTGATCCAATTTACAACGATTTTGATAATTGGGTTATATATTTTAAGCAAAACAACAAAAAACAGTTGTTTCCAGTTTCTCAAATGTATGATTTCCTGCTTTTCTTTGATAGTAAACTGAATATCTTTTGGTTTTCAGCGGTTTCTTGGAGAGAAATAAAAACAAAGACATCACAGTAGGCCTTGGGAATTTGTGATCGACTTATCACACTTTTCTGATATTTTGTAGACCAGGTAGTTAACTGGTTAATGGACAAAGTGCTCTGCAGATTAACGGATTATGGAACTAATCATAGTTTCAGCTTAAACTACCACTTCTGGTCTTATTGTGGAAGCAATAACAACATCTGTATGAAGTCTATTTGTCCATCTGAACCACAGCATTAAAAATACTCTCTCAATAGGATAACAATAAAAGAAAAGAAGAACTAAAAAACGGACAGATAATAGATATCATAAAACAGCAATAAAATACACACAAATATGAACTGTATAAGTGTGATAATAAAATAAAGCTTAACATAAAGTAATTACAGATTAATTGACTGATAAAATTACAAAAGGTATACTTCACAATCATAACCTTAAAAATGTAGATTGAGTTGTATTACGGCATTTAAAATATGTATAATTTTATGATATTTTGGGCTTTTTTGTTTGTTGCTGTACTTACATGACGGTATGATGAACTGAGGTTCTGTGTTTCCTGCATAACCAAGCTTAGTGTACCTATAAAAATAAGAAAAACAAAACAAATAGGACAACCTATCAAATTCTGATTTCCCTATTTTTTGATTGCAGCATTAAAACTGGAGGATAATCCAGGAAGTAACATTAGCTTCAGCAGCTAACAAAAGCTAACAAGCAAAGCCGTGTTGGAAAAATAACATTACAGCATTAAAAACAGATATTAGTAATGTACTTTGGCTCCGGTTTTAGACACAATTACACAAGTATTAAGTAAGCAGGTGTGGTTAAGTTATGTTAGCAGACAGAAGGGCGTTAGCTGGAAGTTTGACAGCAGCTAATGGCATCCAGGCTAACGCTAACTAGCATCTGGTTATCTGCCACTTACCCGGTGCCGCAGTCAACAACACAAGCCGGCAGCCGACCAGCCATGCTCGCTCTCCTGTTATCTAAGCTACAAGCGAATATGTCAGGCGTCCGATTCGGATGGATATATCTCTGCGGTGACCGATTCTGAGCTCGCAGCAGCCCTGAATGAATAGCAGCAGCAGTCACGGCCGACACGGGAACGCTTCCGGGTTTCCCTAAAATATTTCTTCTAGTGCTGAGTGAGCAGCTGCAAAAGGCTCAACACTGCCACTTGACGGTCAGAGATTGTTACTGCAGCCTCATTTTAACGCCGTAATAAAGCCTGAACCATCAAATAATTGCCAGAAAATTCCACTTCTTTAAAAAATTATTATTTTTTGCACACATATTAAATTATCATTATTAAATATGCATGCAGGGGATCTAGGGCTCCTAATGAGAATTTGACATTCAATGCCCTGCCAGTGTTCAAACCCCCTGCTAAATTACTAATTTCACTGGATAACGTTAATTGCAACAAGAAATATTAACACGTAGTAGAGTGGTCTACTATAATGTTTAACAATAATGGTTCAGAATAAACAATTACAGATTTCTACAGCGAGGACCCTGGGACAATTAATGAACCCTGAGAGAAGACAATATTAATTACAAAAAATATATCATTATCAAGAAATGGCAACCTGTCTTTACATATTTTAATAATTTGTGTGCTCCTCTATCCATTGACCAATTTAATTCCAAAAGGTCAGATTCCTTTGAGTTCCCTTCCACTAAAGCATGGGTTCAGCTGAATGTTTTTAATGTTTTTAATGCTTTAATATTTTTATGTATTGTGTTCATACATTAAATACATTTTTTAAGTTACAATGTCAAAAACAATGGTGCAAGCCAGTCTATAATTATATTTAATGTCTTTGTAGCATCTCCCTGAAACAAAACTGTAGCCAATCTCATCTCACCCTGACCCCAGAAAATGATGCCAGCGATTTAGCTCCCATCAAAGGCTAGACAAAATGATCCTCACCCTCCATGACTGTATTAAGGGCTACTGATATATGGGCAGGAAGGAGCTCTCGGGCTTGATTCTGGCTCCAGAGCACCTTACCACATTAGAGCCAATCCTGAAGCCTGAGAACATTGTCTCTTTGTCCTCAGGCAGACTCATCACTCACACAAGAGTCTCTTCACCACACAGAGTCTCCTCGAAAGAGCCCTTGGCTCTGCTTCTCCTGATAGAAACAGTCCTCATCTCCTTGCTGTGGAGACAGGTCTGCTTGATAGAAACTCTCTATCAAGAGCTGTGGGTGAAACAATTTGTTTCAACATTGTCAGCAAAAGAGCAAAGATTCACCAGGAGTACACTACCAAAGAAAGACCTTCATGTTCTTTGTCCTTCACAACATCATCTTGTAAAACACTCAGTATGAAACAAGCATTCAGAGCCATCAGAAGATTAAACATTATAGATAGAGCACTCAGCCAAGGGGATGAGTTTTCAAAGGGTTTCCTGGTTGGAATAGGTAATTTAATTCCAAATTAGTTTGGGAAAGTGTACCACTGAAGGACAATATCTGCATTATTACTTTATTTAGTCCTGGTCAAGGGGCCCTGTGCCAAAATGTGGTCATAACAATTTAATTATTTCAGTTTATATTGTTCCGACATGATGCTTTTTCCCAACTAAAGCCACTTTTCATCAAAAACAAGCTAACTGATATACATAAAAAAACAGCAGTGTTTGTTTCTGATTCTGAATGTACTGAAGCTCTTAAATTAAATCCATGTTTCTTCAATTTTCATGAAAATATGAATACTATTAATATTAATAATCACTCCTAGCAACTACTACCAGCTTCTTATTCATTACTTGGTTCTGATTGGTCACGGCAAAACAAATGAAACCCCACTCCCAAGCAGAAATGGGGTAATGGGAACATAATGTCAGGCTGAATGAATGAAATATTATAATGAACTCTTTTCATGATCAAATCAACAAAAGTGTTTTTATCTACCGTCTGATGGAGGTTTTACAAGGAATTCAAAGCTCTGACCCTGATGGTCTGGTTTGATGTTTAAATTTTACAAAAGACTCTTTAGCTGTCTGGTTCTGCATCATTATATCAGCTGCTGCCAGTTTATACAAGTGCTTCACATCCCTGCATGTTACTGTTTTGAATACTAGAGGGCACCAGTGCTTTCATTTTTAACAGACCATGAAGAACGCTGAGCCTGACGAGCCATCATGAGCCAGTGGTTCATTTATTATAATAATACACAAAGCAAAATGATTCATTTCTAGCACTGCAAGCACCTCCACAGGATGTTTAGACCCTTCCAATACTACATCTATAAAATGTCCCTCCTGGAATGGAATAATCAGAGTAGTGAGGGATTTTTACAACCATTATTCAAGCCAGTTCTCTTTTATTTTGCCGGTTCTTTCAGAGATGCAATGCATTAAACACTGGTCTGATGCTTGTTAATCTTCCCACAGCTCTAGATTAATTTCCCCTTTACACCGCTGTAACTTTGTTTTTTTAAAATTGTGTTTACTTTCTTTATTGGCCCTACTTATTGGAATGAAAATTTGTATTACTGCACAGAAGTGGACTGGAGTGAAAATAAAGTCTGGTGCAAGCTTGTATCAGGTTGACTGCAGAGTCATCAGAGTTAGGACAGGTTCTTCACATCCAATCTAACATGTTTAATGCCCTGCACAATTTAAAATATATTTCTAATTTTGCTGATTCATTAGTTGTAAAATGATGGCTATACGTGTGATTTATGAATACTAAATAAAGGAAAGAAAATAGATGCTATGGAGTGGACTGGCTATGACTCATTACAATACACAGTATCTATATGGCTGGACTGAGGGTAATTGAGTCTCTGGAGTCTTCTGATCTTGCTGTCTTCTGTTAGTCCTGCAATCAGCACCTGAAACAATTCCCACCCACACAAGCACAGATAATTTCCCCTTCAATTCCGATACACTTAGCCTGAACAGTTAGCAAAGTAGATGAGTTGAAGTCCCTCATCAACTGAAGTATTTCCACTGCCAGAGTTCTAATATGACTGTGTTTGTGCACACATCATTAGAGCAAGGCAGAGGTGGGCCTTATTATTTTTAATAATCTCCTGTTTTTGCTGCTTCTCAACCCCGGGAGATCTGCAGTCGGCACTTCCCCTCTGTGTTTATCTGTCCTGACTCCTTCCACCTCCTCCACCTCCTCCTCTAGGTTGAGGCTTAATGATGCACTGTCATATAGGCGCAGCCTAACACTGCAGGATGCCTTTGCTGCTAATAGACCCAGCGTTCAAGCAGCATAGCACACACAACTGAGGTTAAACTTCATCATTCATCAACACTGAAGTCATCTGATATCACTGTGTTTATGTCTCATAAGCTGAACATTTGTTGCATTTCACGTCTCTCTCAGTATTTTTAAATTTTCCTAAGGACTGCAGGATTCATCCTGTGGGAGCTGCTCTATTGTGTCTCTAACAATGCACCACTGCATTATTAGACACATAATTGGAAACTGTTACTTGGAAACACTATTATAGCACTCACAAGTCAATCATCCATTCCTGGTGACACTTATCACAGCCACAAGTGGACTGTCTGCAGATGTTTAACAGATAAGACACTGGGGTGGGTGTTTTTGGTGAGAGCAAATAGTTCAGTATAAGTATACTTAGCGAAGGATCCGGTTCATCTCTGATGTCTCATCCTTGCTGAATTACCTGCATTTTACTGGAATCAGACATGGATTCTACAAGACTAAAACAGTCATTGCAAAATGGGTTTCATGCAGAGTGCATTATGTCTAATCTGTATTCTCTCCTCATTCTGACAAAACTTCAATCTTCTATTTCATACAAGGCTTTTATCAGTTTCAGTGCATTGAAAACACTTGACAGAAAGGTAACACATTTCACAGTAACAAAATAAAAAAGGTACACCACAGTATGGCAGGAAAGATGTCTGAATAAACATTGTAATAATGTTCGTGCATACGCATTTGAAACCTAGAGGCAAAATGCACAAAACAATCAATAGATGAGTAATTGAGTGATGGTAGCATACTAGTCTAGAGCTAATAAAATAAACTCAGGGTTCCATGCTGTCCATAGCTTGGCTATATGAAGGTTAAACACAAAGAGAGAGCATTTAGGCCTGACTAAACTCCCTCGGACCAGCAGTGGTGGATTTAATTTCCCAGAGAGTCAAATGACGTCACCTCCTCCTTCCATACCCCTAAAGGTTCATGCATGAGGTGAATTCAGATGTTAAGCTGCAAAGTTTGAAAAGCTTTTGCTCAGTCAAGTTATGATTAAAACACTACCAATGAAAACATGTTTTTTTCTGGGTTTTATTATAACATTACAAAATTTCATGTTTTGTCAGTTCACGTTCTTGGCTTTCACTCTGCTCTCCATTAATACATTTATGTGCAGCATTGTATACAGTAGGAGAATGTCTGCATTGTTATTGTCTACAGCACATTCAGTACATCCAAAGGTAACATTGTACATATTGAAAATAGCAACTGCTGCAAGCAGTAAATCAAACATCACAGAGACAACAAAAGAGAAAGAGAAATGTAAACCTGCAAATTTCACAGAATGCACATTTGGACATGGAAATAAGGTCAATACTGTAAGTCAAATTTTTTATCTTATAAGTGTAGATTAGAAAATACAGTATTTGGTCTACAGCACTGGCTACATGCATCACAAGCTATGATTTTGGCGTGTATTTAATTCTCTTAAGTTCTGAAGAAAACTTATGGGGAATATGGCTGATATCACCCTGAAGCAACTCTCAAGTGAGAATTTATTTGTGCTTATAGCTTGTTCTCATACTGCACTATACCTATGTAATGCTATATTAGAAACTCACTGCAGCAGGTGCGTCCAAGTTTAGCTCTAAAATGGTTCAAGACCTCGTTTCATAAAGGAATATATGTAATATTAATATCTCTTCAATATAGCTGATAGCGTGCTTGTATACCATAATCAATTTTAAGATTGAGAATGAATAAGCAGAAACACAAATAGGTTTTCCAAAACTACTTCAGCATCTTCCTATCCCCTGTAGTAAAATGTCAATCAATACTGTTTGGCAGTGGAAAATATCCATAAATATAAATAATATGCTGCAAGAGATCTCAGAAACCTTCAAATTCAATCTGTATTTGCCTGAATCAAAGTGCCCTCTTCATTATAACACATACAAGAATAGAAGTAGTGTGAATCCATAAGAAAAATGTGCATTTTAAGCAACAACACCAACAGCATCAACAAGAAATGAACAGCGGTTTCAAACCATAAATTCAAGAAAACCCACAAAATATTTTTTCCACTAGAACTTTTACCAGTACCTTTTACAGCGTGTAATAACCGGAAAATAACTTCAGCGCAGGTTCCTCACAAAACGCTCCACTTCACAAAAAGCAAAGAAATTGAGAAACGCCTCGGTTGTAGACTAGATGGTCCTTTTCTAGCAACATGAGCAATAGAACAATTGAGAAAGCTTAGTACTCTTCCAGCTCGCAGTTCTCCCGTGTCATTCTCAGTGGTTACAGTGTTATATCGATTAGATCAACAGTTCTTTGTGACGCTGAGAGGTTACAAAGCCAGCGAGGTATCCAAATCTGCTCCTTGGGTACAGCAGTGATAGCAGATCTGGACTCCAGGATCAACCTAGGGTGAAAATGGACAGGATATGTGTTCATTCAGCCTTGAAGACAATGCATACCAACCATTTTTAAGCATTCTTGTATTTATTTGAACTTCAGTGGCACCAAATATGCACTGAAATGACTTGTTCTTTTCTTAGCTACACTTCATGGTCCAAAAGTATATGCCAAATGAGGCTACAGTGACAGTCAGTAGTAATGCCTGTAGCTAGAACAAAAACTTAAAATAGGAGGAAAAAGCTAGCCTGGCTCAGTCTGAAGATAACAAAATCCACTGATTCAAACCTCTCTTCGAAATTGTGTTTCTATGTTCCCAAATTGTTTCCCCAGCAGTCTTTGTATTAAGCAACGTTTAATTAACAAGCCGCTGAATGTAGCCTTATATTTAATGGAAAACAGGGGTATTATTTGTGTTTATTTTAACTCTTTTAATTTGGCTTGTTTGGGATAAGTGGAAACAAAATGTCAATTGACTCCCTGCATTGAAATGCCTACAAATTGATGTCTTTGAAAAGAGTGGAGCTGATCTATTCATCAAACTCTGTGCCACTATTCTGTTAATTGGAGCCTAGAGTGGCCAGGTGTTTGTTGGGTGAATAGATATTAAAATGGAAAACAATTAACCTAACTAGAACCCTACACTCATTATCCACACAATTGTCTGGACTGATGTTTATATTCAACTACTTTTTTGTGTTGCTGAAGGACAATCACTTCTCTCCTGCCAAACTCTCTAACCTTGCAACGTCACCAAAATGTTGCCTTGGTGACCTAATTGAGCTCAAACTGTGAGGCATGAACTTAATGAACCAAAGACTGTATATCAACTGTACAGAGGAGATGTGGTGGTGGGACCATCTACGTCAGGGGGAGGAGCGTCAGCAGGGTTGGGAAGAGGGTCAAGAAGAAAAAGAGAAGCCAGTTCATCTGAGTGTTGGAGGTCCCTGCCGAAGGGACGGGTCGCTTCCTCTTGGGCCCGTTGCAGAGCGGGGTGTTGCAGCAGGAAATGCAGACCGAGTTGAGCTTCCCGGTGCAGAACTGCTGGTAGCCAGAGGAGGCGATTAGGCAAGCCCCGGAGGACGCACAAGACTTCCTATAATGTATTCCTGCAAAGAGAGACAAAAAAAATGTATGTTTATTATATTATGCAGAGACAGAGAGGTGCTTGGTCAGTTATTCATCTTTGACATGTTGCAAAAATATAACATCTGACTGACTCATTGTTCCCTTGCTGTAATTAGATTGCTGAGATTGAAGATGCCACATACTGTATAAGAGTCTTGTGTTTTGCAATGCTGCAACATTTTATTGCACAACAGGGGTATGGAGCTATTGACTTCCTGTCTGGTTTTATTAACTGATGTTTGTCAGTGTGGTGTATGTTACTACAATTTGTATGTTTGTATGAAGAAGAAAAAAAGTCATATTCTGTAGTGCTGTAACTTTTTATTGCACTCCAGAGCCTCTGACTCCCTTATCATAGTGATGTTTCTCTATCTGTTATCTATTGGTGTTATTTGTTTCTATGGTATGTTATGGCAGGTATTTTATCATTTATGGGGCATTTATATTGTGTTATTTGTCTTTGTGTGTTCTGATGTCTGCAAATTGAATTTCCTCTTACAGGACAAGAAAAGTTTTGATTAAATCAGATGAATTTAAACTCAGCCAGCAGGACATTACATAATCTGGAAATGCTTTTATTGATGAAGGAGGAGAGGAGCTGTTTTTTAATTTGTTGTTGCAATGTTTGTGGTTCATGTTTCTACAGAAAGCATCACCAGTCTGCTTCTTTTTTGTCTGTTAAGGTAAAACATAAAATAAATAGCTGTAAAATGATTGTAGAGGTTCAATGTCCTGCTCAAGGACATCACACAACTCTTACAGGCAGTGAATTTATAAACTTCCAATTACAAGATAGTGTTTCGAACCACCGGGCCACCTGCTGTTTGATATCCTTCACAACACGTGCCGTATGTACAAATCACCTTGCTAAACAGAATACTGAGCCTCAAGCTGTTTTGGGTTTTTTTTTCTTCGCCAAAATCAGATGTTAATGCCTGAATTTTCGGAATGTAAATTTACCCTGGCCTTGCTGGAAGTTTTGAAAAAAAGAGAGCTCTTTAAGGGCCTTGAAACAATGAACATCAATAATCTCTTCTGCATGTTTCAAGGCCCTGGTTCAGCTCTTGAGTTCATGAACCATTCAAATGTCCACTCAATTGACCATTCGCCATGCCATCTTGTTACACCTGTAGCTTTTTCACTCTCATACAGATGAGTAGTTTACAATGATGATGGTAGATATCCACTCTGAATGTTTAGTTATTTCAAAGTCCTTGATTTCTCAGTTCTAGCTGGCAAAAAATCAGCATCCTTGTATTATGAAAAACCTCAAGAGCCCTGACGTCAACATATTGGTACAATGATACAGATTATTACTATGATATAATATTAGTGTTTTAGCTATTAAGTTAATAATACAATAATAATAATAACTTTGTACAGTACCTTCTATACAAGAACTGCAGCTTAAAGTGCTTTACACCATGTACAAGTAAAAAAAGTCCAAACCAAACCATCAATGTAATATATGATGAAAAATAAACTTGATGATGAAAATAAAAAGTAAATTAAATAAAGTGAAACACAATCTATAAACTGGCACTTCAGTCTCTGAAGCCATAAGCAAACAGAACCTCTCTCTCCCAACAGGCACAACTTCATTAAATTATTAACATTATTTGTATTGTTCCCAAAAGATCAGTTAAGGAGATTACTTTACTTTGCATCAGCATTTAAATTAAATCATCCTTACACCCAGTTATATAATATATAATATTTGGAGCTCATTTTGAATGAACACACTTGGATCATTTCTGTTATATCATATTGTTATGAACACATATACCACAATCTGACCAATCAGCATGACTATTAACTTTCGTGTCGTCCTCCCGGGTCAAATTGACCCCGTCTTTTTTGACTGTTCTTTCTTTCCTCCCTTCCTTCTTTCCTTCCCTCCTTCCTTCCTTTCCTCCCTCCTACCTTTCTTCCTTCCTCCCTCCCTTCCTTCCTTCCTTCTTCCTCCCTTCCTTGACTCGAGGACAACAGGAGGGTTAAAGCCAGTCACATGATCTAAGCTGAGCTGTGTGGCAGATTATCTAATGAAAATAATCTTGATGTTTGTCAAACTGCTGTAAAGGGAAGTTTCAGCTATGTCAATTCTTCATGTTATATTCTAAAAGTGGACAGGTCTGTGTTAAAATGGACAAAAATTAAAAGACTAAATCACAGAGTTAGAGTACTCCCTCATTGCTGAAATGCTTGAGGCCAATTGCATCTATTAGAGCTGCATGTGCACCACTTCAACATGAGATCCAAAGCTTGACAGACTTGCCAAGTTATGCTTGCTAATCTGTGACTGGACATTTCGGAGAACAGACAATTTGGTGCCCTACAATGATGATCCATTTTATTCCCTCTGAGGAAGCACAGGACTAATTTAATGTTGTGTCAGTGGCAGCTGAAGGAAAGTCTCATCTCTTTGATACACCAGCAGTATAAAAGTGGTTCAAAGATAGTGTTGTCTGCGATACAACAACAGCAACACAACACTGAGCTGCTTCATGTGGAAATGAGCATGAAAATGAAGACAATGGAGGTCCTAATATTCATTTATGTTGGTTTATGATGCGTAGGTTTAACACTGCAGGGGAAACTGATGTGTTACAGTCTGATCCTCTGTCTTCAGACATGATTCCCATAACAGTGAGTCTGAGTTCTTTGAAGCTGAACAAATGGGAGCAAAATAATAGATAACAATGTCTATTACACTGAAATCACAGAAGATTGTTTTGACCAGCCCCAGCTTCCTGTGCAGGGTCGCTAAATCAGACATATGAGGATTAAAAGGTCTTTTGAAGAGTTGGGTTTCCTTGGTGAGTTCTCTGTCTTATTTGTCATTTTACAGTGAAAAAAGAAACCCCAAAACTTACTGATAGGCTGCCTTTTGCGAGGTCTTAAAATAAATGTCATTACAGCACAGAACTCTTTTTTAAAAATGATCTTTTTTTTGACCTGCTGTTTTCCAGACAAACTTGTTTACGACAGCTCATCGCAAGTAAGACATCTATTTAACGTTAATTGCTTGCCCTCTTGTACGCACATCAAGAAAATTGCGGGTGCTTAGCAACTTAATAATGATGCCTCCGCTCATTTAAATGGCAAAGAAATAAAAATGTAACGCTCAGAGGTCAAGTACGTTTTTGAGTGCTGCGCTGAGTTCAGCTCGTCTCTAGTTTCCTCTGCAGAAAAATAGGAACTCTAACTTTGTACTTGGATATATTTGGCTGAGCCTGTGCTTTTGGCAGCCAAATGCCACTGCCAAGATTACATAATCCTAAATGTCCCATTCAATGCTAAACTATCAAGGTTCTGTATTCTTTGGTCCAACAAGCCTCAATGTGGGGCTAAGAAAGAGACTTTACTTATATCTGTACTCTAACCAGGGCACATGCTCATTTATATGTTTTTGCAAGAAAAGATACAGGAAGTACAAAAGGAGTAACCAAATCAGTTCCCAAATCTTTAGTTCCACATGGACATCACAATGTTTCAACACTCTGGATCTCCTTCAGGCCATCTTAGTTTGCAAATCATAAGATTCTCTATGCTTTTTATCTTTTAAATGACATAACTCATGAAAATTCAAACACAGATATAGTTTTTTTTAATGTTTTGGGTCATTTCTTTGACTACTTGGTGGACACCAGATACCCATTTTGAAATATATAATATAAATATAATACATTTTAAATGATTTCTTTGACTTTGACATTATTTCCTATGCTGTATTCACATGGATTGAGGCAGACGGTAGACAGCAGGCAGACAACCCCTTCTGGACGGCACAGGAAAAACAAACAAACAGCCAGATGGATTGGAATCTCCGAAAACATTGAGACAAATTTCCAAACAGGCGACAAACTGACCACATCTTAGGAAACATAAAAATATCAAAAGTCAACGGAGTGACATGTTTGCTTAACATATGTCAGCTGATGTCTGCTATGTCTGCATAACATCTGGTTGTAACTTTTGACGGCACTGCTGTTTACCATTATCATTGTCGGCTGGTTGGCCTCATCTAATTTAACAGTCCACTGAAATAATATCCAGTTTGTTGTCTACCATCTGCCTGAATCCATTTGAATGCAGCATGATGTCCTTCCTCTAGATATGTGGATGGGAAAACAACAGGAAAGATTTCTTACCCTGTAAAAAAACTTCCATCTACACTTGAGCTTCAATTTGCACTCATATCTGGATTTGCACCCAAAACAAATTACCTAACCCATCATTCGCATTGAACTCTTTAACCAAATTTTATTGAAGTCTGACAATAAAAAGTAGCAATTCAGTCTACACTCAGATCATTAAAGCTTTTACATTTGCTATTCTAAACAGCAGCTCACTCTCTACCAAGAGCTACCACCAGATATGATGTTTGGCATTTACAGGAGAAGCTACACTGCTGTTTGTAATAAATTGATGGGTGGTTTATCATGAGCAGTGATTGCTACCAGGCTCGACAGTTTAAAGAAATGAGAGCCAGTTACAAAACATTGATGGAAAACCCAAATAAAAGCTGAATATTGCAATGATTGTCTGGCTGTTCTGCTGTGTCTCATCCCACATCTCACCCACCATGTGGTATTGACTGATGTGTTTACATGCCGATAGAGAGATCCACACTTCCACAGTGTAGCAAACTTACCGTCAGGTTTGACCAGCACCTCCTTCTGGCACATGTCCTGTACGTTGACGGTGCAGTTGACGATGTACTCTGGTGTGGAGCAGTCATTCTGCTTCATCTCCTCGCACTGGTAGCACTGGATCTGAAGGGCATCTCCTTTTCCAGTGGAGGAGGAACAAAAAGGAAAAATAAACACTCATTATAGATTTTTAAGACATACTGGAGTCTTAAATGTTAACAGATAGATATTCAAGAAGCTATGTGGATCTGTCACTAAAGCTTCCATTGCACGAGTTTCATCCTTTCATGACAGGATACATCATTCTTGTCTTTTCTTGACAGCAGAGCACATTATCGACATTTGTTCCCAACGTCCTCATGCCGCACAGTTTTCAAGACACAAGCTTAAAGTCAAGCAGCACAGGCTTTTGTAGATTTTGCTTTTTTGTGAGAGTGCCTTTGATGGTGCTAAACCTCCAAACAAGACTAATGGCACTTTGTGAGAGTGCGATGTCATGTTCTCTGTCTTCTGCATGGTGTTGTGATACCATACCCACTATGGCAGAGTGGCATGGCTAAGGGTTTTCTGACTTTATCAAGCAGCACAAACTGTAAGGCAGTCTTGTTTTGGGGTGTTTTTAGCCTTGCTTTCATTTGCCTTTAGTGGCTGTCCCATGTGTCAACAGAGAGGTTATAGATTCATACGGTGAGGTGAGAACAAGCCATAAAAGCACACATCAGCAAAGCAAAGTGGTCTCTTCAAATTTTCTTTTAACCCACTGGGTTTTACTGGTGATAAAGCTCCACTTACAATGCAAACAGGCAGCAAGAAAGGCTTGATGTACCCCACCTTTGTTTATTCCCATTCTCTGAGGTAGTAAAAATGTGAACATTTGACTGCTACCACATCGGCTTGTAAAGATAACATGCAGCACTTTGCCCAGCGTTGCAAATTTCATGTAATGTAAAGTGCCTGAATGAGCTTTTCTTTTAGCCAAAATCCTTAAATGTCTATATTGAACATGTGTCCTGCAGATAAGGAAAGACATCTGCTTGAATTAAACCATCAGTCTTACAGTAAAATGAAGAAAGTCAGGTCTAGAGCCAACATCATGCTACTCGTGCTGGTTATAAATGACTATTTTTGCAGATATTATACTGTGAAATGCAGATATTAGTTGCACAGTACCATAGGGAATGATTAAGTCTATAATTTACTGAATTTCCTTAATCATTTTTCACAGAGAATTGAGAGATTAACACACCCATCTCTCACAAAAGTCATTTTTTCTATATCTTAGCGTTGATTGACAGCCTGGGTTGTTAAATTTAATACACCTGGCAGGTTTAATTAACATTTCTAAAAGATATCATCATCATCATCATGACAGCATCACATGCATGGAGGCCTATAATCAAAAAACTGTGAGTCCTACATGCAAACACGCCTGCCCTTTCCTTCTTAAATATCCCACACAGGCCATCCGTTCCCACTGACAGATATTACTGGTGTAATTATTGAAATGGCACCAATCATTAATCTCTACTTCGACAGCACCATCAAACGCAGGCTCAACTGATAAAGGTCCAAGTATAACATCACAACCCCAAGCATAATTACTTTAAACCAAGCAAATGCATCAAGCCTCCATCCATCACCTGGGAAGAGACTGTGAAAATGAGGAACTTCTCTTTTTTTTTTTTTTTTTTTTTTTTAATTTAGGCATACCTGAAGGCAAAATTCAGCATCTGACTTCAGCTGATCAGTTTTAGAAAAATTGTTTGTTGCACATCAGAAAACAGAGGGGAGTACAAAAAATAAACCTTTACACTCTACAGTCAAGTGTGTAGAATGATTGAAAAACCAGTATTTTATAATATCAATGCTATTCACTGCAGATAATTCAAAATAAGGAATCAATATTATTGTTTTTAAAAGCTGCCAGGAATAAGAAATAGCAATGGAAACATTCAATTTTCCTTTTATAATGCTTAACTAAAATAATCTCCTGTGGATCATCAGGCAACATGTTCACCCTCTTTTACTATAGCAAGAATAAAAATCCCTCATTCAAGGGAAATACCTGCTCCAGATAAAAGGAAACAACCAGCTCAGAGGCTCAGCTGATAAACATTTTTTAAACATTTGAAGGGTGTTATTGGCTTGAGTCTGTGTTACTATCTTTCTCCCTCTGTGCCAAAAATGCGCAGAGGTGTCTAGCACAGTACTGCTCTCTCAGCGCGTAAAAGCAGCACCTAAAAAGCAAACAGTGCTTTTTATTCTTTCCCTATTTTTTTTAAGCTTTTTCCATAATTGTAAGAGGTTGATCAGTCAGAGCATGTCCCCATGATGAGAACAGATCAATTGCAGTATAGTCTGAGTTGTTTGGCACGGAGTTCGTCTAAGGTCTGTAACAGCTTACCTGATAAAACAACGTTAACATATGGTTGAAAACATTTTGAAACAATACAAGGTGAGATTAAATGCTATAAAATGTCTGAATGATTATGGATGCAATCGTGACAAATGAATATTGCTTGTAATTGTGGCACCTCTGTTGCGCACAAATGTTTTTCAAAAAGCACAAATGGGTGCAGTAAAAGCACATTTAGTTTTGTGTTACATGCACATGGGGACCCCGCGCTCCAAACTCTGCCCTCACACATCACTGACTGAAACGGGGCTGCAGTCTCTCCAAGTTGGACTTACCTGCGTCGAGAAGGACTCCAAATAAAGTCGCAAAAACGAGAAGACGCATTCTCTCCCAAATGACGCTCGGTGGGGAAACATCAGACCAAATGAACTTGTTCAGACGGAGGCATGCAGGATGAACCACCGTAGAGGAAGCCCAGACACGGATCCGCTCATCCTCCCGTTTGCTGAGGTGAGAACACAGCTCCGCAAAGTGAGTCTCCTCTCCAGCGCAACTGGAGACAAATCCAGAGCGCAGAAATCATAAAGCGCACCACGTGATGGGAGCACCCAGTTGGCATTTTCATATTTCATTCAGTTTGTCTTCATGCCTTCATGAAAGAGAAATGGCTGTAATAGTCTCTGTGGAGGATTAAAGCTCGCTTTTTCACATTTAGTGAGTTTAAGGATATTTCTTATGATATTTTTGTAATATTATTGTTGCGTGAGGTAAGAAAGTTAGATGACTTCATATTTACAGGGGAACGCATGTCCTCCTCCTTTAATATCTAGTATGTAGTTTGATTTTTACCTTATAAACATTTACATATCAGGACTTTCTGTGCGTCTTTGCGCATAAGGCTTAGTGTTCATTGTTGTCACTAAAATCTAATTAAACAAAACTTCATGGTACTTTTTGATACACTTATAAATTATATTGATATAATCTAATCATATAACGGCACTGTAACCTTGTTTTAATTAAAGGTTTCTTGTATATTGGTATTCTTGAAGAATATTTCAGTGAATTTTGTATCCTATACTTTAGCCTTCCTCTGCATGTCTGTGCTACTGTGAATTATTACATTTTACTATTATATTCCTGCTCTATAGTAGCCTGTATCAAGGATAGTTAATGAGTTCAGTGACCTTTATGGTATTTTGCCAACCTCCTGGCTAGCCTGCATAATGAAGTTTGTGATAAATAAATATGAATGTAAACTGCAGCTTATTATGTAATTGATCGTTATTTTTTCAGTTGTGTAGCCTACGTAATTATTTTTGAAATTGTGTCATCCTGAAAGATACCAAAATTAAACCAATTCGCGAAATAATGTCTCTGAACATGCATGTTGCATATATATTAAGGTTAGAAACAGACAGAAAGGCAGACAGAGAGAGAGAGAGGGAAAAATCATCCAAGGGTGGATAAACTAATTGCGTTTATTTATACGCACATAATTACCCATCAAGGGACTAATGGTTATAAATCCCTCAGCACTGCACAGAGCGCAGTCCTGGAGCGAACCGTCGCTGCCTCTGAGCTTCAATTCTTGCTGACAGATTGTAGGAGGGAGGCGATTACGCGCGATGCCCTTGAGGAGAAAGATTTCAGGTTTTTCCCGAAAACCTTTATTTCCACATTGGAAAAATGCCGGAATGGATGGATGAAAAGCATGGTGACGCATTAATGCACGTTTATGTAGATCCATGTTGTCCCTTAACTGAAACACACAAATCAAATGACACACTCACACACACACACACACACACACACATCTTGCAGCTCAGTTTGAAATAGGAAATAGTTTCTCATATTTATTTAGGAAAGTTACATAAAATATAGCATTGAAGTCTAGTGTAACAGACGAAATTGCACACAGTAATAATAATATTAATAATAATAATAATAATAACAATAATATTAATAATAATTACCAAAGTAACACTGCTGGTAACCATTTCTCTTTACAAAGGAACCAGGAACATTTAAGGAGAGAGGTGAAGCATGACAATCACACTACAGTCTTGACAGTACAAAATGTGGGTATAAATACTGGACATCTAGAAAAATACACAAGTCCTCTTCAGACTCTCTTCATACAATATTAACAGTTTCATAGAAAAATTGAAACACACAGTCGGCTCTGTTGATTAGCACCAGCTGGTCAAATTCCAGATAGAAATTTGGCATAACTTCACCTAAAGTTCAAATATGTCTTTAAAATAAAGTGATAAAATATTTTAGCATTAGCTCTTATTGATCAAAATAAAAGATAAAAAAAACAAAAAACAACAAGAACCCCTAAAAGAATTCAATAAGAAAAGATACATGCCATTTTTCAAACAGTAGACTTAAACCTTGGTTGAATGATTGGCAAAACAATTTACATCTTTTTTTGTCTGTTTATTTTTCTCATTTGCATATATCAATCAGCAATGCCCATTTCTGATATTAACTTATAGCACTTTTTATTTACAACATAATATACAACTATGAAAAAAGGAAAACTGAGGTTTGGAGAGTTCAGGTATGCAAAGCGAGATGAGGCTACGAACTATACTGTCTGGATTCTGGAGTTTTGCATCAGGAGCTTTAAAAAAAAAAAAGATTTGTATTTGTCAACAAAATATTCTGATGGCTGCATTTTAATTTTTTACAATCTACATTAGTCCAGTATGTTCCCTGAGCTACCAACAATGACACTGGATGCATTGAAGCCAAAAAAAAGGTGAAAGGTGGTCATTTGCTGTACCTGGGTACCATTCAGACACTGAAACATCGTCTTATGAGTGAGTGTACCACGTGGACACACTTTGTCTCAGTTGACATCATTTGATAAACTCATGCTAATAATCTGTTTAGTTAGCTGAATGAGGATATTTGTTATTAAATAAACTGGGAAAGAACATTTTTCCACAATGTTCTGCTCACACACAAAGACACCTGACATAAGATTTTAACTTTTAAAATGATTCAAGAACAAACAGAAAGTGAAGTCCTGATCTGATTTGCTATGTGGTTTTAAAGATATTGCTTCATTAAAGAAGTACACAAAGATGAACCAGGTGTATTATTATGGATTGTGATTCCACATGGGCAATTTTTTGGGGGCAAATGTGATGAGCAACATACTTAGCAGCAAAACATGAAATATTAAATGCAATCAAAGCAACTGTACGCCAATGTTGCCCATCAGCGTTGCCCCAAAAAGATGCCCTGCTTATCACTTGCTTGAATAATCATTCACTTTACACTCCTTACAAACTTTGTACAGTTATTTGTTACAGTGCAATGATAAGAAGATCCCCAGCATGGGGAAAAAGATCACTACAAATTGCAATGAGACAATGTTATGTATTGCTGTCCAGTCCACCACACCCAGAGTCAAGCTATTCATGTCCTGGTTTGGTGTTAATGTTGAGGTTTCATCCTCGTGTCTCCAGCTCCAGTAAGTGCTTCTTGTTGTATAGAGAGAGTAGAGGGCTCTTTATGTTGTGGCAGGGCTGTAGTCAAGACTCGATAGTCACGTCTGAGTTACTTCCAAGATGAGAGTCGTGCTTAAATCAAAAGCAGGTCCAAAGGGGATAGCGAAGAAGGTCAAAGCTAGAACAAACTCTTACTCAAGACCAACAACAGAACAGACAAACTGAATATTTTCAACTTGCAAATCCACAAGCTCAAGTTTAGGGGGGTTTTTAAGGATCAACAACTACTTGAAAATTCTGTGGGCCTATTTTACCCTTCAGCATCCAAACAATCAATGTGTGGAATTTCCGAAAGAAGAAGAAAGTCTTTGCAACTGTTTGCTTTGCTTGAAAGTAAACAATTTGAATAATCTAGAGGAAAATGACATTTTGATGATGATGATGATTGGAGGTGTGGATTTAAAACCAGACTGAGTCACTACAGCCCTGCCTTCTTAATCATTGCTCCTACACATCGTTGGAGCCCTGGCTGGTACAGGAGGAGAAACTGTCGTACAGCGAGTCGCTGAGGGAGCCCACAGGGTCGCCCCCAGGCTTGCTGGAGAAACTGGAAGAGGAGGGCTCGTCGACCTTGCAGCAGTCCTCCCCGCTCCTCCCCGCATCGGTGTGGCAGTCACCCCTGCGGCCTCCTAATCCTGTGTCCGGATAGAGGCTGCCGCTGCTGGAGCTGCTATGATTCAGCTTGTTCAGGGACTCCAAGGAGAAGTCGAGAGAGCCCGGCTGGTTTGTACAGACGGGCGTCTTCTCATGGGGGATCTCCTTCTGCAGAGGAAAAAAAGGACAAGCATGTTTAATCACAGTAAAGGAGTATGATTTGCTGCGTCTCGACTGTAAAAAGTGCATTTGACAGATAAAGAATGAATACCAATAACACCAGTAATAAATCTAACATTGCACCGTGTAACTTATCTCATTTGCAGTGCTGTGCTGAAAAGCAATAACACAACTGATGCCGCTTGAGAGCATGGCTGATCTATATTGAGATTTTTATCACGCTCAAGGACCAAATGTATGCCTTGGGTGTTGACAGCCTTACATCTCCGGGCATCTGGGCTCACCCACTCTCCCTGTTATATTAACTGTGTTGCATGATGTGTCATACTTTCCTACTGCTGGTGACAGTCTGTTTTATAGATTAGCATAGTCAAGAACATGTTTCTCAGGGGAAGTGTTACATCTGAAGCTACTCTCTGTTAACACCCCTTTAATTAACAGGAGTAGTTTCATCTTTAATGATAAGGGTGAATACATGTGCTTGGAGTCATGACATTTCAGAAGGTATTAAAAGTTGAAAAGTGATATCATTGTAGCTGTTATCACTAACCCAGATTGTGTCGTTGCATTGGAGCTTGTTGGCTTTTCAAGGGTACACACCACCAAGCAACTCGACAGCAATTAGACTCAACAGAAAATTGCATAACCCTGCATTAACCAGATGCTAATTTGGTATTTAATGCGCACATTCATTGTGATGTGACTCCATGCCACATCTTTCATAATGACCTATGAGTCAAACAGAGGAAAACAAAACAGCGTGTAAAGTTAAAAATAAGCTGTTTACAGTATGATGTGCCACCTAATTGAGTATTCTTTTGCCAGCTACTAAAGCAATCAGCTCTCAGTCTCCTATTCAGAGGCTGTAAACTAAATTCTCTAGGTACCTCCTTTTTTTCCTTCAGTAAATCTAACCTGAGAGGAGAGTAGCCATCTACACAGGTATTTTCCCAGGGTAAATATACAGACTAACAGCTGGAGGGTCCCGGAAACCTCTAGGGACTCTACAAACCTGGACCATTTAGAATTTAGCTGCGAGGTGTATCTCCCCTCAGACATAAAACCCAGAACTACTCCACACAACAATCTGAAGCATGAACACATAAACAGGACTGCATCAGAAAGATAGTTTGGAAGAGCTGTTAAAGTGATGCAAACCTCAACGTGCCAAGTTTCTCAAGTCATTGACTCATGACCGAAATGCTAATGTGCCAGAAGACCGAAGATCAAATGCAATATTTAAAAGAATGATCTCTCCATCTAAGCCCATGCAAGCCTCACACATTCATTAAAACAAATACTGCTGGCAAGTTTCTTAAAATAATAATTTCTGTATCTGCTGTAGTAAAATAATCCACTACATCATCTGCATACGATCGTTTTGTGAGGACTAAACAAAGTTATTGCATCTTTTATTTATTAGTAAGGTTTCCTCCAATTTTTTACATTTACCATCACATTCAATGTACTACTCTACAATAAGAAATAGCATTTGATAGCTTTGGTGTATTTTCCCAGTCCACACTAAAAGGTAATTAATTAATCACTTCTACTCATGCACTTCCCATCTAAAATAAGATCTCAGCTGTATGAGCAACCCCACTGAGCTTAGTGTCTTTCTTCAGAGCATGTAGACAGTGATGGTGGTAATGGTAGCAGTGATAAAAGACTACAGATATTTATAAAATGAGACAAACCCACCCTTGAATACTTGTGAGATGTGAAATAAAATGAATAAATACATTTTGATGAAACTGTTTTCCCGCAACTTGTCCCTGTCCTGCATTCCCCAAACTGACTTCAGACAAGCTGAAGTTTTTGAATCCAGCTGTATGTGTAGGTGGGAGAGACTATACACAATAGTGATAGTAGTTCTCAGGTCCAGGTCCTTGAGGGCTTGTTTGAAGCCTTGTTTGTTTCCTCTTCTACCAGCTAGTTAATTGCATTCACCTGCCATCCCAGGTGTAAGCTATTCTGTGATTAGGGGGAGTGGGGTGAAACCACCAGGACTCGTTTAGCCTAGAGGGCCAAGTATGAGAGCTATTGGTGCTGTATAACAAAGGCAAGCAAGACAAGGCTAGAGGTTTTCGGGTGCAGAACAAAATCTGTTGTCCCTTATTCGAACTGAAACATGTATTGAATTCTGTTTTATGTAGGCTTTCTGAAAACATGGGGATCTTTGTCTGAAGTGTATGCAAAGTGACTTTATGTAAATGTGTGTGCAAGTATTAAAGATACATTCTATTTTGCATTATTTACATCTTCTTTAAAACTTGAGGTTGAAACTCAAAAGGCAACCGTAAAAAATACATAATCCCTTTATACCATGATGTTGTGTTTTGATACAGAGTCAACCTTACACCCTTAAAACCCACCGAGCCCCATTAATGTGCACTGAAATAACCTTTGGTAGCAAGTCCAATAATACTTTTTTTTTTTGAGGAGGACAGAATCAAAAGACATGTTAAGGGAAAATGTTCAAAACTGCCCAAAGGTGACA
This sequence comes from Scomber japonicus, assembly GCF_027409825.1. Lineage (NCBI taxonomy): Eukaryota > Metazoa > Chordata > Actinopteri > Scombriformes > Scombridae > Scomber > Scomber japonicus. The sequence continues at coordinate 5,766,555 of NC_070601.1, forward strand.
TCTGACTCCCATATGATATGAAATGTTCTGTAGTTGTGGAGGACGAGCCCGAATTAAGCACGGGTGTTGAATGCAGATTAGACTTGACTTAACACCCACACACCACTGTTCATAGCATTGGTAATTTTATGTCAGATTATTGTCAGGCATAAAAATCGTTGCTCTATGGCCTCGGGACACAGAAGAATGCATGACGTGATGGGGATCAGTGATTAGCAGAGATATGTGACAGTGAAGAACAATCTTCAGGTATCAGTTAACTCCCCTCTTTATATATCTCTTTTTGGTTGGAAGCGAAAGGAAAGAAAGGGAATGGCTGTCTTATCACTGATGGGATTTGACTTTGGAGGAACACAATTACCAGCAGATCGAACCTTCCTGGAGCAGGTCTCTATACCACCTGCGGGTTCAGCCAAAATGATGACTGCACACATAACTGAGGCTGCAGGCAGACATCTCAGCGAGAGCTTCCCACTTGAAAACACGATGGGCCAAATCTGCAATTGGTTCTGCATCACGTGTCACTAATGGGATGTCGAAACTCAAATTCTGTAGATCTACTAGCTACAAAAGCTTCTTGAAGGGTTCATTTATTGTGACTTGAGCAAGACATTTTTTCTCCTTTTCCCCTGCTGTTATGTATTTTTTTCTCTTTACCTTGATTTCTTTTTTACTTATAGAGTTAGTAGAACTGTGCAAATGTGTTATATTTAATATTGATAATGCATGCAAAATAAAGGTAATCAAACCATGTTCTGCATATAATGAGATTGTTGCAGGAACCGGTTAAGAAACAGAAACAGCTTTGCATTCAACTCACTGAAATTCAGGCATGACAAACCAGACCAGCAAGTGACAACTTTGTGTTAATCCGGATTTAAATGAGTGAATATAAGATGAAAATCATTCTTTTTTTCCCCCTCTGCTGGAAAATCAGAGTCACAGATCATGTAAACTGATGAGCTGAATGATTGATTGAGTCACAATTTCTGTCAAATTTTCAATGAATGTTCAAGCAGATGTCCAGATCACACTATGCTCTCGGACCATTCACATATCAAGGTGTCCTGTGTGTGCTTCAGGTATCACAGCTGAAGTTGGTTTGTGCCCCATCAGGTTAGGAGGAAAGAAGATAACTAGAAAAGTCACATTACTGCTTTCAGTTGTTGTTGGTAGAATTTCAACCAACCCAGATAAAAAACATGCCTGAAGGCTGTACCATAATTTAACCTGACACGGGGCACAACAGTGAGGAATACATGCAAATGAATGCTGTTTATTGTCTCGCCACCATTGATTTGATCGCAGTGTGGGGAAATGCAGTGGCAGTTTCTCATATTCTTTTTCTAGGTTATTTCCCTGTATCATGTTGGCCACCTATGCTATCAACCCGACAGCAACTCATGGGGAGTGAATATTCCGGTTGATATTTATTTTTTTGCAGTGATATAGTTTTGGTTATCCAGTGGCCCTATTTCAAATTACATGTCAACTGAAATGTTTTCTTTCCCCAGCCATGTAATCATTGCTCAAGGTAACAAGCTGTTCCATGCTTGGAGAGATGCTGTGCATGCTGATATGTTGTTTGCTGGTTTTGGACCCAGGTCACATAAACCCCAGGAACCTTCCTATAACTTCACTGATGCTACGCCTTGGCACAAGTTCTGATGTTTTTCCTGCAGCAATTTCTTTCTCCTTCATGTAGAAGAAGGATAGATGCAAGAAAAAGAGTGAGTAAGCAGTAAAAGAAATGAAAAAATGAGAAAAGTTTAGGTAGGGAATTCAAGGAAAAAAAACAAATGAAAGGACAGAGGAAAACTGTTTAGAACAAAGGCGAGAGAAGTCAACTGAGAAGAACATGAGAGACTTATAGGAGAGAAACAGAAATAGAGAGAGGCAAAACTGAAAGGAAGACAAGGAAAGACACGTGGGAGAAAGAGAGACTCTGAGGAGGGAGAGGATAGAAGGAGAAGGGGGCGGCAGGCGCCGTTAGCAGGGCTGTCAGGTGCTGTCAGGATGATGAATGGGAGGCCAGCATGGGCTGTGAGGGCTCTGATGGGAGCCGCTGAGCTTTACATCACTCTCCTGAGTGTTTGAGAAAGGTTATTAAAGGCGCTTAAATCACCGGGCTTTGACAAAGACCCGCTACCAGCCAGCAAACTTCCCCAAACTGCCGGCAATGACAATGTCTCTGAAGTCAAAGGCTCCCAAGCCTCAACAAAAGAAGAGCGGCCGCACAGGTATGGATGTGCACTCTGAGGGGTGAGGAGGTGATGACATGCAGATGGATTGTCCTCTTTCAAGAGAATAATGTAGGGTAAATGGGTTCAACAGTAGTCATCCATCATTACGGTAGGGTCACAGCTCAGGAATAAGGTTATTGTCAAAATAAATATTAACTTTGACTTAGCAGGAAAACAGAAACTGCAGAATTGGCATTCATGTCCATTGTGTTTGATTATTCGGTTATAAAACCATTGCAAACACATTGCAAACATTGCACCAGTCCAACAAGACTTCAAACAAGTGAAAGTCTGCTAGAAGATTTTTTCAACCCATTTAATTTTCAACCCATGAAATTCAGCTGGTTTTAGAGATTTTCTAAAATCAAGTTTTACATGTCTTGCTACTAAACCACCAAAATGTGAAACTGACGTCTGTAGAACAGTTTTTGGAGACAGGAAGTGTAAATATTCTTACTGCACTGTCAGATTTGTAAGAAAGATCCATGTTTACACTATGACACTAATGTGCAAAGCAACTTATAGCAAGTGTAGGGGTTCAGAGATAGAGAGAGAGTATGTTACTATGTATGTGTAGTATGTAGTATGTGTAACTATAACTGTCAAATATATAAACAGTACTTGAGTAAATGCACTTAATTATTCGACAGGAGGCATGTGGAAATTGAACTCTTGACCTCAATGTTGGTGTCTTGTAAGCACAAGGCTACTCTGGGAAACGTAGCCTACCGCGTCCAATTAAATGACGGACAGATCTGAGGATGAGACAAACAGATCTTCGTTTGTTGTGTTTCATGTCTTGCATGTCAGCTAATGTAGTTGTGCTTGCAGCTTGGGTGCACAGCAGCCCTTCCCGTTCGATGCGCTGCCTCTCCACTGGGACACGGATCAAAATCAAAAACCTCTCTCTTTCACGCAAGTCTCTTTGTTAAACCGAGACTCTGCCTCGCACAAAAACATAACACCTGATTGAAATTCTCATTTTTGCTTGACCTCAATTCCACAGAGAGGTCAGACCGTGGAGCCAGCTATAGAAACCTGCCGTTGGAGCTTAGAGGGATTCAGTGGCTTGCTTAAGGACACTTCCTTTAACACTACCTAACTACCAAACATCCAGTCACATTTCTTGTAGGTAATGAACAAAGATTGTTAAAATGGCATTTTTACTACTGCTAAGACGGAGGCTGCTCTTGCCTTAAGTACACATTAAAGCAGATGCAGTAAGTCATTTCTCCCTTTCATGTAGAAATTCTGCATAATTATTCAAATGTATTTGTGTAAATACCCAACAAATAATCTATATTTGATCCTGATTTGAGTTCAAGGATAACACCAAAGGTCAAGAACAAAGCACACCAAATAAACTCAAATTTCTTTCCACAACTGTTGAGTCAGATCCTTTTTTTTTCAGAGTATAGATTTTTGTGTCAGGGTGGGTGTTGGGTGGCAGCAGTGCAACAGAGGAGAGTTTGGCTGCCCCACAGAGCCGGGCCAAGCAGGCTGGAGGCCATTTCATGGTCTATGATCCTCATTTGTCATTCAGTGGCGTTAAATACTGGTAGGCAAATACCCGCTGACACAAGAGGGCAAGCCGATCGAAAGCAATTAGACGGCTTTTTAAATGAAAATTCCCTAACAATTCCACCGCTATAAGAAAACCTTCACTTTGGGCTTTTTAAAAGACGCACTGGAGTTTTAGAATTTGCTCTTGCCTCAGGAGCTGTTTCAAAGGTAGAGTTGACATTGCAAGTCAACGGGACTCGCTCCGACCATCTTAAACGTCTCCTTGCCGACGTCTATGACATACAGGAATGGTAGAAATTCAATTTATTCATCTTCATGCCTCTGCTGAGAGGGTAAAACACATTATGCAAACCCTGTGACAGTGTAGCCTGGGAAGAGCTTCATTGAAGGTTGTTTGTTTTTATTCTTCTGAACCACTTCTCACCACGTCACATACATTCTCTCCATTATTGTATAAAGTTGCAGACATCTACACTTTGGAGCTGCCAGGTTTTCTATCACAATCTGCCTCCATGAAATGAGGGAATTGATTTATTCTGGAAAAATCAACACAAGGCACACCACCTTATCTCCTTCATTTGGTATTCTTAAGCATAATCAATCAGTCAATCAATGAGACTCATAAAAGAGCTTGGACATATTGCATAATAATCTCCCCCACACCTACAGCACTGCAAATGAGAACCCTTTAGACGAATACAATGTGTAAAAGAATCAGCAGCATGCCTAGAAAGCATATTTTATGAGTTGAAACTCATTAGATACAAGCAACAGGCTGCTTTATTACTCACACTAAGTCGGTCTCCCGCTTTGCCATCGAGGGATGACTCTTTGTGCAACAAGTTGTACTGGGAAATCCTCTTGCTGTCCTTCTCCATATGCGAGAACATATCATGCTGGTAGTAATCCATGATGGACAAGGATTTCTCCACGCTGCTTCTCTTCAGGGTCTCCTCATTCTGGTCCACTGTGATGATGATGATACAGAAATTTGTTTGAATAAAAAAGCAAATCCACCCTCAAACACTCTTAGTGAAACTGTACTTCCTGTGTTTCCAGGTGACAAAGCTGAAAAAATCATTTGGTAATTATACAAATTTCAACCACACCTGCTTCATTCTTTTTGGTTCTGTAGATCAGGGTCCTTTGTGGCGAGCCCAAATTGCTTCCGGGTCCCTCGGGTTCAGTCTCGGTGTCGCTGCTACTTCCCGAGTACGTGCACACTCTCAGGGCTCTTTCCTGTCCAATGTCAGAAAACCAAAGTCACTTTAAAACCTAGATAAGATGCATTTTGAAAGACTCATCAGCAGCAGTGTGTGGCCAGTGGTGCAGAAAGGAATGAAGAGTTTAAAGAGATAAAGATAGTGTCCACCAAAATGCCTCTCCAGGGACAAGCATGTGGCATATGTGGCTATGGTATTAATCTATGCTTATGTATCTGTTCCTATAAAATAAATATAAATATTATGTCCTGTCAATGTGAACACCAAGCTGTTCAATGATTCATTATGCTTAAAACAATTGAATGTGAAATCTATCAGTACATTTCCTGCAAATATGTGTATTTAGACATTGATTCATGTAAATGACTTACACCCGCCATATCATGGTCCTTAGATGTCATCTTCCTCTCTATTTCTTCCTCTTTGTCCTCTGTGGAAGCTGAGATGTTGCTATGTGGGGCACAAAGACTCAACCTCTTTGTCCTGATTGCATCTATGGGTCAAAAGAAACAAAAGAGATGTGAGTCATGTGGTGCACAGTAAATGACATAAATATCACCATCAGTCCACACACACATGCAGTCACTTTTATTCACCACATGGCCACCTCATGCAATGAATATAGACAGTAGGAAGAGAAACACATCATTTGAGTTCTTCTAAAGTGACATATTTCCTTCCGCAGAAAGACTAATGAAAAACAGGATGAGCACATCTCACACAGCCATTCAACCAAAACCCATCCTACTGCCTACACATCCATCTTCTGCATATATGAATGGAGCCACACAATATCCCAGCTATCAAACATTAATGGTGTCCACCCTGTAATTGTTAGCAGTCATGACTCCTGGCAGCCCAGATATAACAGCTTTCAGCTGTCTTCCCCAAATGACGAAGCACAGCCTTATTATCACTCTGCTGACTGCTGTCTCGGACAGACGCCAATTTAATTGTCTCTTTTAACATTCAGCAGCATTACAATAACAGGCTGCTGTTGGCCGATGTTTCATCTCCATTGGAGAAATCTGCATCAAAATCATAAAAGTCCTTTCACCTTCTTTCTCTTGTCTATTCAGAGACAGACAAAGTGACAGACAATTATTTTCTTTTCTAGTATCTTTATGCTTTGTGTGTTTTAGGATTTTACAAAATAATGACAGGGATAATAGATGGTTAAAATATATGATAAAGATGTACTGCACACATTTAAGCTCTTCTCATCAACTTGTTCCACAGGGAAGACTCAGCAGGACTCTCTCTCTCTGTCCATTTCCTGCAGCGCCACCGTGAAACCAAGGTGAAGTAGATGCAGGCTAATGTCCTATAAGAATAAATCCCTGGGTGTGATCATTCATCTCTGTGTGTTATTGTAGCTTTAATCAGCCATCTGATTGCATCCTACCCACTTCCATTTTGTCATGAACACAGAGGCAGAAGGCGCTTTTATGATCTATGGCTATGTTGACATGCTTATCTAATTGCATTTGCTGCTGTTCCTCGGGGCATGTGGTTGCATGCTTTTCTATAAGGACACAGAGTCCTTTGTCATCTCAGCTGAGCATTAGTTGTCAGTGTTGATGCATTAGCTTCAGAATTAGCTGAACAAACAAGCTTTTTATTTTAATCAGACTCTAATAAACCTAACAACTTCATCTTGTCTGCTTGTCTGGGATTACAACCCCTAAGTGCTCTTGAGAAAAATATGCTAACATAAAGTATAGTGACATTTAATATTTCACTTTCCGCTGAAAGGTAAAGAAAACTGTCTGAGGCTTTCAAGGCTTGTCACTTTGCGATCTTGCATGATAACAGTACCTTTTTAAAGACATGCATTTCAATTTATCTTCCTTCTCAGCCTTCATCGGGAAAGCAAATAGAGCCCAAAAGCATTATTGCTTTTCGTCATGTGTCGCCATGACCTGCTAACAATGAGGATCTTACAGGGCAGAATGCGACAAAATACTGATACACCAAGTGTGAACCTCTCATGTATTAATATTATATTTGAGTTTAACAACTACAAGCATTCGTTTTTTGGAAAGATAAAAAAGATACATGTGTAGAAACCCGGACAGTTTTAAACACCACTTAGGGCTTGTCAACTTAGTATCCTTGAAAACCTATTTTCAAGTTATAACTCTCACAAAGATGGTAGCCAGAAAATACATCAAAGTTATTTAATATCTTCATACACAATCAGGAGGTCAGGAGGTGTTGTACAAAACGAACAAATGTTCCTAGTCTTAGGGGAAAAAACAACCTTTTTGTTGTGCTGCAGATGATTTCTTTTTTATCCACATTGTTAAAAGAAGCTTTGAGGTTCTGGAAATACCTTCTTTATGGGTTTTTCAAAGATTGTCAGAGATTTATCGTTCTGAAAAACATACGCTTATGTAACTTATGAACATGAGAGGCACAAGTTAGGATATTGTGCAAGACACACTTTTAATGATGCACTGTCACATTGTATCTTCTAGAAAATGTTCAGAAAAGTTGAAAAATTGCTCTCATGTGCTAAACTCTGGGAGTCAAATTTAAAAGACCACCTCAAATCTTCCACATTTTCATCAACCTTGACCACCAACCGCCTCCACTAGCAAACTTCTTTGGGAAATCCTTAAATATAAAGCAGTTCCAGACTTACCTGAAGTTGCTAATTTGGGCAGGCGACTCAGGGCGTCTTGGGTGTTGCTGCTGCAGGTCACAGTGGGGTCGGAAAGGGAGTGACCAATGCTTTTGAGAGCATGCGGGCAGGTTTTTGGGAGGGAAGGCACTTTCACACCGGATTGTGAGGGGTCTGGGTGAGAAGAGGGAGGTTCCCGATCGAGCTCCGCAGAGCCGGCGGTCACCGCATCCGGGCTGGATTCAGATTTAGGGATGTGGCGACCGCTGGCTCGGTTGACGGAATCAGGGAGAGGGAAGGTGCCGATCCCGCTATCCAGGGTTCTCATCTGGCAGCCGGAGCCTAAAGTGACAGGGAGAGGAGTGTGATACCTGGGGGAAGCACGGGTCACCAACAGAGGAAAAGAAAGGAGGACTTGGATTCACATGCAACGGAAAGGGTCGTGAGTATAGAGGGCATCTGTAGTGGGTTCAGAAACATAGCCGGTAGGAAAGGAGAGAAAAGAACATTTTTATTATTTATCTTGAAGAATAAAAATGATCCACTGAAAAGCTGACCCTATCCTGTTCACCATAAAAGGGATGCTTTTGTTGTTATCACTGTACTGACAGATGAATAATTCTAATATGACAGAACAATACGTTAATGTGATAACACAAGAAAAGCACCTGCTGCTAGCAATTTGAAACAAAACAGACAATTGAGCTACAACATGACACGTCCCTGTGATTCATCAGAGAGCATGCTGGTTGTAATCAGGAGAGAGGATGGCGAGTAGCAACAGATGGACGCTGTTTAGAAACCCCAGTTTGCAGTGCCTTGACTCAGGCTGGAACAGATGGACAGCCATGCAGCACGGCTCAGGTCCTTGTAACTGAGAATGATAACGGGCAAACCGTTACATCGCTAATTAATTGCAGTTTTCAACTTTTTTTTTCTAAGACAGAATTTGGAAAAGTGAAAAAGGGATTGTAATGTCTCATCATTGCTAGAAAGAAACACGCTTTTAGTTTGCTGTTGCTGTTCGAAATTCAATACTGTTTCATTACATCTTCCACTGTTGGCCTTGGAGATGAATCCTCTGCAGCCATCTGTCCTGTCTCTCAAAATATTGGAGAAGTCTCAAAAAATAGACTGGCATGCTCTTTTTTTTTGTTTTTTTTTCTATTGTTCTTTTTAGCAGTGGATCGATATTGACAAGCTTGCTTTTCAACTGTATAGCCTCCTCTCAGTGGGATGCAGGAGCACAAACAGTCTACTCATAAGCATTTCCTTCTATGAATAAAAGTTTTCTCTGAATACTGTCGGGAATTACAGCTGACTTTCAAAAGTAGTGTGAAACAAGGGTAAAGGGCACATTTTCAGTAGCAGTTTATTCCTATTTTAACATTTACACTTGGGTCCAAAGTTAAAACTATTGATCCATCATCCATCTTGTCTTTGGATAAACCTAGCCTACTAAAGACTTTCTCTGGGTGCCATTAGTGATACACGAAAGTAACATCTTCATCTTCCTCTGAATGTCAGGCAATTATCAATATCTACACAGCTGAGGGAATTTTTAAAGTAAGAAGCTTCCTCGTTTGTGTTTTTCAGAGAGTTGAGGAGTTCTTGGACAACTGCAAGGACAGTAACTCTAGCACAGCCGTGTTTATGTGTACTTTTTGTTTTTCTCTAACTTGCTTTTTGACATTTGACACCATACTCTGCATCCAGAACCTGTGAAAATGACTCACTGGATGTACACATGCACTATGTTCATTAGACAGATGGCCTGTTACTTGTACTTGTAAGCCTATCAACTGTGTGAGTCATTTGAGGACATTCATAACAGAATAAAAAGTTAAAACAAGTTGTAAACAAAATGTGTGATGCAGCTGACATATACACAAATAACACACAATGCTTATTTGTGCATGACAAAAAGAAAGACAGAGTGCCATAGATTACACAGCTGTATAACTGAATGCCAAGCCTGGCAGTTCAAAATATCCTCTAAAGCCAAACTATAAGGCTGCATTCAGACCAAATCCGTCAATCTGGCACTGTGACACAGGGGGGCTACAATAGGGAGGGCGGGTTGTTTTAGGTACTGGTGAGACAGTGAAATATGATCCAGAGAGTTGCGTTGGAGTTACAGAATAATGCTAATACAGAATAAGGATTTATCAAGGGCCAAAACACTGTGCAGAGGTTTGTAAAACTCATAAACAGGATTTTACAATTCTGAAAATATTACAATTCTCATTACAAAGTCATCCACTATGAATGTGTTCCAGCAAAAGTTTCTGTTTCTGTTTCAGGCCCCACTCCTGCAGTGTAAACCCATTACCCACATTCAAATGAAAGGGAGGACTTCCATTTTTCACACATGGCCAGATTTGGTGTGAATGCAGCCTAACAAGGTCCACAGTAATTGTACCCAGAGGCAACAACAACTGGACATAATCTAGTTTTTCACAACCGCCCTATCACTTCTGTATACAACCTCCACAATTTGAAGGGGGGAAACCTAGTTTGTTGATACCTCCACAGTGTGAAATTGGCTTTATGCAATGAGGAGGCGTCTAATACAAAAGAAAAAGTCATCACTAGCAACTATAACCTCATCTAGGGGATATTTCTGTGTCGGCAACAAAGGACACCAATTGTTAAGTTTCCACAAGAGAAGCTAGTATCCTCAGTCAGAGATGAAGCAGCTGCAACATCCACAGCAAGATGTAGTGATAATGACATTTAAAAAATGATGTAGTTGCTTGCTTTGTTGTTTGAAAATCCCTAATATTGGAGTTTTTTTCCTCTCAGAACAGAGCACAGAGCCCAGAAACATCAGCACCTGGTAAAGTAATTGCTGAATCATTGGTATTGATCAATAATGCCATCAAACCCCTGCAGATACAGTATATTACGGTCATTTCATACTATGGGCCAGTCAAAATGTTATTTATTGTCCCTTTATAAGAAGAAAACACTGCCTAAAGCAAAGTTCTGCTAATATACAATAACTGACCAGCAAAGAGTGAACTTCAAAGTCTACATTCATAACTTGAGCATGGATTTTGCTCAAGCTGCTTGTGTCAAACTGGCTAGATGTAAACTATTTACATGATTGATGTGCTTGTCTGGCCTACGCATGCTGCACTTTGGAGAGATGTGACATTAAAGCAGTGGTGAGGAGCTATGAGTGGCCGCAGCTGAAACCTTTATGAAATATTGAATTCATTGTGTCTGGAAATGCTTAGCTGGCAGAATAACAAAAAGGCAGTGTGTGTATCCAAAACAATTAAGCATTTTAGTTTTGGTGCGGTACGTAACCCATCGTCAGCTCATTGTCATACTCCATGAAAAGTAGCTTAGACCATATTACTTATAAGCTAAACTTCAATTGAGGACACATTTCTGGTTAGATTAATACCAACAAGTGTAGTTTAATTATAAGAACTGGCTGATGTGAAGTTCAAGTCCTTTTAATTGGTTTCACAATCACTACAATGTGCAGTTTTTAGATATAAACAGTGCCAACTATGATGCAAAGCCACTTTACACTTTAACTTTTACAGCCAGTTACTAAAAGAAAAAATGCAAGATTGATTTATGATATTTTTTTAACAAGAAGTACTAAGTTTGTCTAGTTTAGGGCTACTTGGGGACATTCACTTATTTACACATCCTACTGATATGGAGCAATAGTACAGTAGCAATCATCCTGGGGAAAATATCCTGGCTTTTTAACAACAGAACAAAAAAACCCTTTGCTATATAGGAAGTTCATTTTTTTCCCAAGACTGTGGCCCCAAGTTATAAAAACAGGACCCTTTTCAACTTATCTCAATTCATGCTGGGCCGTGGCGCTATATTTCAAGGGATAAGTCAATATGACCTTTGAGATGGATCACTGTGACTGTGACAAAAACCCCCACTGACAACTGAGTGACAAACCCACTGTACTCCACATCCAGTAAAACAGCATTACACACTACGATGTAAGTCTGTCGCACTGCAACGATAACAATCATCATCCCGTCTCGCACAAAATGTTTGATGCATCTATTTTTTCACTTGCTTAGCTGCTCAGGCATTGTAAAATATCACCCTCGCACCTTGCACATCAATCACTTGACTAGATTGTCAACATGTTTTTTTTTGCAGCGGCTGCTATTTCCCCACAGTAATGGCAGTCTGGCAGCGTGGAGAATCAGTTGGCAAAGGAACTGAGCTGTCAATCACATCAGGAAATCACAACTGTAAAAAATGCGCTAATGCTCTGTTGCACTGGTTGATTCGTGACGGTTAGTGGCAGCTTCTTTTCGTAAGCCGCTTGGAAAACAACCGCACCGGATGAGGTAAACGGTAAATATGAAAATCGGTGGCTTAAAACAGACACCATGAACTTTTTGGAGCAGTAAAAAATAGAACATCAAAATGCAAGATGGTAAAAGAAACATTTCACACAAGAGAGGATCTGAGCAGCACTTTGATTAGATTGTAATGCAAATCATCTACTTTCTTTTATTATTTCATGGATGTATTTATAAATAATTGGTTTACCTGAATTTAGGCATCATTAGGATTTATTTCACAAAGTTTTGATTTCAAGTTTGGTGCATAATGACTCAGATTCCCTGTTTTTAGTGAAATGTTACTGTACAACCATAAGCTTACCTAGCATGTGGTCTTGACAAGCAGAGTCTGGGATGCGTCCCTCTTCATTTTCAGCCCTCAGGTTGATCTTCTGAGTCATTAGAAGGGTCTAAAAATTATGCAAAAAAATACATGATATTGACGTAAGTGTCTTTTTGAATACACTTCTACAAGTATACCCTTAAATTAAATAACATATATCATCCATATGAAAGTTCTTTAGAGGCAATTTACTGAAGAAAAAGTGAGAATGAGGAGGATCAGTCACAGCAGCTACAGATTCATGTATTTTATGACTTTCCAGATGAACAGACAAGCTTCTGGCATTGTGAAATATGTTTAAAGTTTTCCTCAGAAATAAGTAAGGTAATTGTCATACTTTGGTGCTGTACTTTAATTGGGTTATTTTGTGGATTTCGGGTGGTGCAAAAAGAGCTTATAGGTCATAAAGTGTCCCTCTTTTGTTGTAATTCTGTGGGGAGAAGATAGAGGGACAGCTTGGAGGATGGTATTAAATGGCCCCTTTGTCAAACTGAGTGCCTCCGATAAGGGGCTCTTCCATGTTATCGAAATCCCACATCATCTGGATTAAATTTCCTACATTATGCAGTGAGACCCTCTTTTTGTCATTCTCTTCCTCTATTCAGCTCACTTCTTTTACTTTCATTTTTTCTTTCACCCTCTCCATCATTTTATGGTCTTTTGACTGACACATTATAAAGGATACAATCTACAAGGTCATAATTTGAGCCTTTTGCTAACAAAGTGCACTGAAGTAAGGTTTTTTTTTTGTTGTTGTTTTTTGAAAAAAATGAAGCCACTGAGAAAAAGCCTGATTCAATTTTGTATTACATGCATGACTTGATAACTGTGTCTGCATGAGATATAGTTTTAAAAACCTTGTGAAAACAACAACAGCATCGGCTCGGGTAAATGATGAAAAAGTGGGCGATGAATTGTAAGCTGAGTCAGAACACAATGTGAATCAATAGCGAGCCTTCAGGGGATATGATGTTGAAGAGGCGGCTTTGTTGTGGATGTGCGTGCGAGCATGTACATATTGCACAAGTGTGAAAGCCTGTGGGAATTTGCATGTATGTGTGTGTTAGAGGCAAACATGGGGAGCTCGACAAAGACGCTACAGAGTTAAAGTTAAAGTCAGTGGAGTTCTAGTATGGTGGTGTGTTTGCTCACTTACAGCCGTATCTGGACAAATCTCCATATCTCCCTTCATTTCGCTGTGTTTCTTGGGTGTAGAGATCCCAGGTGGTGATGCAGCCACAAAGTTGCCCTTCACAGCGGTCCTGCGAGGAGATAAGATTTGATCTGTTTTTTATGTCTGTGTGCTCAGTTCCTTATTTATGAACTCAGTTGATAGAAAATGAACCAGCTGATAAATTGCATTGACCTGCGCTTTCTCCTTCATGAATGTGCACGCAGAGATACATACGGCAGAAATAAACACACAGAAATGCCACCGCTGTTCATAAACCTTTGCGATGTGCTCCCTCATAAGTGATTGTTTGCAAGTACTTTGGATAAGAATCTGTCAGATGTGATTTGAAGTAGCGAATCAATGAAGTGAAGGCTTTGAAATGTGGAGGTTTTCTGGCTTGAAGATACTTGGAGTGTGCCGACTATGTGTCTGGATGCTCGTCCAAGAACTGGTAATGCTCACTGGAGTGGAGTCATAACTCAAACAGACAGCTGCTGTTTATCAGTTTCTCTGAACACAGGTTTAATGCAGGGATGCTTCATGTTTAATTTAACTGAACAAACAATTTGTTTTAAAGTGGCGATTCACTGGATAGAAAGACAACTCTGATAAGGCAGTGACAGGAAGTAATCAGCATCATAGCATTTGATCAATGAAGGATCATTCTTGATTTTCTTGATGATTTACCCACCTGCCAAGAAGCTCTTTCACAAACTGGTCTTTGCCGATAAAGGCTGTTGTACACTGGATCTGACTGGTTAGCTGACCCATCTGATTGTTGCAATGGTCCATGATGGAGCTCAGCTTGTTGTTCACCTCAGACAGATTCTGCGCCTCCTGACTGTCTTTCTGCTGGATATCATTTTTCTTTTTATCCTTCTTCTTGTCAGACTTCATCTGTTTGCCTCCAAGCACTGATCCAATCTTTAACTCTTTCCTCTCCTCTTTTCCCTTGGGGGATTCTGCTTTCTTACCAGTGAGAGCTGGAAGTTTGCTTTTACGGAAGCCAAACCAGTTTGCCAGTGAGGGGCCTGTCTTCTGTTTGGACTCACCAGCAGCGACCTTCTCCTGCTCTTGACATTTCTGCAGATTTTCTTCAATTCCCATCATGACTTTCTCTTCAATAGTGCAGACTGTTGGACTGATTTTTTTCTCCTCCATATCTGGGGGTTTAGTTGACGAGTCGGTCTGGGTTTTGACTTCTCTGCTAAAGTCTGACTCATTAGGGGTTGTTGCTATGCCTGCAGTCACTGGGTTATCTAAACTATATTCACAAGAGGATGGAGGTTGAAACTGTGGATGGGAGGCAACTTTTGCTGGCTTACGGATGTTCCTCAAACCAATCCTGTCACTGATCGGCAAGCTGCGCACCTCTTTTTGAGAGGGTGAGGTGACTGCATCCCCTTTCACTGTGCCCTGTGACCCCTCACCCTTGGAGTTTGATTTAGAAGTTCTTTCAGGGAGTATGTTGTGACTATTTGACCCTGTCATGCCTCCATAGTGGCTAAGCCTCGTCCTCGGGGAGTGAACAGGGCTCTCTGCTAACCCAACACTGGGAACTTCCAAGGAACTCTGTCTTGACAGAGAGTTCCCCCTTTCGCCTGAGTTAGTGATGATCTGAGTTCTGATTTTTCCCGGTCCATCCAGAGCATTGATGTTGGGCTTCTCCATGTAGTTGGTGCTGAAACTCTGGCTACGGGCTTTGGCCCCATTCATTCCCAAGGCCGGCTTTAGATGAGGTTTGGTAGTAACAGATATGGATCTAGAGAAAAGTTGACTACTCCTTTTCCCTTTATCAGAATCGTCCCCATCCTCTGGTAAAACAGCAGTGCATACTTCCTCTTCCAGTAACCTACACTGAACTTCACCTTTCCCCTCTGTAATGGACATATTGGGTGGTGAATCAATACTGTACACGGGCTGCAAGCTGTCACACTGGGTAGAAGCATTGGAAGTCACAGTCTCCTTGGAAACTAAGTTGATATGATCTTTCTCTTGCTTGCCTGGTATAGATGAACTATTTTTATGGCTGGGGGGAGATTTTAAAAATGCTTTAAACCCCATTGGGATACGAGTCTTTGAGGCTTTTTCCACTGAGTTAGGTGAAAGCATAACTGAACTGGGTGGGCTGACTACAGCTTTGCCATTTTGTGGCTCTGTTTTACCTTGAGGGGTGTCCTGAAGCGATATAGGTAAACCAACAGAGGTCTTCTGCACCGACTGAGGGACATTTTCATGGGTAGATCCTCTCTTATTTGCAAATGAGTTCTGAAGTGAGGACCCTCTGAGGGCACTGTAGGGAGGAGGGACATTCTTTGAGCTTTTAGGTGCATTTTCAGGTTCTGGAGCACACCCTGAGTTTGCAGAAGGGAGGTAGTCTTTCATGGTCATCCGCTTTGAAGTGCCTTTAGTAGGTGTCTGAGTCATGACGGGGGACTTTTGAAGGTGCTGACTGGTTTTGTCAACCAGTTTCTGAGGTGCAAGTGCAGTCCCGTAGCCTGCATCCAGGTCTAAACAGTCTTTATCCTTGATGGGTAGCGTAGCTTGCATATTTGGTACAAGTGAGGTGTGGTAACTTGGGGGAGGGCCCCTCACAGTGCTTGGTGTGGATGGTTGAGCCACCCCTATTTTATGTGCCTGAGGCGACCCTTCGTAATTTGGTCTGACCAGTAAGGAGGTGGTGCGGCCCGGGGGAGGAGGAGGAGAAGGGGACCTGAGTTTATTTTTCATGGTTTCACAGTGTTTGTCTCTGGTTGGCTGCTCGCCACTGTCAGCATACTCCAGGTGCCTCCTTGAGAGGCGTGGGGAACTGGAGGAAGAGCCCTTACTCCACTCTGGTCTGCTGGGGAGCTTGGAGTTTACTGCCTTTGGGCTTTGTGAGCTCTTGATGAACCTGGACAATTTAACTGTAGGGGAGGAGGGGGATTTCTCCTGACCAGAGGGTCCTGAGTTTCCACTGTTACTTGGTTCAGTGGTGGTGCCCTTAGACAGTCTCAGTGGGGATCCCGAAGATTTATTTTGACTGGGTATCTTTGAGCCACTGGACTTGGGACCAGCAGAGTCATTCATGGGAGGGATGGAATGGCCTTTATTAGCTCGGCTGCTCAGTGGTTTGATTAGTTTCCTTTGTGGGGTTAACTGCATTGACAACCTTTCTGCACTACTCTCCCTGCTATTGCTTGTTTTGCTAGTCTTGATCTGATATTCAGATGGCTTCTCCGGAGATTCAAGAACAGTATAGTTTCTTACATTTGCTGATTTTTGCCTTGTTGGTCTCTCTTGGTGTACTAGCTCTGCGTAATCAGCCACTACCTTGCTACTTGGAATATCTTTCCGAGCCCCAGCACCCGATGCAAGTTTCTGAGCACAAAGTTCAATAGGCTCTCCCTCTGCGTCAAATATTGCCAAGATGCTCTCCTCAGACTGAGTACATTTGGCACCTTTAGGCTCCTTAATTAGACTGAAAGGCCTTGGCCTGCCATCTGCAGACTGGGTGCGTCCCTGGTCCCTTCGTGAGCACTGGTGTGCAAGCAGTTTAGCCGCATCCCTGTACAGCCTCTTTGGGCCCCTCTCTGCTTGCTCTGCTGGCTTGCTGAAGGACATTCGGATGTCACTGGACTCAGAGTTGAGTTCCTCTGGATCATCCACGTCAGAGAGGTGATTGGGACCCTCTGCATCAGAAGGGATGAAACGCCGCGTGGGTAGTTTAGTAAAAGCTGATGGCCGCCCTCCCTCAGGGAGAAAACTGTTAATGAAGCTCATGAGTTTCTCAGGACGCTCTTTTGAGTCATAACCAGTGGGCTGTTTTGTAGTCACTGGGCCTGAGCTACTGTCTCCTCCACCTCCAACTCCACTGTACTGTATCCCCTCCCAGCTACATAAACTGTCTGAGATACTGTGGGAAAGCCTCTTGCAGTAAAACCAGTTGTCCTTGGTGGGGATGTTATCTGCACGGCTTGAATGTGCAAGTTCATCATCTGCGTCATCAGAATCATACGAGAACTTCTTGCCCCCAACAGCTAAAGTTCTACCCACTTGTGTAGGCTTGGACACCCCTTTGCTGCTGCTCTTGATACCCAGGGAGTAGATGCCCTCATTTGAGTTCATGCAGTCTTTGGAGCCTGACTTGGAGACCTTGGATGCTGACAACGACCTGTGTTTCCTCCTTTGTAGCTTTCTCAGACCCTCTAGTATGTGGCTCTCCTTGCGCCTTGTGGGCAGCTGCTCCTCCAGGGGGGCACAGATGTTACTAGGGGCTGAAGAACCCAAACTCAGCCTCTTCTCCCAGGTCAAAGATGACTGCACAGAAAAAAGAAAGAGGGGGTCAAGCACAGTATGTGGATACATGCATCCTGTTTGTCATGATCATAGTAGCTATAACTGTTCTGCCAAGATTTTAATTAATATAATTGCTGCCTGCAATGATACCATCATAGTGGCAACAACTATGCCTTTAATTATTTACTGGTTACAGATATCAGGACACATTTTATGTATCTTGAGCCCTATTATTGTACCTCATCAACCTGCCTCCATTTAAAGTTGTAGTCAGCACACTCTTAAATGAAGATTGGGGATTAATAAGGGTCTCATAAGACACAATAATAACCCTAAGAGTTCATTCAGTAACTAAAACATGGGTCCTGATGAGCTATCACTTGTTAATGTTTTGTGGAACTGCTGTCAAGCTTTATAGGGGATTTACCATTTTCCCACAGGAGCGTCCATCATTCCAGGTGTATGAGCCGCTGGAGAATTCACTGCATGCACTTGACAGGGACAACTCACTACTGCTACAGCTGCTGCGTGGGTATACAGGCGCTGGCACTGTCAGACTCAGCTGGCTCAGACATTTGGTCACAGGGAGACCTGACTTTCCATTCAACTGAACCTCCTATGGGATAAAAAAAAGACATGTGACATTCCAGTAGCATACATATTGAAGTGAAGATGCTGCAAAATAGCTGTTAAATTTGTAGGTTGAGTAATTGTTAAATATTCCTCTTTTATTCCTAAGTATTATCGAAATGTGTGAAGCTCTTCCTTTAACGTCAAAAGATTTTTGATGTGTAAGTTGTCAGGTAGTGTAGCATATCTAATTGCTATCTTCCTGTTAATTTTGTGATTAAAGGTATTTAACAGACTTGACAGGCCGATCATTATGGCAAAGTTTCCCGAAATTCCAAGTCACTGCACTATGCAAACTTAAAAAAATATATCAATCAAATGTTCATGTGCAGTCACCACAACTCAGCAGATGTTTCTCCAATTAGCATCTCACTGCAGAACATAGCTGTGACTATGCAAGT
The DNA here is from genome assembly GCF_027409825.1 of Scomber japonicus. Lineage (NCBI taxonomy): Eukaryota > Metazoa > Chordata > Actinopteri > Scombriformes > Scombridae > Scomber > Scomber japonicus. Next base: position 5,785,337 of record NC_070601.1, read on the forward strand.
AGATTATTTAAAAAAGTTAGAGTAGAGAAGATAAGGAATAAGATATAGCCATGTCAATTTCTATTCCACTAATCTCATATACACAACCTATTTAAGGAGATGTGGTATTTTAGCACAGCTAGATAACAAGATGTTTTATAATTCACATCTCGGCCATTATTATTTCATTTACTTCCTCTTTCTCCCCTTTCATAGGACATACTGGAGTTTATCAGGTGGCATTCTCAAAGGGGTAAAAGGGTAAAATTCATTTTCTGTCCTTAATGCATAATTCATAAGATGACTAATGTACCACAGTGTCCCGTGGAGTCATTTTTACTGACGGTGAGTCTCAATCGATGGTTTTCTGGTAATATGACAAGGACTTATTCCTTTTAGTGACAAGTGATACTGCCAGCTCTTCCTGTTGAAAGCAGATGAAGGGTCACGGCTTTACATAGTTAGGTCTGTATTTTAATATCTTGTAATGATTGCTTGAGCAGGGGTCGGGGTGCAGTTATGGTACCTGTATGATTCATGGAGCTGAACAGAAAAAAAGGCTTCTTCATGTTTCCCATCAAACTTACATTGGAAGGAGAATCTGTATTCCTGGAAAGTAAGAAGGCCTTGCTTCTCTCTGGCTCCAGAAGCAGATCTGCCGCAGACAGATCCATGATTCGAGAGTGGAGTTTCTGAAAGGCAAAGGGACGGACACGCCACGGTGAGTTTTGACTACAGGGATTTCAGAAAATTCAAATGAGCCTGACTGTATGATCTCAGATTTATTAATAATTGTACAGTACATAACATAATCTGACATTTCTCTAAATGCACTGTTAATTCAAATTTTAATCAAATTTACTGCCTAAAATAATTTTCTTGATCAAATGCAGTAAACCTGTTTAATTATGAATGTCATACCTGAAAAACTGAATGAAATGAAAGTATTTATTTTACAGCATTTCAAACAACTGCACAGTATGAGGAATATTTTGCCGGCCTTACAAGTGCCCATCAGCTTCTCTCCACTGGTGCCATGCAGAGCCCTGATTCATACCCCTTGCCCAAAGTCATTAATGTCATTGGCTGGAGAAAGAAAAACTAATGTGAATAGGAAATAATTGCATCAGGGAGTAAGGGATTCCTTTGATTTTTTTTTTCAATTCATATGCTAGTCTGCAGTCTCTTCTGTTATTTAGCTCCTGTGCTTAAGCGGGAAGGATACAAAAACCAAATACATTTCCACGTATTAATCTCAGAACTTAATTACACTGGGTTCCCTGTGCTCAAATTAACTTAAACTGGAAATATGCTGTAACAAAACACTTGATCTTGTGCTGCATTTCCTGCCAAGGGTAAAACTACCGCTCACTCGGGTACATACACATGCATGTATTTCTGCCCTCTCATATATTTCAGTCTACCATCAAAATGTAATAAAAGTCATATCTAGTGAGAAAATTGCATGCTATCAAAAAAACAAAGTCACCTTCAGAAAATGGAAACGGCTTTAATTTTCCATTTGAAAATAAAAACTGGTAGATTCATCCACAGTTTTATTTGCCATCCCATAAAACTCCATGTTGTCTGTTTCTATTGACTTTTTGTGTGCTGTGAAAGATGTCCTCTGAACATTTTAGTGGAAAGTAAGAAAACAGAGCTCCTAATGATACCCAGACTTAACTGGTTCTTTTGTCTCCTGAGAACAAACAACATGCATCACTTCGCCTGTGGCCAAAACACAACCATCCTACGTATTTTTTTTTCTCTCTCTCTACAAATTTCAGCAAAACATCCAAAAGAAAGGCTTATTTTTGTGTAAGTGTAAGCTTGTGAATAAGCGTTCAAAAAGACTGACTTTTCACTGTCAGTGACTAGGTGGTAATGGTGCCATGGAAACAGATCAATGCCCACTTCCAATGCTTTTTTTCAGCCTACAGATAAAGATAGGCATTCTTTACTATCTTTCAAACTTATAAAACATCAAACCTGGCAAATGTAATGTTTTATATGGTTCAAACATTTCAGTCAAACTGTAGAGAGGATTTCTGTGCCTTTGCCTTGTGTTTATGTGTTTTAAAATGTATTATTTTAAAATCATATAAATATGCCAAGTATCATTTATGCATCCAAAATGTGCCTATCGCTTTTTAAGTGTTCAGGACCACAAAGATGGTCAGAGCAGAAATCACACTTTTACTAGTTTGAACTCAAAATGCCAGATAGCTTTTCATTCTGGTTTTAAAGTAATACAATTGTTCTGTTCTCTTGCTGCATCACTCGGTGTCAGTGCTATCCACATGGGATGGGAGTGGCTGAGGTGTCATGGGAGGCTCTGATCTTATCATAGGGTGCTGGATTTCAACTCCTCAGCATCCTCATCAAGCATTCAGTCGATAGTGTCACAGGGTCACGAGGGGGAAGACAGTCAAAGGGAATGGAAGATGACAAGGCTGCATGGATCTTGAACTTTTCTCAAGGTTCAAGGCCAAAATCAAAGTCAAAAATGTTAATTGTGAAATACCTTGGACTGTAATGTATTATGCAAATGTTGGCCTTTTATTAACTGTTAGTTCATGGCCGAGATAGTTTCATTAGTCTGGGAGCCGCGAGAGAAAACTGGTGTCTCTTTAGTTTTAGTTAGTTTTTTACTTGACAGCAGTAATGTTTCAGGATAATGAATATCAGCCCAGAATAGCAGTAATAGGCATCTTCCAAAAAAACAAAAAAACATCAGTATTGGCACCCTCTGTCAAAAACACACACACACAGGCACACAACAGCCGAGCAGACACAACACTCACACCAACAAAATGCTCACCTGCATGAACTGATCTATACAGCTGACTCATCACAGAGGCTTTTCCTAAAGCTGCAGCTCTGCACAGCCCACTAAACTACACCAGGAAAATGAAACAAAGTCTCTAATACCTCAGCATATCTTATCATTAAAATTGATTTACCACTATTCTTGAAAAGTGTCAAAATGTGTTTAAATTTGAGATTTCAAACCTTTAATTGATAGCTATGGCAGCAGCAAAGGTTTGACTGCACAACCTGCAAAATTGCATGAGCAGTAATGAGGTCATGACATTCAAGCTGTGTCCTTTGGGGCCATGAGGTAGCCTCAGAGACACTGAGTATTTGTCCCAGTAATGGGCATCTCAATTGCCACTTGCCTGTCATATTTGATAAGCAGCATAAGTGACAGGTACTGCACATCATTTCTTTTCCCTTAGCTTGGAAATACTGCATGCTTCGAGAAAGCAACTGTCATTTATGTGTGTTTTTTTTTAACAGTTAATGTCAGGTTTTTCTAAAATGAATATGTGGCACTTTTTGAACCAAATCAATTCAGCTGAAGGCAATAAAGGTGCACAACTGATGTAGTTACCATCAAAAGCATAATGGTTCTTTATCAGAGAAATTCAAGAAGCCCACAGGGAGGTAGAGAACATTTAATTACTGATAAGCAAAAGGTCCACAGCTAGATTGGAAATAGTACACTCGTATGGGTGATTAAGTCTCTCTATGCTTGAGGCTGGAAGAAAAATAATACATAAAAAACTCTTCCTGGGTAGTTTCATATTTTTTATTGGAAATACACGTAGAATGGATTAGAAAGCTTTACAGCTAACCAACTGTTAGCTCTAGGCTTATATTTAACAAACAGATTTAAGAGTGTTATTACTTTTCTGATCCAACTGCGAGAAAATGAAAATTATTTCCTTAAATGCACAGCTAATGCTTTACTAAAACACCCATTTATCACATTCAAGGCAATGATAGATGGATAGATATAGGATGTTTGAGGCTTCAGCGACACAGATAAATATAGATGTTTCTAACAGCTCTCTTACACATAACAGGAGAGCTCATAATGGACACACATGCTGAACAGCACGATCACGACATGATTGACTCTTAGAATGAATCACCAGTTTATAGTGTAAATGTCATTATCAAATAAGGCAAGTAAATACATTTCCAGTGGTAAAACCTACCCACTTAAAGGTTGCAGCAAAGTTCTGCGTCACTGTTTAGATGCCTCAACACTAAATTAAATACCCACACACGCACACATTACACAATTTATTTCCTTTTGACCTGCCGTACCATTATACTACCCACTGATATCTAATCTCCAACTTACATTTGTTTCTTTTCAGCTGAATCACATTTGAAAAGAAAGAAAAAGAGACCCAGACTGGCTGAATGTCAATGCGATATACAACTCTATCATATTTCAGAGTGCCTTAATTCACGTCTCCAGCCAGATTGCACCTCTTGGTCGCCACAGTGGTATCATCAATATCCCTCTTCAAGCTTTTTATATTGCAGTTTCACTTGACAATGTTCCAGCCTGTCCAATAATGGTGCTGGAAGCAGCTCAAACTGACAGAGAGCTTTACAACACACCCCAAGCCATACTATTTCCTTTTCCTCTCTCCTTTTCTTTATTCTATTTACTCCATATCTGCCTTTTCTTATTTCGCCCTTAGTTTTTCACTTCTACCCCCTTGTCCTCTTGGCGCTCTCTGCTATCTCATCTCTCTCAATTTTCAACCTCCTGTCCTTTCCTTCTTATCTACCCTTGCTTGCCTTCTCTCTTTTCATCATCATCGCTTCCCTTTCTCCCCCTCTTTATTCTCCTTCCCTTTCCTCTGGATGGACTGACAACTCTTTTCTCATTCGCTTTTCTTTTGGCAGCTTGCTATTTTCATATTGACAGTGAGGAGCCTCGCAGCAATTTACACAATTATGTGAAATCTTGCTTTCCGCACTGACCTTATAGCCCTGCAATACTATATCACTGTTGACAATAGATGGATAAACATACAGTAGCAGGTCCGTCTGTCTCATAATTACATCTTAAAAATCAAGCTGGAATGCACGCTAGGCACTTTTCTGAAAATTGATGTTTTCCAAGGGACCGAAGATGAACTGAGGCAATTTCCAGCCACCGATGAGACATCGACTGAGCAGAATGTCAGGTTTGTGTGGATATAAATACAGTCGTGGTTGTGTGATGGTTACAGAGAGACTAAATGGTTGCTGGTTCAAATTTGTGTTTTTCTGTAGGATGTGAAGGAGACAATTCTTCTCTTTATGTAGCCGATTATAGTTCTAGTGCAGGAAAATGCTGCTGGAGACATAAAATCATCACATTTTTATGCTGACTTGATGGTGGTGTTTCTTTTTTTTTTGGGGGGGCGGGGGGGGAGTGGGCGGCACCAGGGAGGATGCTGACTTTCTCTTGGGGAAATTTAAAAGGTTATGTTTGCCTTTTTACAACCTTTCTCAAATAGCTGATTTCACAGATACATTTAATATATGTCCTGTTGCACCAAAAAGGCTTTTAGTGCATATGTACCATCCACTTCACATATACAATCTCAATTTGAGGCAATATGCATGAAAAACAGACCAAAAATCAGCAAGGGAAATGTCTGTGCTTTAAGGCCTGTACTTCCTTTATATTTCAAAACAGAAAAACAGGCCAAACAACATCTTCTGAGGAGCGAAAAAAGATTGATGAAGATTGATGTATGGGAGGAACTTTGTTTTTTCCTTTAAAAAAAAAAAAAGAAAAATCAAAGTATTTACAGTCCTCTATGCAGCCTCCATCTTTGACTAAGACCCCAGAGCAGTTTAATAACAATTCAAATGAAAAACAACTTCAAATGCATGAGAATAAGCTCTCTGTTGTGTTTACAGGAGGAGGAGTTGCTGCTGCTGCAAGGGGCTGTGAGCAAGCACTGTATCATGCTATGGATAAACATGCACCATCTGTAGGACAGGGTGAAGTTAGTGGGTCTTCCAAGTTCAAACTAGCTTTTACAGTAGTTTTTCATAACTTTCTTCATCCATGTTTTCCATTCAGGTATCTGCCCGTCAAGAAAACACCTTGCCCAATGCTGATACTCTATTTTGTGTGAGTAAAAAAGATTTATAGTGCAGGGTTGGGTCAATGGAAGTATCATTCAGAGCAGCTCTCCCACTGAGAAACATGAACTCTGGCACGCCTGGAGTCTTTTCAATAATACTTATTCATGCTTTTAAAGGTTGTATTTTTGGGTGGGAGGAGTACCTGGAGAAGCAAGTCTGAGGCAGGCTTGATCCTCTGCTGGAACAAAATACTCAGAGCTCGATTCTGCTGCTCGAGGTCAAAGACTCGTGTACGCAGCTTCAGACATTCCTCTCTCAGATCCTGATAGAGAAGCAGAAAGAAAATCAGAAAATGCTGCTAAGTATAACATTATTAATGTATATTTTGACATATGTTTCAGTAGGTAGAACAATTATATAAAAAACAATGTAAGATTATTTAATACAGGTAATGTGATCTATGGAAAAAAAAAAGAATATGAGACAAACCTTCTGGGTGAGAAGAGCCTGCACAACTTGATTGGCAACCTAAAACAGACATGCCAAAAAAACAAAACAACAACCATTAAATCTTAATTTAGCATCTTTGGTACACTTATGACCCATACAGGCCTCTGTAGACAGCTTCTACACTGCTAACGCTGCACTTTGCAAGACTTCCCCAGCCAATTTACGTACAAGATGAATCATTACGAGTCAGTTTCTGATGCGTGTGCATGTGAGACTCTCTCTTACATCCATGACTGTGCAAATATTAACTGTCAGTTCCTAATGGTGGTATTGACAGTGCTGGGTTGCTGTAAAAGCAGAGGTGTGCATGGCTTAAGTGCTGTTGTGCCTGGGCCATGGTCTCTCAGCGTCTCACACCCGCCCGCACTCGAGACCACAACGCAGATGGAGAAGCGGCTCGAATTACCACCCATTGATTGCTCATTAATAGCGTGTGAAGCTACATCGGCTCTTTCGAATGCATCCGCTCCTGTTTATTGAATGAGGGAGAGAGTATGAGAGTAAATATGGTGAAATGAGCCCTGCTTCTGGAACCGCAAGTTACAGATCTGCCTCTTGTAAAATACCCCAGTGATCAAACAAAACCTGATTTAATGGTCTTGGACAGAGAATTTGAACTCTGACTGGAGGCACAGCATGACTTTGATATAAGTAATTAAACTACAAATGCCCACACGCTAAAGCAGCTGGTCCGACTTTGTAGGAAAGAAATAATCAGCCCTTCTGTTACAAAGCAAGCTTTAGATTTTTCACTGTTGCTGTGTGCAGTCGTTAGAGGGACACAGACAGCCTCGGTCATCAAAACAGGATCATTACCAGGCTTTCTGTTCACAAAAGTCGACCTCACAGGAAAATAGTTGACAAGTAAACACAACAAAGTCGAGCTGAGCCATCTTAGTGAGGGCAGGCGAGCAGAACGGAGGCGAGGACAATCCACCGAGGACACAAACTCTAATACAGCTATTTCACAAATTTCCTCAGTATCACTCAGTTTCAATCTTCCTCCTCACCCTCACCCTCTCCCTTTACTACCCCCCTACCCCCCTCCCCTACTCCTTCTCTCACCCGTCTTTCCCACCCTCTGGCAGATCTGCTCAGTCTGCTGAGCCGCTTGGTTCCAGGACAAATTAGCCAACTTGGCCCTGCTGGACATCCTTCCCTGTAGTGGAGCTCCCCTCCCTCCCTCCCTCCCACCCGGTGTGATTCAGCAAACAGGCACAGCCAAGAGCCAGGCTGTTTTATTCCCGTCATGTGGCCCCCTAAACAGCACTTATCAAGCTCTCACAAATAACCAGAGGGCACAAAATGTAAACCATTACTTCAGCAACACCAGTTCACCTCCGGTTAAGGCTATTAAAGAGCTTTTTAATCTGTTTATTACCAAATTAACACCGGCTACGTTGGTATTGGTATGAAGGCGGTGCATTTGTGAGGCTAGTGCATGACTTATTATTACACTACAGGAGTTTAAAAAGCATGAAAAATTACAAGCATCAAGTTTCCCAGAAAAGTTTTTGTGGTTTAACTAAATCATGCATTAGGGAGGTGATATTAAAGATTAGCTTAGAACAGCTAGAACATGTCAGCTTCTTTATTACCATGAGAGATGGGAGATTTTAATGCCTGAAAAATATGAGACACTGCTTCCTAAATGAATTGTTATTATCAACAATTCACCCCCGCCTCCCTCAGAGCTGCGCCTGAAGTAAATTGCCAACTTGTTGGAAACACCCTGCGCTACACAGGACCTCATTAAAACCTTAATCTTAAGCTCTACACTACAACTCAATCTGTTCACAAGAAAACTACAACAAAAGACTTTCAAGGTAAGTAAAACATCTGTCGAGTCGTACGGCGCCCTTGAATGCGCCTTGGAGTGAGATGAGATAAACAACGTCCTGCACTCACCTCATCTAGACAGCGTTCATACTGCTCCCTCTGGTTCTCATTCTCCGAGGCCAAGGCAGAGTTCTTGTCCTGCAAAGAACACACACACACACATACATACAGTCAAACACATTCAGTGTCAACGCAGCACAAAGCCTGCTGAGCCTTTAGTTACATTTGATGCAACAACACAACATCGATGGAGACACGAGTAGCAATCAAGCTGAACCGCAGCTAAGAGGGGACTAACCTTACAAAGGTCATATGTCAAAGCTGAATCGGGATGGCCAATAAAAAATTTACGAAGTACCACACAGAAAAAGGTCAAGGGGATGGAAGTTATGATGCTGAACTTTGGCGCGGCAGCTAGCCATTTGGAGTTTGGACCTAATAAGAATATCCTCTTCACTTGCCAAGTGATGAGGCAGTGCCCTATTGATCTCCGGGAGTTTCCAATTTGTCTGAGGCAGGCAGCATATTAGGAGCTGTCAGCCGGCCCTGCTTCTCTCACCCTTTGCCCTTTAGTAGCAACTACCAGTCCCTTGATGAAAACATGGGAACCATAATTACAACTCAAAACATTCCAGCTGTGCCATCGAGGAAGAAACACTAACTAATTAAAGCCTCGAAGCCTAGAACGTAGTTATGGGCGCAAATGTAATGAATGACCCAAGTAATTAAGAAAGGCTTGTTTGTTGGTTTGTGAGTGTAATTTCTATTTTTTTTTTTAGAAGATGCATTTGTATTTGTAACATGTAATTAAAACTTTCTTGCATAAAATCTGCATTTAATTTGTGCTACACATACACAAGAGCCATTTATTCTAGCTGAAGAAGCTTTATGAGGTTTTATCAGGATGCCACTTGAGAGTGTTTTGTTACCTCATCCCTGATATAAATGTTTTACTGCTGCTTTATTCAGTGAAACACAAGCCTTTAAGTGTTGAAATGGGAATCCAAATGTCATCTGAACTTTATTTCAATATCTGCTGTAACATTATTCTGTACATTCCTTGAAACCTTGAAATAAAGTGTGTTCTTGGTTAACAGACATATCATATAGAAAGACAGGCATGTGATATGTACGTTTGTGTTCACAGGCAATAGACTTCCATGTCATCTTGCAGCTGTCAAGTGACTGGCAATAATACGCACACTGATATGGAAACAAGCAACAAGCAGAGAAATGCTGTTTAATTTCAAAGCAACGATAAAAAAAAAAAAGTGAGACTTGAACATAACCGTGTTTACTGTGATGGATTATGTCGCTCTGGGATTTTTTCCAGCTTGTGCACGTTGTTAGTCATGGTGCACAAGAATGAATGGCAGCGAATTGACAAGGGAGAGAGAAGGAAGCTCTGATTTCTCCACCACTGGGGAAAATGGCTAAGAAGAGGAGGATAACGGGCAATAGGCAGAAATAAACAAGAAGGAGAAAAAAATGTTGGTATTGAGACTTTGAATCCTAACTGTATTATAAATCAATAAGTTTGTGTATAATGCTCTTTGAGTCTCAAGATATTGATTCTGAGTCCACCCATTCAAACCAGACAGTCCTGCTCTCATACTATGTAGTACTTGTATATAAATATGGCAGCTGCTCAGAATTGGCAGACTACTGTATGTATCTTAGTGACCCTGTAATACCCCAATATTTTAAAATACTATAAGCTGTTCTTTAAAGCTGCAGCTCAAAACACAACATATGCTATATTATCTTTATCTTTATTTAAATGGCAATGCAACCTGATTAATCCAAGACTAATATTCACTCTACTCTTCTTATTTGGCTCTTAAGCTGCTAGATGTTCAGTTTTGTTGTCCAACAGCTACTTTTCTATCTTTGTCTGTCTTCTGTTTGAAGCTGGGAAGGTAACATACTGTGGGTTTATCAGAGCTTTTTTTTACTAAAAAAACACCGGTCTGCTATGGGAGCAGAGTTTGTGAGTCTGAAAGCTAAAATAACAAGCTAAAAAGGCTACAAATGTCCACAGAGCTGAAGGCACCTGCAGAATTGGCCGATAATTGTTTGTCAGCAGTTTCATCAGATGGTGATATAAAAAAATATTGAGTGATGCAGCTTTAAAATAATCTTGCAGTAAACACCCTTTTCCACTTTTATGGGTAAAACAAGTCACCTCTTTCAGCTATGTTATATTTTTCTAAGCAATATGAATCAATATCAAGTTTTATTATACTTTATTGTGAATCCACTGAGGGGCACATGGGTAACTTTGACATTTACATTCTCATCACTTAACAGGTAAGATGACCGATGGGCATTTCTCCCAAAAATCTGGCTGTATTGGTTTAAGCCCCTGTTACAGGCCGCGTTGCGTGCCTGCCAAGTTAATGAACGGTATCAGTTGAGCTGGAGAGCCGGGCAGTGCTTACTTAGTGTCGGTGGAAGTTATGCACGGTGCAGGGCAGTGATGTATTGCCTCTGCTTTGCTCCTGCTGCTTTAGCCAGCGGTGCATCCATCATCCGTGGAGTGGAACGGAATAAAATGGCAGATAACTTTTGATAAAGTCATTAAAAATGTAATGTTTAGGTAATGCGGCTTCATCAGATGGATCACCAGGACAGGATGACCATACTTCCTGCCAGTCTCTGAAGATAACTTACAGCTGAGGAGCAACAGGCAATTATCTGCCACTTTGTTATAATGAGGGTTCCTTTTCTATTAGGGAGGCTTAAGTGTAATGATGGCATTTGCTTGCTTGCTCTTTCTTTTGAGCGTGACTTCTCTTTATGTACGCATACTCAAAGACACAAATCACTCTCAATTATAATGATTTTATTTCTAACATTTCTTGTTTTTCTGATATTAGTCTTACTTTTGAGATGGGGATGTCAGTCAGCTTCTTGAATATTGGCGTTATTTGTTTTACTGTGTGAAGATCGTATGACACACATTGTCCACTATATTAACATCAAGAAGCCACGTGGAGTCACTCAGGAAAGAGTAGGTAAGACTAGAGGCCTAATTTGATTAAGTATGAGTCTTTTAATTGCTGAGAAGATCTGTGAATGTGTGTGTCCAGTAGCTTCAGTGGGAAACAATCAACATGCTGCGCTCCTGCCTCGACTGTGGCTTGAGGCTTGTGGCGGAGTGCAGCTCAAATCCCAGACCACAGAGGAAAACAAACCGAAGCTAGAATACAGCCTGAGGCCCCTGCAGCGACTCTCTTAGGATGACTTTGCTCTCCAAACGAAGAAGACTGGAGAATTTGATGAGCTGTCATGCTTTCAGACACAACTCAGCAAGGACTCTCTGACAACTGGCAGACAGGCTGGCCACAAAGGATAGCCAGCGGTGGCTGGAAATGTGGAAGCGAAGAAGAATGTAGAGGCAGGAATGAAGGAGAACAAAGCAGAACAAAGGTAGGTGGAGGAAAAGGAAACAAAGGAAAAGTCAAAGCAGTAAAGGTAGAGAGAAAAAAGAAAAAGGGTGCTGTTGAAGTTACCTCCAGGGCCTTGAGACGCTCCAGAAGGAGCTTGGTTTTGTCTTTGTCCTCTTCTGCTTGGCTGGCATCAGGATCAGCATTCGCCGGCCCAGGCGGCCCAGGGTCTGGCTCCGTTTGAGTCGCCGGCAGGGAGCCGCTCTCTTCGGGCCCGTCGTGCTGTTTCTGCACTTCCTCTGAGAGTTTATCCTGACACACAGACAACGAGAGGAGGAGGTTAGAGGGAGAGAAAGTGAAAGAAGAAGGAGAAGAAAAGGAAAGGAGGGGGGGGGTTGGCAAGTTACAACCGGAGCAGATGGGAAGAAAACGTTCAAAAGAGAGGTATGACAAATGTTTGAAGGCAATACATGGTAGATGAAAACGGTTAAGGAGGCGTGAAAGGAAGAAATCAGAGAGACGGAGAGAGTGAAAAACGTTAGAGAGGAGTGTGATGGGAGAGAAGAAAGGAAGAAGAGCATCAGATGGGCAGATGGGACAAAAGGGAGGCATTTTCAACAACAGAGCTCCAAAACATCCCCTAATCCCTAATCATGTTTCACTTGTTTTCCAAAGAGTGGCAGTGACCTTGAGGACTCTCCCTCTTTACCCTCAGTGTGTTTCTGTGTCTTTGTCTGGCTTTGAAAATCTCTCTCAGTCCCTTTGCCAGCTATCTTTTTCTCTGTCACGTTTCACTTGTGGGGTTTTCTTTCTTTTTTTTGGTTTCTTGGCCTGGCATCTGCGATAATTGACTACTAGTAATAATTAGCTACTAATTAGACGCTATCTGGCTAGCACCGAACTGCAGAAAGACACACAATACGCTCTTTGTCACACTCAAGAGATTATTCATCTTTTATAGGGAATCTCTGAAGCCTCAACGTCATTATTTACTGACAGAGCATCTATCCACTGTATAAATGTGGTGAAAAATGATATTATTTGGTCATGACTAAAGTATATTTCTAACATTTGTGAGTTCCAGCTTCTTGAATGTGCAGATTTTCAGCTTTTATCTGTTTTACATCATTGTAAATTGAATATCTGCTGCCTTTGGGCAATTTCACAACGTCACCTTGGGCTGTGCCAAATCATGATGGGCATTTCTTACAATAATCTGGAAGTTTAAAGGCTGACCTTCTCGACTGGCGACCCCTAAAAAAATAAAGCGGTATCGGGTGGCTGGCGAGCGCTCACAGGTTGAATTTATTGATGAGTTTCAAGCACTTCAATAAAAAAGGTGATTTTCTCCTCTGAATCTCTCTGATTGTTTCATTTGAATAACTTTCAAGAGCGAGGATGAGAGAAAAGCCAGAACAATGGGTTTAAAATTTCACAGGGAGAACAATATTTTTCTTCTCCTGCTAGTTTTAATTAAAAATAGAAAACAAATAAACATCATTTATCCTAAATCCAGCTGGTCTGTATCATTCTTTAACAATTCTGTTTTAACAATAAAAGTATAATTGTACTAGAATGGGAGTTGGAATGACTTTGACATCTGCTTAGCAATACTAGCTTTTCTTCAAGTGACATCAGAGGTATTTAGTTATTAGAGTGTAATATATCATTGTGCACTTGTGTTACATTTTTCATTTTTACCTGACAGATAAATGTCAAAGCTGAGGATACTTATGGATAATGTGCTGGACAAAGTTGAGGTTTGTTGCACTGATTGATGGCTGCAACTCTGCTTTTATATCCATATGTAGCAGAGAACAAGCTGTCTCCCTCCCCTAATAGGAATTGGAAATAATGTCCTTCAGAGCACTTTGTTTTCAGCTTGATCCAATCTCCTTTAAACATATATTAGGTGTTCAATCTTGTTTGATTCCATCAGACAATTGTGTTCAAGGCAATACTTTATAGTCGTGTTTTTTAAGTTTGCTTTTGTTTGCCGGGGCTAGCCAGTGAAGGCTGAGGTTTGCTTTGAGAGACAGCTCATCAGACAGTGTTAAAGGGCCTTGGTAATAATCTCCACAGAGATGGTCTGGACTGGGAGAGGGGAGGGAACAGTGTCCCTCATGCTGCCCTTTCAAGTTATTGAGTTTGTCTGCTGAATACACAGAATACAGCTGCAGCAAGAACACTTCGCTGCATATAGGAACAGGGAATATCATAATAACTCTCCAAGTTTATTCTTTTTGACAGTGTCCATCCATTGCTGATAACAGGAGCAAACCACATACTATATATATATGGAAGTACAGAGATGTAAACCTCATTAGCCCCTTTAAAATCAGGTTTGTGCCCCATTTTATCAGCTTAGAGTTAATATTAGATCAACAGATGGGTGATTTGTAAGCACTTTATGGACCCTTCAGATAAAGTTGAGGCATCAGCAATATTGAGGTAAAGTTTAGAAACTAGAACATGTTATTAGTTAACAGTTAGTGCTGAAAGAATTAATTGATAGACAGAAATTTACAACAAAATTGATGATCAGTTCATTGGGTTTTTAGGCTATTAAACATGGCCAAAGTTCCAAGGCTTGAGATGTAAAATCCTGTGAGACATAAGGGGACTCATCAGGACAGGAGACAGAGGCTGAACCGAGGATAAGAGCATAAGATAAAAAAGGTTTTTGAAGTGTAAATTATACAAAGATATTCAAGCAGAGCCCCAGAATATAAATATAGACCACAAAATGTGCAGAATATATCCCTTTAAATCGAGTAAATGGTGGTTCCATCTACAAAAGAATAAGAATAATGACTGCAAAATGCCCTTGTCTTCTGACCTCATTAATATGTAGAAAAGTATTGGTGGGGTAACCCTATTTTGTAGCAACAACATATGCCCATAAAACATTGTTATTACACCAAATAAAGGGGAAAACAAGTTTTATATGTTATACTGTATGAGCTATGCATGGACATATAATCCTTTTATTGGCCATTAAAAGCCATTCACAAAGAATGTAGAGTTAGTTATCTTACACAGTGACATTGCTTACAGTATGTTTTTGGGGTCAAACGCGTCATCAGTTCAAAGTCTCATAAAATTCTACACTTCACACTTTTTATCACTCCTGTCATAACTCTCCATGTAATTCGTTTATAGTTGGGGAACCTATAGGTGAAGGATTATTTAGTGTGCACAGAGTCATTATTTGCATATCAAGTCACTGGATTCATTATATTTCATAAGTCTGGGATGTCTCTTCTCACTTTTATAATATAGCGTTTGCACCTCAGGGCAACATACAGGCTATCACTGCTGCTAATCCCATGTTTCAATTCCACTTCTTTACTCACTGGAATGCACAAGCAGTAAAACAACTGACATATAGTCTTATGGTAGTCATTTTCTATTCTGCCTGCTTTTATTTGCACTAAACATTCAAAGATTACTTTTTCCCTGCCTCTATTTCTGTATTTTATTCACAATCATAAACGGATGTAGTCATTCATAAAGTCCCTATTTTTATGACATATTGGCTGGACTAGTGATGCCATTTTCTTCCATTCCCTGGAGGCATTTTTCACTCTTTTCAGCTGTTTGCAATAACATTGTTGCTGCTTTACAGACATTGTTGCACATCAATTAAGCAGTAAAAATGCTGAACAAATACTAGGTATAGATATAAACTGAATAACTTTTGTTCTGCGAGTGAATTATACCTCACTGATGATAGATAGACTGAGGCAACAGAATTTCGGCGCTGCAATGCCGTGTAAACATGGTGAGCTACAAATTGTGAAGTGCGACCCCAAAAGTGACCCCCACGCTTCAGAAATACACCGTATTACTTATTCCTTCTACTTCTCTGCTCAATCCCAGCAGCTATTTTTCTTATGTAACAGGGTCAGCAATGAGCAGTGGGAACTCTCACCTTGGCTCAGTCTAGCTTTATTCAACAATGTGGATCCCTGGGCTGGAAAATAGGAGTGAGATGCAAACTAAGATACCTATCCCCATAAAATGATTACTGAAATATTGGTAGATATAACTACAAAGTGATATATAATATTAACAGTAGTAAATAATTCATTTTATGTGATGCTTGTTTACCTTATAGGCCTTCATGATGTCCACTGTGTCCACAGCAGTCTGCTCCAGGACTCCCTGATTCTGCAGCAGCGACCGCACCGTCTCTTCCATCCTGCACACACACACACAACACATAACATCATCAATATATGCCATACAGTGTAATCAATCTCATAGTCACCTGGTTGTTCAACATTATACCAAAAGCAGTGTTTCTAGTGGAAAGTTTCACACCTCTTTCACCTCTTCCAACACCCAACAGGGTCCTGGAGTACACTGTTACGTCAATACAGCAAGGTGAGAAGTTCAACCACTAGAGGTCAACACAAACAAGATTTCCAGGGGCAGGTACTGTAAGCAACTCTTTAAACAGAAAAAGGGAAGTTAATGAAAGCATAAGTTATAATAGGTTATATTTGATTCTGGATATTTGGTGCACTAAATTTGACTCTTTCAAGTCTCACTTTCTCAAGATACTCAAGTAAGAGTTGTGGATTGCTCTGAATAACATTGTTTTTTTTTTAAAGGCATTGCTTTATAGCCAGCAGCAGAATAAGCCTGCCAGATCTCCCCATGCATGTTGCTCCAAGGTGTAGCAACCCTGATGCCAAGGTCCAAAACGTGCTTTGTTTTTAATCTCGACTGTAGAGCAGCCAAAATGAACTTGCCCAAGGACCTCTGGGTTATACTGGGTAAAATGTCTGAAATGATGTAATGCCAGAGTCATCAGTGCTTTCAACATGGTGAGTAGACTCAAAGGTACCACGATTAACACCCAATAATGGGATATATGGTCAAACTGTTTTGCAATTTCATGAGATGTCGGTGTTCACAAATGGATCATAGCATCCTTTAGTTGTTTTTCATATTTTCCATACAGACATACACACACACATACAAACGGGCCAACTGTGGAAATGAAAAAGCGAATGGGACTGAATCAGTGCCAGAGACACAAGATGGATGAGTGGTATTTTTTTGGACTGAATCCCAACTTCTGCTCAATTCACTATGTTGAGAACACTCTGTCCACATGACTAGATTGAGCACAGAAATGCGCAAACATACTGCTTACTGACTTATTGTGTGTGATTCTATAGGCCTGTGTCTGTATGCAGCCACATGTGTGTCTGGTGATGACTTGAATTAAGTGCAATCACTGCAGCAAACACCGAGCCAGTGACCTTGACCTTCAAGGCCCGGTCCGCTCAAAACAATACGCACTTCTAGTTTGTGCTGCTAACACTGCAGGCTGCATGCAAAACAGGTGCCAGAGAGTGCATGTGAAAATGCTTCTCCTTATTTCCATCTGAATAAGAGCCACATCTTTTTTCCCCCTCGAGCTGTAGTGCATACTTTGACCCAACATACAGTCACTCTCTGATTCTGTAAAAATAATAATAATAATAATAAAACCACTGCACCAGATAAGCAATGTAAGAGGATCCCAGACACAGCTGGGATCGTGTAAGTCACAAATGATAAGATAAGAGCACAAGGTGGATGGGGAGTGACAGACAGCTATTGTTACAAAAAAGAGCATCTCGACAAAAGAAGGGCTTTGACATTGTCAGGTGGGAATCAGCTGAATTTCATGACATTTTCCTCCTGCCTTCTTTTACTGATTTGATTCACAGTGAGGTTAAAAAACCAAAGGAAGAGCTCATGTGTCTGAAGCTGAAATGACTGACTGACCCAAGTTATGCAGTAATTTACACTTGCATATCATTCACGTTAACACGGATTATCACCTCCTTGTCCAAATGAACAGATGACTCATGCACTTGTCAGTGTGTCAGAAGTCCTTGTGTTACTTGTCAAGCCACTTCAAGTGTGTGAGTCATACAAAAAGAAAGTTTAACTAACAAGTCAGAACCAGTCAGTATTCATGGGAATTAATATTTGCACACTATTATTACACACCATTAACTTTATGAGTCCAAACTGTTACCAACTAAAACCACAAATTCAAAATATGACTCATTTTATATGTTTGTTATCCCAGTATTTGTGTACTGTAGTTATGGTGATGCAAAAAGAGACACCTTTTTAATACAATATGGTGCAAAAAATACAATTTTGTTGCATCTGATACAAACCACAATGATTATCCTGACTTTACATTTTTTCAGTGTTTACATGCTTTGTCATAATTTCTTGGTAGTTCCCCACTGGGCAGCCCTGGAGATTCAGTACAGGCAGGCAGGGCAGAGGTGGACGGTGCTAGCCATGCCATCTGTCCAGGCTGTGCCATAAAGCCGACTGTAATCAGGCCTCTATAGCTGCTGAGTGAACAATCGAAGGAGCAGGCAGAGCAGAGAGGGTGGCAGATTGCTTCAGTTCCTGCTTTAAATGCTGGCCTTAATCAGCAACAACCTATAGAGCAAAGAGGACGTGACAAAGGCGGCTTTGGAGTAGAACGCTGACCCCGGGTCAAGGACTGAACGACAGGCATGATCAGCATGGCAAATAGGTAGAGCTTGTGGACTCAGGCAGGTGATGGTCTACAGATAGAGCCACAGTTTGTGACTTTTATGCATTGTCATTGCATTTAAGTCAGAAAGAGTCACAATTTGGGAAACAGGTCAAAAAAATGGTCTCTATTTTGCAGGGAATGTAATATACTTTGATCCAGACTGGCATGCAGACTGTTTTAAGTCTTTATCTTTATCTTATTTTTTAAAAAACAGATATGTGACTCAAATCTAATAGACAGACTGAGGCCACTACAAATTATACAAGACACACATCTCTTCAGGAATAAAAACTGCAAATAGAACAAATCCCACAAATTGTAGATGCAGGATAAATACGTAAATTACACCTGAGAAATGAGAAATAGCATAAATATCATGAGGCGAACCAACAGATGGAGTTGAAATTATTTGGTTGTGGCGCGCATATAAACACATACCAAATATGCCAGGAAAGTGATGAATGTAAAATCAAATGAATAGTATCAGCATTTGCTATTATAGCTAGCATGGCTATACACAGCCATACCTGCATAACTTCCAAACAAACTTCCCAACATCTTCGCTGTGACTGGCTGCAGTAAGGAACACTTTGATGCTGCTGTTTCCTCATGTTGTGGCTGGAGGGAAAGGAGGGGGAGGGAAAGGTCTGGATGTGGTACTTCAGCTGAGGGACTGCGGCTGTTTTGAGGGTTCTGTGGCATTCCTGCACACCTGAAAGAGACCCTTTGTGTTTCTAAACAGGTCCTGAGTGTCCTGGATCTAGAGCTAACCATGTTGCTTCCATTTAAGTTTGCTGTCATAGAAGGTACAGCTGTGTGGCATCTATTTAGACAGACTCTGGTCCTTTTGATGGCAAAGACAGAGCACTGAAAGACTTTGAACTTTGGTGGTGGTGCCGAGGGACTGGAATGACTCATTGTGGATAAAAACAATGAGCCCACTTGCAAACTTGCGACGAAGGTTTGGACAAAACATGAGAAACTAAATCTGTAACTGCCATTTTCAAAACAGCTCTTCAATAAAACATCTAAAAAGGACAGGCTGAGGAACATCCATTACTTAAACCATCGCAAATCTTTCTTGCTGCAGAGTGCAAGCATGAAAATGTGTCCTCCACACATTTTAAATGAGTAAATCCGTGTTTTTGAAGCAGCAATTTCTACAAAGACCAGGAAGGGACAAGTGTCCAGAAAAACATCCCATTAAATGAACAGTGTAATTTGTCATTACTATAAATACAGCCCACTAAAACCTATTTGCATGTGAGAGGGAGTCTGCTAAATGCATATGATGGATGGAATATAATGCTGCGATGACAGAGCATTACTTTAAATAAAAAACTCACTCTTGTTCAGTGTGATAGTGTGATTAATCTCAGAGTGCTTCCCAACGACCGACTGAAAACATCATTCAAGGAAGAGGAGAGGAAAGGAAGGACGTGTGTGTGTGTGTGTGTGTCTGCGCCAAAGGGGGCGTATGCAGAGGCGAAAGCAAATTTTGACTCCCTGACCCTTGCGCCACTCGAGCTGAATTTCAACCGCTGTGTTCGTCAGCAGTCAAGGAAATACGATTAAGGTTCCAATCAATTTTCAGCCTGAGGTCTGACGATCTTCAGGCTAACACACACCCCTCTCCTTCTTTCAAAACACACACACACACACACACACAGAATACGCACTTTATCGGAGGCCGTATAGAGCTTTGATGTGACGGCGAACTGGGGAGGTGAATAAAGTGATGCATCATCAGAACACACCGGGGCAATTAAAGGTGAAACACTGTCTGACTGGTTAACAAACCTGCAGTTAACGGATGAAAAACTTCCTCTTTCTTCTTCTTTATTGTTTAACTGTCAAATTCAATGACATTGAGACTTCAAACGAACTACTGTATTTCTATTCATTGACACTGCAGTGACTTTGCACAGCTCTAGCCTACAATGACAAATTCCTTCACAGACCTGAAAAAGATCAAAGTACTTCAAACCTCTCTCAAAAGCTAACAATGGTTACTCAAACTTACCCCATCTTGAATTTTTCTCCTTTGACATCGCCATTTTTTCGGAAAAATGCCAGAAACACTGTACAAACATCCCTGAGCTCCATATGTAAAGACATCTGAATGCACAACGAGCACTCTGCTCGTGCAGCTCTATAAAGCCACCCAGACACTATTGCTGAAATGTGGGTCTCTGGGCTAAAATAGGCCATGCAGTCATCATATAAGCCTGAGTGCTTTTCGCTCAATCGACAGATAGCATGGTCAGTCCTGTGGCCGGGTTGCCGAGTCAGCCTGACAACAGATCTTCTGTTCCCATTTTCTACTTGCCGTGTCTCTGGTGTGTCATTATCCGACACTAGCCCTGTCCAAAGACAGTGATCTGGCAAGCAAAGACTTTCCCATATGTCCCACGTTAAGCTCTCTCCAAAGGAGAAGGGCCCCTGCTGAGAGGCAAGCAGGCTGGTAGTCTCGGATCAGACGGGAATCAGGGATGGGCTTGTAGGGATGAAGCTCAACGACAGGGATCCCCCTGTCTTGTCAGCTAGTGTTTGTTGCTTGTGTGTGAGTGTGTTCATGTAGTTTAGTGTCTTTATTAGTGATTAAGAAGCTTTGGCTTCACTAAAATCAACACTTTCTGTGCATGACAAGCTAACACAGATTCCATGCCAGACACACACTCACTCTGCATGAGCAAAGATCACTGCAGGCTATCTCAGATTTCTCTTGCTCGTTGTTCTAAATGTCTAAATGATCATCTCCCCAAATGCCTCCAAATGCTTCATTAAAACAGTTTCTAGAGATGCTTATTTGTTTATTTTAGTAATCGCTCTGCTGCCAATGACCACCTACATCTTTGCATGTTTCACAGCTCGGACCAAGCTGGAGCTGCTGATACCCCCTGCCATGGATATTTTGGCTGCCAGCATTCCTTGGCAGTAGCATATCAGCTACACTGTGTTTGTAGTTGGAATTAAAAATAAAAGCAATCTCCCTGTCAAGTTTTGCTTTGCTGTCTTTGTCACAGAGAATTTGAAACAAATATTGATGGTCAAAATGAAGATAACATCATAAAACCTAGCTTCATGATGTGAGATCAGAGTTAAAAATTGGATGAACAGACATGATCATCAGCCAAAGTAAGGAAAGTACCAGAGATGAGTGGAAACACTGCAGCTTTTCTCTGTCTGACTCTGATCACACTCTCACTTTATCAGTGCTGTCAGAAGCTCAGGTTGACCAAGACCCTCTAATCAGATTTGACCAGTGAACAATTGGAAAATCCCAAAGCTGGGGAAATGATAGGAGAACAATCACCTGGTTGTGCTGCTGAATCGAGGCCATCGGGGGCCCTGGCGTGACTTCTGCATCGCAGCTACAATCGCCTTACGTGACCTCATCGAGCCCCAGAAAAACTGTCCGTTTTGGCACAAGAATATTCCATTCTTCTTTTCACACTCCTTTCCAGCAAATCACTTTTGTACGCCCACCGGATGATTGCCTAGCTTAACCCAGTGCTAAGCCAACTTTATCCTCTTAGAGCTGTTTTGCAGAAAACATGCAAGGAGACCCTTTCTTAGATGTGACCTAAATGTAGAAGCACAAACTCCCTGAAACTGAACTAGAAGCTTTTGGTGAACGGTTTGGTCCAGTTTAGAGCCTTAAGGACAGTTCAGAGTTGTAAAAGTCATGCACATCAGTCATGCATGTTACAGCGGGGTAGCATTACAAAGGTCCTTGGCCTCATGACCACTGACTCTCGTCAGCAACCTTTAACCTTATCAACAAGACACACATGCCACAGAAAAAGAGATCAAGAGGCCAAAGCATTTAGTATGTCCTCACAGTCATATTTCACTCCCATTTTTATGCCCACTGCTGTGAAAACTTTCTTTCTTTTAGGTTTAGGGTTTATCAAAGGACACTTGATTGATGACATTTTAAATTTCTGATTGAAAGATCAGAAAGCTTTGAAACAAAAAAAAGCCTTTTGATAAAGTTTCAAAATTCTACAATGAGACCTGATGTGCAGAGCTGACTGAGTGCAACTGAGGACGAGTCTGTAAAGATTGTATATTAAAAGGGACATATGGAGAGAACCAGATTTAGGTTCTTCCTCTTTCATCCCTCCAGCAGTCCTGCTACATTTGGAAAGATTTAGAGTGCAAATTCATGATGGCCGTCCCACATGTTAACCTCTGGCCAAAGGAAGCAGTTAGCAATGAGGACCTCTACAATAACGTAGCTGGAACCCCTGCATGCATCTCCCCCAATGGGTCACAGGCATGTGTGCTCCACATGTTAGACAGAGACAGAGATAAAGACTGAGGAAGACATCCCACTGGGAAACCTTAGTCATGATGACAGCATGGAGTCCATTACTTACACGGAAAGCTGCCTTTTGGGAACTGGGGATGGATGATGGAGTAGAGGCCAAGGTGGAGGTTAGGGGTGGGCGACATGGATACACTTTTATTATTTTTTATCTATTATATTACTGATTCACTGGTTTCTAATCTTTGGAATTTTGCCTGTTTTCCTTTGTTTTGTTTTTGTTGTGCCAATGGTTTTATCTGTCTCTGAGATCTGCCTCCACCCCAATCTGATAGAGGTCAAAGAATTCATTTTGTGTTGGTCAAAGTGTAGAAAAATGTAAAACAATCAGCAGCAGCATTCCTTTCCAGAAACAGTGTCCTAGTTAGTCTGGAAAATACTCAAAACGGTGTCAATCACCAATTCCTCTAATCACACTGGGTTCCATAGAGACTATTTATTTGATAGAGAGTTCATACAATCAAAATCAATCAAAAAAACTGTCTCCCTGCAAGGTATGTTATTCAAAAAAAAATTCAAAGTTGTGAGCTGCACTTAATTATTGTGGTGGCAGTAGAAATATCAGTGATGAGTGGATGAATTAACATTTTAAAGAGCTCTCGAGTGGATTTTTTGTTAAAAATGTCCATATATTTATAGAGAAAAAAAGCTTACAGTATAAAGCATGATACATAGAGCTTCAAAGCAGTCACTGTGTTTATGTGTCAACCAGAGCAGCTGCCAGACAACCAAATCTATACCGCAACCATGAGGTCAGTTTGAATCACATGCCATTTGGCTTCAGGCAACAATCTGTGAGCACCAGCTTCACAAGCTGGACAAAACAGTCGTGCTATCATGATGTGAGGATGGATGCCCTACTTCTGCAAAAGCTTGTAATCTGACCTCTTTCAGCATGCCTATAAACATCATAACCAGCATGTTTAATCCAAGGCGGAAGTAACAAGTGTTTGTGATAGTCTGACACAGTTACACGCAAGTAAAAGGTCGCCGTTTGACACACAAACCCAGTCGAGTGCTTAGTGAGTGAACTGAGTGTACTCTCTTTTTTTTTTTTCTCTCTCTCTCGTTTTAAATGGGAGATTGGTACCAAAGCTCTCTTATGGGCTGGTAATTTAGTGCAAGTGATAGGGTAGAATAACCCCCAAATTAAGTTCAATCAGACATAATTCCAAGATCAAATTTGGGAATTAAAGATAGGGGCAGAAATGGACCAATAAATCCTTTAAATATGAGGTGCTCCCAAAATAGTCCAGACACCTATTATCTATTTAACAGCCCTCGTCCCCATTGGGTAGGAGTAAGGAAGTGACTTCAAAAGACTGCCCCCCCACCAATCCTGTTAATGACCCCAGATGTGTCGTTTTGAACAGGGGCCTGATTCATCTGGCTAAATCCTGTAGCTGCCAAGGCTTGCAGGGGAGGCCTTTTCGAATGCAGCAAATTAAAACACTCAGGCCAGGCGTGGTTGGATGCTTGGATGATTAGAGGAGAGGGCATTGATCTGCAAACAGAGTGCAATCACTCAGCTTTCCCTCTGAGTGTATTAGCCTCTGCCGGTCCAGCTGTGCAGTCAAGAGTAGTGCAGAGGTAATGAGAGTAGCACATGAATGCATACAGTACACACATATACACGGGTCTGAAACTTTACTCTGCGGACCGTGGAGGCATCTCAACCTGAGCGTGACTGTCCAAACAACACGTCCAGACTTGAAAAACGCTGCCATTCCTGCCTGTTTACATCATCGCTCTCCAACATACATGCGTTCTCACACACTGAGTAATGTGCAGAAGGAATACGCCACTGAGCTATAAATCTGCAGGCACCAGTCATCGTCTGCTGTTGTTGTTAGTCTTGCAGTAAGTCTCCCATATCCTGCCATGAAGAGGGCCCTTCAAGACGGCAATGATTCAAAGTGAAGCGGACCGGGTTGGCTGTAAACGCCCTGGTTTTGCCAATGAGTGCACATGTGTTCTGGGTGACAATGACTTTGATCCAGTGGCTGCGCAAAATATGGTCAAGATGAATTTATTTCCAAGCTACCTTCAGCAAACTGGATAGAACAAAAGTCACAAAACACAAGATACTACAGATAAAGCCAAAGGAAGAGGAAGCACCAACATCAAGATATTGAACCTGAGCTTATGTATGGGTTTAGGAGTGTGTGTGAGCAGACTTGGGAACAGCAACCAACAAAAGGCCTCTCCTTTTCTCTTTCTACAAGTGTCTAATCTCCACAACAGCCAGAGGAATGAGTACAATAAAGTCTATAAGAGGATAAGCATGGTAAGCAAAACAAAATGCAGTGGTGTGAAACCAAACAAATTGCCACACAAGACTGAAAAAGTTTGTCCCATTGTGAGTTCTGTCCACAGCCAAAATGAAATTTGCTGTTCTAGTCATTACCTGAAAACAGCCTCCCTCATCTCCAGGCCAGACGTTAACATAGGGCCCCAAGTGGCCCCCGAGTTCCTGTCTGCTCACCGGTCATCCTGTCTCAGTGTTGTATCACAGCAAGTGTCCTTGCAAAGAAAGGCGAATAAAATGCACTCGATTGATTATATTCCTGTCTCTACAATTCATTTAGTCTTTCACTTTTTGGTCTCTGCAGTAATTTGTTGAAGGTTGATTTTAAGTGCTGTTCCTGATAGTGTCCCCATCCTTTTTCTCCTCCACCGTCCTCTCCTGGCTCTTAAAATGTCTTGCCCATACGGAGTAGTGTGGGACGTCCAGGGTGGGCCGGGGAGGCTGCTGGGCTTTGGGCTTGAGTCTCCCACTAATCCGTTGGAGTTTAATGACGACAGGCCGCACTACTTGCGGTGAAACCCTGGGGGGTTGACCCACGTCAGGAGGGGTTGGGCATGTGACCCACACCAGGCTAAGACCCCAACTGGTTGGGGGAGGGTGTGTGTGTGCATGGAGGGGTGGATATAGGCATGTGTGTATACACCTATGTCTGGAGCTAAGTAGCCAGTCACTTGAGGAATGCAGACTTTTTGATCTCAACCGTGAAAACACAGGCAAGATTGAGCTTTTTTGTGGGTGAAAGTAGAAAAGAAAAGCCAGTTGTTCCAGTTTTGGCGATTCCTGCCTTACATTCAACCCCTGCCAAGAAGTGTAAGCATTACAGGGCGTACGGAGGCAAACACACACAAACAAAGGATGTAAGACAGTGAGATTCCCTGGAGTTCGTCTGGCTGTAGGAGTGAGTGTCTGATGTTTTCTGTTTGGTGTGAGCATGCCTGTTTGTTCATGTGTGTGTTTCTGTGTGTAATACTGTAAAGTCCAACTCTAACAAGCAGCTCATTACCTTTGTCTCATATCATCACAGAACACCTCTGTTTCCCGGTGCAGCAAATCATAAAGGCAGCAACCTGAGGAAAAGGCATTTAGGCAATGTGACTGGATCCTATTTTTGGCAGGGTTTGAGAAATCCATTTCAAATGCTCATTTGCAAAGTGTTTGATATCTTTGCTTTAACATTTGGCTGGCTTTTATCCTTCAAATTACACCCGTTACTAGCCTGATTTCACTTCCACTGTCGTGATTCAAAGCACAACCTCAATTAATTAGCAATACACAAATCAATTGTTGCCTGGGGTCAAACAGATCCCAGTCTATTTAAAAGATTGGATGTCCACTTAACATGATTTGCGGGAATTATCTCAAAAGACACACTGATGAAGTAAGGTTTCTATTCCCCTAATGCGCAACAAATAACAAGTCTAAATCAATCAGGAGATATGGATGAAGGTCTCGCAGAACAAAAGCAGCAGAGACACAAATAATTGTCATCCATTGGTTGACAGCAAGTGTGCACCCATATGAAGCAGCGCCTGTCCGTGTCTTTGCATGTGCTTGTGAGTGGGAGGTATATCCATAAGCCAATAACTGAAAACAGCAGCGCAAGCAGCAGATGCATGTGGGGCAAAGGTTCATGGAAAGACACTTGTCAGTAGCCTGTTGACCGAGTTATCTTTTTTTTTTTTTTTTTGCTGGCTTGCAACTCGCTAATTAAAGTGACCACACTGATGTTCCATCTGCCACCAGGGCACAGCGCCACCGATTATTGGCTGCCATGTAAACATGTTAATCCACTGCAGGACCAGGTACGAGTAAACACACTCCACACAAACACACGTTGGCGGCTTGCTTGGTGCGCTTGCTCATTCACATTCAGATAAGCACTCAGCAACGCTTAAACAAAGATTAAGACTTTGACAGTGAGACTGAAATCCTGTTAGCCTGTTTGTGTGGAGGTGGAGGGAGATATCTTTGTAATTTGTAGAAGGAAAGCTGCTGAACCTTGTGTTCCCCCGGGAGTCACACAACCATTGATGGTGCAGCTCACAGAAATTACAGCAATCCAGCATGATGACAATGAACAACGCTACCAGAATGGCAAAAGCTGAGTGAGGTGGCAAGGTGAGCATCCTCCTTTCGATAAGCACTTTTTTAGAACATAATTGTCTATATTACTGAACCGCAGTCTTAGTACAGCACCAATAGCCGTCTGGCACCCAATGAGAACCATCCATCTGGGCGACCCCTTGCCATGACGACAAATTCATCTGTCTCCATGGGGAAGTGTGCAGGACCCAATCAGGGATAAGCTTTATATATTTCCCTCCTAACAGAATTACAGTAATTTCTCTTGCCCTGGCTGCAGACATCCACTCTCATATTGCTGCTCCCCTATCTACTAATTCACCAATACAGCTGTCCCCTTTTAAGAGCCTTACTAGAAGTGGAGTTCACCGTACTGTATCTCCCCAAGTACTATCACGCTTTCACAGTGTGCAGGGAATACAATATGTCTACACACAGGCCAGACAGGGAGATACTTGTGTGTAACAACCAATCCTACACAGTAAAACCCCAACGCAAGACGTGGACAGGTGCAGCCAGCCATGTTAGAAATACAAAATTGGATTGGACATGTTTATACAGGATTTCATGTTGATTTATATACCTCTGACTCAACAGAAAGTCATGCTACACCCACTGGAAACTACCTGTAAACTATCATTTCATAGATTATATCCCGTATAGCCTGCTATTGACATACCAAACAAAGGAAAATTATGTCAAAATGCTGTTATTGGTCTTAAAAAAGACACGAGCTGCTGTCTCACTCACAGTAAAAGGCTGTGGTTGTATCTGACAGTTCTCCAGTGCAAACAGTAATGTGATGCAAGGTGTTGCTTTTCCAAGAAAAGAAGACGGGGTGTGAGGAAACTGAACATAAGTGAGAAACACCATTGAGCTTAATTCAGCAACATCAATGGAACATTTTAAATATGTGATAAATCTTTGGAATGGCTCTTAAATATTTTATTCTTCCTTTAGCGTTGACTCTGCCCTCATCTGCACTGCAACACTGGGACCATTAAAATGTGCAGGATTTTCTCCACTAACTTAATGAGAAGATAAGCAGTCAATGTGAAATCCTCTGGACTTTTTTTTCTTTCTTTTTTGCATAAGTAAAGCGCTGAATGCCTATCGCCTAATTATGGCATCAACTCAGCTCCAGCTCTTGATTTGCCATCCCACTCTGTCACACCTCAGCGGCCGCGAGGTGGAGAGCAAGTTCATGAAATAGAGGTTGTTGAAGTTATGACAAGAGCGTTGCTTGACCACTTAACGCTTTTCTCTGTCTCACAGCTGGAGTCATATGTTGGCTCATCTCTTACTGATGAGAAGGTCAAGTGATCAAGACAAAAAATCATTCAGACAAAATAGAGAGAACAAAGACATAAGGAAAAGCTAGAGGGTTAGGGTTAGGGCTAGGAACTTGATTTCAATTCTTAAAGTTATAACGAGTACTGATTGCAAGAAATTACTTTGAAATATCAAATACTTTTAAAAGATATGGCAGATATTGTTTGTTCCAAATTTAAGATATATTTCTAATCTTGATATCTGATTCCTGTTGGCTGGTGGATGTCTACTACGTTTGTATAATGTAGCATAATGATGCAACTGTCTGATCACTGGCCTAAATTGATGTTCCTTTAATCTGATCTCGACATGTCACATGCTGCATACCTTTCCAGTGGATAACACTGCTTTTGTGCAGCAAAACCTGTTTGGTTAATAATACGGTTTGTTGAAATGTCACAAGAAATGTTACGGTGTTAGAAGAATCACAGCTACCTGGAAATATCTTCTATTTTTAGATGACATATGGTTTAGAATTCAAAGACATCTTAGACATAAAATGGACTCAATCATTCAAAAGAAATAGTAGGTTCTGTTTGTGATGATGATACTTCAATCACTGTCTGTATATTCTATAAAATGTTCAAATTAAGCATCATAGGAACTGACTGACTTCCTTTATCAAGTACAATTTTTAGCAGATAACAGATATTCAGTGATGGTAAACACCAACTGGTCATAACAAAAAGCTTAGAGGGTATCTGATTCAACAATCCATTTTCTTCACCCACTTACACCTGCTATGTTCCTTACGGATGAGATGATCCTCAATATCATGAAAGCAACTTGACTTAAGGATCTATTTGAGCCATTGTTGTATTGCACCTCACTCAATGTTCAAAGTGCTGCTACATGTGTCAATTTTGGTTGAATAAGGTCAGAAACAGGATTTGAGGGTCACTGTAGATCTACAAAAGTGTTATATACACTATTGGCTCTCAGGCCATTTTCACCTGGAGAATTGCTGCTGCAGTGAGACCACCTGCGCTCGATCCAGCTCTGACTCCTCCGTCACTTCCCGGAGACGCTTCTCGCTCTCCAGTCGCAGGCGTCGCTCTTCCTCTAGCTCGTGGATCAGCTTTTCTCGCTGTGAAATAACAGAAATAGAAGGAGTGTTACCTGTCAGCGGTGTAGCTCAAGAGATCATCCCTCATAAACCCTGGGTCATATGCTATATTTATGGTTGGTTGGTATGGTTTATGGCTAAATTCCTTTCAGCTCTAGAGATGCTATAATCTGTAGCTGACCTCTGATCATCCTTACAAAAGGGTAAGAGAGTTTCGACATCCTTGATGAAAGGTGGACACCAAACATTGTTTCTCCACAGGTAGTGCTTGTAAAAAAAATCTGATCTGGTCATATTATTCAGTAAATAAACGAATAAGGGCATGATGACATTTAAGCTGCTAGGTTCCAGCATTCCAGGCATTTCTTGCAGTAGTTTGTTGCTACTTTGAAATGTTCATAATGAACCTCCCCTTTCTTCTGTCAGACAGAAAGTTCACTCTAAATGTCAAATAACATCACCGAGCCTGGTCTCCCATACCTCAGTCTTCCCCTCCACTCTTCCTTTTCATTTAATTTCAGTGCTGAGCTACCATATAAAAGACATCAAGGTCCTTGAGCCTTTCACTCACTTTCTACATAAAATGCTCACCAATGTAAATGTAGGTATGAACAGCATGTTTCAGCAATCGTCGTTCTTTCCCCACACACCTACTGTGCTCTGTTCTTGCATATTTGATTTCTTTTTACAGACTTGCTGCTTGGTGACCTTGCAAAAAAAAGGTGTCAGAAATGAAGAGGCTCGATTTCTTCTGCAATTAAGGCGCTAAATCAGTAATTTACAGAGCTATCATGGAGGTAAAGTCTACCTCTCATTCCTTTCTCTCTTTCACATCACATCCACTTCATTTTAGTGCCATTCTAGCAGTTTCCAGTGTGAGATCTACTTCTGAGGCTTGGTTTGTTGAGTTAACCCCATCATCCTCATGAGGAACTCTAGGTCTCCGCAGATCACACGGCCATTTTTATCTGCCCTTTTTCACCAGAGACAATTCCAAAATTAAAGCTCTTTTTCCAGTCTTTAATTGGATTCTTCTCTGTCTGAAGGCCTCGGCCATCTGTTCCCAAAAGAGGGCTGTCCTCGCCTCAAGCCAAACTTCAAAAGACCATGGCCCTGCACTGGCACACTGGCACCTTGAGAGGGAAGTCTGGCACTGAGAGTGAGTTTTTTTCAGTGACAAAGTTGGGAAGGAGATTTGAGCAACCAGATTTTAGCTGATAAAGCAAACGAGCGAGGGTTATTCTCTTACACTTGCAATCTGTACATGATACTACTGCTGTAATAGCAGGCTCTATTTTCGTAGCTGGTTTAAGTGATCAACTATCTGTCACTATCTTGTCAAGAAAATCAGCTGAGTTTAAAATATGCGGAAATTGGTTTGAGCTGAGGAGACCACTAGGGGAAATTGGGGGAAAATGATGGGGAAAGTTGCTTCTTTTGCAATCCAATGTTCTCTGCTGAATAAGACATTTGAAGTTGAAGTGCACTTCATCTTGTTTGTTCGGCTTAACAGACAGTAGATGTTTCTTTAAAAAAAAAGAAAGTTGAAGTGTTAAGTCATTATGACTGTCTACAAAGAAGTCATGCTCTGGTTCTGAAGGCAGGAAAGGATTATCCTGTCAGTCCTTGGTGAAAGATTATATATCATCATCTGCTGTGAAAGGTGAGACCAGAAACTGCCACAGAAAAAAAGAAGAGGTCAGTGATGCCTGCTCAGAAGACAATTCAGATTTAAATCATTTTAGTCAAGAAAGTTTTCTCAATCTCTATCTCTTCAATCTCTATCAGTCTCTCTACAGCTTGTGTTTAAGTCTTGAAGTTGAGCGCCACTCATCACTCAGTCTAAGACCAGTACTTTTTCACACACAAGCATTATGGGGACATCTAGTGGTGGAAAAGAGTGAGAGGCGTTTATGCACATTCAGAGTGGAGAATGTGTTCAGGTAAACATCTATTCATTTAGTTGGTTTATGGGCAAAACATCTCTGAGATGATGTTGTGTTTTAGTTCAGTGTATCATCAAAGCATGCAGCCATGATTTAATGCAGTGCCATAAAACCAAATTGCAAAGAAAAACGTCAAAACAACTGGAAAGCACGTCAGTAGTTACCTAACACATTTTTTAAAAATCACCATATTTAACTGTGGCCATACTGTCTTGTATGCAACCAATAAACAACCATACTTTACTATATTGTAACTTGGCATAAATTCTGTCACAAATGCAGATTTTAACTGGCTGGGGATGGGGGAATATTAAACCCAAGTCACCATTAAAACCAGTTCTGGTCCTCACTGAGGCCATAAATTCATGGCTACTATGTGGAGCGGCTCTTTACACAACAGGGAGGCTCCCCCTGTCAGGAGTAATGGCCTCTGTAAATCCAGCCATACAGAAGCATAAAGTACAACATCCCCCTGCCAAGAGCTGAACCTATATATCTGGACTCAAACCAACGGTTTTCTGGCTCTTCTTCACCTCTTCTCTATAAAGAAAATGAGCCTTAAAGTTGAAGGAGGAAGGATGAAGCATGTTACAAGCATGTTAGTAATATTTATTTACAAGGCCTGGTACAGAGACAACATTATTTCCTTAGTACAGGAGGATGGAAATATGTTTTAAATCATTCAAACATGGCATAAAAGCTTTAAAAAGCAGCTGAACCAGCATCTAGTTTAGCTGAATTTCACCTCAATGCAAAGAAGCACAAAGGCCTTTTCTTGCAGCAGCGTATGTATTAATGTATACAGTATTGTTCAGCAACTTGGCCTGGATTCTCACAAAAGAACAGTAGCTTTAGTCCTGATTTTTGTTGCCCACATGGCCTAACAAACACCCCAGGCATAAACCACCGCTATGTGACTGCTCTGCTGACAGAGTCTTGCCAAGAACCTCAATAACAAGACAGGATTTATAGCCGACGTTGTACTAAAAAGCTTTCTATTGCTATTGTTCAATATAATTTCGGCAATTTAATAAGGCCCAAGGCCCTTAAATCAAACATTACCATATCTTTATGTGGCCAAAAATCCCAAGCAATACATTACCTTTTTTTTCAGTTTGAAATGTTTATTTTCCACACCAACTTCATGGCTTTTGTTTCTGTGGTAGTGAGTATGCTAATTGAAAGCATATTCTTTAATGGCTACGAAGGCAACATGCCTTTAGCATTGCCCTGGGAAGATATCTCTCGGTCCCTCCCATCTCTCTGTACTGAGATGGGATGTGATGAAAACCTGCTTGGCAACTTTCTGTGAGAACATTTACTCAAGTTAATCCAATGACTGAGGAGATAATCCTCTCACTTGACTGTCTGTCATGGCTGGTTGCGGTGCACTACCCTCTTTCTCCTGTGGAGGGCAACATTTTCCTGGAATAAAACCGGCAGCTACATCTCCAACAAAGCCAGCTCTATCAAACAATACAGTCATTGGAAGAAGCAATATCAAATGGAATAGGCCAAGTAATCTATAAAATGGCCTGGGGAGGATTTTACATCAGTCTACTGAGCCATATATCTGAAACAAGCCCAGATTGGGTGTTTCAGGATTAAATTTGACCTCTGTCACAGACGAGGCTGCTTTCATTTCCTGGTTGATAAAAAAAAAAAAGTATCCATCTATATATATGACAGAATTTATCACCATCAACATATATAAAAGCTTGAAATTGAATTGACTGCAAGGTACTATTGATTTTAATACACTAAAAATATTGAAAAAATCAAGGATAAAAGATATTGCAAACACCTAATTTATGAGTTGTACATTTTGTAACATACACTCGGTTGTGCTGCATCCCAGTGAGCTTCCTCCTTGTTTGTTCTGTAGCGAATAGTATGTCTAAAATTGTATTAGTTGCAGTGGAGCCCAGAATGAAGCTGGCCTCTGTAATTGGACAACATTAGATGGTAATGGTATTCATCCGAGCTGAATTACTAGAAGACTCGAACCCCCCTGATACCCTCCAAGATCCACAGAGGACACTAAATTAATTAGAGACCTCTGCCTTTCCTTGTTGTGCCTGCAATGTTGTCTCCCATAAAAGAAAAGCCGCAGCACAATGTTATCAGGTTAAGTGCATGTGTGTATACCTCCGATTCTGTACGTCCATCCACGGATGTCCATCTGCAACTGTATATGTATGTGTTCATGCAGGGTTTGGGGTACAGTTTGGGGGCCAACCAGCTCAATAATCTCTTCATTACACAGAAACCCCCTCTGTTGGAGCTCTTTGCCTAATCAAAGGGCCGGGAGCGGATCTCTGGCTCTCTGCTAAAGCAAACATCAGGGACACAATACACCGCGCAGGTTCCTCATTCATAAATAAAACATGCCACTAGGCTGTTTGTGTGTGTTTGTGTGTGTGTTTGTGTGTGTGTGTGTGTGTGTGTGTGTGTTTGTGAGCTCATCAGCAAGACTGAATTCAAATGAAAGTGTAACATGAGGCGGATTTGGCTGCCTGGCTGGCACACATGATGTGTTTGAAATGCCAGGTCCGATACGCCACGCTAAAGACAAATCAAGCATTATCAAGAAGACAAAAGTGTGCAAAATAATGGGATTCATGTCGTAAAGATAAAAGGTGCATTTAAATTAAATGTCATTCAAAGTATTTCCCTTCCGAGGACATTAATTATGATAAAACACCTGATAAAGAAGTCTAAAGAATAATTAAAGAGATGGTGTTTCACTATGAGAAGAAACTCACAAGAACATATGTTTTCTTACACGACTTAAAGAAATAAGGTTGAGTCTAAAGCGTCAGTTATTCACTAAAAATCTGTGTCCCGTGTCCCCCAGGGCTCCATCAATTCAATTATTATGGAGAGCCACTACATTAGAGTGTACCACTTCTCTCTTAGACAGCCGCCGGCACTATAGCAAATAATACACACACACCCCAGGAATATGCTAAATCATATGAGTGGCCCATTTATCATTGCCAAGGGAGCTCCCCCACCCCACCCACGCACTCCGAGTCATTCAGTCACACACAAACACACTCTGGAGAGTGGGTGAAAGGGACGGTGTGGAGATGCGATTTGGGCCTGGCTGTCAGCGCTTGTCACCCGGTGAATGTGCCGAGTGCTGGGGGGACCCCATCTCGGCCCTGGCCCCTGGCCGTGGCTGATAAGCCCAATCTGCAGAGACAGCACCTGAGTCCCCCCAGTCCCCAAACCACCACGCTGTCACACATCTTCCAAACAGCTGTCAGAAACACTCTGTGGAGGTCCCTCAGCACTAGAAGTCCACGAGGACCAAAGCCCTGTCTCACTGTCTTTTAGAGAAGGGAACCCTTCCAAACACTTCTTTATCTGGTGAAAGCACACTACAGAAGATGTCCATCTGAAAGGTGCTTTTAATGGTAGTTTAAACATGAATTCATCACTGTCAAGCACACTATGATACCTTGGTCTAATTACCGCAAATTAATTACACCTAACTTAATTAATTACAGTGGTATTGAGCTCAGGTTTCACAAAGATCAGACTGCCAATCACTTGCTCTCCTTATGTGACTTTACTCCGTTTACAATTTTCGTGAGAGTAGGAGCAACTTTTTTCTATTTATATGCCACACAGACATCCAGAAGACTTCTTCCTACTCACAAAATGTAAAACTTAGAAAAGGAGCAAATTCTGTCAAATGAGCAGCTGGAACATGGGAGTGTTTGGCATTTTTTCTTGAAATGAGACTTTAACTATTCATTGATTATCAAAATAATATTGTCTGTAGAGCTACTAATCAATAAATCGACTAATCATTGCAGCCCAACAGTAGATGCAGTACAAAAGCTAAAATTGTTTACTACATTTAAAGTAATTAAAGCCATATTTGTATAAAAATCTACAAATTCTTAAAACAACTGACACTATTGGCCAATACAGTTATTTCAAATGCAAGGTTTTTTGGGTTATCATTAGGAATAGGGAGCTAAAGCACTTCCAGTATGGATGTAATCACGAGGGATTCATCAGTTAATTGCATTTTTCAACTCATCTCAAAAGATAAAAACATTCCTGACACAAAACCTGAAGCTGGATTATCAACAAGTAATTAAACCTACTGGCAGACTTGTTTCATCATAGCATATTTAACATGCAAGGACAACTGACTGGGGTCTCTGGGGTCTCCCAAAGAATGAACTACTGTAACAAACAACCATCACAGCAATGTGTTAATTTATTTCTTCTCAAAACATTGTTAGTTATGTCATTAATGGCATCTGAAAAACCTATTATTTTTAGGAAAGTCAAAGTTAATTTGCATATTGTTTAAAATGGAAAACTTTTCTTTAATACAAAATGTAGGTTTTATCTCAAGTACAAACTTTCTATTAAGCCTTCAAAATGACTGACAGAGTGTCCTTATTCCCTCTGACAATGTGTAATACTTTATATTAGGATCCATGGCAAACATGAACTCAGAAAATGGTTTCATTGATTAAAACTGCATTGATGGAATTTGGTGCTTTTGACTGGGGTTCCCAATACATTGTTATTTTTAAAAGACACTAATCAAAAGAGAAACAGAAGACAAGGATATGCAATCATTATGAAGAAATTGGTTAACAGTCATGAAAAAATTGGAATCTGACAAAAACTATACCTCTGGGGTCTGTACAGTAGATACCCCAGTTGGTAGAACATAAAATAGTTGAGAAGAGTATTAAGCCCCCTCGGTTAGCCAAATTTTACTTGATGCAAACTATGTTGAATACAGTCTTTTAACACAAGAGTGTATTTTCATGTACAGAAATAGCAGATTCCTATCTTGGCTTGGGGGCCTGTTTAACCGTACTGTGCCACCCGTTCCCACTTTATATTCACACATGCAGCGACTTGCTTCTTATCTTAACTTAATTTTCTACATGAAATACTCTGGAGAAATCTGATTTTTAAATAACTGAGTTACACAAATAAGCCAACTTGAGATTTTCTTTTATCCTTCACATATAAGCTTCAATCGGCCGTGAACAAATCAAACGCTGTAATCAACCCGAACATCCAGGGAAATAACTGTGTGAATCTTCTGTATGTTTGAGGTTCATATCTGTTCAAGCTCAGATATCACACAGCGTCCACAAAACCCAAAGAAAAATAAAGCTAGTTTCTCTCAAAGCCAGATAGTTTATTTTCACATGTTGTTTAGACAGCCGTTTCCAGTGGTCATAATCTTACCTAACAGTTTAAATGCCTTTTTAATAGAGAGCCCAGCCCCCTCTGCAGTGGAGGCAGCACTGCATTTACGAGCCTACATGTGGACTTCTGTTTTCTCCCTGACAGGAAACCCGGCATCCTGCCCCTGACGGACTTAGAGTGGCATCAAAAAGAAAGTGGGAGACAGAGAGCAGCCCCGCCATGTACCACGCCTCTGGGTTGGGGTGTGAAGAATTCCAGAGAAAACCTACAGCAGCGATGAGGCTGTGAGTGAGCGGTTTTGACTCGAGACAGACAGGGAAGGCTTGTTGGAAAGAGACTGAAGCCTGTACAGAATAAACCATGACCTGTGCTCTATCAAACGCAGAACAGGAAATCCAATGTTTTTCTTGTAAGAGTTTTAAAGATTGTGCTCTGCGGCGCAGGCCAAAAGCACCATGTCCGAGCCCTGAAATAAAAGTTTCAGAAACAAGCGGTGGTCTAAGACAGATAGATCTGGTGCTTGTTAGATCATTTCAAACTAATAACAAATGCATCTTGTGTGGCCACGTTTGCGGCAAAATGCTGCACAGATGCTGGGATTCATTCCTCGTGTTTAAACAGTGATTGAAAGGTTTCATGTGATTCTCCCCAAATGATCCATAACAACAAAAAAAGGGTTGTAATTTTGCGTTGCCAGTGGCCGTTACGCTCCACAACAGGAGACCCAATTAAAACAGGCACTCCTCAGTAAACTGCGTTGTTAATTCTGTTTCATTTACGCCGCGCACAAAACGAGACCTGCAGGCTTACAATTGTGGCAGTGTGTTCTAGCTCCTTTTCACAATCATAAAAGATGCCTTTCACATTCTATTCTTACACAATGCACAAGTAATGGTGCAATATAACATGTCCCTGCGGAGATGCTCAGCAGAAGCAACCGGCATAGGACTGCAATGGGTGGCAGTGGAGCTTTCTGTTCCTCTGATCGCGTTACACAGAAGACACTAATAGATGTAGAGAGGGAAGACCAAGGCAAGGAACAGAGGCTGTTAAAGAGAGGCATCAGATACAGAGGAGGGGTAGCGCCACTTCAAAAGTCTATTGCTGTTTTAATCTGTCTCTCTAGGTTAGCCCCTTGGCAGGCGAAGATGGGGGGTTGGTGGAGAGCGAGTGGGCATGGAAGTGGGCGTCGGGTTTTGTGGGGGTCTGCAGGGGCACAGTCTGCGACTGGTGAGCAGTTCCCACTTCACATCACCAGCACTTTGACAATTATCTCCTTGATGCAGCAGTCTCTTTTTCATTTCTATTGAGGAACCGTGCCTGAGCTCCGAAGCCTCCCAGGAATGCCAGCGAGAGAGTGCAAGGGGACTCCAACGGGGATAATCCCAATTTCAAATGGAGCTTAGTGATACCCCCCCCCCCCCTTCTTTTATTCCTCCATCCCCCACCCTCACCCTCCTCCTGTCTGGCACAGATAACTCATCCCTCTCTCTCAACCTTGTGCATGCGCAGACGCACACACACAGCAATTCACACACCCCTCTAAAGTAATAATTAGCATGTCATCTACTCGTGTGAGTCTGAGAGCTGGGTCTTCAGTGGAATGTCACAGCGTGGAGAATGATATATTTTTCTTGGGCTGCGCTGAGGTCAGAGGATACAAAGGTTACTGTTACAGAAGGAGGTGCTGATACACAGGGGTGCAAGCCTCGAGGTGCAAACAGAATTACATTATGTACACAAAGGTATAAAGGAGAAGATAAAGCTGAACTCAGTGCTTTCACAAATTGAAAACTGGATTCACAAGCAACCTGTTTGGCTGGATACATTTCAATCAGTTGCTGTCAATGGACCAAACAACTGCACTGAGATTGATTGAAAGGCTCTGATATGATTTGCTTAAAGCTTGAAACAGAACAACCGCTGGATTGTGTGATCGTAGATGTAGGAGTTTAGCTAAAAAATTGTGTGAACTATCAAGGAAGTGACTCATATACAGTTACACAAGGTGAAGGTGAGAAGAAGTTAAAACAGAGGTGTGTCACTCCATGTGTTTGACATGACCTCATTCAGTAACAGTAAACCTTAGTGACCACATTCTTTTTGGCAGCCACCCTTTTGTTTTAGCTTTCTGTCATTATGTATGATATATGAGGTCTAGCTGCAAGCTCGACTAACAATTATTCACACCGACTTACTCATAAGAAGTCCGTGTGAGTTCTAAGTAAAACAGACAAACAGGTGTGAAATTGACCTTAAATGATCAGTTAGTCATCATTCAATGTAAAGCAGCATAACTGCCTACAACTCTGTCTTCTCTCTCTTCTGAAAAACAGTACAGACCACATGACTGTGTTGGTCACGCGGTGATATGGAGTGTTCATCGGAGGATGCACGCATTCCATTCATTTATATCCACCCGCTGTGGAAATCAATACTGGACCCTCTTGTTTCACGTACACATGCATGACTCTGGTGACTGTATAAAAGAGTCACATTGAGGTCAGAGAGTCAGGATTGTGAGTGAGCGAGGGGAAATAGGTCTTTACAGTATTGTTCAGGAAATGCTCTGGTTCTTAGCGCCAATACTTATCTCATTTTACATTGAATTAGTCAACTGTACATTCACTGGTTCAATGTGTATGTTTCTGAGCTAAAGCAAAAATAGATGCAAATCTATCTCACAAGGTACAATCCCTTCTCTGTTGCAGCTACTGTGTTTGAAATAAATTCAAGCCTCAATGACAGAAAGCGTCTGCTGTGCTGAAGTGCCTTCAAGTAAAACACTGAATCCCTGCCCAGCTCCAGGGGCATTGCTCTGTATCTAACCCTGTGCTTTGACCTCGCCGACTGTGAGGAGAGGCAAGAAGAAAAAACAAACATTTCTCCTTCAGGGATCAATGGAGAATCACACACAATGGTGCAAAAATCTCAGAACGTATCAGCCCTTGTGTGTTGTTGCTTTAGGCCTGCTGCCATGAAGAGAATCAGAGGCGTCGCTGGGGTGCAGTCAAACAGCTGGGCCTGTGGTTCGAGCCTCTGCTCAGAGGCTGCAATCAGCTGAGCTTCATCACATGGTTCAACTTTTCACTTTCTGACCTCCCTTAGATAAATATACTGTATGCACACGTTCACACAGACAAATGCATACGCACACATCTCCACCCTCTGAATCATTTTCCCTGCTTATACACGTTCCCTTGTAAAAGAAGTGAAAGCACAACATCAGCAGCCTTCGCTAAAGCCTTTCACAATGCAGTCATGACAACAGCAACACAGATTTAGCCCCAGCTGCTGCTTTGTAATGTTACACAACCTGATCATGCATCTAAATACCTGTTGTTCATGCAAAATGGCTGCACAGGGAATCAAGCCTCAACACTTTTAGAGGACCAAAATATATCACAGAGCACCAAAAACCAACAGAAAGCTGGCATTTGTGGCTTTGGTTCTTTTCATGTATACCTTAATCATATATAAGTAGTAATTTTGTTAATTTTACACTATTTGGTACTGTTTTTATGCTGAATTACTGTAATTCAGTATAAAATACCTACTTATTCATGCAATTGTCTTCTTTAAGATCAAATGATGAAAGTGTTGAAACAATAGATTGATTTTGGCATACGTGACAGCTTGGGAGAGGTTGACAGTGTGTGTGTGGGTGTGCGTATGTGTGTGAAGTGAGCACAATGTGGCTTTTTTGGCTTTGTGCAGATTACAGGGCGAGCAGTTCCACTGTACTTTACCATTGTTCCTTCGCTTTTGCTCCGTGCGACTTCCCTCTGCAGGCGAGCCACGGCCAGCTTTTCCCTAAACAAAAGGGAGATGAGAGAAAGGGAGACAATGAAGAGTGAGTCGACGTGTGACACAGTCAATCTGGTCACCAATATGTTTTGCATTAAAGCAACATCAGTATCCATATGTTGTCAAGGAGGAAAACACTCATCATGGAACTCCAATAAATCTTATCTCATCATGAATCTTAACTTGCTTTAAAAATATAATTCAATTTGTAACATAGAGAGTGACAAAAAATAATAGTTGCAGGTTTCACACACTGTTTAAACCCATTATCTCAACAAAGCGTGTAATACAACCGCCGATCCACTAGAGGATAACATGTCAACGTTTTGCCTCACTGGGACAACGTGTAAGCACTACAGTAGGAGGATTTTCTAATCTGGTGCCTCTTTTGACAGTATTTGACAAGACCATTACAAATCACTGTTAAAAATAATGTGTTATGGTGTGCCAGTGCTGTGGTTGAGGTCTGGTTACCATGAAAACTTCTTGGTTAGAGTTAGGGAAAGATCATGGTTTAGATTAATATTATTACTTGAAACTTGGTGTGGGCTACAGTTACTACTTCCTTAAAGTTAGTTGGAAATGTGACACGGATGTTAGGATCTACCAACCCACCACCTTATAGAGACATCTAGACATCTAAACTGTGCCACTTAACAGGCTCTTTGAAAGTCGTACACGCACGTGCTTTTCACACCAAAACGAGACACAACATGGTATCCTCTAGTGGATCAGCAGGTGTATTACACATGTTGGCGTGATATTAGGCTGGTTTAGTCACACAATCACTTCTCTTTTCTATCTTCCTCTGTCTTCTGCCCCAACAGCAGAAACCACACAGGCCTTTCAGCAAATCAGCAGATACACGCACACACACATTCATCGAGGAGACGGGGTTGTCCGCTAACCACGCAAAACAGAGAGCTTGCAGTTCTGTCCAGACAGAAATAGCTCAGAGGAAACAAAAAGCAGGGCATCCTCGTGCCAGACCTTACACGCAGACACACACTCATAACAGACTCTCTCACTCCCACCCTCACTCTCCCTTACACACACACACACACACACAAATACACACACGTGAACAAGACTAAACAAAGAAATAGACTGTGCGCGTCCAATCCGTTTCCCACGTGAGGGCATTCCAGACTTTAATGGGATAAATCTTGGCACACTAGCACGGATAATAAAGAACTCTGTTTTATGGCCTCTCTTGAGGCATCACAACAACTGAAACTCTCCTCTTGGATAAAACAACCTGCATCTGACAGTAAGAGATGAGACATATTTCATTTGTTATAAGCTTACCATTTGATTTAGTCTACATAGCTACCTAAGAGGGAAACCTTAAACTGACAGCATAACATGTGTTTGAGTCTTCATAATCTGTGCGTTTGACCAAAAGTCATTAATGTCAAATACTGCATAAGTATTCAAAAACATGTTAATACATGTATTACATATGTCCACACACTGTCTTGTCACACAAGAGGCAACGTGGGCTGGCTGATGTCTTCCAATTATCCCCCTCACATACATAGCTAGGTATGCAAATGAGTTCATTAATTAAGCATAATGAATGCATCATTGAGCAAATATATACAAGATAGGTCAACAATTTTTTTTAAAAATCTGTCTGTAAACAGTCAGGTGCACAAACAAACTTTGACATGTTCTTGCTGTAGTCAGTCCTCTTCATACAGTCAATTAATGGTTCCCTTCATAGTGTACTTATAAGTGATGGGGGAAACATCTACAGTCCTCTTTTTGTGCAAAAATGTATTTAATGTTTTATTGTTAGAGTCTTTTTACTGACAGTCCCTCCTTTTGTGACTATTCTTGCACAACAGGCTGGTCAGGAAAACACATCAAATTACAAAAAAAACACTAAAATCACAATGAAATAAATAGTTGGTAAGAACACCCAACACCAGTTGTATAGCTCTGATAAGAATGTTCAAAAAGGAAAAAAATAAAATATAGTCAGTGCATCTATTGTAAATGAGGGCAAAGCTGAGGGGTAAGTTTGAAATGTCTGTCAAAGTGTTATCCTTGAGTTACTGTGCTCACACAAACACATCACACAGACAGACGCAGCCACCTAATAAGGGACTGTGGGACCTAATAAAGCAGTGTATACAGCAGGCAGACACAAGTAATCACAATCTGGTGTGTATTTTTCACATTTCTGCAGTGGATCAGACACCCAAACCCCCCCCTCCCATCCTCCCCCAGACCCCAAAATAACTCATGACTAACGTCTCCTCGTCGCCTTTGACAAGACATCATTGTTTCTCAGCCGCTTACCTGTCGGGAAATACCCTTGGTGATTAAGAGACAGCTGGGGACGTATGCTTGACGGATGAATCGTCCGTCTGGACTGCAAAGAGCGTGCTGAGCTACAAGCTAACGCTGCTGGTGGAAGCCATTCCCTTCCACCACCTTCCCTCTAATGGGACTAGACTGAATTAGGCAAAGCAGAGCCTGGCACGCCGATTGTGAAACATACGGCGCAGTGGTGACAAATCCGGGAAGAAGTCAAGCAAAGTGCCGAAGCAGTGAGACAAGGGGGTGTGTTTGGGTGTGAGTGTATTAGTGTTTGCAT
Source organism: Scomber japonicus (assembly GCF_027409825.1). Lineage (NCBI taxonomy): Eukaryota > Metazoa > Chordata > Actinopteri > Scombriformes > Scombridae > Scomber > Scomber japonicus. The sequence continues at coordinate 5,828,189 of NC_070601.1, forward strand.
TAGTGTTGTGGGGCATTTAAGTGTGATTGTACATTCATGAATTTGGGTGTGGAGGTGTGTGGATGCATTCATAAAGGTGAATGTGTTGTTTATGTATGTGCGTGTATGTGTGAGCACTCATAAATACATGCCAGAGCGTGTAAGTGTGCAAAAATGCAACAAATGTGTGTGTAAAAGTGTGTGACTGCATGCTCCACACCTGAGACTGATTAATACACTCATGTTCAAGCAGTTACAAAATGTGTCTCTTCCCATTACCACACAATATATGCTTACATTATTACACTACCTTAAGGGAAAAAAAGAAGAAGAAGAGAGGGGGGGGGCGGTTTCTGGAACTTCTCACTGCAGATATTGTTTTGTTAAACAGGACTTGCCTGGCATTCTTCCAGTCTGTGTTATGGCTGAGCGTCAGCCCTGTAAGGGGTTAAGTTTCAGGCCACTTATGCACAGGCATGTTCCAGGAGCAACGGGGCATGAGCCAACTGCGCCCCAAGAAAATCATCGCCAAATATAGAGCAATTTGACATTCTGTGTTAAACATAATTATAGTAATTGGCACAAGCAGTAGTCAAAACAGTATTCCGCTGCAAAATGCTCACCGGCGACGTTTGCATCCAATTGGCGCTGGCGTGGAATTATAGGATACTTGAACAGCATTCAAAGCAATCTGTAATCCGCTCTATATATACCGAGTGTGCTTCCAATGACGTAATTCGCTCTGAATTTATCATTTGCATTTCCAAATCGATGGGAGACGTTTTCCCGCTTGCTCGCATTGTAAAACTTTTAGCAGCTGTGTAAACCGGCCTATCAAAACAGTCAGATGCCACACAAGAGTCAAACCCAAAGTGCATTGTGTAGAGTAAGTTTATCTCGTGCCATCTCGTGCAGAATAAGTTGCTGAGTATGTAAAGAGTGATGTTATAATGATGTTTGGGAAAAAGTTAGCGGTGGGTCTAGCATGTTAATTATGATGTTTTCATTTTCCCTTTAATGCCTGAATGCTTCATCTTAAAGGATAATTAGAGTTTATTACAATTTTTGGGGTCTTATTTTTGTATGTTTGGCCATCATTTCTATCAGATATGATCAAATTGTACTCACCAAACTAATTACTGAGATCTGGGAACAAACATCACTGCAAAGAGGCCGACAGAGCAAGAAACACTAGTGGTCAGACGTTCAGCCGGCAGTGAAGCCTGATTATCTAAACCGCTTCACTGGGAGGTCAAAAAAGTGAGCACACCGGCTATGTCTGTAATACTCCCTCATTGCAAAGGAAAACTGTGTACACACAACTACAGCAAGTACAGTAGGTCTTGGTTGACCTAGAAAGGCACTCTCTGTAAACTGTGATGAATGTTAACAATGGACAATTTGGGTCATTATTTTACCATTATTTGGCCTCGATTTTCTTTTCCAAATAAGTTTGGCTAGTCTGGAGTGTATTTGCAGCCTGTCAGATCATCTTACTCTATGTTTTCTTGCCTCATCTGACTTCTTTTGGATTGATTTTGATGATTATTGTCAATATAATAATACACAAAACTGCAAAAACACGAGATCCATGTTGTAATAAATCGGAATTGTCCTTTACAAAAGAGCTGCTGCTGCTGATGAGCACGACAGAGAGGAATAAACACTTCCACATTGGCAGGATGTTCTGCAAAATTGAGCACATAAGCCATGTATCTACTAGTATTCATAGCTCTATATATAGTTTCCAATGCAACAACTGTGCACATTGTGTATACTTCACAATTGAGTTTGACTGAACTGGGATTATTTCAAGCTACAGTCCATCCAAGCATGTGATGAAAGCACAAGCTGACAGTTGACCATGTATACATTCCTCCTCCTGCTCTGCTGTTTTTCTTCCTCTTTGAGCCCCATTATAAAGCTTGGCTGAGTCAATTCTGTCAGCCAATCATAGACAGTGTCGACATGGACCTCCAGCAGTTCCCACTGACCTGGAATCACCTGATAGCACCGGAGGCCTTACCGGCGGAAGGGAATCCCGCCGAGCTTCGCTGGTGCACGCCAAACCAGCTGGTAGCCGCAAATACAGCATGCACTCAAGTTTGCTCTGGTGTCAGTGTTTCTATGCATCTAAAGTTAATGCGGCAAGAGGCAGCTGGTAGAAGACCTTGGTCATGAGGATATATACATTTCTTCCAAGTGAAAGACCAATTACATTCCCCTTCATAGAATAAGAAAATTCTCAGAACAATAATTAAAAGCTTTCATAACTGATTGGAAGCTCACTTAAAAGCTCCAATCGCTCTCAAACTGATTATTGATTGATTGCTCTCAAAATACACAGACTAATGCTTGAAAAAAGTAAAACTAGGCTCTCTATTTTACTCAACTATCAAACTCCTATAATAGCTTAAGAGTTATGGTTTAAAGGATACTGATTGAGCCTTTTAAAACTGATTTTCTTCATTTCTGAAAGACTACAAAGTGTGGTTTAGAATATGTATCTGTAGTTCTCATATCCTTGGTTGATATCATCTGCTGTCCACACACACACACACAACCACACACACACAGTTTCTGCACCACACACATCATTCCCATTCTCTTCACACGCGTCTCTGGCAGCATCAAACGCTACATCCACTCCTTTGAGATATGGCAGACAGCGCAGCGCAGAGTGATCATGACACCAGTCTCGCTGCATTCATAGCAGATCAACCCTGTTTCCTCCTCACATTCTCCCTGCTCAGACTCTGTGTAAACCCCTCACTCTTTTTTCCTTCCAGCTCACGTTGAGACAGCGAGCCGACTGTTTGCTCCAGAGTGTCGCGGCGGCATGCAAAGACACGATCTGTCAGGACCGAGGGAGGATCAATCATGGCGAGAGCATTTGCCAACCTGAGCTGACATGTTGGACCCATGGCGCTTTGAACTGCATTGTGGGAGGCAGGCGTTTAGCTGTGTTTTCATGACTGTTATCACAGCTCCTTTCATACAGGTGGTTTAATCCATTGTACATTGTTTGCTTTTAACATTAAGCATATAATGAAAGAGGGAAAAAAGTGCTGTCTCTTGTGTTTTGGTTTCCTATTTCCCTCGCAGTACTACACACCACCTTATTATCAAGTGTGGTTAATCTCTCCTTTGTGCATAAAGATGTTAACAGATTAAACATCACATACAGCTTCAGCTTTTTCCCTGCAGCAGTAACTCAAACTGACATAAATACACACATCAGGTTATATATATATATAAAAGATGCATGGATATACACACCATCTCTCCAATAATGTCACTGAGGCTTATGTGGAGCTAAACATTTCAATCGTTCTTAACCACAAATGTACACAGAGTGGCTGGGAGGGATGCATAAATGTTTGGATGTCAGGCAGAGTTGCCATGCATTTATGTATTAGTGTCTGCACTCCCGCTGGGTTAAGAGCCCTGACATGCACGCAATCGCCATGGCCCACATCGGGGAGCCTGTTCAGGGAGACTCTGGCTACATTTTGGCACCGGCTTCGGACCGGTCATTCCCATCCTTAATCCTCCTATGGCTGTGTTATGTAACCTTCTGCACCGATCCAAAATTTCACCCCTCAACCCCCCCAGTGTAGGACAATGAGCTTACCGAAGCGTTTGATAAGTTATAACATCCAACTCAGTCTGACAGGCAAACACAACTGCCAGAAAGGTTAAAGTCGAGATTGCTCTAAAAATATCCAAATTTGTATTTTTAGATTAAAAAAACAATCATTTTTACAGCTAGTACAACTTGGTTTATTACCTCCCTGTCCCTGAATGGCAAGAATCTAGAAGTTGTGACTCCTTAAGATTAAAGACATTTTTTTTAAACAAACAGTACGCCCCACCCATCATTGTGTATCAATCCCTGTATTTATAACAGATGCAACACATCATCTAAGACTTTAATGACGAAATGCCTTTCTGCAGTTGAACACCAAATACCAAGATGCCATCAAAATCAGCCTGAGTGCTCTGAATAAACACTTTCATCTGTTTCAGGCGTCTGAGGGGTGGGGTTTGCACATCTGTGACCGTTCAATTGGTCCCAATGCATTAGGCAGGTCCAATCAATCACCGAGAAGCCTCATCATGGATGCCGAACGGCGGTCTGACCCGCGCCTGTTCCCACCGCCTCACGCACAGCTGGTTCCTGACCTCCTGTCTCCCGCCACGGACCCCGTCTGCACCGGAGGGCAGTGGAAAAAACAGGAGCCACATGTCAGCACCTCACACACCCAGGCGGACTCACCACCCAACCACCCAACCAGCCACCCAGCCAGCCAGGCAGGCACAATGAGCCTTACCTCACCTCGGCAGACCATCAATTATTGACAAGGTGAAATGTGATGAGGTTCTGCTGTGAGCACACAAAGAACACACGCCTTTTCATCCTACCATGTGGCCTCATAATGTCCTCACTTTATGAAGAGAGACATTTCTAATAAACATGTTTTGATGTTTATGCTTTGAAGGAAAGGCGTCACGTTCTATTCTCGGAAATGTTTTTCTTTCGAACTACTGGCACTATGACGAGGACACAAATCGTATATCCAATCCCATTAACATGCACATCAATACTGTGAAAACTGGAAAATAAGGAATACCTTCCTACTTCCAAACAGAAACATTGATTTTCCAATGTGGATTTGCCGGCTAGAAAGAAACAAATGTGTGTCATCTAAACAGCCTGATGCAACTTTACTGGGAACCATACTTCCTCCTAATGTATGGAGTTGTATATTGGATCTTGTTTGGACAAGTGTGCGGCACACTTGGAAATGCAGTAAAAGACTTGAGATGATCATGATTAGAAAGATTTACCCAAAGTCAACAACATGTTGAGTTCTCAGAGATGTTTATGCATTCCCTCCGTGATAACATCTCACCCTCAGTGATCTACTCTGGGTAGCTTAATTACACTGGTGCTACATAAAAGCACTGCGAAGCCTCGTTGCAGTGTTTTTGACAGGGGGGACTGACATTATCTTGAGTGCATGATTGATGGATGCAATCATGGTGTGAAAAAAGGAAAGTAATGGAAAATGAATTCTCTTTGCAGATTTAAACAACTTTAGGGAATGATCTGCAAATAACAGAGTGAGGGAAATTATTTAAATATATAAAAGCAGTATTGTTTTTGTAGGCCAAGATCACATCAAACACGTGCACTGCATCTCCAAACTTCTGAAGCAGCAAAAATCAGACATGAGGAATCCTCCGAGACTCCTCCTGAGCTCTGAGGAATGCGTTCGCCAAGCGCGGATTACCCCTGCCTGACTGTCTGTCCCCCTAAATGTTTTCTTATTCTGCAAGCAGGGCCTGACCTCAATTGTTTCCAAGCCACAGACGCATTCCTGCTCAGACGAAACGAAACAACATTGCGGATGAGCAGATGTGCTTTAAAAATGGCCGAAGCACCCACCTGCCTGTCTCTCTGTCTGTCAGCCTGTCTGTCTGGAAGGGAGGGAGGGAGGGAGGGAGGGAGGGAGAGTGGTTGGGTGTCCTCATCAGCGCAGCTCATGAAGAATGAAGACGGGGCAAACACACATGGGGCACTCTTGCACACACGCATGAACACACATGTACAAACACACTGGCAAAGATATACAGAGGCATGCATCACACTAGTTTAAATCTTTTATGTCCAAATCATGAAAGAGAGATGACTGCAAACAGAATAGACCTAAATAAACATAAATATGAAGAAAAGGAAGAAAGATATGTTGATACAAAGAAAAGGAGCTAGAGAGATAGAGAAAATTACACCTCGCCAACAAGGGAACAAAACCTTCCAGACACACCTTGTTTTGAAGCTTATCAGAAGGCATTCCTAGCCACACACTCACATTCAAACAGGTCTTAAGTGTGTGTTTCAGCTGTTCCAGTGATTGTTGGCTGACTTGTGTCACACGCTTGGAAACATAGTTGAGGCTAAGTAAAGCATCCTTCACACTGGACTGCAATTATCTCATGATTCAAATTTTACTGACTGATTTGGGAATTATACTTCTTCTAAAATAGATGAAAACATCCCTGCAGATCTACATAGGGACAAATAAGTAACAGTGGGTCACAGAGGCTCACTGAGGACTCACAAATCTACTAACGAGTAGACTGGTGGATCCAACTTACACATGAGGACGCAAGCTGGAAACAGAACACTGGAAGTGGGACCGGGCATGTTAAAGATACCTCCAAAATCAGAACAAGTAGGCTATAAAAAGAAGAAAGTGACCCAATTTTCTCCAAATGACACAAATGCACATTCACCTAAGTGGAGGTGAAGAAAACATACTCAGCATTTAGTCGTTTGAGATCGCTGCTTGTCTCCATCCAAAGTACATCCATCGTAATTCCTTTGGGTTGTTATATTGCACAGCAGTTCGATGACAATAAAGCTTACTTATCTTCTTATCTAATCCTAAATATGAGCAAAAACTGCTATCAAATCTTATAAAATACAATGACAAGATCCTGAAAATATACTTTTATGGTATTGTAAAGCTCATGATGAGGTACTTGCATCTATAATGCAGCCTTAGCATCTGCAGTGTAGTAAAAAGGTGCAGGCATACTGTATGCGAGTCACACTTTTCATGCATTGTTCTCTATTTCACACCTGCCTGGCCTGGGTTGAAGTAATTGGGGACCAGGGACTCACATTTACTACTGTACCATAATACTGGAAGGTTCTGCTGACTCATGGAGACTGTGCAAAGGCTATAGGGTGTTTTACACCGCCTGTCAACACATCGTTTTCAGAGAGCGGAGCAAACAGAAGCCCTTTACAGAGGCAGACAAATGGCTGGTTCACATACAATAGAAACAAAGGTAGGGTAAACAGAAGCACTTGAGCCAAGGGTCTGCCATGTCTACTGCTACCCACCAATAGGTGCATGTATGTGTACTTGTGTGTACAAGTTGCTGGGCAGCTGTTGCAGAAGTCATAAATTTGTTAATCCTGCATTTTGTGAGCAAGGCAGCTTAAATGTCTCTATTTTATTGTCTTGAAACTTTCAATCCCTTGATAAAGAGCTTGAAAATCAAGTGAAACTTAGTCCAATTAAAAGAACAAAAAACACACTTTTGCTTCCAGCCATTCTCTCTCTCCTTTGGGATCTTTTTTTTCTCACAGCGATATTGCCATGGCACTCTGCGTCTGGCACTCTGGTATGCTGGTAATCAAGTAATTGAAGGCTATTGAAGGCGCTCGTTGTAACTCACTCAGAGCAAAGAGAGTCACCAAATGGCTAAAAGAACCTAAATATAACAGAAGAGGTGTTTGGAAAAGAGTTTTACAGCATTAAGGTGAGCTTCTCCAGCTGCGCCAACACCTCACTGGACGAGGTCCTGCGTGCTTCTCCCACTATTATCCAGTGATTTACAGCCAAGATAGCGGGGAGCTGAAGTTTGTTGACATTCCCCGCCCCGCACAACCTCAAATATGACACTGACCCGGTTTTCGACCTCGTAAAAAAAAAAAAAGGCTTGCTTCATTGAAAGTATCTCTGTGACAAGGAAAGAAATATGGAACAGGAGGGAATGCTCACAAAGTAGGTTTCATCTGCTTTGATCTAAAATCTTAGGAGATGCATGCGACTGTGAAAGTGTGTCAGCAGGAAGTCTGTGTAGAGTAAACAAGGGCAACACCATATTATCTTGTAAACTGTTGGAATGCAGGACTATGACCTAAAAAACAAATCCAATTTGGGGATTTTTTTTTTCCAAGAACTGAAAGGGTTTTAAGCCACGCACATGAGAGTTATCAACAACAACTTTTTTTTTTTTTAAAAGGGACAACAGAGGTTTATGTTTTGCAAGCCAAGATAGTGAAACCGCCTGTATACAAAGAGAAATAATCTTTCCAAGCCAGCTTTGACTGGAAAACAGGTCGTTTACATGCAGTGACTGCAAAAACAGCCCACGAGTCTTCGCACCTTGGTGAACTCACATGGAGCGAGTTCATCCGTTTAGAAACCACAAAAATGCCTCGGCTATAATGACATCACTTAACAGTCAGCGAGGGTGTCTGGGCAATGCTTTGTATCCAGGCAAAAGAGTCAGTGCATGCAATAAGCCATTGATAGCTCGCAAATAAAAGCCTTTTATTGGTTATAAATTGTGTCGGATCATTAAACTTTATGTTTTTCCTGAGTGACATTGCTTTAATTTAAGCAGCAGGAGACAGCGAAAATACATCTGATAGTCCCATTTTTTGCGAAATTTTCAATTTGTTAACATTCAGTGAAACACAAAGCATGAAATTTCAGCAACATTACAATGTGCTCTGGCTTTTTGCATGAAAAATGTGCAGCCTGGCAAAATGTCAAAATGCTTTATTGAGTTATTTTGAGAGATTGTTTTGTTTTTTCTTTCAGATGCTGTATTTGCAAAAAAACGGGTTCATACCAGCTACAGTGAGCTCTGTAGGACTGTTTTTAAAGGTCCCACGTGCTGTTCACGGGGGGAGATGAATGTAGAGCAAGCTAAGAGGAGGAATGCATTCAAAGCACCCTTAATTGAGCTGGATGGCCTGCAGTCACAGAGGCAGAGCGTCTCAACAAGGCTAAGGCTGACGAGATCCTGAGATGTGCCTCACACGTACACATCATTAAACCGACTGCTTTGGCTCACGGCTCCACTGTGCCGACAAACATTACAGAGACAGTGGGAATTACATGGGAAAGTTGTCTGGAAAAAGCTACCCCCTCCTTCGAAATGAAAGTCCCCTGGCTGTCAATGAAGGGGAAGTGCTCCCATGCTGAGGCCCGCTAGGCCGGCCATTGAACGGGGGAACATTCCTCAGTAATTCAGTTTGACCTGAGCCCAACATGCTAGCTGAGGGTCACCGAATACAGAGTGCCACATACAGGGAAAAGATGAAAGGGGAGGAGGACAAGTTGGGAAAATCGGATGTAGAGGAGTGAGAGGCAAAGTGACGGACAAGAGTTAGAGGGGTGGAAGGAAATACAAAAGCACATGTCAGTATGATCTGCTGGACTTGCCCTTAATTTGTTGACTGTATTATTCCTCAGATCCTTTTCCGGGCTGGTGTTTTGGGTAATGATTACCACTCTAGTAATGCCAACTGGCACAGCAACTGGCAATCCAAAACGTCCCAGCACACACACTTTCTATTGTAATTGATGATGAACTTTTGGTGTTACACAGCTTACAACAGTATGTGGGCCATGACAGACTTCTGCCAACTTACAGCGAATTCATGTGCCCGTCTCGTGACTTTTAAATTTAAAAAAAACAACTGCTTCAATGTAGGGCAACACAATGTAGTAATGGAACGTGTTGGTCAAACCAGAACATGGCAGCAGGGGGAAAAAATAATAATGTGGAGAAATGGTTGCACTGTGCCATGGTCGGGATGGAGAGAATTACAGTTTTAATTCTATAAAATCAAATCCCTCCACTTGGCAATCCTCTTATCCAGTAATCCCCAGGTAGGTTTCAGAGGGCAGCAGGCTCAAACTGCCCAATGCAGCAACACATCTGCCCTGGTGGCGGGATGATATCCCAGGCTGCTGTTCTGTTTCCAATGGAGGCTTTAAATGGACATTGTCTAAACAGAAGCTTGACCGAATGGCTAAACTGTAGTCTTTAGTAAGTGATGGCGATTGCTGCTGTACATACATTTGTTATGTCTGCTCTGGTTGGATGGGTTCCCTGGCTGGTGGCGGCATTACCGAAGTCTATACAGTAGATCACTGATTTAAAACTTTAAAGTGAGTGCATTACGTGATGCATGTAGCACAGTCAACGAAAAGAGAGATTGAGCTAAAGTTATACATTTTACTGACAAAAACACTGGGTTTCAAGAGATGATACTGTAGGTCACATGCTTGTGTTGATGACACTTGGTGTAAAAGTTCAGGATCTTGATGAGTGTAACATTTTGAGTTGTTTATCGCTGTTTTGCTGAGTGCCTCAAGGTTTGGGGGCTCTCTCAAAGCCAAAAAGAGACTGTAAAACATTTTGAATGAAAGAGTAGTCCAATATTGACTGAAAAGTAATGACACACTCATCTGTCTTTCTCCAGTAGTACTAATACTTTACTGTTGGTAGTCTTCCACCAAGATTGACAATATTCATTAGCGTTTCCAGTTATAAAGCATCCACTGCATGGCGAATGCTATTTTTTGCCATCATGTCGGGAAACACCAATTCCCAGGGCAAAAAACTCAACTCAAACTAAAAAAAAATGCAGAATGGCATTCCTTTCTGGCATTTTGACAACACCAACAAGAGAATAATGATACCTCCCTTACTCTCCCATGCTCTCATTTTCATGTTCTCTTGCAGCTCTGTTTTTAGAGATAACAAATCCAGCTAAAAATATAAAAAGAAATCCTACATTTGGCATCCTTTCTGTGTTGGTTGCAAGCATCCAAATCTCTTTCCGTGTACAGTAAATATGACCGACTATGTGGGAAGACCCCTGACCTGTTGTGACTTTGACATATGGGCATTTCTACTGCAGCACTTCATGCCACATTAATAAGGAGCTGGCCATAACACGCAGACCATATCCCCATAATCCATATTCTCCATCACTTAGCTGCATCCACACCCAGTTCAACACCAGTCATTTCAGTGTGAGATTAGTGGGCCGGATAGAACATCTTAATCTGCCTGAGAGAGAGAGAGTATAAGGAAAGAAAAGGAGTGGTGGGAGGGAGGAACATGCATTCCTGCACATACAAATCTCCTGCAACACTGGGTTGTTTTACCTCTGCTTAAACGACGGGTATCCATTTCCTTCTGTTATCAATCAGAATCAAAGGGGTTTACGCAGCGCCCCAGCCCCATGCTGTTGCCACTAGCAACAGGACACGCGATTCCCCCCCCCCCCCTCCTGCAACTGGCTAATCGGGCACAGTGCAAATCAGAGATCATCCCCTGCACATGTGTAAAATACTGCTATATGGAATATGTTTCCTCCTTTGGGGATTATTAGAAAAATTACAGCTCAGGACAAAGTAAAGACAGCTGAAGGAAGTGCAAAGATGAGAAAACAATCTTCTTTGACTTAGGTGCAAGCAAAAGCTGAGTGTGCATGTATTCTTCTGACAACAGAAAAGTATGTCACCTATGTATAGACACAACAAATCCCCACACAAGGACAATATACATCAATCAACAAGAGGGTCAAATCTTGCAGTTGCAGAGGAAATAATGCAATTCATTTCATGCCATGTATGCTGACGACTGTCCGCTTCTTACCCTGGTGGAGATGCAGCATCCTGGTGCATTCAGAGGGCACACATGGTAATCCACCAACACGCTTTCCTCCTCCTCTGCAGCTGCTACCCACTGATCCCGCAGATGATAAAGTTTACATCCACAATGCAGCACTGCCGGCTCTACACTGCTCCCTGCCTGCCTGCCTGCCTGCCTCTCTACTTGACTGAGACCAAACTGCCTCTCCTCCCCTTCTCTCTCCTCTTTTCTATGTTCCCTCAAGCACTCAAGATCCTTGCCTCCCTCTCCTGCACTACTCCTCGTGGCTCCCGTCTTCTACCCTCTCTGTCTCTCTCAATCTGGCAACATGCGTTGACTCTCCCGACGCTGCTTCCCTCTCCTCTTCCTTCACACTACATACGCTCTCCCTCTGCGCTAAGCTTTCTCTCACTAACACACACACACACACACGCTCGGAGGCTCTTCTTCACACACACACAGCGCTGTGTGCCTGCCCCCCGCCCACCCCGCCTCCTGGCTTTATCTTTTCTCAGAGTATTTTCTCCCCTCAGTCTGTCTCTGCTTCTATCTCTTTCTCTCCCATTCTGTTCGTCTCTGAGTCTCTCTCTCTAGCTCTCTGATTGCGTCCCTCCTCCTCAGGCTTGCGGGACGTTTAACATGTGTTCAGGGAGACGGCTGCTCTGCTGCCTCACTGAAGGTGGCTCTTTCCTCAGGGGAGGACTAGGGGTTTGTATGGAGGAGGAGGGTTTTTTTTGGAGGGGGGGGGGGGGGGGGGTGACAACAGTGTTGAGGGGGGTTTAACTCCAACAAGGGAACGTGAACAGGCAAGCCGGTCTGGGATGTTCCACTAACTGGGATCTTTTAGTACATAAAGAAAGACAGAAGAGGCGATAAAATACAGAAAGGGACAACCAAGATCAATAGAGCAAAAGCTTGTAAGTACATCCACAATGAAAGGCCAAAGTACGCAACTCATCTGATCACATCAAAAGGCAAAAGTGTATTTACTTGTTCTGAGAAACCACACTCAAAGGCAGGGTAAAAAGTCATAGAGTGGCTAGAAAAATTACTACAGAAAGGGATAATGGCACATTCTTGCGCACAGTCTCTACGCGATGGCATTTGTGGTAATGCATTTGCTTCTACACACAAACAAATACCAGCAGTAGTTGTGTGATGAATGAAAAAAGAGCTCAAGAGTGAAAAATGAACTCAAACTCAATCAATTGATAATTTTGAAAAGTCACTAAAATTGTCAGATGCAACCTCCCCAATTCCAATATTGGGAAGGTACTGGGAGAGAAGGTTTCGGACTCTGTTAGATGACAACTAGGACCGTCTTTGAAGCACAATAAGGGTATAAAGCTTGCTAATTTTTTTGAAAATGCATCTTTGTCCCAACATTTTTGCTCTCTGTCCACACAAAGCCAGCATTTTTCATACCTCAAAAACTGAGCTACACTTCTCAAAGCATTGTCTGCATGTTTTAGTGTGGGCAGGGAAAAACCGAGCGTTTGGGAAAACAACAAAGCAAAAGAAAGAGAATGCCCCGACAAAAGACAGATAGAGACAACCGAGGAAGAAATCAAGATCAAGAGAGCGAAGGACAGAAAGTGAAAGCCAGAGGAGAAAAAAAAGGCTGAGAAAGAAAAAGAGAGAAGTGCTTGGGTCTGCCTGGGCCGAGTGACGGACCGGGCTCCAGCCCATCTGCCGCAATCACAATCAGTCTCAGCTGAATGGCTGTGACAAACTGCAGCCTGGAGCCCACAGCCTCAACCAGGCAGGACGCCTGCAAGGACTGAGAGAGATGAGAAGAGGGGGAGGAAGAGGCAGAAGAGAAGGGGGGGACACTCTCTATTGTCTGTTCCCCCAATAGGACCAGTGCAAGAGGGGGCGGGCACCGGAGGGGTGAAAGGGGGAATTAAAAGGGTCCCGGTGACAGGAGCGCTCAGTTAAAGAGGGGAAAGAAAGGACGGGCCTGACTTAGAGCCGGGGCCATCGCTGCCACTTTGCCCCACATTCACTGTCACTAATGTGCTAAATGAACAATGACACTAACCATGTGAGAAAATTAGTTTGCATGAGGATGGAGGAGCCGGTGGGCGGGGGGAGGAGGTGGTGGCTGGATAACTTCAAGATGAGGAAAGGTTGAGTAAGATGCAAGATAAACATGCAGTGATGAATTGTCACTCCCGAGACTTACAGGAAGATTATTTCATGCTGGGAATTCTGGCATCACCGAACAGTGATCATAAAATATTGACATGTCCTGTCACGTTCCCTTTAACAGATGTCTTGTAAAGCTGGATGCCACATTCTCATTTGTCATCATAAAACTCAAAAAGATTCATGACGCCTGATGATTGCGTATATGACCAAAGTGTCATGCAGAGGGGTAATTGTGTTTATCATAAGCACAGCTGTCTTGCAAGCAAATCTGAATATAGAGCCAGTGTGATTTGATTTTAAGAGCAGGTGGTCACCAATTAGACACCATTGTTCCATTTGAGTAAAAAAGACAAATGGATGGCTGAGTCAGCACTAACACATACATATGCGGCGTAATCAAGAAATATTGAAGGCAGTGTTCCATTCTAATTTGATCAGCGGCGAGTCTCTGAGCGATGGTTCTCCTCTGCAGGGAAACAAATAGACAGCACAGTTTGGCGGTGTCACAGAAACCGTCGTACCCTGGTTTCCCAGAGCCCCCGCTATTTCCTTTAATCAGGAAACACACAATGTTTGTTGGTTTAGTTTCATTTTCTACTGGTTTAACTGAGAGTGTTGAGATGTGTGCATGTTTGTACGTATTCACCATATGTTAATGCACTGTGTGTGTGTGTGTGTGTGTGTGTGTGTGTGTATGGGTCTACAACCAAAATGTTAGGTTTGTCCATGTATGTGACAATAAAAGTGTGTAGAGCAGTGTGTGTTGTATATGAGCATATAGGTGTAACTGCATAGAATGTGAGTGTGTGTGTGTGTGTGTGTGTGATTGCGTCTCTGTATTTGTAATATTCATGCATGTATGAGCGTGTGCGTGTGTGCGCGTGTGTGTCGGGTCCTTGTGCTGAGTGATCTGCTGAGCTCATTAAGGCGCTGCTTATTGCTCTGCCAGGGGTGTCAGTGACAGATTCCACTGTTTGGAAACACTTGGCCGCCCACACAGCCAGCCTGGCTCCACCACTGTCACACACACACACACGCACACACACACACACACACACACAGGGGCTAGGTTAGCATTCCACAGGGAGGAGGGGGGTGTAGGGAAGGAGACAGGACGGTGCTGGGACAGTGGCTGGAGGGACGGTGGATCGATATGGATTTGTAATGTGGTGCGGGGTGGTCTGAGAGAAAAGGATGCGAGTGGTTGTGGCTGTGTGGTGTGAGTGTATGTTTGTGTACATGCGTGTACACACAAGCACCTTTGAGCTGCAGTGCAGAGTAGCCTGAGTTGAAGGATGCTAATGGTTGTGGTAGTATATATGCAGTTATAGAAGTTGTATTTAGATCATTTACTCAAGTGAAAGTAGCAATTCAACAATATAAAAATACTCCATTACAAGTAAGAGGCTTGTCATTTTATTGAAATTGCTTCTTTGGGTGACCTTACCTGACTTTTGAGAACTTGTACATTTGATGCGACAACAGACAATGACATCCCATCACACCCTGAATTGGCCGATCAAATATGGGCACTACAGGTCGAAAGTTTACTTCACAATCAATGAGATAATTAGGCAAATGACTTCCACTGTGAACTATCTCCATAAAGTGCTGTTTTTTTTCTTGTCAGGTAGGTTTAAACTGGATATCACGAGTCATATGTCCTCACAGTGCTATATAATCAGTCTAAAAGTGCTAATTCTGAAGAACAACTCCTTTCATGGTGTTAAATTATTGGTGTGTTAATCATATGTCATTAGGAAAAAGTAGAAAATCATCACATTCAAGAGTTTACAATGTTTTCAGTGTAAAATCTGTAAAGAAACAACTCACTCCAGCCAGTTATAGTGGAGCGAAAAGTACAATAGTTTCCTCTAAAATGTAGTGGAGTAAGAGTAAATGTCCTTGTGTTTGTGTATGTGTGAGTATCCTGTCAATGGTATGCCCAGAGCTCCGGCCATCAGCCACACTTTCCCTCCATGACATTAATCCCCTGCAGCTCGATCACAGTTGAGTGACCAGAAGCGGCCCGGAGGAGGCCAGCATGCGTCCCCTGAGCTCATTACCCGACCACTCGATCCCGCCGTCTAGGTGTGTGTTCCCAGGCAGACATTAATCACACAGGAGCAGAAGAAGCCAAACGTTGTTTCCTTCCCGTCTCTCCTGCGCTCTAAAGGCGATTAGTGTGTACGCGGTGTTTAAGCTTAGACATGCTCCTGAGAACAGCTATTTAATGTCTGATACAACTGAGGAAAAGTAAGGGGTGTAAAATCATTTGGAAACACATCAGAGGTACTATGGGTGGTTGAAATCCAGCGAGGAGATATTTAGCTGTCAACATGGCTAGACTCTTTTTGGGATGGGGGGGGGGGGGGGTTGAGAGGGGTTAGGGTGATTTCTGCATCAAGACGAGCAAAGGAAATGCCAAACTGTAGACAGGCAGCGTGTTTGTTTACCCAACACAAGTCCGTTCAGGATCTAGACTGCTCAAAACGGCAAACGCCCAGACAGATGCAAATCACATGATGGGTCACGCTGAAAGAGCCCCCCCCCCCCCCCCCCCCCCCCTCCAGAGACTGTGTGCATTTTCTGTGTGTCATTTAACTTCTGTGTGGCAAGATGAAGTGTGTAATACAATGAAAGCGATAATGCACCTCCGTCATGTTTCATTAGGCAAGGGGGATGGGGGCGGGACGATACGCGGGATAGGATGGTGGTCCAGCGAGACATCATCAGCAGGCGAGATTCGTGGACTTCAGGAAATGCTTAAAGTCATTAAGACTGGAAAGATCAGGATTAACACTGATGGAGTTAATCTTAAATTAATCTCAAGCAAATCTGTATAAATTACTTGAACATTTCTTGTGTGATTACAGTAAACAAATGGGGTTGTTGTAGAGTGGCTAATTTTCGGTGGTCTCCTCTATTACACCAGTGCTAATGGAAGTGTTTGTCAAAATTAAGACCACATTTTCACAATCACTAAACCCCATTCCTTCACGTCAAATTTATTTGTTTTGTCTAAACAGTACATTCCCCTCCTTTGTGCTGTAAAGCAACCAAACGGAGCCCTAAAATTAAACTTGGCAGCACATACAGTAATATACAATTATAGTGGCTTACAATACTTTTTCTCTCTTAAAATTGATGTGGTAGTAGTGTATTAATATTCAAATGCAAATAATTTAGCAACACACCTCTAAAATGTTCCTGTTTTTGTCATAAAGCACCAAACTGATCATCCTAACAATCAGAATTAGTAGTACAAGGTTTATAATAATCTGTGTTGTACTAAACTATTGCTTTACTGAAATGCTTTAATAAGAGAGTCTAAAAATCTTCCTGTTTTGTGCCATAAAGCGACCAACTGTTTACCCCGCCTCAGATCTGCTAGAGCACAGTATAATAATGTACTGTGCAGAAAGTTGAGGCTGACACAATACTTATGTGTCTCAAAATCTGTGTGCTAATAGTCTATTTATACCTAAATGTAACACTTTTAATTATGCAGTCAAGTAATCCTCCTGTTTTGTGCCATAAAGCAACCAAGTAGAATTCCCCTATAATAAGTCATGGTAGTATACACAGTGTAAAATGTAGTGTATGTAGTGTACAGCCCCAACAATACAATGTTTTCTTCTGTTTGTTTCAAGGTCAATGGCTTGTGTGTCGGGCGCCTGCCTTAAGTCAGGAGTTATGATTTTATTTTTCAATACCTATGATGTTTCAAAATGTGTAAAGTCATTCCAGTGGTAGATTAGTTAAACGTCAGATTACACCCACACTATCATATGACACACCATCTTCATGCTGCAGTGTTGTAAATTTCACAAATTTTCACCCCTTCCTGTTTCTTCAGAGAGTAGAGAGGATGTTTTCCAAAGAGCCCTGAGCTCGAGGTAAATAGCGTAAATGCAACCACTGTGACATCCACCAGCCAAAACCACACGGGATCTATCAACAATCCAAACCTCACAGGATCTATCAACAATAAAAAAAAAAAAACACACAGGATCTATCACTCTTCTTATCTTAAAGTGAGGATGTTTTCCAAAGAGCTTTGCAGCACATGTGTTAGCCAAAATAACTGCACGCTTTCATGAGCACAAAAGCACATTCTCGTGAAGCTGATCTTGATAAACAAGAATCCTTTCATTACACAATGGAGAAGAACTCCACTCAAGTTAATAGACCTGGATGTTGAGGCGAACTTTCATTTAATCAAAAGGTACAACTGACAATAACAGAGTGACTCACATCAGATAAAAAAAAAAAAATCAATATTCTGAACCCATGCATAATTATAACCCATGCTGTTCTTACTGTCTGAGAACTTGCTCAGACTAACAGTGGTAATTAACCATTATGCAAGACCCCACTGAAAAGGCTCAGCTCTTAAATACAACTAATTGCTTCTAGGAATGTAGATAATACCTCATTTAATCCAAATGCTAAGAATACATGTCACAAGTCCTATAAAACATTGCATATCCATGTTGTGAAACCACTACATTTTGGCTGGGAACAACAAAACTGTGTTTATTGCAACATTTTATCCGCAGGGAAAGGATATATCAATTATGCTAGGTATATATATTTTTCTGAATAAGTGCATGAGACAGCTGCTTTAGCGTCATACTTAACCTTGACTGCATCAGAAAGAGAAACATGTTGGTGAATGATGTGTGGAGAGGGAGGGAGGGAGGGAGAGAGGGAGGGGGGCCAGGCATACTGTACCATATCATTGCTTAAGTAATGTAGCTCAGCGTGCATGGGAATGCAACGCAATGAAACGACCTTGAGGGAGCATCAGTAAAAAGCTTCATTAACCCATTCGATTAACCTCTTCCTCCCATAAGCTCCATAAAACTGATGCATGTATTTAGCCAGGCTTGGACTTTCCAATGAATCAGAGCTGAAGCGTTTGGCATTTACAGGACTGGAGAGACGAGTGTGGCCCCGGCCAGACAGAGTTAGTCAATCCTCACGTAGATAAACTAGCAAGTGTTGACCTGTGTCATTGCACCAGTAATATCACCTCCTTAACTAATTGTTTCAGGGGACTTCATCTTCACATTTGCAGTTAACTCCTCATGGACCGGCACTTATAAGCAAAGATCAACAAGATGCTACCCCATATTAACAATTAAATGAGACGTTGCACAGCCTTTTGCTTCAGATAGAGCACATTAAAAGTAATTCAATCTCATTTCCCCGCTACAGATTGGTCAGGGTGTGAACTCGGTGTGAAGATCAAGCATGTTTTTATTCATAACACAAAGAAATCATGAGGAAAATACCTGCTGGTTTCAAAAGGTTTAGATTTTAAATTGGAGCAGTGCCTGAAGGTTCTGATCAAGGTTTCATGGATTGATTTATTTACCCATTGAAGTCTCTTTGAGATATTTAAAAGTCTGGACTCCTGGGCCATAAAGTGACCTCTAATGGATGGATTAAGCTAAGTCATTCACTTCATAGGGCACACAAATATACTTTGGGAGTGTATTAGATCTCTTTGGAGCTTAGCATGATCAAATCATTGCATTAGACCGGTCAACTTATCCAATTAAAGTTGTAAAATGCACGGCTCTCGCCCAAGCGAGACGGCAGATCCTTGGGGCGCTGGAGAGTTTGCGGGAGGCTGAACCCTATCCACCTCCTCATCGACAGAACAGGCCTGGCCACATACTTCAGCTGAGGATTACAGCCTTTCATCTCGCTCAGACTGCCAGCAACACACAGGCGTCTTTGAGGCCAGATATGCCTTGTAGTAACATCAGCAAGGCACAGATTCATAAAGCGGTTTCCCAGCTTCGTGCTCCTGTGGTCTTTTTCTCTCATGTGTATACACTCACACATTTTTTTTTCTCCCCCGCTTAACCTTGCCTTCCTCACAGGAGTGCAAGGACATTTTCTTCCATCAGCGTCCCCTGCTGTAATTGACAAATTTAGGGAACACTCAAAGTCTCTAAAGTGCTTTTTGTGCCATTTTTTGAAGTCTTCACTTTAAATAAATGTTTCCATTTGTATTGATAAAAAGGATCAGTGGCTGAAAAACCCAATAGTCTTATTAGCTTAAACAATTAAGGACATTTGAAGTTAACTAATTCAAATGACAATAAGGGATTTGCACAGATGAAGGACAGGCATTTAAAAGTAAAATTACACTTTATAGACCAACAAATTCTTTTTAATGTTGCTGCCCAAATGACAATCCAAAATCTCAAAACCTTCCTCATCTGATCAGGCAAGGACAAATGGACAGAAACACTGAGCAGTTACAGGACCAAACTGGTCAATTTCCAGTTCTACCCGCCGGCAAATTCACTTACACAAAGAAAGTCCTATTAACTATAATCCCTCTGCTAAGCACACATCTGATCTGACCTCCACTCTCTGTGGATCTTCGAAGCGCCGTTGCTCTATGAACATGACAAATAGCTTATTGATCAGCAGATGTCGTCACTAACGTCTCTTCGGCTCAGGCTGCAGCTGCAGCAGCGTGCGCCACGCAACCTGTCCTAAGCTCTGTGGATCTCCAGCTGAGTCCTCGCCTCCCCCACCATCTCCCTCCACACCTCCCCACCTCCCAGTTGCTCTGAGCTGGGCCCCCTGCCTGTCGGGCCACCCTCCTCATCCTTCCTTGTCCCTCCCTGTCCTCCAAGGTGTTGAAAGGGTCACAGACAAACACCATCTGCTCCGACAGGCAGAAAGTGGCAGGTGAGGCCAGCTCTGGGGCATGTGACCTGATACTGGCCAGCTATGACACGCTTGACCCACTAAAAAACAAGGTCAAAAGAAGATTCAGAAAAAAACAACCACCAGCACAGCACAGTGACAAATCAAGAGTGGGAAAATGGATAGGGACTGGGGAGAAAAAATCTAATCTACATTGTTTTAATCCACAGGGAAGATTACACAGTCACGGTGCCTTGACACAGCAGCTTGTCAGAAAGAGGTCATGCAAACTCACTCCCCGCCCGTCATGCATTTTAGTGCTGCAGAGCATCCATATGTCCCTCCCACACATGTCTGTAACTCAGCGAGGAGAAGTCTTTAATAAACCTTTTCCTCCAACATACAACTGTGTGCTTACCAGCATTTCTAGGCCACCACTAATGATATTGTAAGCTTTTAAAAACACATTTGATGTTTTCTAATGAGAGCGCACTAGAAACAAATGACGAATAAGTGGAAACCCTGGGTCAGCGTCCGACTGTACATTGCATCTGATGTTGCCTAATTTGGATTTGTTCCATCTGATGTTGACACTGTGCTGTGGAGCTTTTGTTTCCGTCTGTCAAGGACGTAGTCACATTGAATAGAGGGAGCAGGAAAGCCCGGCCAGCATCCCACTGGGGTTTTGTGCTCCATCAAGCAATGATGCTGAGTTCGAGAGACGGTGTGTGAGTGTATGTATGTGTGTGTGTGTGCGTGTGTGTGTATACAGTGTTGGGGGTACAGCAGATGCTTTTGACATACGATCAAAAGCAAGCTGATAATTAGATTCATACAATTAAAAATCTATCTATAGATTATCAAACACTCACCACCTGTAGGTTTGAAAGACGTGCGCAGAGCCATCCACACACAAAAAACTGGCAACAATATAATATTGTAATTAATTTGACACAAAAGCAGGACTTCTTCGTAAAACTACATCCTCCCTGAATGAAAAATGTGGTCTGGTTTAAACTGGAGTCATAATTGTCCAATCTGTGTACTTCATCGGTGTGAAACTACCCTATAATATGGTACAATGAGGGACATGAATGCATTGGGTCACTGGGTCATGAAGTTGGGATGCAGAGAACTAGAGGAATGTGAGGGCGTCTCTTTCTCCTCTTGACGGATTGATGGGCCCCATATTCTGAGGGGTGGAGGGAGACATCTACTGTGTTGTGAGATGCTTCCTAATAAGGGGAAGGAGGCGTTTTTTTGTTTTTCTGGGTTTTTTTAAACTTGCGCTATGTTTTAGCTGAACAAAGCCTTTGTGAAGTCATTTGTCACTGTCAACACTTTGAATGGAACAATACTGGAAAAGAAATGAGTACAAATCCTACGTGGTGGTATGTTGTTTCTACAAACTGCTTCAAAGACATGAGGGATTTTTCAAAGCACAGGCTGTATATGCGCTGGTTTGTTTACAACATCTAGACTTTGTCATCTCAACTGTGTAAGAACTCAACTCTTGCTCCCATCACTGTATCCTCTGGAAACAGAAACAAGAACTGGCACTCAATGGCAACTGATATTATCTACGCAATTAGCACTTGCCCTCAGCCAAACTTGAACCACAAACCCTGCGTTAATCAGCATGTGATGGAGTCTTATCTGATCCTCAATGGAAAAGGATCCACTTCAAATGGCAAATCCTACTTTAAGTTTGAAACACGTTTAAATGCCATTTAACTTTTCCACTGAATTAAATCCAGCTTCAGGACTCAAATGGTATCCAGAAATTGACACAATGGTAAGAAGTCAAAATATCAGCTACAGTGCTGATTGAGGTTAGGACAGCTGCTTCAAATCCTTGGTCTCAGCACAAGTTCATGGCTTAGAAAGTAGTTGGCCCAAACATGGGTCACCCTCCGGGTGTCACTGAGGATGCCTCCCATGTCCTATAAAGAGGGGTGGGGATGACTTAGACGAGAGGGTCATTCCTTTACACATCACTTCCTTTATTAAGGGGCAGCCCTGGCCTAGTAAAGGGGATGGTCAGTGGTCATCCATTCCCCCCAGCAACCCACCCTGAGACCCCTATCCCCCTATGTCCAACCCCCAGCCCCTCTCTGCTCACTCAGGGGGAAAATTACTTTAAGTCTGGGGAATACAGCTCCATTGAGATGGAGAGAGGGTTATACAAAAGAGGGTGAAGTTTAAAAAATTGTCTCTCTCTTCTATGGGGGCGGTGCATCACTGGAAGGGCCAGGGTGATAGGAGCACGGAGGGGACAAGGTCATTAGATTGGCATCTCCATAAGCTCTTCATTCCCTTTGTCTAGGCAAATCCACTCCAATGGACCTCCATGAGAAATGCCCCCAGTCAACCCCACACTGGGCCCTGAGCCTCCCTTTTGTCTGGCACTTTTAGTGTGCTTCCAACACAAAAAGCATTTCTCAAGAATAGCATACAAAGCTTAGCTCTGGCACAAAACCAAACAACATTGTTCTGCTGCCTCTGATTGGGAATGGATTGCAGGCAGCTGCTGCTGATATCCGTAGGCAATAAAACATCTGCCCAAAATTCTTGAGAAACTCTTACCTTCGGACATTTCGACGCTCCTCCTCAAGCTGTTTGAGAAGCTCATCGATGCATTTGTTGGCGTCCATGTATTCCTGCCAAGAAGAGATGAGAAAAGCCAAAAGTAAGCATTGGAGTCAATTTGCAAACACCCACACTGAATATAGGTTAATTGGAAACACAGGCAGACTTCAAGCTTCAAGATCTTCATCCTAAACGTTATCAGCTGAGCCAAATAATAACAACCATGAACACTCATTGATCAAATGTGTGCATGAGATGCTGTAAAATCATGACTGGACTATGTATTTCCTCCACTTTGTTTTCATAAATGTGTGAAGAACAGCGAACCAGAACTGCGTGTGTAACTCCAGAAGCACCTCTGGGTAACTTCTAACGGCTGGCCCAGAAGCCAGCCCAGCTGTGTAATGTCAGCTGGGAATAGCCCACACTCACAAAACGTGCGCTACTGAGTTACAGCACGGACGAAATGAGCTAAGGCTAAGAGCAGAATGGAAAAAACAGATGTCAGGATTTCTGGGCTATAGCCTAATGATTTGCCTTAGTAGTCCCACTACATAAAGCATTGGAGAGGGCGGGTTTGAAAACGTCAGAAATAGGCCACATAGGCACAGTACTTCAACCATCTGGGTTTTCAGACATTCGAAGTCTACCTACAGTACATAATGCAGCCAGTTGTAACTTGATGCTGTCAGATCAGTGCGGTGTGGGTTTAAAATTAATTAATTAGATGTTAGCTTGACAGCTCATGACACATCTCCTGGGTAAATGGTTATCTCAGTGGGACAGATGCTCTCCATTGATTTCTAGACGCTCGGTCATGTGCTTGCAAAGTGTAATTGAGTAATGGGGATTCCCATGAACAGGTCACTAGGCCAGGAATCTTTATCTCTGAGAAAAAAAAAAATCATAGTATTTCCGAGTCATTTAATGCACCCTCTGTTTTGACCATTCCCATAAATATCCATTGTGTTTACTCCTATTGCAGCTTCTTTAGCCAGTTTTAGTTTCATATTGTTTGGCCCGGAGCATCTATTTTCTTTTGCTGCAGTTGTAATCTTCGTTCTCTAATTAGTCACTGGCAAAAATAAAACCCTTCTGAGAGACAGAAACGGATTCTTTTGAAATACAACCGCAAGAAATCAAAAACAAATACTGTATTATTTTGACTTTTCTCAGGACCCCTGTTGTGTGTGGTGGAAATACAGCATTTGCAAAAAAAAAAAAAAAGAAGGATTATATAGAAGGGGATTGTTAGAACTGTAAGCTACAGTATAACAAGGCACAATTGTGGGGTATCATGCTGTGACTGTGCATGAGCTGGATAAAAATAAATGGAACGTTTTACCATATAAAGCAACCCAAAACAAGAACTATAGAAACACCTCTTTGATAGGCTCAACAAGAACAAATGCAGCTTTTACCGTTTGCCTATTTTTGTATTCACACTCTTTCATTAACTATAACCCAAGGACTTTTAATATTTTGTCTGGATTTTTGAATTTTGACCTCCCTGTAACCCATCCTGTGGGGCCTGACCAGACTTTAAGAACTGCTGCTATCACTACATGGGATTTTTTAACCTGTGGCCTTGAGAGCAAACTCGCAGTAGGCCAGATGTTCAGAAGCAAAAGCCGCTGGTCTAAATACAGTAAGTGCAGTTGTTTCGTGTCCTCGCTCTTTCCTTAGGGTGCCGCTCTCCCACTGCTGCTTCCAAAGCAATGATTAAACTCGCTTCTGAGACCGCCACTCGAAGACTCCCATCACCCACCAGCCAATGCCAACAGCATGGCAAAGGCCCAGGCTTCCCACTGAGTCGCCAGCCAAGGGCACTCTGGGTGACCATTAGTAAATAGAGCCGATGCCAAAGCACACCAACAGATCGATGCTTCACAGCACGAGGCCACATTTTCCAATTTTTGGCACACTTTCCATATTCCCACAAAAATTACAATAAAAAATTGCATAAACTCCAAATCTTTTAAATATCTTTTTCATAATCATCATCATCATCATAGCTATATCATTATCATATCATTAATTCTGACCTCTTCATCTTCAAATCTTTCAAAGTTGGAAAGCAACCAATTACAGAGTCCAAAAACAGTGCCCCAAAGCCATCTGGTATTCTTCAGAGTGCCACAGCACGCGGCCAGAATGTCACTCACACCGAAGCTGAAAGGCCATTAGCGCTCAGTTAAGTGTTCCTAAAGTTAAATGTACTGTTGGCTCCACCAGCAGTCAATCGATAGTGAAGACCATGGCAAATTATCATATCCGTGTTACTCTTTTGGATTCGTCCTTACTGTGTGGGTGGACGGAGGGGGGGGTTGATAGCTGTAGCATGTGTGTTGTGTTCAAAAATATCAGACATTGGTGTTCAGTGGTACCAGCAAGATTTCAATTAGAACCCAGCATTACCCCTTGAAGCTCCGCCATGTAATTAAATAAAATGTGTGACTTTTTTTTTCTCAAGCAAACAAAAACAATTACCCTTCCGGGTTAAAACGTCCATCTCTGAAAGACCATTAGCAACACAATCCCATAATAATGATTCCCGCACAAAGGGGAACCTTCTCCGTGAAAGCCCCATGTCAAGGGAAATATTTACAGGCCACATCAAACGTGAAGTAAAGCTGCCTAAGTCTGTGTTGTCATCGCGTAGACCTCTCCTAATGACAGGGCACTGAAATAATCCTCAGCACACATGAAGGAATGCAGAGAATGCGGCATGCTTGTTGTCATGTGAAATGGGAGGGTATTTAAAGCTGAGATTTAAAGCATGACTCACGTATGTAATGCCGCGTGTTATATCTTCGGCCAGGCATTATTTCTGACGGTTTTACGGCGTGAGTGAAAGCTGCACCGTTCCCATGAGGCCCAGGTACTCACGTGTAGACTTGGAAAAAAAAAAGTGAATTTACTGACCTGAGACTTTATCGGAGGCATATTTCTCAGGATCATTGCTCTCACAGCTGTAGTACAGCCCCGACAATTTCTTACAGCGGTTAAAATGTCCTAAGAGTTGTAATCTTGTAAGAAGTGCATTATCACCTCTAAAGGAAAGTGCACTAAATTAAAAAAAGGCTTAAAAATCCTAATGTGCTCACCTTGACAGCAAGAAGCACTTAAAGAGTAGACCCTCTGGAGACCATGTGTTAAAGTTGTTTGAGTTAGCCGGGCTTACGATTAGTTGACATGTATTTACTTATGTATATAAAGGTGGAAAATGTGCAATATTCTAGTAAGGTATTCAGTGCCTTTACATTTCTTAATTTGAATGATGAAAAAGATAAAAACTTGCTGGATTTGATTGTGATAGAATAATTGTGATACCTCTCTTTTATTGTGAAATAGAATATCATGAGCCAAATTTAGGTGTTAGGTTTATTCCCACTTCTTATCCAATTGCACATAAGACTGAACATTGCACAATGTTTAATTAAAAACAGCATTGGACACCATATTGATTTTTGCTGGTATGATGTGGGAAGGGGCTAAGCTTGGGTTAAGCTGATAGGTAATGTACTTACTCATGTCCCTGCTCTATGACCGCAGGTTCTCTGTAATGTTTATCCAGCCATGTTTACTCATGTGTGTGAGCACGTTTGATAAGGAGGCACTCAGTAGCTACCGAGGGAAGAGCCTCCCCGCCTTGAGCGCGGCTTGAGTCCCATATCCAGTCCCCCTCAAACTGCTCATATGCCTTTATGAAATTTTAAAATATGAGTCCCGTCCCCCACTGTTCTGGCACTGAGGAGCAGGGAGGGGAAATAAAGAGGAAAAAGAGAAAACAGTTCTGTGTGAAGCCGCACAAACATGCAAACAGTCAGACAGAAAGACTGGCACACAAACCCCAATGCAGTCTGTTTAAGATTAATGGTCCAGATTTTTGAGTAATAAAACATTGGATCTATTATTCATCCACATGAGCCTCACTAGCACGCTCTGCTCTTTCACACATTCTTGAAGATTAGCAGGGATGGAATCACATCCTAGACAAGCGTCTGGTATAGGCCTCTTTGAAGTTGACTGAGAAAAGAGAAATAAACCTTAAGCTAGATAAAACTCTGACCTAGTTGCTGGCGAGGTCAGGGTGCGTTCCTTGAAGTTGTTGCAGCGATGAGTCCCCTCCACCACCTTGCTGTGTCTGCAGATCAGAGGCTTAGGCTGCACTTACAGATAAGACACCTTGTAGAGGCCTACAGTCCCTGTAGTGAGCTCTGGAAATGAGACCCAGCCAAAGACAAGGTCACAACCCCTTCCCTCTCTATCCCTGCACCCCCACTCACTGCACTTACCCATCTCTACTCACCACGAATTTTGTGCAAGCTGATGACATGCCAGCGTGGCCTCTGGGACTTTAAAACCAACTGCAAACCCTGAGCTGCAGGTTTGACAGAAAGGAAAGCCTCCACATGGGCTACTGCAAGTCAAAGGTTATGCCAATAGAATGTAAGATTTCTTTCTGGGCGTATTTTTTATGGCACACTTGAGAGTGAATTATGACAGTGACTTCTCAAGGTGTGAGGGATGTATCACATCTGATATGGCTGTTAGTCTTGGATTCCCGCCAAAGATCTGGCTGGGTTTGCAGCCAAAGAGTTCTGCCATTCAATACTCCAAAGTTTATGTGTACACCGTTAGCAAAGAGGTAAATATAGCAAATTTAATCAGCATCAATGAAAACGTATTCCCCGTATGCCAATATAATTTATATTGACTGTGATCCTATCTTAGTGAGGTAATGAACTAATCAGTATGACTAATTGTCTCTGGGTGCAGATTGCTTCAAAACTGCCTTTACTTGTATTGAGTCTCTCCATATCAGCCAGCCTTAGTTAAATTCATTAGTCTTATCAGCATGTTTTGAGGCTCTGTGCTGATGATCCTTCACTCTGAGGTCGTTACTCACATCCCAATGACCCAGGGTCATAATATCAGCTCAACCCATCGGGCTCTCATATCCTCAGACCCTGATAACTCAGCGATAGCCCAGTGCAAAGGGGCAGCTACTAGTGTGATTTCTCATATGGGGAAAAGCTACTGAGATCTGCACACTGTCAGCTCAATCTGTAAGAGATGATTTGGTGTCAGGGACGAATACGATCCAAACCTTTCATCAAACTGAACCGAGGAGCTGCTTCTTGCATCACAAGCATTTGATGAATTCATAAAGGAAATTGTTGTCTCTCCAGATGACAGAATAAAGATTTAGATGTGGAATGGGCAGAGACACGGTCATGACCTCCACTCTCTTTGGCTGCACTGCCTTTCTGACAGATCATCTCTCAAGTGAGTAGGTTTTAGAGTTAAGGTCATGGTAGCTATACATTTCATAGTCTACCAATACAGTATCTCAGCCAAGTATCTCTTGGAATTATGTCCACATTAGATGATGCCACCTTTCACGATTTACGTCGAATGCCGTCATTTAGTGCCAATGTAGAAAGGAGTGAAGATTTTATGTAGCTAGGTAAAAAGCAAAGGTGTGGAGGTCAAGGGAATGGATGACTGTATAGCATGTCCAACTTCAGTGCAGGAGAAAGTCGTTTGCATCCCATCACTGACGTGCAATTAAAGTTTATTTGCAATAACCTTTCCCTACATTTGATTATACCATAGTTGCCTTGCTCAGATTATTTTTAAATCATCAGAAATGTCCAAGGTTTTGCAGAATCATCATCTACTGTATGACCTTACTGTACCAATATTCATTTTTTTCAAATAAAAACAACCAAATTAAGCTCTTACTACCTCACAGTTAATGAACTGTTGCTTAACAAATGATCCTAAGCCAGAGTTGAGCACTATAGTACTTAATTGTACCCAAAACCTCAATGACTGTGATCCTGTGGAGGCTCGCACAGTAGCCTTATTGAGCTGAGGACATTGGTGTAACAAATGCCTCCAGTGAGCAGGATATTCTTCATCTGCCTACCTGCCCCAAATGGAGGAGTGTCAGGGAATATGGATTACTTGAGATACAAAAGGGAGCCTGTTCATCATCTAGGGTGAGTTTCAGCAGTTTGGGTTATCTGATGTTCTTCCTCCAGCAGCACCTACGGCCGGGCCCAGCCCAAACATCAACACCTCGCCACCGTCAGGAATCCAAATCCCTGCAGATTATCTTTCCAAACATTAAGATACGTCCAACGCTCAAATAACCCCCCGTCTGTTTGGGCTCCTCCTCTGCTCTTTGGGTTTGACAGAGTGGGCCATTCATGCCTGTTGGGAACAGTGGCAAAGCTGTTTCATGGCGCAAATCTCACAGGGGAAAGTTGAAAAAGTAGCTGAGGAATGAAATACATCGGATCCGACATCGCTATTCGATCACTTCCACAGAGCTACCTGTGTGGAAGAGCTACTGAAGGCATCGCAGACCTATGCAAGCATGTGCATTCATACAGTATGCACCTCTTGAGTTTGTGTGTTTTTACTGAATCTTTGAATGAAGGCACGTCACATTCTTTATTTCCCAAGCAGGCAAATCTGGGTGACAGCAGTTTACATTGCTTATGAATTGGCTCTTAGTATATGGTTATGACTATATTGTTCATGGCAAATTGGTTATATAAAATTGAAAGGTAATGTACAACACAGCTAATATGACAACTTCCTTAATTTGATGTTTCCCTCAGAAGTCATCACCCTCAAGACAATTTAGAGTTATTCAGTGGTGCTAATTTATATGTGGAAGATCTCTAAAGCTGAATTCAAAAGCACTGTGCAAATTCCATTCAGCTATGGTTGTCAAAATTCATTTTACTGGCATCCAGCTGCTAGTAAGATACTGTAAAAATTACAGCAAGCATTTGTAAGCAAGTATTAATACTCAGCATCTATGCATTAAACTTTTTTATTTTCTCATACAAATAAATGCTTATTTTTCCATTTTTATGATATCCATTTCTCTCCCTGTTTACTTTGTCTCCATTATCTCTTCCTTTACTGTTGCTTTTCAGTCTCAGTTTTAAATGTACAAAAACACACATCAGGGAGGAGCAGCAGAGGAATGCTGCTTTTCCAAATGAAAACAAACACACAGTGTGTCCATGCTGGTACCAATGTTTCCAGACAGGATGGGAATCTAGGAAACAGGGACGCACAGGGGGTAGAAGTCTGCGGTGCGCCTGTGCCCAGATTTAACAAGCCTGGGGGTTGCCGAGTTTTATTATCATCTGGGGGCCAATATTCAACCAGGTGTACTTGGAGCGGGAGGGAGAGTGGCGTTGACAGAAATGAAAAGGAAACCTGGACCTGGCAACCCAGAGGAGCATAGGGGGGAAAAAAAGGGAGGCTGCCATAGGAGAGGAGAGAAAGACAACGTCAGTGAGAGACAGAAAGGATCAGAGAGGTTGGAGAGACAAGGGCAATGGAGACCGGGAAGAACATCAAAACTATAAAGAGACACTACATTAAAAAATAACAGGAAGAAAGACAGCCAACGTAGGGCTCATAGGTGTTAACATTTTTATACTGTGATTTTGACTTATTACATTTAGAGGAGTCATAAACATCGCTGACTTTGTTTGTTTCTACATATTTGAGTCTGACCTTCACGTGGAGCACTTATACAATCCAGCAGCATCCAAAATGAAGAAAAACATCTACTATGAAGCAAAAATAAATATAATGATGATGATTTTCTGTCAAACAAGATGATGATGAAATTGCCTGTTTGGCTGTATTTTGGTACTCAATAGAAAAGGAGACTATTCTTGGTTATTTATTCCCATTTCCAATCAGCACAATGATTTCTGTTTATGCTTATTAAGTTATGTTTCATTTGAACTAGTACTGTTGGGGAACTTGGGGAGGTCTAAACAAAGATATTATCACTTATCCAAGAGCTGCAGGTCAGCAAATCCAAAATCAAACCACTTAATACCTGTTGAAATTGCAGCGTTAAAATGACTCCTTTCGACTCCTTACCTGTCCCAAATATTGGTTTCTCTGTCCACCACCAACCCTGAACCCTGCAGAGCCCATCTCTCTTTTACAGCTCAACAAAGTAGCCTGTAAGCGGGGGCCGTATTTATAGATTAACAGCGGCCATTATTAATTTGGTTTAAAAATATCAGCCCTCGCTCGAAAGGAAAAGTGAAAAAAGACGACACTTTGAAAACGAGACAAAGAGCACGAGAAAACGAGAGCGAGTCTTTGTTAAGTGACAGAGGGGTAAGAGGGGCAGATCAGAGCAGAGTGCTGATGCTAAACAGATGTTGGTTGGTTTCACAGGGGGAAGTTGGGCTTCTGTTTATGCAGGCTTTGACAGACAGGCGCCACACCTAACCGAGCCACACTGTAAGCTGAAGCATTTGCGAGAGCGGAGAGGGTCGATCAAGTAGCAGTGACTGTGACCCTTCACGGGAAATTAGGCACATTATAGATTGAGTAGAATGCCCTCAAGAGGATCCATTCAGCATTATCTGCATTTTACAGCTCAGCTCTCCAGCATTTCTCGCCTCTTCTCATTACAGTTCGACTGTATGCTTTGTGTCATCATGTTGACAAGTGCTTACTTTACACTCTATCACAGTAGACTCAAAGACTAGCACTTTTATTTCAGCTTACTTTCTTGGGGCTTGTATGGTGCTGATAGTTTCCCAGAATTACAGCTTAAATGCTAAAACGTAGCTCCCCATCTTATTTTTTATGACTTTAACTGATGACACCGAGTGAAATCCAAAGAAGAAGAAGAAAAAAATTCAGAGTCTGCAAAGTTCAGCTGAGAGGACAGGACAGCATAACATCCCAGGTAACAAATCAAAACCCCCCAAAAAATACAACAAAGTCTCTTCAGCAACAATCTCATGACCTCCAAGCGTGTGTTTTTGCAGAGATATTTCTTACCCGAGACACTTTGTTAGATTCCCTGACATTTCACGTGCATTAGCTTCAGGCCTCAGGTTTATCACAGCTCTCCTCTGTTTAATCCAGAAGCTGATTTATTGACGAGGCCTGTCTGCGCGGCTGAGTCGGCTGACCCAGGTGCCGGGCAGATGTCGAGGCGAGCGAGCGGGCAAAAAAGCGTTGCATTCCTGCTAGAGAAAGCATTAATGTCAACTTCTGATTTCCTTCTCTCTCCGTCTTCCTGCCTTGGGATGGAGATGGAGATGGGGATGGGGGGGAGTGGAGTGGAGATTGCCCCTGCAGGCATGCAAGGAACCATAACCGGAGAAATGGTAATGTGACAAGAGGTTTGTTTGCGCTCCTGTCATCCTCAAACCCACCTGTGTCACTCATGCTTATCAGATCCACGTTTCCTATCTCAGCTGACAGCGATGGAGAGCAGATCAAGATACAGTGGGGATATTTCTTCTTTTTTTCTTTTCTTTTTTTTTTTAAATGGGGGGAGGGAAGGTGTAGTATAAGAATAATAATAAGAAATGTGAAAGGAGATGGGTTGTGGTGACTTTTGACCTCTACTGCAGGACCGAGTGCAATGATAATTCCCGTGGTCATGAATTATTTCTGTGGCAATGCAGAGGGGGGGGGGGGGGGGGGGGCGTAGTGATCAGTGTGTTTTTGCTCGGCGCATCATTCCAGACAGATTGTGGGGGTGGCAGAAGCCTCAGGGTTAACAAAACAGGCTTGTGACCAAAAGGTTGCCTGTTTAGATATGAGGGCTAACTAGAAAATATTTGCATGGGGGGGAGGTGAATGAGAAATGCACACACTTCCTCAAACAGATACGTGCCCCTAACTAGAAAAGTGAACCAATGGAGCTTCCCAGTAGCCAACAATACAAAGCTGCAGTTGTCCTGGCGTGGGTGGTGTAAATCTAGGTAACCTCCACCCCTCAGGCTTTGGTGTAAATAAGAATGTCCTCGATGAACTTTCCTTGTTAAATTATGAATGTTAGACAACAGCTTTGGTGCATGTTCAGCTTTAATCTCTAGAACTAGAGCCTGTAGGTAAGGGGACAAAACTTTGGTAGTTTATAAGTTGGCTGGAGAAAATCAAGGTTCTTCACTCCACAAGGTGTTCATCAAGTCAAGTGCATGATATATTTCATTTTTGACAGATCAGCACTGAAGAATACAAGTGTTCAGATACAAATCTACACACCAGACCATCTAGAAACCACAAAAGGAAGCATTTTTGTTCTTATATTTCAGTTGCAATATCAGAGCAGTATTTTTGGCTCAAAGAAGATAATCTACAGTCCACTTTGGCTGCATCTGTTTCATGGGTTAATGTGAACAAAGACCTCTCAGTGCAGCCGCTCACCACACTCCGTCAAGTGATCTAAAAGAGGAGTGAGAGTCCAATAATTCAGCGGCATTAAATATTTAAATCGGCCATCATCGACTTTTGAAAAGGCATTATGGAAGCCTATATCAGGGGGCTTTTTCACAGTCAGAGCTCATCCAGGTTGGGAAAGAATTTCAATATGAATCTGGAGCCAGCCACACACTGTATTTACACAGTTAATGGCACTAAATCCTTGTTATCATCTCAAGTGGAGTCTTATTTTTAGCAGCCATATATGTTTTATTTCTTCCAGATGGGAGCCGGGGAAGAATTTGACATCAGTGCTGGTTCTCATTAAGCCTCTCAGACGGGGTGACATCAGCGGACTTCAATACACTCTTGTATCAGGATTGAAACACATTGGATTCCTCTGTGCGGAGAACCTTTTGAGGCCCCCTAAAAATAAGAAATGTCAAAGGTCTACCAGATAAATAAATTCAATTTTCATCATTATCATAACTGACTTTCCTAACAGGAACCTGATTTTTAATAGTATTTGTTTATTTTAAGCTGCCGCTGTCTGGATTTCATATCCTGAGACATTTCAGCACTTGAACCCTTTGAGATATTTTAGGATCAGAATGTGATAGTTCCGCTACTGTGGGAAAATGTCGCAGTGCAAGGACTTGAGTTTCCTTTGCTTAGGCCAGCTATTTGCTCTTACAATAACAACACTGTTCTATCATTATTATTTGTTTACTCAGCTAACCCTTTTTATCTGGGGCAACCCCCCTTTTAGCGAATGCTCTCACATTCCCTGAACCCTCTGGAAGCCATTTCTCAACCAGTGGACTGATTGAAGTGAGGTAGCGGCTTCATTCTGACGGGTTACAATAGCTCAACCATCAGATGCCCTCTACCCCTGAAAGCATTACCTTCAGCATGAGCTGTTTACTACGGCATTATACAGCACACACTGGGGCATTCTGCATTGTTCTCCTTGTAGGTCATAAGTAGGACTGACCACACTAGTTGTATTATTCATGGAGGTGAACACAAAAAAAGATCCACTCCATGATGGGCTGTAAAACATGTATGTGGCATGTTGTGGAGGAATAAGGAATATGTGGGAAACACAAAAACCTACTGCACCTACTATAATTGATCATTTAAACATAGATTAAAGTCATCTATCAAAGGGAAAGTCCGAATTTCACTGGTTCCAGCTTCTCAAATGTGAGGATATGCTACTTTTGCTCAGTTTTATATACTTATGAAATCAATCTCTCTGTGTTTTTGATATTTGGTTGTTACTTGAGCTCTTGAATGGGCAGTTTTCTGACATTTTATACAGTAAACCTTTTTAAGTAGTCGGCTAAAACCTATTTAATCTCGGTGAAAAGACTTCTTAATTGCGTCCCTTTCTGAATAAATACTTGAACTACTAATCATTTATCAATGAGGCGTATTTTCATCTTTCATTGCGGTTTATGTGAAACAAATTGTGACTTTCTGTATTGTTGTGCTGGTCAGATATTGTTGCTTGATCACACCATTTGTGCGATGAGGCCTGAAAGGGACAGGCTCGGTCCTTGTGAATGGAAGCCTGATGAGAAAATGAAGAGCTTTCAGCATCACCTCATTTCGGCATTTCTGCACATAAGAGGTCCATTTACAGTGAAACGTATCCTGAGACCGTTCGAACGCTTTCCAGGTTCCCAGTGTACACAGACCCCATGCTGGAGTCAAGCCATGCAAGCAGTAGGGGGAAGTGGGTCAGGGGAGAAAGGCTTAATAATGCACTAATTCAGCTGGTTCGACTTGAGACCCATAACGCCCCTCTCAGTGCTCTGGCTCAGGCAGGACTGAGACAGAGGAAGGGTGGGGAAGACAGAAAATCCAACCAGGAAATGCCTCCCAAATAAAGCTTGTTTGTATCTGAATGAATTGGAGGGGCAGGGTTGTATTGCAATATTCATCAAAGAGTAGAAACAGACTACTTTGTTGGGCTGTTAGTGCATCTGACCCATTTCCTGCAAAATGATGATAATCCCAAAGAAATTACTGTAATAAAATAATCATAGGAATCTTGTTTGCTCTGCATAATTTGCTGCATGGAAATCTACTGGCTCCCCCAGCTGCTATGCCAGATGGATGCTGGGTCATGGCTCAATAGCCCGCTGGCTGCCACGGGCCCTCACAATAGCCCCTCAGTGACCACCGTGACCACACACAAAGGCAGTCGTTGACCACTGACACCACAGACAATCAGCCCTGAGGGTCAAACGCTCCTGTGCATCCCACATTCAATCCTGTTCACCTGAGGCTCGGCCTGCCTCATAAAACCCCAATCACTGCTCTGATGTCTGGCCGCACAGAGAGGATCCCAGAAAATCATTGAGCACCACAAGCACATCACCATAAAGTTGAGTTATGGACCCATGAAAGGCATACAGATCATATTATCTCTTTAGAAAGTGACTGAGACTCAATAATGTGAATGGCTCCAGCTAGCCGGATGACTCACACAGACAAACGTTACTACATGCAGATGATATTGATTGTTCTCATGAACCTTCGGTACAAATGTCTGTCTTTTTAATGACAAAGAACCAATGGTGTAAGGCTAGTATCCAAATTACTTCATTTCAGCAATCAATGACTGACATCAAGTACTGGAAATGCACCGCACCAAATGTAAAATGAGTCACGTAAAAGATGTTTTGAATCTTTCCCATAAAAATGAGATTAATTATTTTCCATTTTAAATTGATGAAAAACTGCTCCTAAATGCAGTTTTTCCTTTGTTCAAGTGTACATTTGTTTTCTAGAAATCAAGTTAATCTTTAGAAGAAGATGGAATTGCACCCTGTTGGCAGGATGAGTTTGAAACCAAAGGGCTCAGGATGGAGACTTTTTGCAGCGTGTAATTGGATCTGAAGAAATGGCCAATCTTCCAGCCACTGACTCCTTCTAATGGTGCGCCATCACACAGCTCCTGCATGAATTTCCTTTTAATCATATTAATGACTCTGCTTTGCACCTCATATTGATACTTGGCATTTGAGATAATGTGAGGATGGTGGCCATGTTATGATGAGCACTTTAAAGCCCTGGGATAACACAACTGGAGACCATGCAGGATTGCAAATTGCTTTAAAAATGAAGCAGATTTCTGACCTGCAGCGTTATTACAAAACTGGAGATGGTGCCTATGATAGTGTGCAGGGGGAAAAAAATCAACACATTCTGCCTATCGGTACTGACAGCACCCGACTCCTCAAATAGTGGGAGTGGCATGAAGGTCACTGCCTCCTGACTGTGAGGCTGCGGTGTAGCCGGCAGGCGGATGTGGTGAGCTGGACTCTACTCAACTCCCTCTTCCCCTCTCGCCGACTTTTCGCAGAGTAGAGACAAGGCTAGCATCAGCCGCAAACGCTTCTGACAGAGCGCATTAGCCACGTCAGAGAAAATCAGGTTCCCTGCAAACAACCCCTTATTATAATGCGACGCACTGCAGCAGTTTGAGGCAAGGCAGATCTCTCGGCTTTTGTTGCATCCGCTCTGGTGCTGTGTTTGCATATGAGCGAGTTCCAGCGCAGGATATTGTGGAGAAACATTTCAGGGAATGGCTCATACTATGAAAATAACCACTGGCCGTTTTCTTTAAAACATGTCAGACAGAATTAAAACCGTTTTCTCACGATGAGCAACACACACCACAAAGGCTTCTGTTATCAGGGCAGAGAGCACGGAGGCAAGAAACAAACACCACACACCAAAACACACTGATGCGTTATACACACAGGCTCAAACACTTGTCATAATAGGTTAATCTACCGCTACTTGCATTAATTGGGTAAAATTGTATTCAGCGAGGTAATAGGAGCCCATTATGATTCATGACACAGTAAACTTCCACATGAGGCTTCAGGCGTTCCCCTCAGGGCTCCCACCCTGTGTCACATAACACAGCCGGGCAGGTGATCTTTTGTTTGGGAGGGAGATGTGTGTATGCATGCACCATGTGAGAGAAAGATAGATAACACAAAGAAGTGATGAGAGTTTAAAACAAAAAAAAACACACACACAAAAAAAAAGAATGAAAGACAACTGTGCTGCAAGCCTTTTCCCCAGTGTATAGGTGATATACAGGAGCTCTATTGTATTGTCTAGCTCTACTGCTGGGAGCTGACAGGCCCTTTAATGCTGTAGAGCTGTCTGTCCTCAGAGGCTGTCATCAATGAAAAAGAGCAGGGGACCAGGGGTAGCTCGGTCAGGGCCGGGCCACTGCAGGGACCAGCTTGAGCACCTGGTGTTCAGAGCAAACACACACACACACACACACACACACACACACACACACACACACACACACACACACACACACACACACACACACACACACACACACACACACACACACACACACACACACACACACACACACACACACACACGCCTACACATGTGAGATGACCACATGAAGGCTCACATGAACCCAGACGTTTATGCATTTGTGTACACATGGGCAAACGTGGATAATGTGCGCATGTGTCCACATGAATGCACACGTGAAACACAGGCAAGCACATATCCTGTGGGATGTGTGATTACAGTGTAGCTTAAAGATTGCACAGTGTGAAAAAACTAAAGAATAACTTTTGATTTTAAGGAACATGAGAAAATCCAATCTAAAAACTGTCTTCACAAAATTTGAGTTTTGAGCAAAACTAGAAGTATTTACTTGAAACTTGAAAAAAAAAATCAAAGTCAAGAGTCAAGAAGAAAGAATTGTGTATTTGCTGAATGAACTCTTGTTTATTTACTGTAAATACTTTGAGGAATTTTAGAACTAAGTTTGGGAACAAAGACCACACCTCAAACACATCCCATTTCTGCACAAAGAGTATTTAGGCACACCTTTTCCATCCCTTTCTCCTTCATCTTAGTTTTCACATCCCTCCCTCTAAAACACCCGTTTTTTATAACCTTTTCTCTTCATTGTTTGAATACAGGAACCAATGAGGGCTCAATCTAAGCTGATTACCTGAAGAGACGGCTCCCCCCACTCAGATTCTCGATTCCCTTGGTTCCTTCCTATCTCCCCGCCACCGACATCGGTTCACTGACGTACACCTCCCTTCATCCATCCTCAACCCTGATTCCTTTCCTTCATCCTTTACCAATAATCCCTCATCCCTCCATCCCTCAACCCTCATCCTTTCATCCCTAAAACCTCATCCCACCATCCCTACCTTTGGACCATCAATCCACCTCTCCTACACCCCATCCCAGCTCTCCTCTTTCTACAGTCCCCATTAAATCATTTTAAATCCACAATTTTGTTGGTAAGGGTTTTGTTAGTGATTTGGCAGCTTGAAGAGGCTTCACTGAAGATTTATAGGTTTACACCACCTAAACTGCGCTGTCAGAAAAAATTTGGAGCCTTGTAGTCACTGGGTGGGCGACAATGTTGAGGCAATAACGAGATAATAGGAGGTCACGCAGGAGGTGTGCGTGTGTGCAGTGGTGTAGAAACTCGCGACAACCACAATCTGACAGTTTCATGTGGATTTATTTGTCGCTGTTGGAAAGTGATGAACGCTGAGCAAGATGCGAGAGAAGACATTTGGTTCACCTGCACATCATTAAATCCACATCAAGCTGAACACTTCTAATTAAAACCACTCTTAAAGTCAATATATCTGTCAAGTGTCTGTCAGCAGTATTTGCAGCCAGGTTTCCTGTAAGCTTCTTTCTCATTAGTTGAAAACCAACATTCAACAAAAACCGACACCTCACACTCTCTCTGCTGAGCCATGCTGCCCAGAAACTGATGTTGCGCATTCACCATGAGTAACAACATGACCTCGATATTTCGGAAGTGTGTTTTTGTGTCTGTTTTGGGTGGTGGTGGTGGTGGTGGTGGTGGTGGTGGGAGGATAATCTATGCAAAGCTCTGAAGCTGAAATTCAGCTGTTGAAAGCCAATAAGGCGGTATCAAAATGAGGGCAGAGTTAATTAATCATCTCGGCTTCCTTTTCACGGCCCTCCCGTGACTGTCCCGGGGGCTTGTGTGAGCGTGTGTGTGTGTGTGTGTGTGTGTGTGACAGAGAAAGCAAGGCAGGGGAGCAGGAGGGTGGTGCAGGTTGCAGCTGGGGGATATTAGCATAAAGTAATGTGAGCCAGCAGACTGCTGAGCTGCTCTACACCGGGTGCAACCCTCTTAGGAAAAAACAGGAAACTACTGACACCTGCTTTATTTACTGACCACAGAAAAAAAAAGAGGAAAGACATTTAAAAGACAGTAGGAACTCTATTATTTGCTGATGTTGCACTGATTAAAAACAATAAAACCAGAAGAGGGCAATCAGTAGCACCAAGCATCCTCCTGGTTTCGCCTAACTGTATAAACTTAATAAGGTAACAATAAACGGGATGATAAGGTCAAATTTCTCAGTTTAAACATTGGTATTTATTTTGTTCTAGCAAACCACACAAAAATAAAAGCCATTTCTAGCTCCCTCTGCCCTCCCAAACAAAGAAGAAGAATTGTTCCTCCTCACTCTCTTACAGTAAAGATGGCAACAAAGATAACAAAAATGGTGCCTAACTTTAGTGTCATCATAACAGATCAGGTATGGAATTACTCTGCAGATGCTCCAGTTCAACATGAGACCAAACTTTTCTGTGTTTGAGCCACAGTAAAGGACAAAATACAACTTGCAACCAGTAAGATACTTGTTTTTAGCCAAGTCGATTGCCATAAATGCCTTTTCCTGCAGTTGTCGGTCACTTGTGGTCGCTACCGGCCTGTTAAGCAGAGTGACGAGTCATCAGTTAATGGCGGTATGAAGCGCATTCATAAAAAAAAAATTGTTTTAACAACTGTGAATCACCACAACCATGAGCCATCCTAACTCTACAGTCATAACTGTGCACAAACAATATTAGGCTAATGGGTTCAGTAGTATGCAAGATTAACTGCCGACACACACACAACCAAACTCATGATCTCCTCCTTGCTTAGGCCTGGGGGCAATAATAATACTCTCTTGACATGAGATTGTGGACAGTATCCACCATGTTAATTGTCATGTCATTTTTGACCTCAGTTAACTAGAAATCAGTGTTGTTTTATTTTAACAGCAAATGTAATATGTGTGAGCAGACAGTCATCAATCATGAAGACTTGGGAAAAGCCACTGCCAATAAAACTTCACATAGAGAAAGAAAAATGTTTTTCCAAAAGATTGTTTTTGTTTGTTTTTCCACAATCTTCCCTGAGCTCTCACCACCATCCATAATTAGTTTTAATGCTTCGCAGCTGTGAGAAGCTCATCTCTTTATGCCTTGTATGGTGGGGACAATAAAGCATATTTTGAGTATATTTTAAGTTATCCTGTTATAGTGAACAAAATACAATAAAACGTTCAAAATCTCTTAATGTCACTTAAATGTATAAAACAGTACATTCTTGTATGACCCCCCCCCCCCCACCCACCCATTGCCTCATGGTTATATGTAACTTTGACACAAAAATCACCAAAATGTGATAAATTACCTGACCCAAGTTTATTTTTATTCCAGATTGAAATGAATGGAAACCAGCGGTTGTCCTGAGTTTCTTTGTGATAACTAAAGGGGATGACTGAGACATCAGAAGACACACGGTGGCTTTTGCGCTCCCCACTTCTTTTTTTGTTGTTGCCACAGGCAGGTTCAGAAGGCTTTTATGTGGAAGCGCAGCCCTAGCCAGCAGAGGATGATAAAGAAAGAGCACTCTGGTACTTCTAAAAGGTGGTTTGCACACCAAACACAGAACAGGGACACAAAGTCTGCACTCACTTGTGGTCACAGTGCATGTAAGGCTTTCATTCAACTCACAATAAAAAAGTAATTTCAAGAGGAAAGAATCTCTTGTGGCCCTGGCAAAGCTGTGTTTTGATTGAGGCCTCGAGTCCACGCTCAGTACGGACCTGCAACAAAGAAATGTGATGGACAGTGCAGAACATCAGCTGCAATGCGAACACTGCATTTTAGCGAAAAAAGATTCACATCCAATGATGTATTTTCGCTACATTGAAGTGTTTCAAGCTGGAAAATGGCTCAGTGGATCTGTGTGTGTGTGTGTGTGTGTGTGTGTGTGTGTGTGTGTGTGTGTGTGTGTGTGTGGAGGTTTGGGGTTGTTGGGGGGGATTTCTAAACGGAGCACAGGGAGCGATCTGGGCACGCGGAGGAGCGAGAGAGGGAAATAGGATGGAAAAATGCAATCATGCATCCCGGGCCTCTCCAGCTTCTCGTCGTGTGTCCCCCCTCCCCTCCCCTTCCCTCCTTCCCTCCTTCTCCATGAGCCATTAGTCACTATCCAGCTCCTGTTAATGTAATTAGATAAAGGATATATGGAGTCTCGGAGCTCGGCGGAGACATTTGTCTGCATAATTGCGTCCATGCTGTGGCAGAGGGTAAGAACCCCTGGATTTCCACAAAACACCTCTGGCTCAATAATTCAGGAGAAGTCGAGGGGAAGACTCTGGGACACACAGCAGAGGAGGGACAGAGGGAGACACTTGAGAATTGAGCGAGAAATGGAAGACGGAGAAGCCAGATTGAGACAAAAAAAAGAAAAATCCATCCTGAAATAATCCATTTTCTTCTTTTTTTTTAATCTCGAGAAGAAAAATGACTTTTTCAACCCCAGTCAGAAGAGGGGCTTAGACCTCCACATCCCCTGTGCTGCACCCTCCTCCAACTTCAGCCAACAACAAAAAAACGATTTAAGATGTTTCCACACGGTTGAAATGCTGCTTTCTCCCCCCAATATACACAAAACACACACACACACACACACACACACACACACACACACACACACACACACACACACACACACACACACACACTACAGCAACTTACTAATAAACTGTCATATGTCACAATCCATCTAAACAACTGAGGGTAAATATGTGCAGATGGCAGGCAGGTCCCCTGATTCCAGCCTTCTGGAGATGTATCGGAAACGTGAAACAAGCTCATTTCTGGCATATAATTAGTGGTAGTCGCAGCTTGTCGGCTAGTGACCTACATATGGAGCATGGTCATATACACTCTAGATGCACCGCACGCAGTCAGAAACTACATGCCCGTACACTTGACGAGCATGGACACACACGATGACAGTCCCAAGAGCAAAACGCAAGCTGCAAATTAAAATGATTGTCTCTATTAAAGCACGTGCAAAACATTAAAAAACACAAAGATATTCAATTTCCAAAATATAAAAGCAGCAAATTTTGTCATTATTGCTTAAAAGAAATACTAGAATTGTCACAGATTGAGCACCAAACTTCTGTGCCTATACAGTCTATATGTTATAATGAGACAAAGAATGACAGATGTACACACATGCAATAAAAAAGTGTGTATACTGCATGCACTCACCAAATACAAACTTGCATGTACTTCACTTGCTTCCTGATTAATTTTAACTCCCCCTTACTATCCTACCTCCCCCCTGCCCTGCACCTCTAACCCAGGGCAATTCCTGTCTCCTGTCTGGGATGCAAGCGATCTAGGTGGTT
The DNA here is from genome assembly GCF_027409825.1 of Scomber japonicus. Taxonomy (NCBI): domain Eukaryota; kingdom Metazoa; phylum Chordata; class Actinopteri; order Scombriformes; family Scombridae; genus Scomber; species Scomber japonicus. The sequence continues at coordinate 5,870,629 of NC_070601.1, forward strand.
GTGGATTTGGGCGGACTGGAGGGCAGGATGTTAGCCTGATTATCACCCAGTCAGACCTACTTCCAGCTCCAGACAGCCTGCCTCCTGCCCCAGATACCTCCTCGAAGGATGGAGGGACCGGAGGGCAACGTACAGCATGGACCAAAAGACTCACCGCCAGCAGCTCCAGCAGGGGAACGTTTCGGATCCTCCCATAGACCGACACGGCAGCGTGGTCCCCGAACTGGCTCATCCTGTGCCCGGTTCTCCCTTCTATTGCTGTCTCTCTCTCGTTTTCTCGTCTGCTCTTCTTCCGCTTCGTTCCCCACTTCTGCCCTAACTGGCTTGCTGGGTCTCAGCTGCTGCCTGCCACTGTCTGTATGCGTGTGTTTGCATTCTGCGGTGTGTGTGTGTGTGTGTGTGTGTGTGTGTGTGTTGGAACGATGATGCAGCAGGCAGTCGTGTAGCCTTGGCAGCGAAGTGCCTCTTCTGAATTCTCGACTCTCCTCAGCAAGGCCACATCAGCTCTTGTCAATATTTAACCAGCAAGTCAAGTCGGATAAAATCACCTGGGCAAGACCAACTGTGGTTTGCTGCCCAGAAAGCGTGTGTGTGTGTGCTTTTATGTGTGTGAACCAGTGAATGGCTGGTATTTGTGCCTGTGTGTGTGTGTGTGTGTGTTAAGACATAAAACATTAACACATGTCTAACTGACTCCAGCTTGGCTGTTTCTCCTCTCTCTGCGACGCTAGCTTCTGTCCAAAACTCACACTCGGTCATGGTGTGGCTTCTGAACACTGGCCACTTCATTATTGCTACTACTGAGATGCCACTCAGGGACATCTAAGACAATGTAAAGAAGAAGAAGACGGAGAAGTGTGTGTGCGTTCATGCAGCTGACTGACAGAGCGGCAGGAGTATCAAACAGCCAATGAAAGGACTCCTTGACATTTGCCTCAGGATTGTTTTCCTCTTTCTCATCCACAGCGTAGCGCCTCAGTTCCACATCAGATATGCTGTGTGTGACACGCGAGCTCTGGCAGGAAAAGAGGTGATCTTTATCCAACCACTTTCTACTGGTCTGTACACTTCACACTGGGAAGACACAAGGGTCAATTTGATGGTGGCGAGTAGCAGTTTTTGTATGATGGGCAAGCAAACTGGACAAACTCTCCAGCTGATGCTATGTGATGATCAAAAGCACTGTTACAGCTACAAAATTGACCTTGTGGTGAGATTGTTTTTCAAGAATGAAGTTCAAGAATGAACTTTGAACCTCAGATTGCAGGCTTCATTTCATTCACTGCAGCCTGGCTAAGTGGGCTGCACTGTAGATAATGACAGCTCTCGCTTTCAGAATGGAAGATGTGGAAGCTGTTGTGGAAATATTGTCACGTTCCTCCCGAAAACCATCTCCCAAAATTGTTTTTTGAAGTTTATGAGGTTAGAAAAGTCTGTGCAGCTGCAAAATCGTGCTTTCGTTTTTTGGTCCAAAATGCATCGTTTTCATATGTGTTGAAGTGCTCCATCATCTAAGAGTTTGCTGATTGGTTTGGTTCATATCTGACTGGCTGAATCTTAACTACCTGTAACTAATAGCATAAATCTATCTGCTAAAATCATCTCAAGAGTCTTTAACACTCTGTATATGACTACTATGACATGATTTGAGCTCCACTGACCTATATAAGCTGCATCTTCCCTCATAGAGGATTGAGCTTGTGACCTGTGGCTATCATTGTGATTGATGGGACATGAGTGGCAGGTGGTGTTCCTGCTCAAACGGAGATTACAGACTCATCAGTCAGCAGGCGTCTGGGCAAGCCTTGTTGAGGAATTTATGACATCAGTGACAGTAGCTAAGCATCAGTCAGGTTGTGTGAGGTGCGCTGAGGTGTTGCAGGTGTAAAAATGAAACACCCTGCGTGGCATTACTGGAAGTGACTAATTGCTTTCCATCACAGCAGGTAACGCCTAATCTTGAGATCTAACACATTCCAAATCTATTGTACAAGTCAACTAATGATTTTATGTTAGATTGAAACTAACGCCACTAGTCATCTGTGCACTAAACCAGCATAAACCATTATATAATGCAAGTCAAGCAGTTCATGGAAAAAGACAATGCACATTCTATTACTGAAATGAGCATCCATGCCTACATAATAAAGATTGAGATTTTAATAATGCTTTCTTTGGCAATTTAGGGACACTTCATTTGTCAGTGAGAAGACATCATGACACTAATACCCATATAATGATTTTGCTCTGGGATGGACAGAAAATTTAATCTGGGTAAGAATGACTGACTTTTTTGGTAATACATCCTTCGCAAATAAGTTCATTTGTCAAAGCTTCAATGAGATTAATGTTAAAATAATATAAATACTGTAGTAAATTAAGAGCAATTATTGTGCTTTGGCTTTGGGATGGCTGTAAGACTACACTGAAGCAGCAATGACAAAATAATTTACATCATTTATCAAGTTAGAAACTATGTGCTAATTACAAGGCACTGAAATTCCAAAGCAGTTGCATCAAGGTATGTTAGAATGTGCAAAAAAATTAAAAAGACATTCCAAACCCCCTAACCCATTTTGTTTTAACCTGTAACCCTTTAAAAACATATAGGTCACCAGGTGCAGGCTAGCACCACTCCTCTATGTGAACACCTGGGGACTCACCCTGCAAGCCGGACCAGTATGGCCTCGCCTGAGTGAGACATCTGCCCTAAAAGGCGCCTATTCTGCTACCCTAATGAGTCTCACGGTGTCCTCAGGCATCAATACCTGTGGAAACAACCCTATCTTAACACTCCAGTACAGACACAAGCTATTTTGCATGAAGAAATGTTCCTATGCCTGAAGACATGTAGGCACACATCCACAAATTCATGCAAATGTTGGTACACAAACACGCTCAGTCGTCATCAATCAACCCGCAACAAAACAAACAAGGGAGGACTTGAGCACTTACATGGAGCCATATATCAAATGTTAGTCTCAAAGTGGTTTGTGTATGTATTTACTCAGTGGTTGGAGCTAATGCGGAAACATGTAAATATTTCCCTGAACTGGGCAGGAAGTGATTCTAGGCTCATTACGGCACTTCCCAGACCACCAACTAACAGTGTCCTACACAAGGACTAAAGCTGGGGACAGACCCTAAGATTATGAAAGCCTAAAAAGCCTCAACAACCAACACATACAGACTATTTCCACTGAAATACACAGACTTTTGGAGTCTGTTTAGCTTAGTCATTCAGAAAAGAGCACATGAATGGAAGCAACACGCTGGACAACAAGCAGATTCGTGCCACAAGGCAACCCCCAACTCTATTCCTCACGTGTTCCTGTCATGTTTTGCTCATTTATTTTTGCCATTTCTGCAGAAAAGGCAAAACAATTGAGTAAAAGGCTAAATTTGGACTAGATTGCGGATGGAAAAATGTATGCAACAAGGCCTGAAAGACCATTTTAGAGCCCTTTCATTGAAAGCAGCTGTCTGTTGTGTCTGAAAATGACGCTAAACCACTATGTAGAGATGTGGAGAAGTAGGTGATCAGTATTAAGCAGTCCAGAAATGAAATGCATGCCCCCTTTTTGGGAAAGCTCTACAGAATAAGACTTCTAGATTAGTAAACCAAACAACAAGCCTGGTTCCTCCACATTTTTTAATTCTGCACTGAGCATGAAAGAGCTCTCTCAGATCCCAGCTGAGGGTTTGGCTCGGAGCCTGATGAGGAGGATGTGATCACAGGGCGGCCTCTGTGCCGAAGAATAGACAGGACACGCTTGCCACCACGTCCACCGCACCACCTTCTGCCTCTCACACCAACACCCAGTCTGCCAGGAGGCCATAGAGGGGAGGCTGTCCTGCCCCAGCTGCAAGGTGAGGAGGTGCCCTTCCTTTTTGCTGACAGATGCAGCCCCTCCTCAGCCTCCTTTTTCTGCCTCTCCCACGTACACTGGGGTCTTAATCTGCATGTCCAATCCTGTTAGCTGCCCTCTGCCAGTTTTTTGTTCGGGCCCAAACCTGCATTGACAGTGTTGGATCCAAAGATGCTGCCTCATCTGCATAGTATAAACAAACATCCCTGGAGATGGAGCTTCCATGCCAGGTGGATGAGGTTAACACCCTGGGATAAGCTCTATGTCTGCTGTGTTTGGATCATGTTTCAAGTTTCTGTGCTGAAATAGGCTTCAGTTTCAACACAGGGAACCCAAAATATACTCAATGAAATAAATCATACATTCTTTTGTTATGTAAATGTTAATTATTGAATAAATATAGATGATTTGGTAATTTAAAGTTCAAGGTTCATTCTTGATTTTGGAAATGCTTGTTAAGAAAACAACCTCAGCACAGGGTCCATTTAACAGCTGCTCTGGCATTTTCAATCATATCACATGAGCTTCATCAGCAGATGGATTGCGTGACAAAATAACATTAAATGAACTTAATTTGGCAAATATTATGAAAGAAAAGAACAAGACTCTATGCATGTACACTGCATGGTAGCTATCCATCCACTGTTTCCTTCCAATGTCTTCAAAGCAATGTGACATGAAAGAAATAATGATATGTGCCCAACTAAATGTATGATTGCTTCTCTATGTGAAATAGTTGTTAAAACCTCTTAAACAGCATGTTAGTGAGCCTCAAAGTAATATTCACCCACATGCCTCTGCCTACCCAGAGTTCATATTAGAGGTAATGGACCAGTTTCTTTTTGCAGTATTAAATTTGAGCACGAACAATTAACCTCTTCTCAACCTGATGTAGATTTTGTTATGTTGTATGTCAGCGCTAACTCACTCCAATTATTCAAAAGTTGTTGTCGTGACCACCTTGTTTTTCTCCACCACTTCCTCATTGTGGTTCATTTGAATGAAGACATTGTGTTTGGTTAATTGTCTACACCTGTGTGGTTTCTCTGAGAATAGCCTGAGGCAGAAAGCTTTTAGTTGAGTGTTATACAAAGGACAGTTGGCTTGGAGTCTTCTCTATTTGTGAGATGTGCACAAACACCTACACTACAAATTAATATAGTGCAACTTTTAGGGATGTTTGTCTGACAGGAGACAAAGGAAATAAAAAGGAAATGGAAACAGCTTCTTCAGTGTGAACATCTGATCTGATCACACGTTTTAGTGAGATGTGATCAAATTTCAAGTGCAAGAGAAGCATAATCAAAGTATTATTCCCAATATAATAGAAACACATTTGTTTTCACCATCATTCTCCTTTTAATCAAGTTGAACAACCAATAATGTAATCCTTAACTATGTGACTCTTATCTTGATAAACTTCCACTTGAATCCAGAGTAAGTCTGAGGACACCCTGAATGGATCCAAGTGTTTGATCCAGTGGGGAGATAGAGACTCGACTGTCTTCTCCTTGTCCCTCCAGACTTTAGGCCTCTCAAAAGGCCTTTGTGTCTCTGGTCGTGGGCTCTTGGAGGGAAACCACACGGTGAATAGATATTGGCTCGAGCACTGATGTTCAGGGAACAACGCATGTGACTCTGGCTGCACGCGGCCCCTGTATCAACTTTGATCTCCTTCATGATTGGAAGAAGAGAGTTTGTAATTGGCCCTTTAACTGAAAGGGCACAAAGGATGGTCTCATTGGACGAGGAAAAATGGACGTCCAATTATAAGAGCTGGCACAGGGCCCTGGGCAAGAAGGGACACACACAGAGCAGAAACTCAGTGTCCTTCTCACTACAAAGTAAAAAACCCTCCTCATTCAGTTTGGAGCTGACCCAAAGGCTTCTATTTTCCAACTGATTATGAAAGCGTATTTGACTGACGAGCGATAAACCCTTAGTCACTGATGATAACTCTGTTTACAGCATCAGCAGGCAAATGTGATTTTTTTATGCCTCACCAAGAATCATTACTGAGGCATGTAACATACACACAACTTGTGACATGGGTCAGAGATTTCAGCGCACATTAGCACACATCAGTATGTCAGAGGCAGGCAGAGGAGATGGGTTCACATGCCAAGCCGAAACTAAGCAGGTCAGCTACAATGCTTGGCTCAATATAACCCAAAGCAAAATGTGGTAATCTTTTGCTTTTATCACCTGAAATAAATATCCACTCAAATCCTTGCAAATGCCAGTAAACAAATGTTCTGACTTCATGTAACAAATGTTCATATTGAGCAAATGAAGTCTTGTGTCTTGACTACACGTGATGCAGAGATCCATAAAATATGATATAATTGCCCTAATAAAAACACAGACTAGGTATTAACTGGAGACTGCCAAATCTTGTTACTTGGAGGTTGGAAAAACAGACGAGTGGCTCATATCAAAACAGTCTCAACAATTATTAAAACAGTTTTACAAGCGGATAGAGGCCGCTTAGTCCTATGCACAGCGTGTGGTTAGATATGGGGGGAAGCCGCTGGGTTTCAGACTGGAGTCTAGGGAAAAGCCAACGTTGTAATCGCTCCTAGTTTGCTCATGAGAGAGGAGGAGACAGTTCCCATGAGACAAGAGGAGAAAAAATGCCACCTCCGCTGCCTCTCAAAGTCAGCGAGTGTCTCAGAGTTTGCTGGGTTCCCACACCCTGCGGCCCCGTGGCTACCCACGCGGTGCTTCCAGGTATGTGTGGTATGTCACCTGCACACTGAGGGAGCTGTCACAGACCCGGCCGGAGGCTGGTACTCCCCTGCTGAGAAACTTGATTTAAAACACTCAAGATGAAGTGTGAGAGACCGAGTGCTCTGAGAGAGAAGAGGAGGTGGCTGCTCCAAGAAGAGTCTAAATCTTTTTATATAACTGGCTCCCACTCAAATCGTCCAATCAGCCTCATCCTCAGAACCGCACTTTACGCCGGTTACTCAAGAATCAGGCTGACACACTGAGTGAGCGCTGAGTGAGCACTCGTCCCCTGAGCTTGGCATCCTGTACTCGCATGGCGTGAGAACGGGGCCCATGCTGAGGACGGCATTGTCGGTGGATTTCTACTGTATAATTACACTCAATTAGTTTGAGCTGCTCAGTAATAATATCAAACCTCTCCATTTGTCTGCCTGACGATGTGGGAGCCAATCAGATTAGACTGAGCATTTCTTCCCATCCAGCTACAGAACTTACTCCCCTGCTTAGTTTTATGTCTCCATTCTGCATTGTAACATCCAACTGTAATGGGCTGTGGGGGAAGAAGAGGGAGGAAATCCAATCTTGCCAAGCATACTCCATGCTGGCTTACCATCTAATTCATTTGCACTTAAATTTAGCATAAACCAAACTAATTTGTCTGTTTTGGGGGCTTGTTTCTTGTTTTTGGGACAAGTTTATTGTCTAACTTTCGCCAGTGGCAAATGGGCCAATGAAACAAGTTGTAGCCTGATATAACAGCATGGCAGCAAATCAGCATGTAAAAGACTTTATACGAGGAGGAGGCTTGACAAAAGCCAGGGGGATTTAGCAAAACCCAAATACTTTGGAGATAAACAGGAAAGCACTACCACATGCTGTTTATTCAATACAACTCACAACTATGCAGCAAGCGTTTAATCAGTAATGTGGAGAACTTGATTATTAACCCTCCCCTGCAGAGTGTTTTCAATTTGGCCTTTTGTTATCAATTATCACTGATGATTGCACTGCTGCACACATTATAAATGTTGGCAGGGAAAAGGGTGTGGAGGAGAGAACAAGGATATGCTCGCAACAATTTAGGCATCCTTGGGTTGATGAATATTACTTCACGGTTTGAGGAAATGCATTAGACACCACATCTATGGGTCCTTTTTTGCTAGATTAGGAATGACACACAGTCATTCAGCAATTGGTACAGACACAGATCAAAACAAAGCTAAGAAGAGCTAAGATAAGGGGAAATGCCCTTTCAGAAATGATGAGTTTACAGTATGGTCTGTCCTTTCTAGTCAGCGATCACTAAGGCTGAAGATAGAAGCCAATGCAGATGTGATTACACGCTCCTTTACATGAGTTGTTTGAGACTAATCATAAAGCTGTAACAAGTCCTTTTCAGAGGAACAAATAAGGAAGCTCCATATCGTTTAAATTCTACTTTCCCAAGATCACACCCACTTCCAACAGCAACTAGCCAACAAACACCAATCACCTCTTTGTTGACAGTGATGGAGGCGGTTTGGCGTCATCATAAAGATGAAAGAAGTTTGATTGAGACTTGGACCAAGTTCAGACACCAAGCCGCAGGGACAGACATGCACCAACTGATGGACTCCACCTATACATCCACTCCAAAGTTTGGATTCTCACAGGATGCTGCTCACAACAGGAAATGCAAGTTTCTTCTAAAAGCGTTGTTTTCTGTAGAGCTACAGTACTGCCACTGTATATTTCTCCCCCTAACTGTGATCACCTCCTACCCACCACTCTTACAAGGGAAGTATTGGCATTCTCTTGCATCATAGATGATACCTTACTTTGCCCTTCACCCTTCTCAGCTGACAAATCAGCAGGTTATTTTCAACACAATGTCATTATTTGTGAATTTTAGCCTCTACTGTATAGGATAGATCCCTGACAGAGCTTCCGCAGTGACCTAGTTAAGACTTACTGTCAGCCGCTAGCAGCTCACAGACCGTCCACGGCCATCGGGATCACCGTGTGCGCCCCTGCATGACGAAGAGAGTCTCATCCGCAGGCGGGCATCAAATGATAAAAATAAATAGAGGCACAGATTCAACCCAGCAACACGGATGTTATGTAATGCAAATGGTGCCCCAGTTACTCGCTCGCACTCTGGCTGCTGCTATCCCTGAGCTACATAACCTGATCCAGATTAGATGGTCCAACCTATTTCCAGTGATAGCAGAGGAGCGCTGTAATGACAGGCATCAATAACATGCTCATAACGCTGACTCAGGATCCACTCCCTTTCTTTACAAAAGTGCAGGGCCACACACACATACACTTTAAATACATCAAACGCACACAAAGACATAAGGTCAATTACTTATTTGAATGGAGCCTGAAGCTTTGAACAGCTTTGAAACGAACACACCCAGGAAAATTCCCTTAAACCTAGCCTGCATACATTGAGGAAACATATGCTAGCTCGATGCATTATACATGTGTGAGGTGGTGGTCCAGACTGACATTCAAGCCCTATGTTCACCAAATTACCCATACACGATTGATAGAGGCTTTTGTATGAGGTTAGGCCATATAATCCATCCAAAGAAGAGCAGACATAAATATTTTACCTGGTCCTCAGCTGACATATGGTATTTTGTCTCAAGCTTTGTGTTTCTAGTGTCAACTGAAAATCTGTCAGGGGAGTCCCCAGTGGAAAATCGCTCTTGTTCATCATCTTAACAGGCCATGAAACACATGGAATGCTTAAAATGTGTGAAAGCAACAAAACAAGGCCAACCATTTTCTGGATGAAACGCAAACGTAATCTACCACGACAACCTTGTGACAAAACTGAGCGAGCAGCACTTTGCCAAAAAAACTGGATCACACAGGCTCATCTGTCCAGGTCATACACCGTGTTACATAAAATGCATTGTTAGCGGACGAGTCCATTAATTCAGAGGCTCTGAGCGAAAGAGGTTCACAGGTGACACAGAGGGAAAACCAGAACATGAAAGCTCATGCCTGTCGTCTGACGGAATGTCAGAAACCGCCTCTTGTGTTTTCTCAGATGCCTGAAAAAATAAATGTATCTGAGGCTCATATCCTCCCAGGAAAAGGAGTGTTTACAGGACTTAGTAGGTTTATCTGTGCCAGGGCCAGCAGGGCCACAAGGGCCTGAGACATCATGTCCCCCATCGGCACTGGAAGGGTAAAGACACAGGTTTGAGTTTATAGATAAACTCAGTGACCTCAATCTATGTGACCCGTGCCTGCACAAAGGCCAATTTGACAAGTTAGTTTCACTGTGTCATCAAGTCGGAGCTTTGAAAATGATTAAACACAGCATGGAGGGTTTGAAAGTGTGTAATTTGTACTGAATGTCACTCTATTACTGAGTGATTTATGCTTCACCCTTTAAATGACTGTGAATGTAATCCATAGAAACCATCCACAATGGTTTAGATGATGATCTGTCATTATGAATTTGTCAACAAAATAAATGTTTTTCCAGGTTAAATAAAATTATTTAAAATCAAGCATTAGTAACATGCAATGTGTCTTGTGTGGTGTGCGACATGCACAAGATTCACCGCTCATGAGTGTCATATTTTCTGCCTTTACTAGCAAAGAAAATAAATGTGCATATTTGCAACATATTTCTTCTTCAACTTCAAATTTGCTACACCATTCATGGCTGCTCATGCCATGGAATCAAATCTGCACACTGCCACCAGATCTATGCTGGACCTTTACCAAAATGCTCCGGGCTTCCTCATGTCCCACTATTAAAACAACCCAGCACCCTTATGCTACTGCTGCTCCAAGTGAGAATAAATCATTAGGAGAGCAAAGAGTCAGGGGAAGAAAGGAGAATAAGATACAATAAGATAGAAACAGACTTAAGTGATGGTGCAGAATGTGAGGAAGTGAGAGCTGAATGAGTGCAAAAGAAGACAAGAGAGAGAGAGAGGGAGAAAAGAAGGAAAAAGTGGAAAAAAAGGGGGTAAAAATGCATGCATGGATAGTTGAGTGGACAAATGTGAGCATGTTGAATCACAAACCCATATCACAAATATGACCTAGTTTCATTCTCACAGTAAATCAGGTCGCCTTGTATCCACTGAAAACAATTAAAGCTACAGTAAATCTCATATCAAACAATATCTACTAATGTCAGTAGTGATGTTGGAAAAACAAAGTCAGGAAAGCTTTTATGAATTACACAGACAGATGCCAACCAGCACAGACCACATCACTAAGTAATCATCCACTGACAGGAAGTTACAAATTCACAAGGTTGTGAATAAATTATAAATCAGTGAAGACTACAGTGTCTTGTCTCTCCTAGAGGATTCAAGCATGTCATTCAAGTGTGTGCTCCTTCTAGATACACTCTCATGTCTCAGTTTGAGAAGAGAATGATTGACACTTTTGGTCTTTGTGCATCAAATTAAAGGAAAAATGCACTTTCAAGATTTTTCACACATTGGAACAATTTTTAATGTTCTGTGGATTATATAAATTAATACGATAAGCTGTTATTAATTTAGTTCCCTCTCTGTTACGTGTCTGTGTTATCTAAATTCGTGCATTAGTCAGTGATGTCCTACATTCTCCCAGAAGGCCTCATCGAGAGCCAGTGAGAGGCAAAAAAATGAATGTATAGGTATGATGTAATGTCACAAATGTATTGTTCACAAGAAAGAGCAACAGATCCAAATCAAAAGAAAACAATGTAAACGTTCAGCAGAGCCATGACAGGAAGTTCAGGGTTTCCTTTAAAGAAATAACACACTCTGTCATGTCAGCAGTAGGTAGAAAGGTCAAAGACAAGACATAAAGTCAGGTCAAGTCAATAAAGTGTTATCATGTTCGGCTTTATTAAAGGGAGTTCGGCAAACATTAAAAAAAGATATCCCAGAAATGCAGCTGTATATTACTTAATTGTTTTAGTGTTTGTCCTTCTAATGACTCACACAAACATGACAGTCTTTAACCAATGCCATTTAATCTTTAGCAAATGTGTCCTCAATGACTTAAGCGTTTCCTACTGTGCTGTATATCAAAATCTATTTTAAGGCTCTTGATTTATTATTTCCTGTGCAGTGACCGTACTGTATGCACCGTTGTGGGGGGATTAAGCTTCTTTACTCGCTTGCAGACACAACACAGCAGCAACTATATGGCTGCACTTGACATTCCAAAGAGGCACTTGTGAGCAGATTCACCTTCAGTTAACCCTCGGCCAAAACAAGTTTCCACTCCTGTGATTCTCCTGCAAGGACGGCCCGGCATAGAGATAAGCCTGTCAATCACCGGCGGCCACAGTGTGTTTCACAAACACAGTCAGGGGAGACTGTTTTTCCTCTCTGGGTCTTGACACATGGATGAGTGTACGTGTGTGTTTAAATTTGAGTCTTACTGTGCTGCCTGACTTTCTCTCTCTCGGTGCATCTGTGATATAAAGTGCATTTAGTTCACATATTTTGATTTATAGAAGGTAAAAGTAATTCATCTGCACTCTATCCATAAGAGGTTTTAACACTGGCTCTTCTAAACACTTGACATACAGTAAGTGGAGGAGGAGGAGGAGAGATTAGTCTGAAAACGGGAAGTGAAGCATCTTTCATTCCCAGCAGATGGAATAAACAAAAAAGTGAGTGGATAGATGGTCAGCACTATGTATGAAGAGACAAAAGAGCGGTACTTGCAGAGCGTCAAACACCAAAATACTGCGTTGCTAACTGTTGCTTTGTGGGAAGTGCAGTCCAAATAAACCACAGCTATGACAGTGCAATCCAAAGACAGCACAATATTAAAGAAAACACAAAACCCACAGATTACCAGTGCTTTTTGGTGATTTGGTAGAAACATTATGTACAGTTTTAGACATTGGAAAAGTCTAAAAATAAAAAATAAAAGTATTTAAAACTCTACGGACCTCCAAGCCATTTTAGTTACATGTAGCTTCAAGAATTTATTTCCTAAAAAGTTTCCTCCTTAGGGATAAGTTGCATGTTTCAGCATTAGATGATCAAGCCAAAAACAAGACATTTCTCAATGTCTGTTTCCTGTCAAAGTGACCAATTCAACAGACTGATAAGTGTTGAGGATTGACTTACCGGTATCCTGCTGTCAAGGGACAACCTCTTTAACTGGTCTCTCCTCACCAGGTGTCTGTTCATGGTCCCTCTGCCCTGCAGCGGTCCACACACCTGGGAAGCCCTGGAGGGAGGGAAAAGGGGAGGAGTGGAGGACACAGGGAGAGAGAGAAAGTCAACAAGGAGTACCTCATGTCTGGCAGGCCACGTTTCCGCCTGTTAGAAGGGCTTTCACCTTTTACATGAGATCAGAGTCCAAGTCTAGTCCAGTAGAAGTAGCTGTGTCAGACATATTCACCGCAGCAGCTGTTTCCCTCCCATTTCTGCTCTGTACTCTTCACTCTGTACATTCCTTCAACGTTCTGTCTCTCCCATTTGTTTCAGTTTCTATTTCAGTGCCCTCACTTTAAATTGAAGCTCGTAAGGGAGTATAAGTGTAAACCTCTCTCAGGCCTGATAAGACTCTGGGATCATAAAGCTCCCGCTAGATCTTACTGCTTGCCCTCGGCGTCACCCAGGCATCCCGCCCTCCGACCCAACCCAAAAACCCAAGCTTCAGCCCTTTGTTTTTCTAGGCCTCTCCAAACAGAGCTGGGAACCAGTCCGACCTGGCCTGACTGAGGCCACAGCAGAAGATAAACACTTCACTTCACGCATACTACTCCTTTACAAAGAGCCTGGGCTCCAGGCTCACTGTGGTTGTGCACAGAGTAATCACACACTTCCTCATTGGTGAAGACAGGGTCAAAGGTCAGATAATGGACGCCACAGGGTCAGAGACCCCTGTCTGTGCAGCACAACATGTATTACCATGTGCATGTATGCATGGCTGAATCCTGGAAGTGTTTTTATGTAACCAGGATAGAAGTGACACCTGCACATCCACATGAGAGTACACAAGTGACCACCAATCAGGCACATTGATGTAAGACATATTGTTTTATTTCAAATACAACAACAAAGATATGAAAAAGTATTGATTATTAAAATCTTAATAGTCATTTTGTATGTGTTTAGCCCCTATATTTAAAAGATATATTAAACAAAGTGAATAGGGCACTCAGCATGTGGTTGCTGGGTTGTGTCACTGTGGATGTCTAGATGAACCACTGCTGTCATTAAGACCACTCTCTTTGAGAAACTGTCAAGAATCCCCTTTGCTCAATGTGTAGTCTGGCGAAATTCAACTGGCACAGGATGCAGGAATCTCTTTTTAGGTGTTCAGTTGAGATTTTAAAAAAAAGAAAAAAAAGAAATACTAAAAGGCTTAAAACAAATCATGCAGAAGGTTCTTTGCTGAATATGCAGTTCTCTGCAGTCCCGGAGTACAAAATAGAGTGGTGGTAGGACACTACACCAATTACGTCAGATTCCTCCCAAGACTATGCTGTAAACACTGTCTGCATAACTGTCAACATCCATCAGCACTTGATATTTTATGCCAACAGCTGTATCATCATTTTCTGTAATTCATTTCCTAAACAGCGCAAGACAAAAAAAACCAGTAGAGATTGCATTGTGGTTGGCTAAGACATGTTTACTCTTTGTGACCTAGGTTACAGTCACATTCATGGCCAAGAAACTGTCCAAGAAAGCTGGGGATTGCAGGTTTTTCTAATCTCCTACCCTTATTAAGGAAATCAAGTTTCTCATTGACACAGCATTTAAGAAATCTGATTACTCCAAAAAGCTGACTGTGACCTGGTTGGAAATGTCGGATGTTGAAAATAACTTTAAAAATGGTAGGGTACATAATATGAAAAGTGGAGAATGTTTTGATTACTTCATATAAAGATAAGATTATCATTTGCTGGGTTGGAAACACACCAGTCGATAACCACAAGACTGCTGCTACTGTAACTAAAGAAGGCTGAATTGTATTTATCCCATTATATTGTGTCAGTTATGTTTTGCCTCACAAACATACTTATGCAACCACACTTCCAAAAAACAGGGTCCCACAGCCCCTTTTGGCTATATCTGTTACACCCTGTCTGAAGCTTCAACAGCGTGACTGCACTTGTCAAACATCCCCACACATCAACATGACATGTTCCATCCACTGCCGATCTGTTAAGTCCAAACCTATTGACATGAAGCCGCAAACATCAGATTGCATGCAGGATCAGCCAGCAAGTTCTCATCCAGAAATGATGTTATATTTCTAAACATGACACACACACACTCTCTCTGCCCCATTTCTGAATACCCTTGGGCGATCTGGTGTAAAAGGAAGTTGCCTAATCAGTGAACAGGATGTAAAATGCAATGTCTTTAATGACACAGAAACATCAGACTACTGACTGTCTCTCTCTCTGGCTTTGTAATGACTAATTGCGCAAGTGTGTTGCATCAGATGAAATAACGGAGTCTATGTTTAGATTGGATTTCAGTTTGGTCCCTTTCCGCCGAAGATTAGAAGAGGAAGTAAATCCCACAGCTTCCCTTGGTTGCAGAGATATAGGGAGGGGTAGTTTGTAGGAAATTGAGAGTAAATGATTAAAATGGATTATAGCATTGTGTCTGATTGCCCAGACCCAATATAGAAAACAGTGACACCATTTTCCTCAGGGGCATAGAAAGTGCAATGGATTGAGTGGATGATGTAGTTGATGGATCGGAAATTATAAGGATTAAGAAAACACATTAAAAGCGAGATATCAGAGACAGTCAGATAAGGTTAGCTGATACAAGGCTTAGGGTTAGTGTTTGTAATCTAACATTTAACAACATGACAACAGTCAATGCAGTCAGTTGAGAAAGAGCATGAAAACAAATGGCTATAACCCATTCAAATTTTATGTAAGATTGGGGCAAAATAAACCAAAAATTGATACAATTCACTGTTAAGTTGTTCCTTTTTTCTAAATTAGGCCGAAAACATCCAGTTATAGCTCAGCTAATATAAGGAATCTCAAGACTGAGGCTTAAAATGATGAAAAGTTGTGGACACTCGTCATACCTTAGTAAAACTTGTACTGTAAACACCACAGCCACCAGCCACATACACACCAGTCTATGATACACACACACGGCTCCACATACACATCAGGCTGGGCCTGTAACAATACTGACCGAAGGTGGACGGAGATAGCTGTTCTTTGCTAGCTTTCAAGTAGGGATGTCCGGCAATTACTTAAAAATGTAATATCAGGAAGTATCGGTATCGGTTTTTATAACCGATGTTTGTTCTGTAAGCTTCAGCATTTCCAAGTCTGAATGAACGCAGCATGGGACGTTTTCCAGCACGCTTATGACGTATCACAACAACAACAACACGCTAGACTCGTGGGTCGCTAACCGTGGCTAACCGTGGCTAACAAGCTTGCTCGTCCGGTGCATGACGTCATGTGTGCGGTTTAGAACTATTTCTAAGTGTGTCGGGCGGATTAATGATTGTATTATTTGCCAAATCATGGCCAGTTACAGCCAGTCAGTTGTCAGGCTCATTCATTGCACTTGGACTCAAAAGAGGACTATATGTTTATTGTTTAAGTAGTAAGTAGTAGTACTACTCTGGACTGAAGATATGCATCTTCCTTGTTTTGATATTGTCTCCCATTTGTGAAGAAGTCAAACTTGCCCTAGCTGTCATGTTGTTTGTCATATTGGCAATTTTTTTTTCATGTTGTGTGAGACAAAATGTTCACAAGAATTCACTCACTCTTAAAATAATAAATATGGCAGTGCCATATTGGCACTTTTTTCCTTAACTTAACTTAAGTTGAAGTTGTTCTCTTATTTTGCACAGTCAGTTTACATTTGGAAAGCCATGTTGCATTTATTTATGCATCCAGTGGAGCATCACAATAAAATTAGGCATAATGTGTTACCTAACAGTTTTGGTGTAAAAAGCCTGCATATATCGCTATCGTGTGATATCAGAATTGTAAATTAAGAGCTGGACAATATCGGATATCAGCAGAAAAGCCAATATCGAGCATCCCTACTTTCAAGCTTATTAACAAAGTAGATGACACTGCATTTTTTTTATTCTGTAAATTCAAAGTTGAGGTTCAGGAGTTTGAGGTTTTCTGAGGAGTGCAACAGTTCTCCAAGTGCTGTTGTTCAGACATTTATTCCTTGGCTCTCTGATATGTTTGACAGATCTGTTAATCAGCTTCTTGTTCATATTTACCAGGCAGAACCATCGTTCATTGAAGCATGGAAATCTGACAGGTCGGCTGTCAGAAACACAGCCGTGGACAATTTTCCTCATCTGGCAAACTTGTTGACTGTTAACACATTGTTCATATTCCTTGGTTGCTTGGTTTTAAAGGAAGTTAAACACTGTTGGCCTTGATATTCCAAATAAGTAGGGACAAAGTAGTGCCATATTCCTCAAAGGACATATACACAGATCAATAGACACAGAAAATGCTCATTTTCCATTTATGACAGTCCAACAGCCGTTCTGCAACCGCAACCCCTTCAGTACTGTCCTCCCTCCCTCCTGATTCACTGTGATTTACACCTAAAGCAATTACTGATATGTTAAACCGCTCCGGTGTTGACCTACACAGAATGACACGCGTCGACGCCTATAGCCCACACGGCCCCCAGCCGGCCATCCAGCCAGTCGGCAAGCCAGCCAGTGGGGTGGAAAGGATATAATCAAAGGAGGCCAGGAGGACGCTGACATCTGGGAGTCTTTGTGCTGTAGGCCTAATTAGATGCCAGGGTGAAGGGAGGAGGCGCGGCGGGATAGTTTGTGTCTCTCTGTGTGTGTGTGTGTGTGTGTACAACCCGGATGGGAGGGGGGGGGGGTTGTTTGAGGTAGGAAGGGGGGACTCTCTTTTTTAACATCTGCTCCAGGAACAAGGGAGGACCCAGCTGAGGTCGCAGAGCCCCAGACAGCTCCAAACTACAACAGGGATAATGTGAGGGGATAACAGCTTAATGATAACACTTAAACCCATTGAGAGATCGCTGTACTGAAAACAGACTGCGAGCCTCATGGATAAATGGTGATAATAAGCCCAGATTGTCCATGAATATGGATTGTCATGGCTCAGATTTGATACTGTTCCTTTGTAAGCAGAGAAGAATTAGGCAGCTGTGCATTTATTGCAATCACCGGCCTTTTACTGGCCCTCTTATCTCAGTTTTTTCTAAGGCTAAAGCTACAATAATCTGACACATACAGTAAAGGTCCACTAAAGAAACACTGTTGCTCCACCCTCCAGCTTTTGACTTGGAAGTGTTAAGGAGACTGCTCTCTGCCACAAGTGACAATACTGCCCTTTGTATCCAATACAGTGAGGCATTGACCCACAAATATTCTCATTTGACACTGTGCAAAGAGTCACCACGAGTAAGAAATCTTTGTCATGGTGAGTTCAGAAGGAGTTATCAAGTGGTTGAAGTGCGCGGCTCGAACTTTGGCCTTTTTGTAATGAAACAAAACCTTTCACTGAAGAATAGTTGCTGTGGAATTTGCAATAAAAGAATTTCCTCTGGCCTGTACATTTGAATAGTTTACATTTTCTCCTTGTGGTGAATTGATTTTTGTCACGGGTTATACATTAAACTATACAATAAATGGCTGAAGAAATCATTTCAGTCATATATTTAAATGTCCATCTGGGGAGAAAGAATGAGGAAGGGAGTGCCAAAGACTTCAGAGAAGGGGATTCCAGACATGCATTTTGCATGAGTTTTCAATTAGCGCTCACATCTATTACAAACCTTTTGAAAACATAGAGGTCTGGGGGAGAAAAAAAGCCTCTTGGCCAAATAGTGACTCGGACTTCTGTGATCAACACCCCGCCGCCCCCAAAAAAGAGCAATGCCAGGAAGTGCCAGGGCCTGAAAATGGATGGTGGGGGGATTGGACATTGATTGGTGCACCTCCCCTTGCCCCAGGAACCAATTCATTTTGTCTCCATGCCCTGCGCCTCCCTTGAATGAAGGGGAGACTGAAACGGGGTCAGCACAGAAGCACCCCCACGGTACAGAGCCCAATTCTCTCTTTATTTTTCTTCTGAATGATTCATCCAGATTGCTGTGTTCAGGGGAGAAGAATGAATGACCGGGAAGATTATACGTTTGAGTCTCGCTTTTTAATTCGCCTGCTACACAGGGGGAAGTGGGAGGGGCCGCTGGGGGTGCTATTACTTTCCATTCATTGAGGAGAAAATTGAAGCATGCAAGTGTCTGATGTGGGGTTTAATGTGCGGAGAGAGAGAGAGAGAGAGAGAGAGAGAGAGAGGTCCATCTGTATTCTAGCAGCACAGATGGTCGATGCTGATCGGATGTTTTGAGTCCCTCTGCTGGCCAGCCTGTCTGATCCTGTCTCTGCATGTGTCCCGGTACAGTTGGCGCGACCAACTGTAGCCTGGCAGGGCCTAACATGGAATTACTGTGTCTGAGTGCCTCAAACAATAAGCCATATTTTACGCTGGTTTTGTTTTTATACTGTCAGCAAAACCGGTTATTAAACTGAGTATCAGGTCAGGTCTGAATTTTCACAGGATGTGCTCATGGTTCTGTCATAGTTTATCAGTGTTAATTCCATGCTGATAATCATAATAAGGTAACTGTAGTTAGTTTTAACTATTTGTCAAAAGGGTGTGAAAATGAGAGGCTTACTGTCAAGGCTAGTAGGTCAGTCTAACAGTGGCTACCAAATGAATGTTGATGCTGGAGCTAAGACATCCATATCAACACTAACTGGGATTGTATTCATGCTGGAAGGAGTTTTAGATTTTAGTCACATTAATCAAGACCTGTCAGAATATATACACATAATAATCATCTTTTTGTATCCATGCTGCACAAGCTTGTCTTTAAAGCATCTACCTAAAAAAAGAATCCACGTGGAAATATGAACGATGGCTTAATTGCACATTATTGTACCCACAGTGTTTGCAAAACTAGGTAAAAATAGAAGCTTTGTCTACATAACATGGCTATTTGCTTATGTCTTCAGTTTCCAATGTCCTTGTGTGTGTATAAAAAGACAAGGACAGCCTACACATTGCTGAATAAACAACCAATGAGAATGAGTACAGCTGTTGAGAGGAGTACAGACGGACAGTGCGACTAATGATTATTGGTTATCTTTTCGTTAATAAATCTATTACACCAGCTTAATCACAAGAAAAGGAGCTTATTGTCACATTTGGAGGCTAAAACCACCAAATTCTACCATTTTTTTAATGATGAATGGCTTAAATTATCTGTCAATTACTCGGTCATTTCAGTGCTAAACATATTGTCATAGAAACAAGACCACCATGGGCCTGTCAAACACTGAAATTAGGGAAAGACATGACTGTGGGAGTTAATGTGATGTTGTGTATTTAATCAGTATGGAACTAATGGAGCTCCTGATTATATTTTTACAGTCACAAAGCTGTGAAACATGCCGAAGGCAGCGTGAGGCATTTGTAAATCATGTGTTGAGTGTTCGCAATAAGCAGACAGATATGTGACACCTAGTTCTGCATTTTTAATCGCCTGTGCTTATATTCACACTTACCACCACATGCTCCACTTCTGTCTTCTCAAGTGTTCTCCACATTGTGATTTTAGACATTTTTACATTTGCATGAAGCCCTCTCAGCCCAGCTGTCTCTTTGAAGGTTGTATTATCAATATTTGACTTAGCCTACTCGTACAATAAAGCTTGTTAAACATGACTGATGCTCCATCCGAGAGGCACTCAGAGGCCTAGCTGAGAAGACTGGTTCTCTGATGTTGTACTATTCAAGCACTTAAATGACTTCCTAACCAAAAGTTATGTCAAACAAGATAAAGAGAAATAATCTGCTAACAAGAAAATGTGTTTCTCACAGACTTTTAGTCACAAAACTTCTGCCAGAGCTTGTCTGAGAGGCTTTAAATCTTGTTTAATCAGCAGACAATTTAATGTGGGTTTTAAAAAGGAAGGAGGGGTTGGAGGTCCAGTGGAAAAAAAAGAAAAACAATGAATACAATGTCGTCATCCTGTTCATGAGGGGAGTCCCTGCAATTCCCTGTGCTTATCCCACCAGATGCGTGGGATGCTTTAATATACATCCTGGGGAAAAAAAATCAACTAAGCTTCCTGTCGAGGGACTCTCCAATGCAAACCAGCGTGCTTCTGCTGGCAGCGTGACTCTGTGCTGAACTCTCTCATGATAGTGCTTCAGGTAGAAAAAAGTCAGAAAAATAGACTCCAAAGGCCCAGAGGTGATGCAGCAAGCCAAGAGAGGGCAGAAGAATTTTCCAACCGTTATCAAAATACCCAACTGTGTTTTACCCCCCCTCCTCCTCCTCCCTCACTTTGGTATGTGAACATCATGCGTTGGGCAGCTCACTAAAAAAAAAATGAACTCACTCATTTCATCAGGAGGCAGCTGACAGCTTGAGAGACAACAGTGTGTTTGTATGTTTTTATCTCTCTGAATGTTTTCCTTCCTCATTTCTCTCGGCTTCCACGCCACTTGAGAACCAACAGTTGAAGAGGTTTTCTCTGGTATAGAAGTGGTTTTGTTTGTGATTTTTTTTTTTGTGTGCATGCTCTCATTTTGTCTGTTCACACTTTATGCTGCTCAAACAATTAATTAGTCATGCTTTGCTGCATTTGATTGTTAATGAACTTTAGTAATTTAAGATTTGTACTTTTAATTATTTTTTGTATTTTTTTTGCTATTATCTGGTATTTCCAGTATTCTATTCCCATACTTTGTGTGATTTATCATGTTTTATTGTTTGTATGTTTGATTGTTCTTATATGTGCGATGTGCTGAATTGAATTCTTGAATAGTTAGAAAAGCTAACTGGCTCTTTTTGTAATATTTCAAGTTAAATTTATTTACTTTATGTGATTACAAGAAATAGTGTCTGTGTTTGAATAGTGCTATTCCTGAGTGGTGCTCAACCAGGATTAAATGGCCATACCGACCATTTTACCCACTAATACACTTTACTTGTTTAATAATTTGTGTGTGAAGACGAACTGGAACTATAGGAGCAAGATGTTGTGAAATTGAGATTAGTTGTCAGTTTTTGCACACTGTTGAAACTCTTTGCAGGCCTGATTTTCATTTGAATTGTGTTCTGCATTCACAGTTTCTCACTTCTCAAAGGCTATGAATGAAGGCAAAAACCGCCTCCCATAATGTCAAAAGACAAACAAGCAGGAATCCAAACTTACTCTGCACCGGCCGGATCCTCTCCACTCAACAGGTTTGTAGCCAGCTCTGTAGCTCCCAGACTCTCAGAGGTGTTTTGGTTAGGAAGACAGCGTGATGATGTGGAATTTCCTTTGATGGCAGCTGAAAACATGCTGTCGTAAATTCCCCAGGAAGTGTTGCAGGGGGAAGCCACTCACAAACACACACACACACACATATACACAGAGTCTTAAACACACTATCTGTGCTGCCAGTGCTGGAAGTCTGCAGCAACACCCAATAAGACTTGTAAATAGAAGGGAGGGAGGGAGGTGGTGGTTGTGGAGGGAGTCAGGGAGGCGGGGTGGGGCGGGAGGATAAGGAGAGTGAGGAGAAGTTCCACATTACATCACCAGCAGCTGTTGACAGGCCTGTGTTTATTAACTAACTGCCAGGGCTGGAGGACTCACACCACATGCCTCACACTCTCACACACACACACAACTCCACAGACGTTGACAAGACAAGACAACGCTCACTTGCATCTAAAACACTTGGTTGACAGACGTGCTGCTATGTGCAAGCACCAACAACTTGGACACGAGCTTGCATGCTTTTCTTCTTTTTTTTCTTCTTTTTTTTAGGTAAACACACACAAAACAAATACCGCTATGCTTGGAATTTATTGGTCAGGAGTCCAAATTTCTATCCCAGTGCTCGATTTTTACAGTTTCTCTCTCTTTGGTGCAGGGTGTTACCTGTCATCTGTTTACACTGGCTATGAGACTTGCTGACTAGACTAGTAGAGCTATTTTCCTGACTCAGATAGCAGTAACTGTAATGGTATTACTGCGAAGGGAGAGCTGCTGCTGCTGCTGCTGCTGTTGCATTCCTCAAGTGTCTTGGCTTGGCAGAGTCCCCAGCCTCTTAGCTCAGCCTGTATTTCTCTCCTTCCCCTCGCCTGTCTCCCTTTCCTTTCTTGCGTTCTCATTTAAATGGAGGCACATGACTCTCAGCTTTACTGCCAAGTAGACTTCTTTTCACCGGCCGGGAGCCACCAGCGCTTTGCTTTTCATTGGCCTCTCTGCAGGGCACTTCTTAGCACACTGCATTCCTCACTGCTACCCATCCTCGTAGCCCACAAAGGCACAAAGATGTCAAATCAATCCGAACCCAGGTGATGCATTTAGCTTATTTTGCTTTTTTTTCTTAAAGAGTGCATCAAACTCAAAAGTGCATTTAGTTCAAATAAACTTTGTGTTTCTTAGGCTGCTGCCTGAGTGACAGAGCTCTTCAGCTATAGCGTCAACCACCCACAAGTTGACATCCATAACCACTGTGAACAAATGCTCCGCTTCAGCCCATCTCTGGTGCATTCCTTGTGGTCTCAAATGCAATAATTTCTCCAGTAATTCCATTCTGTTGTCGCATTCTTCCCCTATAACCTCATTGCATTGCAACATTGTTCGCTCACAGAGACGGACTGAGACCGAGTAGGCAGGCGACATTGGGAGACTTTGGCCTGTGGAGAGCTGAAAGATAAATGATGTCATGAAGTTCAATGGAAAAAAAAATCTTTTTAAAATTTCTGAGCTGTTTTGAAGCTATAGGCAAGAAAAAGTCGGTCTGAGAAAAGAACATGATCCCAGGTCGTCCTTTCATCACTGGCATTCAATTAAATCTAAATGTCAGGAGCTAATCGGATAAAAGGCAGCATTGTATTATACAGATTGGCATCAAACATTATGAAGGAGAATAATATGAGGAGATTGACCGTGTCATTTTCTGTTCGTGTTTAATAATGGAAATCTTTGATTGCTTAATTGGATGCTTGTGATGTATTCTTTAACCCAACAGAAAAGAGCAGATGTAGTAAATCAAAGGATTGCTTCTGCCAGATATAAAAAAAAGTTAAATTAAACAATTCAGTGAGCAGAGACTTTCAATTTGCACAACAAATAATCTGTCTGTACAAGTTGCATTTGGGAAAAGTCAAGATCAATGTCAAAGATAGTTGCAGCCATCACTTTTGGTCTCAATTATACTATAAATGTCTTCACTGTCAGCACTATTAGTTTGAATTCTTTACAGGTCGCTTGTAAACTCAAATGCCTGACAGGTGCAGTTTGCTACCTGTACATCATGAGAGCTGTCATGTGTGTCTTGTGTATTCACGTGTGCTCATCTTGTCAAGAAATACCTTAAATCCCCCATTCCCTCTTAAATCACATCATGCCTTCCATATCGTCCTCCCCCACTCGCTCTGATATGCTCTTATCTTGAGGTAAGGCAAGAAAAACACTTCAGCTCTTAGCTCTTATTTTTTATATTTATTGTCAAGGAGCTCAACTCATCATTTTGGCATGATGGGAATCCTTTCAGGGTGAGTTTTGAGAGGCATGAATCAAGTCAGGTTAATGGTGTATTTGCAGAAACTATTATTTACCAGCTGCTCCAGTTCAAAATCAAGCTCCTATTTTGGTCCCTTTTAACCCCTTGCACGTGCATTGATGTGCATGTGTGCAGTAAGGAGGTAATGGCTAATGATCCTCGAATACGACTTGACCCGCGGCACATCCGGATCCATTCCAGGCAAGAGGTCCAACTCTTTCATGTCACAGGTCAGAGCCCTGCAGGAGCACTGAGGAAACGATCGGTGTGTAGAAGAGGAAAGCCATATATATTCTGTAGCAGTTCAGAGAGGATGCGAGGAGACCCGTCAAAGCATTTACTATTCACGCTACGACTTGAGGAAATGCTGGTCCTTTCCATTGCAGCTATGCATGTGCTCGGTGGAAGAAAGTGTCACCCCTTCCAGGTCAAGAGCCATATAATTTATTAATTTTGGTGACATTGTGCAGGTTGACTTTTCTCACTGCTGTCTACACATGGTCAACATATTTAAAGATATCAGGGATAGTTTTTTTACATTCACATTTTAACTGTATGGAAACTGGCCTCTGCATGCTTGAAATGATAGTCAGTCCATTGCAACATCCACACAGCCTAAATTGCTCTTAATTTACTGGACACAGTTTTGTCAGGAAGTAAGAGGTCAATATGCTTCAAACAAAGTGCTTCTCAGGTCGTAAAACAGTGTCTGAACGCCCCCCCCCCCCCTCCCCCACACACACACACTTTTCTGTGATTGGTCAGAGGTGAATGCATTTAAACTGAACATATCCCCATTTGAATGACTTTTCTTGTCTTATCTCACTGAGTGACAACAGGCTATTCACCACGCCTTCAAGTGGAGCCAAAACAGCAATAACACTTTCCTTCAGGCATTGTCCATCTTCACATCCTAAAAACTTGTTTGTTACAAGCATACAAGCAGGTTTTTGTTCATTTTAACCTTTGTTTGACATTTTAATTTGTTTCGACAAGAAAAAAGTAACACCGAGTGGCGATGTAGATCAAACTGGTGCAACTTGACACCAGTATTCTCCATATAAGGATTTATTTTAACATACTTAAAGACTCACAAAACATGACAAATCTGTGCAATAGACAGATAAATGGATAGATGGGAATCTTGAAGATTCATCGGTCAAATATGGCAAGAACTTCTCCTCAAACCACCAGGAAAACACATCAGGAAACACATTGATGCAAACAGATGCATAAATGGATAAATACCCACTGCAGTATCATCCCATCTTCTTCCAGACGTGTTAGGCTGCTTTCTCATTCAACCACAATGCCTCCCTTTGGATTGCTTGCTGCAATTGCGGTTACGACCAGAGCAGTCATAAAGCAGTCAACTCTGTGGCTCGCTGCAATACTTACAGCTCCTTCGGTGTACCTGTTTTATGGGAGATCCCTCTAACACGCATTGTCTTCTATCAGTAGGATGTTTCGAATGTGAGTCTACCACAAGCATCTGTAATCGAAGCACCAGATGTTCCCGAAGGTGTAGATGCACCACAACGCTGTCAAGACAAGTCTACCCTTCTATTTTTGCAGATTACATGAACAACTTGAAATTCTGCTGATATGATCTCACTCATGATGTGGCTTGAACTAATAATAAAATGGCCTAGGGATAATTTGCATACCAAAATGCTGGAAAACATATTGAATATGATCAGACTTGTGAAACCGTTACTTTGCGCTTCGAATCCGACACAGTTCTGAACCTCCCTTGTGAATATTTGTTCTGGGGAGCAGGAAGTGGCTTGCATGGCCCACGCGATTTTACTGACACGTTGGAATGCCACATCAATGTTACAGTATTTGCAGCTGCACTGGGAACGCAGCGATTGCCCATTTCACATCAGCCGCCCCAGAAAGCATCTTTATGATCATGTAAGCGTGGACTCGAGAGAGGAAAGTACAGTAC
The DNA here is from genome assembly GCF_027409825.1 of Scomber japonicus. Classification (NCBI taxonomy): domain Eukaryota; kingdom Metazoa; phylum Chordata; class Actinopteri; order Scombriformes; family Scombridae; genus Scomber; species Scomber japonicus. The sequence continues at coordinate 5,896,748 of NC_070601.1, forward strand.
ATACGGTAAAGATTTCATCTTCCACAAATCAGACAGAATTGTGTGGTTTGTGCTGACGTCGGCTAGTTTGAATCCACGGGAGACCAAGCTAAGGAGATTTAGATGAACCAGGATGTAATGCTGCATAGGAAAAAAGGAAGAGACATTATCCGGCTTTGACTATGTCAGCCCTTTGTCTAGTTAGAGATATAGTGTAGCGATAAATCGTGGTTACTCCCTGATGTAGATTCACGTAAGAGATGATAGTATTTCATATTTAATCGAAGTGCTTTTTCACTGAGGGTTTTTTTAAACAGCAAACAAGGCTGGGCATCCTGCCAAGTCTTTACTGTACAAATTGAGTTAATTCCATTGAATTATGGTCAATGATTTCCCGACGTGGATCCTCTATTCGTCTTGTCTCCGTCCATCCCCTGGCTGTTTGTAGAATCGATGGCAGTCCCGAGGGAGAGAGGGACGAACCATAACTTATGGCTGTCTCATGCAATTTTTCCCCTCTCCCTGAGGTAAGAGGATGGGAGAGTCAAACAAATAGGCCTTGTGTTTTCACCCTGTGTTTGTATGCAGTGCCACGGCCAGGCTTCTTGCCAAGGTCTCCTCCTCTTCCCCCAAACACTACGAAAGCTAAAGACAAACCCTCCCATTTCTTTTTTCTCCCTCATCAGAGTGCTGGCAAACACAAAAGGAGGCAGAGGCGAGTCGGAGCCCTAAAGAAAGAGCCTGGGTGCACATCCCCATGAACGTGCTAAGATTAAGCCGAGGCGATGATGAAGACGACCGGACCAAAGGTGAGAGGAGGAGGAGGAGGATTTGAGGATAGGAGTGGGAGTGGTTGTTATTTCACGGACAAGACTCCGTGCCCTTTGCCATTCAGCCAACGCCAGCTGGGAAGAGGAGTGGCATCCTTCGCTTTCTCTCTTTTGGTTTTATCCCCATCTCTGATGCTTTCAATGAGAGCATTGTATGAGCTAGAGGAAGGATATGAGGTCCCATTTGGCTGTCATTGACATGTAAAAAGAGTGTAGTGGTGACAGCTGACGAGATCATGGGCCTGTAATTAGCTGAGGATGTAGGATAGACTCTCACCCTTCTGTGTCAGACACCCTCACACAGGCAAACATGTAGTGAACACATAAAGATATAAATAATGAAGTAAAAAGATGTACAATATAAACACAATGCTACACTACAAAGACTTCTTTGCCTTTAGATATTATGAGTTATCTATTAGTCTGCGTGTGAGGTTTCACAGTGGCGTAAAGGTTCTCAGGGTGCTATAAATCCAAAAGCATGAACCATGTGGTCTGGTTTGGGGTGGCCCACATTCTGTATAAAAAATTATAATAATAATAAAGTGCTCTGGGGAGAAGTTTGGATGCACAACTGAGACATTGTTCCATGGGAGACACAGGTGTGATAAGCTGACTGTGAATAACAGCCGAGTCACATCACACCTCATAAATCACAACCCGTACTTAATGTGGAATGTATTGAAGTGTCTTAATATGTTTTTCTGGCTAGATATGATGGAGATTAAATCCACATTAATACAGTTTAGCTACCTTATTAATAGCAGAACACATTTACAGGCTGACACATAAAACTTCACATACAGTGGAGTGATGTGCATCATAAATCACTCCAATACTGGTAAGGTATTTATCACCTTAGTATAAAAAAATTATTAAAGGATCAGTCACAAATCTTATTGTCTTGCTTACCTGTAGTGGTATCCATGCAGTGGTTTTAAACCTGCATTAACTCATTTTTTGACCACTTGTGGGCAGCAAAAACAAGCTGTAAACACAACACTGATAATTACCTCTAAATGAAGTTGATATGGTAAACTTTTTGCGAAACAAGTTGCCTATTTACATATTCGGCAAATAAGTGGCAAGGCAAAGGCAATGTGGCAAATGTGTCTCTTTAGCAGCTCAATGCTCCACTATGTTCATAAGTTAGTCGCTAACTTTGTCTGCAGATTTGGTGCTGAGCAGGAGGTGCTGCCTCCCACAGCTGGAAAGCCTTTACTGTCAAAAGATTTGATATGGACTGTTTCCTCTGTAGAAAGTTGTTCCTTTGTAATTTCACTCCAGCGCATAACTCCCCCCTAAAACCACAAATTGTTGTTTTTGCATTTCTCTTACCACACAATTTAAACAAAAAAGATACAAATCAGCCAGCTTTGGAGGTGTTGGGAGTCATATTTTTTTTTTCACTTTGGACAGAGCCAGTGTTGTGCTAAGAGAGAGACTGATATCAATGTTATCATCTCACCACCCAAACATTTAAAAACTGAACAACAGATTTGAAATGTGATTTGATGGTAATCAGTTCTGTTTTCTTGTAACATCGTCTCTAGTGCAGCTTTAAGGAGAAAGTTTAACCCTCAATTTTGGCTTTAAATGGTAATCAGAAAGATAAATATACATCAAAATTAACATTGACCTCAATCCACGCTTTCATGCTATTATCCTCTGCTATCCAAAGGGCCTCTTATTAGAGGACGGTGTATGTGTGCGTGGGGTCAGAGGTACCAACAGACAAGTTACCGTGGTGATTAAGCTCCTCTTTCAAGCTTGGGTCTCATCTGGAGGTGGGCCTTCTCTTTGAAACAACGGATCTGGGCTTGTGTCAAACCACCACAAGGGTCTAAGCGCTCCCTCAAAACCCACCGATGACAGTAGCTGTTATGAGATGAGAGGAGCCATCCCACCGCAGAGGACATTGACCATGGGAGAACCAGCTCTCCCATGGGAACCTGTGGAAGGTCCACGTGGCCCCTCATGGCCCCTTCTCAAAGCTGGTGCCTCTTCCATCACCCTCCCTGGGCTTTCTAGTGAACCCTTTGATGTCCTGGGATCTGGACAGCGGTGACCATGAGGACCTATGAGCCTGCAGGGAGATATGTTGGAAAGTTACTCATAAATAGAGCACCAGTGAGATGGACAAAGAGGAAAAAAGAGGTTTTGTATCTTTCCATTTTTCCCAAAAAGTCATGGATGTCCTGTCATGTCCATGTAAAACGGTTCTTTTGTGCAGGTTGTTGTTGTACCTGTCGCAAAAAATGTATTGACATGCACTATTTCATTTCATGTGCAGAAAGTGAGGTTTCGGTCAAAGGACCATCAACAGAGACAGTCACAAGAAAGATGCAGACAAAGATGGACATACATACACAAAGAGAAACAGCGATGGGAGACAGATGGAGACAGACAGTGCAGGCCGGGAGATTATCAAAGGTTTCACCGGTCTGACCTGTAACACGGTTGAGATGGAAGGACAAGGACGCTGTTTGTTCTTTAATCTGCTTTCTCATACTGAGTTACTGTGGTCCTCGTGGGAATCAGTTTCAGACTATCGCAGACAGACTGTGGGATCTGACACACAACTCACCCACATAGCTTGCAAACACAGGAGTGGGTATCTGTTTGGAGGAGTGAGCCCTCTTTTCTGAGTGAATTGATCAAGGGGGGCGTGCAGTATTTTGCACATGGAGATTAAAGGACACACTTTAAATGCTGACACTGGACTTTGCTCTCAGCTCATCAGTCTTATCTGTTGTATGTCTCAGGGAGGTTTATGGACATGCACTATCTTCATCTTCATCTATCACTACCATGACATGCTGATGTGAATGGTGTGCCCCCTTGTGACAAAACATTACAATTGTCATAGTGTCCTTGACACGACACTGGTTCTTCATAGAAAGAAAGAAAAGACGGTTATTTCTTATGAATTGATTTTTATTGAGGACACAGCTCCGCATGAAAGTAAAAAACACATCCCTAGTTTTAATTTTGAGATTGAAAACACAGTCATGTAGTAAAAGGTAAGTTAGACAACAGTGTTATGTTTGTGTACCCTCATAAACATTATAGCATTTTTTTGGCAATAATAAAAGTGGAGTGGAGAGGCTTAGAAAGAGTAGTATATTTCAATACCTGCCACAGTTGAAATATAGATACATTTTTATAGCTTTCAAGTATCATTTTATTGATATCCTGACTTTTTAGCACAGAAGCCATATAAAGAGCCAAATTATTATCACAGTACATTTGACAAAACATAAGATCGGAATCAAGAAATATTTGCTTTTAAAGCTTAGAATAAAAAGGGTTCTATTAAGAAATGTTCCCAGTAAAAAAAAAACATCTTTCATGAAAGTGCTCTTGGTTATAGTTGTTGTATTGTGCGTATGCATGTCATGAATCTCTGTCAGCCTCTAGTGGTAGTGAACATGTTTGCAGACTGGACACATCACATATGCTCTGGGTGGTTTTGCAGACAGGTGATGAACTCTTTCACCTCTTTGCCCTCAAAGCAGATCTGGTAGACTGCTGCGAACAATGGAAACCTATGGAAGGAAGCAAAAATGCAGATAAATATTACATAAACTCAAATATCCTGTATCTGCCAGGCTGTACTGCACTACTGTTTTCATTTATTCTGGCATAAGAACACATTCTGACTGCAATTCTTATATATTTTATGGACCCTGAAAGGAAACCTGTGTGATGTTCAAACCTAATTATATTATAAGAGAGTGAGGGAGATGTTAATCAAGCCCAGTCCTGAGAAGAGGTATAATCAAGCAAGATAAGTGAAAACACCTGTGTGGGTGGGCCATGCCTGAAATGAATGTGTTCTTATTCCTTTCATTAAGAATAGAAAATACATTATTAAATTGGTTACTAATCTTGATCGGAATATCGGGGAACATAACCAAGATTAAAGGATAGGTTCATAATTTTTAAAGCCTGTCTTACAACAATAGTCATGTGTCCAAATTAACATTCAAACAGGTTTTTCTTGCTGTAATCATTCCTTTTTATGTTTATTCGTAATTATGCTAACCTATAATATCATGCAACCTTTGGGTCATTTGACAATTATTAATACATTTCCCAAGGGCCATCAAAATTCCCACAAGACATCAAAGCATATAACATATAAGAGAGTATACTCAAGAAGGCATAATTAGTGTGTTGGAATTGGTGCAAAGTAAACTGACATTAACACATTTTTGTTCATGTGTTATGGAAACTGGAGTTATGAAGCTGGGGTCAAGAGCTATTGAGTTTTTTTTTGTACAGTAGAGGTGTACTCACTTGCTGACCATGTCCCTCTTTTGAAGAATCTTGTAAACCTCTGCTGAGGTCTGTGGTCCCTGCAGCTTCTGACCGTTAAGCATTTCTGCCTCCAGCTCAACAATAGACTGTGGAACCAAACATATAGAGATCAATTTAATGTGGATTAGTGACATATTCTTAATATCTCAATAATATTAAAACAAACAAAAAAAAGTAGCAGTGACTCATTCTGTCACCTTGGATGTTTTGACGAAGGCTTCTGCAACTTTGCGGTTTCTTCCACCGTAGCAGGTGGTGATGAGGTCGGCCACACCGCAGCTTTCCAGGAAGGTGCCAGAGCTCACTTGGCCTTTGCAGAACAGCCTAGCGAAGGCAACCATTTCCATCAGACCAAGCCTGATCACTGCTGCCTTGGTGTTGTCCCCAAAACCAAGGCCGTCACAGAATCCAGCCCCTACTGCCACAATGTTCTGGCAAGACATAAATAAACGGATGCATATGCAACATTTAGCTTTCAAAGCCTCTTAACATCCTGTATTAATGTGTAGTAACAATTTAAGGGTTTCATTCTTTTCAGGACTCATAATGTGTGGATGTCTTTACCTTCAGAGCTCCACACAGCTCCACTATATCACTCTCCTGTACGACAGTGATACGGAAGTTGGGAGTCTGAAGCATCTCTTTGAAGATGAGGCCGTTTGCCTCATTTGTTGACCCTGTGTTGAATGAAGTTTTGTAAAGAGAAACTCAATGTTGGTAGAACAGGGAAGTAACCAGTGACGACCACATTGCATCCTCTTTTCAATCTTAGATCACCATCTGCATGCAAACAATGCAAAAAATCATCACGACAATAATGAAATCAGTGACTAACCGATAGTGGTTTCACAGAATTTCTCGTCTGCCACCTCGCTGGCGATATTGGCCCCCATCAGGACGCTGACCTCAATCTCTAGTTTCTCTCGGATGACGTCTGAGATGAGCTTCAATCCCTCAGGTCCTTCATCAATGCCCTGAATGATTGAGACAGTTTCAGACCACCATGCACAACGTCTGGCTGAGGCAGGGTCACGTTGAGGTAATAACAATAATAGATATCATTGTGGTAATTGCTCAACTACGAGGTCTTGTGATGCCATGACAGCAGAAAAATACAGTACAAAAATCAAGTGACAGTATTTCCCCTTTTCCCCTGTTTACTGTCAAGAAATCAGACATGATGAACAATGACAGGATCTCACTTTGATGAGTGATATCCCGATGGTTCCTTCTGTGATGTGAGGCTTAATCTGGTCACAGAGTTTGTTGATGAACTGGTGAGGGATGACAAAGACAAGGATCTTTGCACCCTTCACAGACTCTGTGATGTCTGGGATGGCCACCTTTTGGGACATTGAAAACAAAATTAGCCCTTATACAGTATGAGTACATATGACACCATAGTTTTAACTGTTTACTGATTACTGTTACTAACCATCAATAACAACAACACTATATAATACATGAAAAATATCTAAAAACTTGAAGAGCAGATGTTAAAAGAATAAAATTACAGCCCTACAGAGAAGCTCTTTCTCTTGATTTACAATTAATGTTTGAGATCAGAGAAAACTAATACTTGCAAAATATCTCAACATGACAACAAATCATTTACACTCTGCCTGGTTATTTACAAGGACATGATTAATACACCCCTAATGTATCATAATGGTCCATATTCCATATGATATATAGTTTCCTGCCATTAAATAGTTTTATTTTGCACTTGATACTTTAGTTGTGTAATTTAATTGAATGATGAGTACACTTATAAACTGATGACACACACTCTGTGGGCCAAAGTCGAGTTATCTTATCAGTGCATTTTTTTTAACTGTACAATCAAACTGTGTTTCATGATTGTGCTGAATTGCTTAACCTGTTGATGAGGTTAGTCATTAAAGATAATACTGCTTATCAGACCCACATTAAGCTGGGACACTTACCACATTCCTGGGCAGCTTGTGACCTGGAAGATACTTGACATTCTCATGTTCTGTATTAATGATCTCAGTTAGCTTCTTCCCGTCAATCATTTCTTCGTAAACCCACATATTTACTATTGGGTCGAACCGGTTGGATGCTTTGACATTGTGCCCGATGATTTTGGCAATCGAGGAGCCCCTGAAGAGAGAGAGAGAGAGAGACAGAGACAGAGACAGAGAAAGAGAGAGGATGTGAGCAGACAATCCAAACAGCATTCAAAAACCTCCAAGGAGCAGGAACCATCTAGGGAAATAAAAAAGGTCTGTAAGGTTTTGGGTCATTTTTAATGCTTGAAAACCGAGAATTGGTTTGCATTTAACTTCATTTTATCTACATAGACTCTAGAGTAGTGACTCTACAAGTGGGGTCCCTAACAAAAAAGGGAAATCATTCATATTCACTATAATTCTAGGTATGACTATTTTGGTTATGGGTTCATTTTCTGTAATTTAAACATCTAAATATCTTAGGGGGTCCCTGATGCAAAAATGTTAAAGAGGTATGAATCCAGACACACAACAATGGTAATATCCTTACTGGTGCCACAAGAGATAAAAAGTAAGTGCATTACAAAGAACATTCGGTGCTGCTGTGAGTCACTAGACAATTCATAGCTCATCGACTCTTTTATTTGAGCTCATACAAACGTGTTGCAGCTTGTAGATCTTCAGATTGGTATCAGGGCGTTTTTGAAAAGAAAAGCAGTCTTCCTTTTGGTTAGTACTTTAAAGTAGGAGACATTGCAACCATTACACGCCGGTATGAGTAGGTTTATATCAGCTAAACTTGCAAGATCCGCGATTCGTTTAAACTGCATACAACAATGAACTAAAACAACGTGTCTGTCTATTGAAAAATGCACACAAAGGCCAAGTTACCAGTTTCCAGATCCGACGATGCAGATTTTCTTCCCAGGCATTTTGAAAGTAGATAGAGCTACAGCTCGTCTAAAACTACAGATCGTCGTCTGCAATAACTTCCTCATACGCCCTATAAAATGCTTGTTTCAGCCCTCCCCTTCACACACACACAACACAGGATACACCTCTTTCCTAAGTGGGAATCACATAATAACGTATCACCACCGTCTTGTATCGTTTACTTTCATTTTACACCATATAGATAAAGTTTGATATCATAAAACTCAACCAGAAGCCTATAGAGTGTATCCAAGAAACAAAGGAAAGCCTAATGTATAGCGCATTAATGTTGTATCGGTCATTTATTATTGAATATTGACTGGAAATGCGCGAATTCGCCAGTCAAGCTATTTTCAATTAACGTCATGTAATTGACACTTCCGGTATATGTGGTTTCCAAAATAAGGCTCACAATAGGAGAATGCAATAATAGGCTTGTATCAGCTTGTCGATAAATACAATTTGTGGTCACGCTGTATATGTCTAAAATGCGGAAAATGTTATATATTTTGTTGTTGTTTTGTTTTTGATATCATCTTATAAGTCTGTAAGTCAAATCAATGAGATTTTTTTCTCAAAATAATGACATAGTAACTCAAAATAAATATTTAGTGACTCAAAATAATGGCTTAGTAAAGTGTATTATTATAATGACCATAGCCCGTAAACACAATGAAAGATAAACCACTAAAATGCAAAATAAGTAAATGAATGAATAGCATTACACATTTTAAAATGTAATTTAATTTAACAATTAAATGAATTTTACGTTTTATAATATTATTATACTATACACGTTGTTATTGTTATTATAAATTAGATTCATGTTAATAAAAATAATAACTTTTTCATTGCTGTTATCTTTAATCTGAACACGGAAGTCTGCAACACGAGTCACATGACCGCTTCCTGCCAAAGCAGTAAATAGCAGGCGAGCTAGCAGACAATGCTAATGCAGTTAGTCGCTATATCAGCATATTAGACATGTTTTATCTGTTATTTAATATAGCCAGTTAACAGCTCGGCGTCTGCGAGGTGTGCGGTGCGTTTCTTATAAGAGATGAACCTACAGCTTCAGTCTGTGTCATAAAAAAGCGAGCTGGTCCACTTTAATCACATTAGCTTAGCGAGCTGAGTTAGCGTCTAAAAGGAGGTTTTTGTCGCTGGTGACTATGCAAGGGGAGACAGCGGCTGTACGAAATATCACGGAAAACGAAGGGAAGCTGGATGTATTACCCCAGATTAAGACCCCAAGCTCGGGGAGAGCAAGTGCCAAAAGCTGGCAGTATAGGTGGGTGATTGTTTATCCTGCTCGCCTCCAAATATCTAAGATACATTTCTTTATTGAAGGCGTTTCTGGTGTAATTAGCGAGTGAGACAGCAGCATTATAAGTGTAATGCAAACATGAGGTGCTCTTTTTGTAAATGGTGTTTAATCGTGAGCAATGTGTTTTTAATTACATGATCACATTGTCAGTCAGAAGAGGAGCAGCCCAGCTGGCTCTTTTTTTTTTTTTTTTTGGCAGATCTGTCACGATACAACAATGAATGATGGATTTATGCGGTTACCTGTGTGTGTGTGTGTGTGTGTGTGTGTGTGTGTGTGTGTGTGTGTGTTTAAGTTTAAGGGTGTGTCTTCATCAAGTATTTTTTTTTTTAAATCTCAATTGTTCTTTGCCTCCTTTTGCTTGATAACATCTCCTGCCAGTGATCACATGGAGAATATTGATGGTTACTTGATGAAGTACACCAACCTGGTGACAGGATGGCAATACAGGTGAGCTCTCATACATTTGTTTAACACTTTTTATTTCTATTCTATTGTAACAGTGTTAAAAGAATGCATGTATACATCGATGAATCATCACATATTATATCTCAAAAATAAAGATAGGGACATTATTGACTTCATATAAAACATAATAGCACCAAAATACAAAATCAAACATGAACATTTTGAACCTTTTTAATTCAAGAAGTGTACTACATACTACGTAATACTACAATATGTCTATTTTTATGTACTGACTCAACACCAATCTTAAATGTATGTTGTTTGAGTTAAATGTAAGAATAAGGTCTTATCAGAATTCATTATTGTAATCGTCGTGCTGGTTCATAGAGTTGACAGACATTGTCGCGGTGGCTGTTGTTTTCAGGTTCTTTGTCTTAAACAATGAGGCGGGCTTGTTGGAGTACTTTGTCAATGAGCAGTCGCGGCCCCAGAAGCCCCGCGGCATGCTCCCCCTGGCGGGGGCCGTCATCTCCCCCAGCGACGAGGACTCGCATACCTTCACTGTCAACGCCATCAGCGGGGAGCAGTACAAGCTCAGGGGTACGTACCTGTCTTTAATGTATTGAACACACTGACATCTCAACATCAGTGTCCATCCTTTAAACCACAGTGCATCATTCACTCACAGGAACCGAAGCTTTTCACCTTAATATTGCCTGTCAGCTCCATTTTTAACTCCAGGCATACTGTCATTACCATCCATCAGGTTCACACAGTATTGATCTGGATGTTTTCCATTATCTGCTGCTGGTGAGGCAGAAGCACGCAGGGATCGATGCGATATAAGATTGTCCGATAGTAACTATAACGAGATTTTGTCCTCTTGCTTTTCTCGTGTTTGTGTGCACATTTCAGCTACCGACGCCAAAGAGAGGCAGCACTGGGTGAGCAGACTGCAGATTTGCACGCAGCACCACACAGAGGCCATGGGGAAGGTAAGATGCTGTGCTCGGTGATGGAGCTATTCCTCTCCTTTATTTAATGTATAATTGTAGTCATTATATCCTCCTTTTTGAAGTCTAATTTTTATGTATTGTATGTACATTAAATATCAGTTAGTGCAAATTTTGTTGGTGGCAGTGGTGGCAATAATATAAGGCAATAATATTCCATTAGAGGCCTGCTGTGCTATAAAGCTATTCTTAAATATTACAGCTGTATTTTAAACGTTGTCCATGATAAGCAAAAGAATGTGACTCTGCCACACAGCGGATGTGAAGTGGACAGTCTTGATTTTCCTGTTTTCCATCTCCCGCATCCATCTGGCTGCAGCACAAAAGCGTAGAGCTGTGAAATATTAATGTTTATGTAAAAATGTATTGGGTTTTTGCTTGTTTGTGAGCACAATAATCAGCACTATTGATCTGCGTATTGATCTATAAACTACTATCCTGCCCGCAGCCTGATTTTTTATTTTTTTTTAATGGTCTTGAGATACATGAGAGTGAAAAACGGAGACGAACTCTGCAGGGCTCTTTTTTTAAAACAGTGGTGGAAAATAGTCCGCAGCTATAAAATGTCAGAAATAATTAAAAATGCCCATTATAGTTATTTTTTAGTCAGACAAACTAAAAGCAGAAGATTTTCTATCATCACAAAATGAGGAAAAGAGGCAAATATTTGGTGTTTTTGCTTAAAAAGATTGACACAGTTATTAAAAATAGTTTGATTTCATGGTGCAGTTCTCTCCACAACTCTTGTAGCAAGACATAAGTGTAGTGTATTTTTATTTTTGAAACTTTATCTTTTGATTTTCACAGAGTAATCCCCCACCCAAGTCCCGCAGCTACTCTATGGCATCTCAAGGTAGCGGCAGCTCGCCCATGTCCGTGCGCAGACCCAGCCAGAACCCTGCCTCCTTATTCAACTGGTCACAGATGCACAAGGGCTCGTCACTCTACTCCAGCAAGAGGTCCCTGCTTCCAGACCACCTAATGGACGCCAGAGAGGTACAGCAAGCCGGGGTCACTCCTAACCCTAACCCTAACCCAGTCACAGTTACTGACATATTATTGATATGTCAGGACCAGCAGAGCGGAGTGTAGTTTTTGTATGAGAAGTGATATTTAAACAGTGCAAGTCTGAGGTTACGTCATCATCATCTGACCATAGACACAATTTCCCGTGTAGATGTAGCAAGAGATAACACAGACTCGGGCTGAATTAAATTAAAGACTATCTGCCAAGTTTTCAGTCTGATGTTTTTTGCAAAGTGAAATCCAAGAAAATCTGCGTCTGATCCAATCAAAATGCTGTTAGATTTTAATCTGTCAATGGTAAAGTTTCACATCTCTGACATCATCTGTTATACAACCAAACCTCTTCATCTAAAGATCCTCTTTCCAACCTTGTTAACATGGATACAAACAGAATACAGTCCATCCGCCAGAGAGCCATTTAGCTGGAATGTAATTATAATTGCATGAGATTAAAGTGAGACATAAATATTAATGTGTGGAGAAGAATTTAGTGGCAAAGGCAAAGTGACAGTGAACAAAAATGAAATGTTGATCTGTTTTTAAAAGCACAAGTGTGTCCCTACAAGATGTGCAACGATGAATATAAAATATTTAGGACTTAGTTCATAGCAGGGCTTCAGTAGAGTGGTTTAGTCATGAACTCTGTTGTGATGCAGGTCGTCCACCAGAGAGTGCTGTTGTGTTTCTTCTGCTTTGAATACATAGTTTTCTGTGGATTTTAATCTGTCTGCCACATTTAAACCAATACATTTGTCTTATGAGTATCAGAATACTCTTAAGTGTTAATTTAAGGCATTTAATTTCCAGATTTAGAGCTGAACTTTATTAGGTAGTTAGTCTTACATATACTGTATAAGTGCTCGCTGCTCAATCATACGAACCTCTAAGACACAAGAAGTACTGTTGCAGGTGTGACCTACATAAGAACATATTAGGAACTATTTTTTTTACTTTTTACTAAGATGGGAAAAGTAGAAAGCTAAATGACATCGGCAGCAGTGAGGCGTGCGAGTTTTAATGTTTATGTAAATGTAATTTTCTTAAAATATGGACTTTGCCTACATAACAATGAAAGCAAGGTTAAAAGCTCAACAGTTCCTGCATAAACAAAGATCATGACATTTTAAAGAGATTTTTTTCCCCCCCAAATTAACCAAACCTTCCACATGATCCCCTTCCAGATGATGACCCAGGCCCAGGGCCAGCACAGAGACCTGATCCAGAGCATAGAAGGCTTGCCTGCAGCCCCCGGCCTCTCCCCTCTAGACCAGGATCTGCTCATGCTTAAAGCCACTTCCATGGCCACCATGAACTGCCTCAACGAGTGCCTGCACATCCTTCACTTGCAGCAGGTGGCCAGGCAGAGAAGCTCCCTGGGAGGTTAGTGGTGGGGTGTTGTTGCTCGGTTTGTTCATTTAACATTCTTGACAAGCAGAAAGAATAACCAGTTTCTAGCAGTCACACTCTGCAGATTTAAATGTCTTCTCCATGTGCGTAAGCGACATATGCAGCCTTCACAACAAATCATAGTCTTGCACATGCCAGACCTGCATCCAATCCAGACGATTAGTTTGTGTTGGTCGGACAGTGGAATTATTTTGCATTATTGATGGGGAACTGTACCTGGTCTTACCACCTGTCTCGGAGGTAATTAGATCTCAGACAGTTAAAATGTCCAACAGCAGCACTTTGAGGCCAGTGTGCTGTTCTAATTCAGCTTAACATTGGAAGAATACACTTTTACCATGAAACATACAGCACAGTGTTAAAAGCATCCAAGGTGAAGTGTTTGACTCACTGATATATTGACCCTCTCTGTTGAGGATGTTTCTAAATGGGAAAACAGCCAGCTAATGCCCCACTTTTTTCACAGCAGATCTTATTACTCGATGTATATTTCATAAGGCCAGACTCATCGCAACAGCCAATCAGATTAAGCTGTCCGACGACACACAAGGTGAATTTGAATGAGACCTGCCCACCTCTAAACATACATAAAAAAAAAAAAAAATTAAAAAATGCCCACGCCATACTGAGAGGCTTTAACCAATCAGAGAGGGAGGATGTTTCCTGTCGGCGGGGCCAAGGTATCCTGATACTCGGTTCGTCACAGGCGTTGAGTTACACTCTTTTGGTCTGGGGCAGCTGTCTAAGGAATATCCATCTGTCCAGTCAGCAGCCAGGCAGTTGTGTGAGGTGTTGCGTGGCGAATGGTAGGCCCAGTGTAGAGCTACGTGTGTGTGTAGCTGTTGAGCGTCAGGGGACCTTGGGAGGGAGGGGGGGGACAGTATCATGAGCGCCTCTGAACCTGCTGCTGTGCATTCCCCGTCCACACCAGGACCCACCATCGAGTGGTTGGAGCCTAAGCTGCCCGACATCCTGAAGAACGGCAGCAGCTCGCTGGGCAGCTTGGGGACAGGGGAGGGCCCGTTGGAGGGGAGTCGTCTGGAGCTCAGCAGCCCTGAATCCTGCAGCTTCTCTGGGGTAAGACCAAGGAAATGACACTCTGTATCCCCCAGGAAACAGTAAAGATCTACACTGAAAGATGAAAGTTGCAGCAACCTGTTGATTTAACTCTTATCCTTTCTAGTTATTTAATTCCCATTTTTTTGCTTTTCAATTTCAACCATTCTTAACTTGACAGCTGTTTTGAGCACACCTCTCACACCATAAACAATCACCTACTTTCAACGTCTGCTGAGTCACTCTAGCATATTGTTGAATAAATCACACCCCCTCCTCCCTTTTTCATCTCTCAGGAGCAAGAAGACATAGATGGAGAGGATGAGTTGGAGGACTCCTTCTCAGTCAAAGAGGAGGACCTGGGTGCTGTGGAAGAGGAGCGCAGCGTCATCCTACACCTGCTGTCCCAGCTGAAACTGGGCATGGACCTCACGCGGGTAGGTCGAGTTCCACGTCCTGCTAAGCAGCATAACAAGCTGACTGCGGCTCTACCACCAACTCTTCACAAACTTTGACTTTCTTTAGGGGTTTTTTTTCTTTCCGTCCTGTGTTATACCTGAAGATGACTTAGTGATCCCACAGTGAGGAGCGTAAGAGGTTTTCCCTCATGCATGTGCTTAGTTTTGTGCTCAGGGCATTCAAAAATAACTATATGTTGTGGTATATAATATAATGTATCATCCTTCACTGCTCATACAATCTAATGCAGTATATAACTCCTTAGACACTTAATAGTTTTATACAGGTGATCCTGTTTATCCATTTAGTCAGAAACAACAGGGGATAAACAGAGGCGTTAATTTTGCTCTTGACTTTATCTTTTATTGGCCTTTTTAGTTAGTTTTAATATTTTGTCAACATTTAAATCTATAGTAAGATGTTGAAATTATGATGACACAGACATGCTGTTAGAGCCTTTTTTATGCTGCACATGCATATTTTTCAGTTGTGTGCTTGACAGCAACTGTGTGTAAAGTCAACTAAATTCAACAAAAAAAAGTGGTGAGACTGGATGAAGGAAACCAACTAAAGAGTGAACAACCTAGTATTTATCTGATTTAATGGACCCATCTTGGATCACTAGTCTGTGTTGCTAATGACCTTTACAAGCTGAAGTAACCACGTCTTGCTTAGTAATTACTGGTCCTCGACACACCGATTAAAAATACCAAAATCAGATCCTGGATAGATTGGATCCTATCTTCCAATGTCAGCTTCTTCTAGTTTTGGGTATCGTCTCTTCCTCTTGGGTTTCAGTTTGATTGCAGTTATCTGGCAGATCCATTGGCTTATCTCATGGAGATCTCGTGTTAACTGTGACCCCGGGGTCATGTCTAGTGTACGTCACATCATCGCTTCCTTGATTTACTGATAACGATGAGATGTGGAACCAAATGGAGTGAAAAAAGAAAAACTATTAGGACTTGAGTTACTTAACTTGAGCCATGTTTCTTTGGATTTTCCCTCTAGGTGGTCCTCCCCACCTTCATCCTGGAGAAGCGCTCTCTGCTGGAGATGTATGCCGACTTCATGTCACACCCGGATCTCTTTGTCGCCATCACTGACGGCAGCAGCCCGGAGGACCGTATGGTCCGTTTTGTGGAGTACTACCTCACCTCCTTCCATGAGGGCCGCAAGGGTGCCATCGCCAAAAAGCCCTACAATCCCATCATTGGCGAGACCTTCCACTGCTCCTGGAAGGTACCCAAGAAACCAGAGGCCCCCAAGGAGCCCTCACAAGGAAGTCCTGACCCGGATGCCTCCCAGGACTACCACCAAGTGCGCTTTGTGGCGGAGCAGGTGTCCCACCACCCCCCTGTGTCTGGCTTCTACGCCGAGTGCCAGGAGAGGCGGATGTGTGTGAATACACATGTGTGGACCAAGAGCAAGTTCATGGGGATGTCCATTGGAGTATCTATGATAGGAGAAGGTAAGCCAAGTGTTTGAGAGGGAAGAGATCAAATCTATAGAAATTATATCCAACATTAGCATCATCAGGGCAACTGCTGAGAGGGGATTAAAAGAGAATATCGCCTTTTTTTTTTAGTCAGACTAGTTTCTGTTATACAAACATTAATCTAATTCTGAATTAACCTCTAGTAACCCAAAACAGCAGCTTTATTGTGTGATCCTGTCTTTTGTCAACAATAAAGAATTTGAACAGCAGATCAGATGAATTATATTCCTCCAGATATATCCCTTCAGCACTCAGCGCTCCCCAAACAATCATCCCTCACCTGCAGAAATCAAACAAAACAATAAGAGGTCACCATACATATATAATTGCACATAATTATTCTTTCTTTTTTTTCAGGTTGTCTTAATTTGCTGGAACATGATGAAGAGTACACTTTCACGCTGCCCTGTGCATACGCACGCTCCATCCTCACGGTTCCCTGGGTGGAACTGGGCGGCAAAGTCAACATCAGCTGCGCCAAGTCGGGCTACTCAGCAGTCATCACCTTTCAGACTAAACCCTTTTATGGTGGCAAATTACACAGGTGAGCGCCTTCATGTCATGTAGTGTTGCTTTGGTCTGTAATAATTTCAGGAGTTCATGCCACAAATGTGATGAAACAGTACCTGTGTATATACAAGTAGAGTCTTAATAGAACAAAAACTATATTTTATTGGCTTCTTTCTCCATCAACATACAACCAGGTGGTATGTACGGGAAAATAATCATATACCCGAAGATATTGAGTTGATTTTTAATAGAAGACTAAAGAACGAAATAATTGAAGCATTTTTTCTTACTGAAAACATTTAATCAATTATTAGAATAGTTCAAAATTAAAAAAGCATTTTCTCCCACACAAAGTTTCCATGTAGTCAGTATTAAATCATTCATATGTTCTGTCCCAAATGTAGAGTCACAGCAGAGGTGAAGCACAACTCCACCAATGCGGTGGTGTGTCGTGTGCAGGGCGAGTGGAACGGCGTTCTGGAGTTCAGCTATACCAACGGAGACACGAGGGTGGTCGACGTCACCAAGCTGCCTGTTACAAGGAAGCAAGTTCGGCCAGTTGAGAAGCAAGGACCAACCGAATCCAGGTCAGAAGAAGCGGATCTGCACATGCAATTTTTAATTATTTGTTTAGTTTAATCCTATTAAAATGTTCTTATTGGACAGGCCTTTTAGTAATATGGCTTGATATGAGGATAAACATACCATGCTGACTCGCCTTTGTTGTATTTCAGACGCCTGTGGCAGCATGTCACAGAGTCCTTACGGCAGAAGGACATCGACAAAGCCACAGAGCACAAGAGGATCCTGGAGGAGAGGCAGCGGTCCGAAGAGAGGCACCGCGCTGAGACCGAAACCGAGTGGAGGACCAGATACTTTGACAGGGAGGTGAGAAACTCGACCACTCTATGTTCAGATGTAGTTTTACTATCGTGGAGGTTCCATGTCGCTGCAGAAAGGATCAGATCAGGGTACATTGGTGGCAGGAAGTATCAGAAACTGGAAAAGACACTAATGAGGTTACACTTTTGGAATAAACGCAGCACAACCAGTAAAGAGTAATTTGTGCTCAGGCTATCTGTGCTGACTCTAAATAAATTTTAAATCACCTTGAGCATAATTTTTGTCTCAGGCTTGTGCTTCTCGATTTCAGAGGGTTCTCACCTTGCACTAAGGTATTTAAGATTACCAAGGATCTGGGTCATTTAGGTGGCAAACACCCGCAGACTGTTTAAACTAGATGCACACCCTCTTTCAGGAAATGAATTATAAGATCTCAGTCACAAATTGTAATATACTGACGCTAGTTTTCTCTTCTCCTCTAGGGTGACGGCTGGGTTTATCACAAACCACTTTCAAAAAACTCTGCTCTCAAAACCTAGTTTCTTCACTCTGTATCTTGGATGTTGATATTGTAGATTCAGGAACGTGTGTGGGAGTGTGAGAGAGAGAGAGAGAGTGTGTGTGTGTGTGTGTGTGTGTGTGTGTGCACAAGTTGTGGACGGTTATTTGAAACGAGAGCATGGCCTGCACTGACATACAGATGAATGCAACATGGGGAGAAGGACAGAGAGACAACATAACTTGACGGTGTTCTCAAATCTCAAATCTCACTCATGATGTTCACGAAGCCTCCAAGTACAAGCTTTTGTACTGCTGATCAGTCTTTCTTTTCTTTTCTTTTTTTAAATAATCAAATGTCAATGAAAACATATTCTTGTACAGGTAACGGTACTCTATTTACACAGCCTTAAGAAAGTCAGATGAATGATGCTCTAAGTTTGGGTTCTGCTGGTCAACCTGGGATATTTTTTTTTCTCATTATTTTTAAGCTGTGATAACACACTAAGGTGAGGAGTGTTTTTCCTAAAATAAGATATCCAACATCAAGAAAATCTAAATAATAGTAATACTGCCTGATAAACTCTATGTTGGGAAACGGTTGTAAATTGGATTTGTAAAGTCGCTGTTAATGATCTTCAGGTATGCTAAACCCAACAACAGTTTACCACACTGAAATAAAAGACATTTCCACTGTAGTCAAGTTTATTTACATGCACACAATATTCTGAACTGAAGTAAGAAAATGAGGAGAACAGACAGACACAGATTTAAAAAGTAGTCAAAATTAAAGCAGCAAAGAACGAGATGTTGTAATTTAGTCTCTAGTAGGGGTCAAGTTACAGAAGCACTTTATAATCCTATAATTCCCATGATGCAACTTGGTAAACTAGACCCTTCCTGCATGGTAAACAACATCTCCAAGCCCAAGATGAATTTACATCAATAAAATACTACTACTATTAACTATATATACATGCACCTACACATTCATACGCATACAACCATACACTTAACATACAACCATGCATATATTTTAAAATGCTCCACACACCCTAAAACGTAAGCTACTCATGAGAGCACGGTTACTTTCTCTCAAACCATAAGATAGCTGCACTTCCCGTGACGAAAACAGATTTTCATGTTAAAAAAGTGGCGGATTGATCCTTTAGTCATGTGACTCTGACATGGTTTCTGACTGGATTGGATGGTCAGGTTGTGTCTTTAATCAGGTTAACGTCAGATGAATCGTGTGCATTTAAATATACATTATGTAGCTCTAAATGATCATTTATTTAATCCTTCTTTTGATGCAATATTGATGTATTAACCGAGTCACACTGCTGGAATGGCATGTCATAGATTAGAAATAACCAACATTTTAAATATTCAATTGAATGAGTCACATGTGAATGCATCTAAATAACTGCTACCCCACTTTTTTTTTTTTTAAATCCTCCTCCTTTTCATTCTGTGGTTTTTGCAGTGGACAGAAGAATTGTACATGCATGAAAGCAGAGAGTCTCTCTGTTCACATGGATTGCAGCAAGTATACTACTCCTGTGTCTGCATTACTTACATTTATAAATGTCTGTTGTAAAAGCTTTTAACCAAATTTTGCTTGTTTTGTAATGCAAATAAATCTATTTCTTTGAATGCGTGTTTATCCCCTACCTTGCGCTTTAATTGCTCTCATTTTTAGAGCCACTTTTTGTATAGAGGCCTGCAGTGTTTGTGCTACCCCCCCCCCCCCCCCCCCCCTTTTTTTGGGATGCAATTCCAGTCAATACTGTGATGTTTATGTGATAACCCTTTTTTTTTTCTCCCCTCCTAAATTGAATTTTTAGCCTCACGTTCTCAAAGCATCCCAGTATCTTGTAGGAAGCAGTTCTTATTCTCTCTACAGAAAGAGGAAAATCCACCCTGCCATTTAATAAGCTACTCCCTCCACGTCTTGGTGCCTTATGCAAACTCTTTCTGTCTGTGTCTTCCAGCTAAAGAGCACAGCATTTCCATCAGTTATTCACCTGAGAGATGCAACGGAGTATGTATTATTTCTGTTTTGGTGTGTGTGTGTGTGTGAGAGAGAGAGAGAGAGTGATTTCAGATCTGGCTCCAGCCTTGGTGCTTTGATGATGAGAAAAGTTGACAGAAGCACTTTTATCCTAGGTTTTGACATTCTCTTTGGTTTTGAATTCTACTGGTTGTCTTGCTGACCTATGAAATGCACTGACATTGAAGGAAACCTGATGTGGAAAAAAAATGGACATGTGTGATTATATTCAAAAATAAATTGCGTATCAGTTGTATACTGTGTTACGAGGTGTGTTCTCTACAGATTTCTTCCTCACTAAACTTTGCTTTTCATCCCATGAAGAGATCTCAATGCTTACTTCATCCATCACTGGTTAACATACACAGAAGCAAGAAGCTTAGAAGTCTGAACCCCAAGTCAACAAATACCAGCAAAGGGTTTAACTTTAGTAAACATCTCATAAGTTTGAATATCACTTGGTGAGAGATTACCATAAAAACTACCTTCACTTATGGAGCGCTAATGAAGTGACCTCATATGACTTCTACTTCCTGTAAACCAGAACATCTTAAATGGTAATCCTGTGCTGGTGGCTGTAAGCTAAAATTTCAATATTCTCTCTTATCAACCTATCCCTTATAATAAAATGGTGTTTCTCTCCCAAAATGATATCTTACAGGTTTCCACTTGTAAATAATCCCTCCCTGCACTTTGCCCTTCCCATATATCCTGTTTCAATGTGACAGCGTCATTTAATGGGGACAAGGATTACAAAATCTGCAGCAGTTTGTGTTGCACAATGTTTTCTCTATTCTGGTCTTTCTGAATGTCAAACAGTTTATGTAGAGCTGGTTCACCCAAAGTGAAGAACCCGGATATCTCTCATAAGAACATTTTTCTTTAACTCTGCTGCTTCTTTTTTGGCAAATGCTGGGCAAATGCTGGTCTTCTTCTCAAAGTCACTGTCCATCTGCATGCTTTCCTCAGTGCTTAAATATTTGAACTGAGATGGTCTGATAATGTAGCTCTTTACGTGCAATAAATTAATATAAGCAGTGAAATAATTAGGTTCAGGGGTCAGGTGAGTTTCTGATGTAACATGTGGGTATGATGACAGCATCCAGAGAGGTTTGTCAGGCCTCTGTGTCATCCTGCTTTTCTCAGGTTGCACTTTGGAGGATGGTGTTTACATCTCTTCTCTTGTGCCCATTGTGATGTTTTCTTATGTGGCTTCACTCCTGTTTAACATGAGGATTCCCCCTGAGAGGTGGGATGTGTTCAAGGTGAAATCTGAGGGAAGACCAGCAGATGGTGCCAGAGAGCGAGATGGTGATAAGACTGATGAAAATGACAAAACTGGCTCTGCCTCTGAACCAATACTTGACAAAAGATTGTGCTTTTTAATGTTAATTTTATGCTTCACCTGGTAAAATGTGGTTTGTTTTTTTTCTGATGTGATTTTTCTGCAAATCAAGCCTCCATCACATTGCTACACACAGCATAAACTGTCAGTGCAGTCTCTTCTACTCGTATTTAGACAGCTGATATTACATTGTCTTTAAAGGACAAAAAACATGTATTTAAAGACTCATCTATATTTTGAGGTGTTGCTCCCTTGTTCCATGTTATTTTCCTCTCATATTCACAGTGTGGATTATTGGTGACAGTTCATGGTGCCCAGATACCTGCAGAGACTATTATGGAAGCAACCTCAGCATCCTTCACACACGACATCCTGGGTTATTTTTGAAAGATGGAGTTCACACTGATTAGATAATAGCCATAAAAAACACTCCAAATCCAGCAAACTGCTTCCAGTTACTGGTATCAATGCTTATGATTTTGGGTCGAGTTTATTTTTAGTTGTGAATATTTGTTTAAGATTCAATCTATAATAACTTCATTTTAGATTTTGCAAAACTGAACACCTGTGTGTGTGTGTGCGTGTGCGTGCAGGTGCAGTGCCTGTGATGAAGTAGTCTGATATATAGTTGATATATAGTTGAACCCTTTTTAAAGTAACCTCCTGATCACAACCCAGCAGCACATCTTATCATCTTTTGATTATATAATGTACTCCAGGGCAGAGTCCTTCAAACATTTCCTACTTTCGCCTGTGTGTCTCAAAACATCTATAAAAAGGGAGGACATCATTATTTATCCTTCAAAATATCACAAGGGACGCTAATAATTAGTTTTATATTACTACAACATTGTTTAAATCCAAACACACTCGATAAAATGCATTATAGGAAATACTGGATGACAAAGGAGACATTGAGCTTCTCCGCCCTGCTGGCTCGTGTGATTTCATGTAAATGTTAGAAGTGAAACTAAATTGTTCAAAGGAGCAGAGCAGATGGATGAAAACTGACGTGTGACGAAGGGTGAGTGTTAATAAAACCTTATTTCACCATGAAAGTCTCAGTCAGTTTAATCTCTGACGATTGTAAAGTGGAGAAGAGTCAAAATGAACTTGAAATAAAACACGGAGATAATTTATTTGTGTGACATTTCCGGGTTGATATCGAGCTCTTTCTCACGTAGGCCTTCCTTAAAAAACATGTAGTTTGTGTTGTTCTGCTGTCTTAGAAACTGATAAACCGTAATAACTTAATGTAAATGTTTTCCATTTGTTCGCAGTAGGCTGTAGGCAGACAAGTTACGTAACTGCAAGTTTTGCCAAAGTCCGTCTGCGGGAGCGCGCACAAGTATGGCGCAGTTACAGACACACATCTGCAACACTTTCGACACAGCCACGACGTGCAAATACTGATAACTTCATGTCCTTTGTATTGACGATATGTCTTTGTGAAACTTTAACATTTATTTTAATCTCATAACCAGAATTACGGCCAAATACATCTTCACTGTTTTGAAGCGTTACCAGGTATGATATTTACCTGAGTTAAAGCATCTGGCCTATCTGTGTCACGTGTTTGGTATGTAGGCCTGTATCATTGTTAACTAGACTTTAAGCCTAATAAAAATGACGCATGGACAAGTTCTAGCCTATATAGCCTACAATAAAGTAATTATGTCCTTTTCAATTACCATGTCCCTGTAATTTTGCATTATTTTACCAGCTCATGTTCCCTACATTATAACCAATACTATTGACACGTGTTTGGTATGTCTAGTATCATTGTTAACTATACTGTAATAAACATTATTTGTGGATGGGTTATACATTAAATAATTTATGTCCTTTTCAATGACCCCTGTTACTCAGTTTAAATATGGTTAAAGTGCCTACAGCCCATAAAATGCAGTTTTTCTGTATGCCTAAAATTGTTTCCAGCTCCTGACTGAACTGTTTTTTCTGCTTCAAAATGATTAATCATCATTCATTAAGGTTGTATTTTAATTGTGCTGTTTATATTTTTCATTGATTTTGAATGTTTTATGTCTTGTATTATTTTGATATTTCCATAGGTCTACATGTTGTAGGCTATCTGTAATATTTTATTTAAATATTGCACTCTCTGCCATTTAGCTTTGTATGTTCTGAAATGTATACCATCATAAATTGTCAGAAAAACATGTAGACAGCAAGGCAAGCTGCTACCATGCTGGTTTCAAAAGTGAACTGTAATTTATATTGTAAAAGGTAAGTATGCACTCGTTTTTATGTCATAGTTATTTTATGTAGAGCAGACATATATAAAAGTGAATGAGCATGGATACTCCAAAAGTCTACAATAGTTAAAATTGAAATATAGGCAAAAAGGAAATAACACTAATTGGTTGTGTTAATAAAGACATAAAAAGATGCAATAAACATAGGTTCTGTAACCCAATTTTAAGTTATAACTAAATAGTAATAAAATGTGCCTTTCACTTTTACTATACACCATAGAGCTCTTCAGGGTATCTGTGGTCCTACATGTGCATGGGTGTCTCAAAAACATCTTTAACCCTCTTGTTGTGCTCCCGGGTCAAACTGACCCCATCTCTTTTGACTGTTCCTCACTTCCGTCCTTCTCTCCTTATTTCCTTCCTCTTTTCCTCCTTCCTTCATTCCTTCCTTCCTTCCTTCCTCATTCCCTTTTTTCTCACTTCCTTCCTTCCTTCCTCTTTCCTCCCTTCCTTCCTCATTTCCTTCCTTCCTTCTTTCCTCCCTCTTTTCCTCCCTTCCTTCTTTCCTCCTTTCCTCCCTTCCTTCGTTCCTCATTTCCTTCTTTCTCCACTTCCTTCCTTCCTCTTTCCTCCCTTCCTTCGTTCCTTCCTTCCTTGACCTGAGCACAACAGGAGGGTTAAAAATTGAGGACAGCATTACTTGTCCTTCAAAGTACCTCAATGGGTGCTAATTGTAATTGGTTTCATATTAGGCCTACTACAACTTTGCTAGTCTAAGTCCAAACTAGGGCTGTTAAACACATTTTATTGAGATTAACTATTGAAATTCAGCAATTAATTACATTTTGTATTGCATGTTTAACATTCTATTATTTTGCTTTTCACAACTGTCCATATTAACAATGTAAAGCAATTCTTAACAGTGTGTCTTCATTAGGAATCAAATTAATGCAAAGAAAGTTACTTTATGAACTTCACTTTTAGATTCATTTCAAATCAAAAGACGTGCAATGAGCCTGAGGTAACACAATGTCTACTTCAAAAATATAGCTTCTCTTAAACGGAAAAGAAATGCGAAATATGCAGAAGTGCACAAAACTTACTGCACATTATAATGAATGCATAACAAACAAAAAATACTGCATAGCTCCATTATCTTTGAGAGGAATTGAAAACTGAGGAACTAGTTCCACAATGAGAAATATGCAGAAGTATGCAACACTATGCAGGAACATGAGCCCAACACTGTGAAGATACAGAGAGATGGGACATTGTAAGGAGAGTCACAACAATCGGCACAGACAGACAGCAGCAGCAGTAATACTCCTGCCATACTAACACATCGCCTACTAAGTATTGTGCAGAGTGTACAAAGGTCGATTGCAATGACAATCTGCTACTTCAGTGAGATAGTGAGCAGCATGATTAACATGATTTAAAAAAAAACAAAAAAAAACAAGCCGCTCTGCCCCTGCAGGTCATGTGATTTCTTAGAAGTGTCAGAAGTGAAACGGAGCAGAACAGCTGGAAAAAAAACTGCCGTCCAACGAAGGGTGAGTGTTAACAAAGTGTTTTCACCGTGAAAGTCTCAGCCAGTTTCCTGTCTGAGGACTGTCGTGTGAAGAAGGGACAAAATGAACTTGTGCGAAAGGAAATCAAACGGGGGAAATGATTCGTTTGTGTGGCATTTCCGGGATTGTATCGAGCTCTTTATCGCGTAATAGCTCTCGCTGAATAAATAGGAAGTTTTTGCTGTTCTGCTGTCTTAGAAATCGATAAACAGTAATCATTTCTTTTAAATGCAGTATTTTTGTTCACAGTAGGCTATAGGTAGAACAGTCACGTAACACTGCAAGTTTCGGTATGATCAAAAGAGATATCAGTCCGCGGAAGCGCGCAGGCTGTTTGTGACGCAGTTACTTAAATATGTACTTTTATCTGGATCAGACAGACCTACTCATGACTTTATATCTGTGTCACAGGTGAAAAGTTAGGACGATTTTAAGGGCCCATGACTGACAGGAGCCCTAAAAATATATTAGAACAAAAGTTATTTTTTTAATGAACCTGTCATCATTCATAATTAATAGACATCAAAACAATATTTTATTTAAATTTTACTCACTAAAAATGGTTAATTTTTTGATTTTGGCAAAACATATACTAAAAACATCTAAAGCCTCTGTATTGATCAGACACCCCCCTCTGTTTACATAAATGGTTCAGTCCTGCCTACAACGGGTGAGGCACTGTTGTTCTCAGTGAATGTGAGGAGAAACACTGTATGAGCATAATGTCTCTAAAGCTTCATAAAATACAAGTAGGCTCCAAAAACCAAAACAGAGAAAAGAAAAAAAAGGGAGAGAGCTGAAAAGGCGACAATATATCACTTAATCTTTCATAAAAAGATGGATCTAGTCCATGAGTGGTGGAAATTAATCTGTTAGTGAAACTTGGTACACAGTGAAACAGGTTCATGTTACTATTGCTCCTCTGACATTAGTTACTACTAATATCTTCACAGAAAATTCAGAGTGTTTGTATTTCACTCCTCTTTTAGCTGACATATAATAAATGCTGGTAAACACAAGCTATTCATACTAAATCAGTAGTCCCAGCTCCTGGTGACAGGACCAGCAATGCAACTTTAGGCTCAGCCCCTCTGTCCCCCATAATACTGAACCAGTCCTATTGAAGAGGGTGAGGAGCATTGTGTTGAATGACACTACTGAACATTACTGAAGGGAGTCAATGAGAATCTATTATTGTTATTATTATTATTATTATTATTATTAGTAGTAGTAGTAGTAGTAGTAGTAGTAGTAGTATCATTATCATTATCATTATTATTATGAAAAAAATAAAATTGATTGAATCCTTTTCACTTGTTTCTCTTGAATCTTGCTTTCTAATCTCTCAGTCAGTGTTTCTGGTTTATCTCTCAGACTGACTGAAGTCCACAAGATGAGTGCTTGTATGGAGGAAGAAGAGGAGGACAGAGCAGAGCCTCCTGTGTCCAACTTCCTGTCTATGAAGAGTGACCAGGACAACGGTCATCCTCCAACCTTCAGTAATGAACCTGAACCCTCAAACACAAAGTAAGAGAGCTGCTACTAACTCATTTATGTCTCAGTAGGGTCCTGCCACTGAAAGTGTGATGAACCTTTTTGTTTTTGTAGAGATGATTACAGTCGAGTGATGTGAAGGCCTCATTGTGTGTGAAACAATCTTCTTTTTCTTCTTGTCTGCAATGAATCACATTTTTAAGGTGCTAAAGGTGCTAAAACATGAACTTTGTACATGTGTTAGAAGTGAGAGGAAATTTGATCTTTTATAGTGATTGGATGTAGGGCTGCAACTAATGATTATTCTAATAATCGACTAATTGGTCACCATGGTGGTGTGCAGATTGATTTTATATTATTGTTAACAATTTCACACACAACAAAAAACAAAATGCCACAGTGTGTCTGTGAAACTACAGATTTACAGTAAACATGTATGCACCATATACATTCATTTGTTTCATAAAGTAATGTGTGATTCACAATGCTAAAATGCAACAAGTCCACTCTAATATAAAACACACACACGAATGTGGTGATTATTATCACTATATATTGAGCCCCGAAAATGATCCCTGACAGTGGGAGGACGCTTAATAAAATATTTGTAAAGCTGGTCACATCTGTACAGAGCATAGGGAAGGGCTGGGTGATATGGACAAAATCAAGCATCACAATATTTTTAGCCAAATACCTCGATATCGATATTGCAACAATAATGTAGAGATGATTCTTGATGCTTTCACAGAATATTTACACTATGAAATGTTCAGTAAATAATCATTGGTAATGTGGATATGATGACAAAGTGGGTAAAAGGTAAAAAATAGATGAATAGAACTAGCTAGAACAGTCCGTTAACTTCAGAAAATGACATCATTTTACAGTAATGCAGCATTTAAAACCAGGAGAAGACAATTCTGATGACATCACTATATTACAATATTCTAAATCTAAGACGATATCTAGTCTCTTATCACGATATCGATATTTTGCAGATGGAAAGTTACAATAACAAACTCCAAGATGCACTTTGACAAATCGTGAATTGCAGTTTTACAAGTGCAATCATAGTTTGCTCTTCTTTGGATATATGGCACTATCCTTCTTTCATACTTTTCACCTCAAAGAGAAATATCATCACGTTTAGTATTACAAGATCTCGTCTCACCTCTACTGTTTACTCAGAGAGAATTAACCTGTGCAACTTAAAATTGCTCACACAGTGACAGTGAACCAGGTGAAAACTGCAGGTGACAACTACACTCATTATGTTACTGTAAGTGCAATAAAATCTACCAGAGTAAACAAACCAAGAAGAGTAATTTAAAGTAAAGGTACAACTTATGACTTTGCTTCAATCTGTGGAAAAGCTGTAATCCAATCTATGACGTATTATCTGCAAGAGCAAGAGTTTGTGTATTTAAAGCTCCTTCAATGAATATCATTGAGGAATTTATCAAAGATTTACATGATGTGAATAAAAACATCTTTGTGGTGTTACAGAGTCCTGTGGTCAGACCATAGACAGAGAGCAGAGTATCCAGCATCAGACTGTCTGTCTATGAAGAGTGACTCCTCTAGAAATCCTCCTCTATTCTTCAGGAATGAACCTGGACCTTCAGACCTAAGGTAAGAGACTGTTTCTTCAGTTTGAGTTAGTATCTGTGACAGCTTGCACATGTTTTTGTAGGTGATGTCAAGTTTGCTCACATTTTCACACACGCAGACCTTTAGTAAATCAGGCCCTAAATGTATTGCTGCATTAATGATCATCAGCTCTATAGCGCCCCCTAATTACTTTTAGCATCTATGAGGTGTCAGGAATGCTTGAAAACTCATAAAACTTTACACATGCATCAGAAGTGGTAAAACATGATATCTAATAAGGATGTTGGGCTTGATTGTGGCCAGATGGCTCAAGCCTGCCCCCTAGACAATTTCAATGTCAAAGCCCCAAACTTTAAATTTAATGTAGATGTACAAAATTGTGTAGGCAGTAACATCTATTTACTGATGTATTTTAATACATTTATGTAAGAGAATTGACCAGTGTGACTTCAAATTAGTTAGGTAACATCTAAAGACCTTTTGAAATGCTAAATTGTGAAGCTTTTGAGTTTGAGTTAGTATCTGTGACAACTGTCAGTCATTTAGAAAAGCTGTGATGTAATCTACAACTTATTATCTGCACTTTGTCATCAAGGAATTTATCAGAGATTTACATGATATGATTATAAAACATCTTGGTGGTGTTACAGAGTCCTGTGGTCAGACCACAGACAGAGAGCAGAGTCTCCAGCATCAGACTGTCTGTCTATGAAGAGTGGCCGGTCTATAGAGCCTCCTCTATTCTTCAGTAAGGAACCTGGACCCTCAGACCTAAGGTAAGAGACTGTTTCTTCAGTTTGAGTTAGTATCTGTGACAACTAGGGATGCATTGAAATGAAAGTTATTGGCCGAAACCGAAAATCGCAAATGAGGAAACCAAGGCTGAAAACCTAAACACCAACATAAAATATTATTCCAGTTATTATTACCATTACATTTATTGCTGTGACTGTGTCCTAACATCACTAAAATCAAGGTATTGCAATTCAAAGAATAAATCAATTACAAAAGTATGAAAGTATTTATTTAGCACTGACATTTTAACAATGCCAAGACAAGTACTTATGTGCCATCTTTGCCAGGTCAGGAAAGCGGCCTTTGTTATTTCTCCAGTAGGCAAGAGGGTTTTCACTTCTGGGGATGGGGACTTCAGACAGATAAGCATCTAACTGTTGAGTGGTTGAGCTTGTCGTCTGCCCGCGTTTGAGAAAGATAAATAGGGCCAGTTCATAAATAAACATTTTTGTTAAATACAATAAAAAATGTCTAGCAGAAAAATAAAATCTTCTGATAGTCACATATATAGTAAGTCAGAACAGAATAGCCCACCTATTATTTGATGCACTCTCTTGCAGGATCTCATTGAACATATCAGACAATGAGGGTGCATGCCCCTCATCTGGTGCAGAGACACAAGTCCTATTTTCTGCACTCTGCTCACCTTCTCCTGCGCTGTGCACTCCTCTGTGTCAAAGCGGGTTCTCCGCATCCATCGTGGCCTGGATCATTTCTCATGCACGCTGCTTTAATCCCACATCCAAGTAATGATCTTTATAATGTGGATCAAGTACAGTTGAGATTAAGTGCAGAAGATCTGAATAACTCTCAGTGAAACGTGTGCTGACAGACTTTAAGAGTGTACTTTTCATTGTTTTCACTATATAATAGTTTTGCAGATGGAAAGTTACAATTACAAACTCCAAGATGCACTTTGACAAATCATGAATTACAGTTTTATAAGTGCAATCATAGTTTGCTCTTCTTTGGATATATGGCACTATCCTTCTTTCTCACCTCTACTGTTTACTCAGAGAGAATTAACCTGTGCAACTTAAAATTGCTCACACAGTGACAGTGAACCAGGTGAAAACTGCAGGTGACAACTACACTCATTATGTTACTGTAAGTGCAATAAAATCTACCAGAGTAAACAAACCAAGAAGAGTAATTTAAAGTAAAGGTACAACTTATGACTTTGCTTCAATCTGTGGAAAAGCTGTAATCCAATCTATGACGTATTATCTGCAAGAGCAAGAGTTTGTGTATTTAAAGCTCCTTCAATGAATATCATTGAGGAATTTATCAAAGATTTACATGATGTGAATAAAAGCATCTTTGTGGTGTTACAGAGGTCAGACAGACCACAGACAGAGAGCAGAGTATCCAGCATCAGACTGTCTGTCTATGAAGAGTGACTCTTCTAGAAATCCTCCTCTGTTCTTTAGGAATGAACCTGGACCTTCAGACCTAAGGTAAGAGACTGTTTCTTCAGTTTGAGTTAGTATCTGTGACAGCTTGCACATGTTTTGCAGGTGATGTCAAGTTTGCTCACATTTTCACACACGCAGACCTTTAGTAAATCAGGCCCTAAATGTATTGCTGCATTAATGATCATCAGCTCTATAGCGCCCCCTAATTACTTTTAGCATCTATGAGGTGTCAGGAATGCTTGAAAACTCATAAAACTTTACACATGCATCAGAAGTGGTAAAACATGATATCTAATAAGGATGTTGGGCTTGATTGTGGCCAGATGGCTCAAGCCTGCCCCCTAGACAATTTCAATGTCAAAGCCCCAAACTTTAAATTTAATGTAGACGTACAAAATTGTGTAGGCAGTAACATCTATTTACTGATGTATTTTAATACATTTATGTAAGAGAATTGACCAGTGTGACTTCAAATTAGTTAGGTAACATCTAAAGACCTTTTGAAATGCTAAATTGTGAAGCTTTTGAGTTTGAGTTAGTATCTGTGACAACTGTCAGTCATTTAGAAAAGCTGTGATCTAATCTATGACTTATTATCTGCACTTTGTCATCAAATAATTTATCAGAGATTCAAATGATATGATTAAAACATCTTGGTGGTGTTACAGAGTCCTGTGGTCAGACCACAGACAGAGAGCAGAGTCTCCAGCATCAGACTGTCTGTCTATGAAGAGTGATCGTTCTATAGAGCCTCCTCTATTCTTCAGGAATGAACCTGGACCGTCAGACCCAAGGTAAGAGACTGTTTCTTCAGTTTGAGTTAGTATCTGTGACAGCTTGCACATGTTTTTGCAGGTGATGTCAAGTTTGCTCACATTTTTACACACGCAGACCTTTAGTAAATCAGGCCCTAAATGTATTGCTGCATTAATGATCATCAGCTCTATAGCGCCCCCTAATTACTTTTAGCATCTATGAGGTGTCAGGAATGCTTGAAAACTCATAAAACTTTACACATGCATCAGAAGTGGTAAAACATGATATCTGATAAGGACGTTGGGCTTGATTGTGGCTGCTGTCAGTCATTTAGAAAAGCTGTGATATATTGCATGTTTAGTTTGCATGCATTATGCAGGTGATCTACTAAGAATAACTGCGTAATTTTACTGACGGAAACTGGGCAGGTATTAACCAGCTTTTACTGTGGAGAGGAGGAGATGGCGGTCCACACAGGACAGATTTTTTTCCACATGTTACAATAAACTCTCCCATATGTCAGTTTTTCTGGTAATATTTGTTTTTGTTATAACTGAAAATATATGTTAACCTCTTCCACTAGAACTTAATCACATTTCATTTTGCGCTTGCAGCTTTCTGCTCGTCAAAATTCACCATTAAGACACTAAACCCTCATTTAAGTACTGCTGTCTGCACCTGTTGTACCTGTTTTCATTCATGCAGTTATTCTCAGTAGATCACTCCAAAACACATGCAAACGAAACGCGCAATCTATTGCCCTGCGCACGCAAGTTTCATATTTTTATTTAGGATCTGAGTAAATCAGGCCCTTAGTGTATATACGATTGTCAAATCAACGGAAAACAAAAGTAGGTGGTCCTAGCAGCTAACAATCCAACCCCCACACACAAACACAAAGACACGCAGTCCAACAGCCTCAAGAGGCAATGTTGTCACATGATCCACTTGTTTAGCACCGCCCACTCCATAGCACCCTCAAACACAAAGACATGTTAGACTAAAGTTCATTTGATGTTCACTAAATTCAGTGAACACAACCTTAAAGTAATGACCTAGTTATATTATATTATTATAGACACTATTTTAAAGTAAGATGGATCTTCATTTGAATTTCATATCCAGAAACTAGTAGGGTTGCAAAGGGGTGGAAAGTTTCCGGTAAATTTCCATGGGAAGTTAAGCTGGGGAATTTTGGAAATATTCCAAATTGGAAACTTTCCATGGGAATTATGGGAATTTATGGGAATTAAATGGGAATTTATGGGAATTAAATGGGAATTTATGGGAATTAAATGGGAATTTATGGGAATTTATGGCAACTGAGGGTAATTTAGTGGAAAGGTATCATCATTTGATTGATTAATTGGATAAAAAAAGTCCACCCCTTCATTAAAAAACATTATTTTAAGTTGACGATAAAAAAGGTGCACAATGTCGCTTGATGTCCCTGAGCTGTTGAAGTTATATTAAATTATACAATAATTTATAATTTAATATTAAAAAAGCAACTAAATGTTATTATTCTTAATGGTTTCACACACAACTCTGAAAAAATACAACAATGTGTCTGTGAAGCTACACATCCCTGAGGGGGATGTGTCCAGTGTATCCTGGTGGAGATACAACTCATAAAATCCAAAATATACAAGATGTTTTTAAAACTATTAGTTATTGTTATTTACTGGTGCAAATGATATAACTAGTAACATCAAAGTTCCACTCCTGTCTGTTGAAGTGATATTTACTGTATAAATTTAGTTTATTTGGTTTTGACCAGTTTTATTTTTTCCACCATAAGGCTAAATATAGCACTTACACATAAAAATATCCCTAAATATATTCCCAGGCTCAAAAGTCTGGCTTCAAGTTGTGTGCTCTGGGCTCAAAAGTGTGGTCTAGGATTGTAGAAATCATCTGTGCATGTGATGGAGGAATGCACAGTGCATGTAGGGGGCGTGGTCTCAGTAGCCCTGCAGTAAACAGTATGCTATGTGAGCATGTGATAGCAAAGATATTCAACTGTACTGCATGATATCTGGTTGTTTTAGTCAGGATTATGCCAAAATATTATTTTACACAACTATATTTAAGTTCCCTAATAAGAACATACCTTCAGTTTAGTAAATTCCCTGTTTATTCCCGTTTATTCCCGTTAATTCCCGTTAATTCCCATTAATTCCCGTTAATTCCCATGGAAAGTTTCCAAGTTTGAAAATTCCCGGAATTTTGCAACCCTAGAAACTACAAATGGTATTACTGTAGCAACCTGAGAACCTCCATGTCAAAATATACACTTCAAGAAGATATTAATACGTATTTGCCCAAATGTTGAAGTCACTGTAAAGATCTGCAATTATTCAAAACCTGAAAGGATGTGCTTTAAATGTGTGATTAATTTCCTTACTATTTTACTCAAAATATACCTCAGGTCAGCTGTTATAAGCTACCATATGTTGTCTTGAATTGGTGCATATCAGAAAAGTGCAATATGGGTGCAAAAGAAATGTTGAAATGCTTTGATTGCTTTGATGCTCACTTTGATTATGTGTGTTTGAGTTTTCTTATCACCTACTTGTTATTTAAATTAATCTCAACAGTCCATTTACTAATTTTCTGGAGCTTGCAGACCATCATTGAAAGCTCTGAATCATTAGTAAGGTCCACTAACTAATGATCTAAACACACTGTTACATGCTGTGTGTCTTAGACTGCTGGTTTACCACAAGTGTTAATGTTCTTTTAACCTCAGTTCACATAATAATCTCTTTTACAGTGAAGTAGCTGCAGGAAATGTTAAGTTTGTATTAATATCAAACTACAGACAGATCATTAAATGTTTAGTAAGACAGCCAGATAAGAACACAGTTAATGGCTGTTTTCAGCAGTGACACAAATTTCTCTCTTAACACCAGTTTAAAAGACTTAAATATGTTTTTACGAGTTTAAATAGAATTAATAATTATTTTCAGAAAGAAGCCACACTTGACTAGTACTGTTCTCTGTGACTGAATCTTAATATATTATAATAATAATGAAAAAAGTATTTTAGTGACAAAGAAATGTCTTTACAGAGAGAGGAAGAGGAGGAGTGGTGTTTCTGTGGAGAAGCAGCTGTCCTGCTGTTCTTTGTGTCAGGACATCCTGAAGGATCCATTCTCTACCAGCTGTGGACACTGGTTCTGCAGACAGTGCATCAACTCATACTGGGACCAGTCTGCTTCATCTGGAGACTTCCCCTGTCCTCGGTGTGGAAAAAGATTTAAAACAAGACCTGAAACTCAGACCATCACTATACAAAGTAAGACTGATTATGTTTTTTGTAATATTGAATATTTGTCAGATTGTCTTTGTTTAGACTCACATTGTTTTCTCTGTTGTAGTGAGTGTTGCTCTCCTGGAGGTTTTACATGTACACAAGATCAGTCTGGAGTTGAGATGTTACTGTGTGACCGAAGGAACTGATGAAGCAGGAAGTGAAGTCCTCCTCAACACCATCTACACTGAGCTCTACATCACAGAGGGACAGAGTGAAGAGGTTAATACCCAACATGAGGTGAAGCAGCTTGAGAGAGTTTCCAAGATGGAAATCCTCCATGAGACTCCAATCAAGTGTCAAGACATCTTTAAAGTCTTACCAGCCAAAGACTTACCTGTTCAGTGCTTACCTGACCAACAGAAACACATCAGGCTCGTTCTGACGTGTGGCGTTGCTGGCGTTGGAAAAACCTTCTCAGTGCAGAAGTTCACTCTGGACTGGGCACAGAGTTTGAAAAACACAGATATCATTCTAGTGATTCTGTTTTCGTTCAGGGAGCTGAACCTGATCAAAGATAAGCAGTACAGTCTTCTCATGCTGATCCATATTTTCCATCCAACATTAAAGAAGCTCACAGCAGAGATGCTCGCTGTCTGTAAAGTTTTGTTCATCTTTGACGGCCTGGATGAAAGCAGACTTTCATTAGATTTCAACAACAGAGAGGTTGTGTCTGATGTCACACAGAAGTCATCAGTCAGCGTGCTGTTGACAAACCTCTTCAAGGGGAATCTGCTTCCCACTGCTCTCATCTGGGTAACTTCCAGACCTGCAGCTGCCAATCAGATCCCTCCTACATGTGTGGACAGACTATCAGAAGTACGAGGCTTCACTGACGCCCAGAAGGAGGAGTACTTCAGGAGGAGATTCAGTGATGAAGAGCTGTCCAACAGAGTCATCTCACACATTAAGTCTTCCAGGAGCCTCCACATCATGTGTCACATCCCAGTCTTCTGCTGGATCACTGCTACAGTTCTGGAGCACATGTTGACCACAGACCAGAGAGGAGAGCTGCCCAAGACCCTGACTGAAATGTACTCACACTTCCTGCTGGTTCAGACAAAGAGGAAGAAACACAAGTATGATGAGGGACATGAGACGAGTCCACAGGAGCTGATGGAGGCTGACAGGGAAGTTCTTCTGAAGCTGGGGAGGCTGGCGTTTGAACATCTGGATAACGGAAACATCATGTTCTACCAAGAAGACCTGGAGCGATGTGGTCTTGATGTATCAGAGGCCTCGGTGCACTCAGGATTTTGTACAGAGATCCTCAAAAGAGAGAGTGTGATCTTCCAGAAATCAGTCTACACCTTTGTTCATCTGAGTGTTCAGGAGTTTCTGGCTGCAGTCTACATGTACCACTGTTACACCAGCAGCAACACAGAGGTACTGAACAACTTCTTAGGAAAAGACTACAGTCACTCATCCCTGGATGACTTCCTGATAAAAGCCTTGAGGAAATCTCTCAAAAGTAAAAATGGCCACCTGGACCTGTTTGTTCGCTTTCTTCATGGCCTCTCTCTGGAGTCCAACCAGAGTCTCTTAGGAGGCCTGCTGGGTCAGACAGACAACGGTCCAGAAATCATCCAGAGAGCCATCACCACCCTGAAGGATATGAACACTTGTAATATCTCTCCTGACAGAAGCATCAACATCTTCCACTGTCTGATGGAGATGAACGACCGCTCGGTACATCAGGAGATCCAAGAGTTCCTGAAGTCAGAGAACAGATCAGAGACGAAACTCTCTCAGATCCAGTGCTCAGCTCTGGCCTACATGCTGCAGATGTCAGAGGAGGTTCTGGATGATCTGGACCTGAAGAAGTACAACACATCAGACCAGGGACGACTGAGACTGATCCCAGCTGTGAGGAACTGCAGAAAGGCTGTGTAAGTCCAGATGTGATTATCAATCACTACAGAACACATTCACATCTCTCATGTTCAGGTGCTCATTCCACAATGTTTTAGATACTTCCAGTTGCCTCTGATGAGGATGTTGGGCTTGGGTTTGGCCAAATGGCTCAAATGTTCCCCCTAGAATATTTCAACTCAAAGCCCCAAACTAAATTGACATAGATGTATAAAATTTGGTAGGCAGATGTAACATCTCTAGACTTAAAGGAAGCCTTTTGGAGTCATACCTTAAGTCCAACAGGAAGTCAGCTATTTTTAAGTTACTGTGCCATTTGTTTTTTCAAATTGAAGCCCTTTACAGATGTTAGATAATTAGATAATAATCAATGCGACTTCAAATTTATTAGGTGACATCTAAAGACCTTTGTGATGTTTAATTGTGAAGCTTTTGAGTTTGAGTTAGTATCTTTGACAGCTGTCAGTCATATAGAAAAGCTGTGATCTGATTCTGAAGAGCCTATTTGTCTCCAAACATTGTACTCTTTGTACCCTAAAGATAAACATTTTTAAGGGAGAATTTTACAGTTTTGAGAGTTATGAGGAAACAAAATATCAGTATTATAAAGCCAATGTAACATCAATCATATCAATATTATAGTAACAGGGCAAATGATGATCATCAATAATTATCTACTAATAATTATACCAAAAATATAACCAATATTATTAATGTTAAAACAATGTAGATTTTTTTAATATAAGTTACACTGGCCTTGTGCAAACAGGCAGCAACACAGAGAGCAGAGGAGAGAAAGGCAAGAGAAGGAGGACTGTACAGAATACTGTAATCTACTCTAAAACCATGTCTGCTCTGTTAATGTCAGTCCACTCCACTACCAACAGAAGACCTGACCTTAAAACAACCTGTTCACAACCAGGTTTAGAGTGATGTCACAATTCCATAGTCACTGTAAAAAGGCTCTGCAATATCGGACGCATTTATCATCTGAAACTCCATCACCAAATAATAACACAGTAGTTAGATGTTCTAATTTTTCAACCAGTAAAATATCAATCACTGACACATCATATATCCCTTTATACACATGCACATTGTCAAACTTACAAACTATTAAAGTTTGTTCCACTCGTGTTACAGCTGCTCAATGCCAAAATGGTTAACCAGTTATACTCAAAATAATTGTTCCTTGAACCTGCTTTATAAGCACTGTGGAGGGTTATAAAGCAGGTATAAGCAGTGGAGCTACACTCTCCCACCCACCAACCCCACCCCATCCCACACACACACACACGCACACACACACACACACACACACACACACACACACACACACACACAATGTGCTTTGGCATCAAAATACCAAGTTTCTATATTTATGATCACAGTGTTTGATTTTGGCATATTTTAAATGTAATAACAGGTTTGAGAACTGTGGACTCTCAGAGACTCACTGTGAAGTCGTGTCCTCAGCTCTGAAGTCCAACCCCTCCCATCTCAGAGACCTGGACCTGAGTAAGAACAACCTGAATGATTCAGCCATGAAGTTTCTGTCTGCTGGACTGGAGAGTCCAAACTGTAGACTGGAGACTCTGAGGTCAGTTCATTGACTGTATTTTCTTCTTGTACATCTTGTATGTATCCAGTTATTTAAATACATAACAGAAGTTTCCGATTTGTTATTGAATTCATTTGTATTTCACAAATCACTGAAATGTTTAAAGTCCAAAATGCCTGAACAGTTGGGTTTCACTTTGAATTATCTGTGAGTCCAATTTAATGTTTAAAGTTTTTGGTACATGTGTGAAACTCAAATCTATAAACAAAATCGAGAGAAATGTTGAAGATTTACATTGCATTTTCCGAAATGAACCTTTTATATTCAACATTTAGCAGGAATTAATACATAAAGCAGGGCTGTACGCTTACTTTTTCAAGTGGTAGCACTGGTGCTAGCAAGTTAAAAATTTTAGTAGCACAAAGAAAAATTCAGTAGCACACCCGGGTGGACCGTTAAGATGTTTATTGTTGTTATTTGATATCAGAAATGATTTGTTAAAAAGCAATAAGAACAGGTTCTTTAACAGTACAACAACAACAGATATATATATATATATATATTTATATACAAATATATATACATAATATATACAAATATATATATATTTGTATATACTACAGTGTATACAAATATACAGTAAACGATGCAATTCATCATATAAATGATTATGATGGCTTTTAGAAATAACGAATTCACTTTTAACGATCAACCTACGAGGTTGGACACATTAGAAATTATTAATAGTGACTCGCGCTTATCTCACATTTCCTCTCAATTTCCTCTGTGTCCTGGCGCTGCTCCGCTGGAGCGTCTTTTTCCGCTAAAAAAATTACATTAAAAAAATGACACAAAAATGACCGCGGAAGGTGAACTGCGTTATAGCGAGGGACCACTGTATGTAGTTCTTAAATATTTGAAATGACATGCACAGTATACACTTAGAACTACAACTCCCATTGAGCAGTTCTACCAACACAAATACTACTTTTTTTATACTACAGTACTTTTCTCAGTGCATGATGCCTGCCTGCGCAGCTCATTCGCACATGTGCGAGTGTTTACATATTTCTCTTCGCACAGGATGATTTTTATTCGCAAATGCGACGAAAACTGTCGCACTGTACAGCCCTGCATAAAGTCTCTTTCACTTACACACTTTAAACATCCCTTCTGAACATTTCTATTCAAAGGAAGATGACGAAATGTAAACATGTATTTAATAGACAAGTAGCAAGATATGGCATCAATATCTTTAAAATAAGGAAATTATTCAACTTTGCTAATCCAACAATAATGCAATATTCTAGTACTTAGTATGTCCTCCCTTACGTTTAAGTACTGCACTGACCCTTCCTGGCAACGAGTGTACAGGTTTGTGACTTATTGTCTCATCTATCCTATTCCACCACCACAAAGACGACCTCCTTGACTCCTTAATGTTTGATGGGGAGTGCTGCTCAGTTTACCTCTTCAAAGTTACCCATAGGTACTCAATATGGTTGAGGTCAGGTAACATACTTGGTTACTGCAGGACTTTCACCTTGTTCTTTCTTTTCTCAGCAAAAGTCCCTCATCACAAGGAGAAAGCTTACAGTGACAACCTGGTTGTTTTAATCTCCCTTATTAAAATCAACTCTTTTTTACATTTTGACTAAATAACAATGATTTGCTTATCCTCTTGTGCTGTTGACCTTTCTGGTGCAGTGAAATAATGCTCTTTTTTAAAACTCAAAAATACACAAAACAGCAAAGTGAGGTTTGACTGAGGAGAGACTATCCTAATACTCAGGGTCTATCAGAGCAGGATATCCAACCAATATCATTATCTTACTATCACATTTGCTCTCAGGGTTCTCATGTAGCTCTAGCTCCTCTTCTACATAGCTCAGAAAATGTGGCCAAATCTTACAGAATGTGTCAGATGAACCTCACAGTGTGTGTTTAATGTTTTCTAACCTCATATAATACAAGATATTCCTGATCCACTGTGTATGAGATGGAGGAGTTCCATCTTTCCATTTCAGTAGGATTACAAGTTTATTAGAAGTCAGACTGGAGTTTGTTAACAGAGTAGACATCAGTGGTCCTCTGAAAAGAGCTATAATAGGGCAGGGGTCCACAGTCACCTGGAGGACTTTATTGCTAGTTTGGAGCACTTCCTGAATGTATGTAGATATGAAGATGGGATCATTTTACAACAGTTACACTCTGGATCTATGTCTGGGAATCTCTCTGACAACTTGTCTTTAGTCCAGTGTGTCTGATGTAGTATTTTACACTGCAGTAGTTCATGTCTTATGCAGATAGAGGAGGTGTGGACACGTTTTAATACAACATCCCAACTTTAGTCTGTTATGTTCTCATCCAGGTCTTCCTCCCATCTATGTCTGATGATGGTGAGGGAGGCATTTTGTTGGGCAAGCAGTGCATTATATAGGTTAGATATTGTGCCTTTAAATGATCAAACAGGTGATAATAAAGAGTCAATTTTCCTCATTCAACAACATTTGTTGGTACCTAAGAGAAAACCCAGTGGCAAGTTCTCTTAAAGCTCTCGTTTAAGTAATTTCATATTAAATCAGTGTGTTTGAGTGTTTCTTACATGAGGCCCATTTGTCAACTCTTTGTAGACAAAGTCACACACCTGCAGACATGTGAAAAAGTGTGAAGTGAGAAATGTAATACACAGCTGTTGAAAAGAGGTAAAAAGTGTGTCTATGAAGAGATCCTGCAGTGTTTTTATGTTCTTATTCTGCCAGTATAGAAACACATTATCCCACAGAGAGGAGCAAACATAGGATTTATGAGCTAATGCAGACACTGAAGAGGAAGCACAAGATCTTACTTCAAGACTGCACAATTCCATAAAAATATCATAAACATATTATTGATATGAAAACTGTGATGACACTAAACTAAAGATATCAGATACAGTAAATAGGAGGACTCCTGCTTAGTGGAAACTCAACAGTTCACTCTTACTTTACTTACTCTAAGTGGAGTTATTAAAAACAAGATAAGTGAGTACCTGAAAATAGCAGAAAGTGAAGGGGCTCATGGAAAATACTGGGAGCTTTTAACATTTGAGTTAAGAAAACTTTGAATGGAAACAGGTACAAATATTAGGAAAGATAAGAAAAAAGAAGAAAACTGCTTGATGGCTGAATTCATTTCTTTATCCTCTATATTGCCTGAAAATCTGTGTGAGAATCAAAGAGTTCAGTTACAAACACTACAATAGAAACTAGATGAGTTGTACATCAGTAAAACCAAAGGAGCTTTTATACACTCAAGGGTTAAGTGGATGGAAGAGGGGGAACAGAATTCCAGTTATTTCTTCACATTAGAAAAACAAAGGCAAAACAAAAATGGCAAAACACAACTTTCCTTAAATGGCAAAGTTCTCAATAATCCTAAAGACATTGCTGAAATGTGTGAACATTTTTATAAAACTCTTTATGAATCTAAATGATCAACATCTGAACTTGAGGACTTTTTGAATTCCTTAAGTAATATTAGGACAATTGGAGATGTTAATAAAGAAATATGTGAAGCTCCAATCTCTATTTTAGAAATGAAGGATGCTATTAAAAAAGTTAAATTGAACAAATCTCCTGGTATAGATGGGCTGACCTCTGAATTGTATAAAGTGTTCTCAGCAGAGCTCGTCCCTTTTTTGCTTAATGTTTCTATTGAAAGTATTAACAGTGAAGCTCTCCCACCCTCACTGTCCCAAGGTTTAATTACGTTAATCCCAAAGCCCCAGAAAGATATCTTAATGTTGGATCATTGGCGTCCTATCTCATTGCTAAACAATGATTATAAAATGATTGCAATGTGTTTAGATAATAAATGAAAGAAAGTCCTCAATGACATCATTGATGAATCACTAAATGGCTTCATGTCAGACAGATATATAATTGATCATATAAGACTCATCCTTGATATATTAGACTATTCATATTTAATATTAGATAAAAGCTTTATTCTTTTTCTAGATTTCCATAAAACCTTTGACTCTATAGGACATCAGTTTATGTTTAAAGGTTTTGGAGAACACTTAAATAAATCAATACACACCTTATATGCCTTTGAGAATAGTTGAGTTAAATTGCGTCATGGAAACACCAAAAGATTTAGACTTATTTCTACTTCCTATGCAAATCTTAGCCAACTATATTAAAAACAGTAGTTTAAAAAGTCTCTCAATAGCAGGAAAGGCCATCTCTTTGAGTCAGCTAGCAGATGATACAACTCTGTTTCTACAAGATAGATCTCAAATTGATACTGTTATTAAATCATTACATACATGTTCAGCAGCCTCTGGGCTCAAGCTTCATTTGTCTAAATGTGAGTTACTTCCCATCAAGGCAATGACAGAGAAATATCAGGAGTTCCTGTCAAATGTAAAGTTAAATACCTTGGTGTTATCATTGTTAAAGACCAAGTTATGAGAATAAATGAAAACCACTAATTACTTCACTACAGCAGAGATTTCATTTAAGAATTCAAAGAGATTTAACTATAACTGGTCGAGTCCTGCTCTCCAAAGCGGAGTAATTATCTAGACTTGTTCATGCAAGCTCAGCTCTCGAAGTCTCAAATGATACATCTAAAAAATAGCTGCAGTTAACAGTTACTCTTATGCTGGTCCTTGGTATACAAACATCATTATTCCCCTCACAAATACTATATAAGGAATAACCAGGATATATGTTTCAAACATAAATCATTATCTTTAAAGAGATGGGTTGATAATGGCATACTACTTGTTTATCAGTAGTTGAACAAGGAGGGTCAGTTGTTTACTTATAATGAATTCTTATCAGAGTATAAATTCCTGTGCTCTCTAGAGATGTTCTTATTGTTTTTGATGCTATTTCATCAGGTATTAAAACTTAGTTTTCCTCTACAACCAGACTATCACCAACCATTCAAACTACCCAAACACACTTATACATCAGGAATTCAATCACATCCTTTTATGAGATATAAAACTAGTAATAAATGTATAAGGGAACTAATCCAGAGGGATATAATTAGTAAACCTGCTTCTGTGTTTGTTTGGAACAATTAGTATTTTGACATAGACTGGGAAAAAGCTTTGTTATTACCAAGGAAATGTTTTGATTCAAATAAGGTGTGAGAGGTGTCTCTGAACTGGAAAACTGAAATATGAAAAACAAATTCAGCCCTGGAGCCGTTTTATTGATTTCCTTTTTTTGACCTGAACCAGAAATCAAAAGTCTAAAAAACAAAGCGTAATTCCCTTTTTTTAAATCACATTCATGAACAAATAATGAAATAACAAGTCATTCTTTAGTTTTTGATTTTGGATTATTTGGACTGATACACGGACCAACACAAAAAACAGAGAAATAAAGTAGATACATAAAAATATAATAAAAATACTAAATAATATTCTTGATGTGAAAACTGTGATGACACTAAACTACAGACATAAGGCTCATTTTAATGAGGTAAAATCACCTTCAGATTTAAACATTCAAATGTTGTTTTTAAATATTTAAATTGAACTTCAAACCAAAGTTAACAATTTAAAAACATACTTTCAAACATTCAGATCTTTGTTTTAAATCAGTTTCATTAACATTAAAACATCTGTGATCACATAGACTTTATACTGATCCACACTGAGCATCTTTTTGCTCTTCATATTTAATATAACAAGAAAATGCTGCACTGACTAATTCACTGTTAAGTCACTGT
The DNA here is from genome assembly GCF_027409825.1 of Scomber japonicus. Lineage (NCBI taxonomy): Eukaryota > Metazoa > Chordata > Actinopteri > Scombriformes > Scombridae > Scomber > Scomber japonicus. The sequence goes on from NC_070601.1 coordinate 5,940,569, forward strand.
GTCTTTATTGAAGTACAGGGGTGGATTGGCCATAGGGAGTACCGGGACTTTTCTCGGTGGGCCGGTCAATAATGGGCCGGTGGCTGCCGTTTTTTAATTTTTTTTATTTGTTCATTTAGTTTTTGCTGCTCCTTGCCATGGTTACTCTCCCGGCCCAGGGGCAGAGACATGCACCGGCCCACAGAGCTCCGCTGCAGCCTGCAGACACATTAGAGGCCCATTGGCTTGTCTGTCTAAAGAATACCTGGCCCAGGGGCCCTATGATAGGCTACAGAGGCCCAGGAGTCCCACCCACGCTGGTTCTTGACCCCCCCCCCCCCCCCCCCCCCTCGTCCAATCACCTTTGATGACAAGCAATCAGATGAGAGATACTACTACAACAAAATGGACAATGCGGCTAAAAAGCGAAAAGGCGGAGCGGAAAAACAAAGAGATAAAAAAAAGAAAAGCTCTCACAACCGACGCTGCTACGAGCAAAAACATTTCAGAAATGTTTGCTGCGGGGGCCAGCGTGGCCGGAGCGGCTTCAGGAGTGTGTCCCTCTCAGCAGCAGGTGTCGGACAGTGAGTCAAGTGAGGCTCCCGCTGCCATGGTGGTGCAGGAGCAGGTTGGGGAAGACTCTCCACCATGTGGAAGTGATGATAGAGTTTTAAGCAGGTGTGTGCCTGCAGCATGGTGTGGATAAACACTCATTAAATGTTTAGAACGGTTACTCTCTATGCACACTCTGCATAGTGTGATGTGTTACAACTAGGCCTAAATCTAGTTATCTAAAGTATTCGAAAACAATAACCATATACATATACTATCCTGATTCATTGATTAGTTGCTTTTATTAACCACTTAACCACTATTTTCATCAAAGGATGCCACATAATTACAAATCTGCAAGCTTACCACTCAACTCACATGTTTTCACAATTTTTGATAATTTCTACCTATAATGACATCCGCCAAATCAGGTCACCAGAGTTAAAGTGTTTTAAGTGTCAACATGCACCTTTCTTTGTGCCTATAGTCTAATATGTTCATGAAGGACATTGATCTAACAACATAACACATATGTAGCCTGTGATGCTTTACATATTTTTTTCAGTCAGTGTTTATGGTTTATTGCTCGTTCAACAGTTTCACATTATACAGTTAAAACTAAGTCAAGCCTATTCAAGTCTCCAGAATATAATGGATATTGTTCAGTATACTACTGCTATTAAGGGCTTGTGTGTTTAAATGTACATCAACGTCAGTTGGCACAGTATCTGCACACGGATTGTAGTGGGCCGGTCTGGACCAAAAAGTCCAGGGCCAAATTTTTGTCCCAGTCCAGGCCTGTTGAAGTAGCAGCATGTTGTCATTCATATTAATGAGAGCTCTTTTTCACTCTTTGGATTTGACAGTTTTTAACCTGCATCCTGTTGGGTTCAGGTGTTTGGAGTTTCCTTTTTCTAAACTTGTACATTTAAACCTTCTTCAGCTCTGAACACATTATGAAACATTGAATGATTTCAAGCAGAATAATCTGCTTCTAACACTACATGATTTCTTCTTTATTCAGATTGATGAACTGCTGGTTGTCAGAGATCAGCTGTTCTTCTCTGGTCTCAGCTCTGAAGAACAACCCCTCTCATCTGAGAGAGCTGGATCTGAGTCAAAACTACAACCTGCAGGATTCAGTAATGAAGCTGCTTTGTGATTTTGTGGAGAGTCCAAACTGCAGACTGGAGACTCTGAGGTCAGACACCATTTATTTACTTCTGTGCTGAGATTAATATGATGTGAAAGTTTGATGTTGCTAAACTGCAGACATAAGGACTGTCTTTAGTTTTTTGTTCTTTTTACTTTGTTTATTGCTTTTTTAAGTGAACAGGTGGAAACAAACCTCAAAACAAATAAACAAGCAGAGAAATAAATTAAGTAGAAAAAATACCATAAAAATACAGCAGAGAAGGATTAAGTGCTGCTAATTTGAATAACACAAGTTTATATGCTTGATTTAACTTTATTGACAACGTTTTCAGAATGATCAATAACACTGAATAATAGCATTAGAGTCTGTCCTCTAAAAATGATAGAATAAAAAAAAGTAAATAAAAGTCAAACTAAATAAGAATGAACAAAACAACAAAGAGAGGTTTGACTGAGGAGAGACTATCCTAATACTCAGGGTCTATCAGAGCAGGATATCCAACCAATATCATTATCTTACTATCACATTTGCTCTCAGGGTTCTCATGTAGCTCTAGCTCCTCTTCTACATAGCTCAGAAAATGTGGCCAAATCTTACAGAATGTGTCAGATGAACCTCACAGTGTGTGTTTAATGTTTTCTAACCTCATATAATACAAGATATTCCTGATCCACTGTGTATGAGATGGAGGACTTACATCTTTCCATTTCAGTAGGATTACAAGTTTATTAGAAGTCAGACTGGAGTTTGTTAACAGAGTAGACATCAGTGGTTCTCTGAAAAGAGCTATAATAGGGCAGGGGTCCACAGTCACCTGGAGGACTTTATTGCTAGTTTGGAGCACTTCCTGAATGTATGTAGATATGAAGATGGGATCATTTTACAACAGTTACACTCTGGATCTATGTCTGGGAATCTCTCTGACAACTTCTCTTTAGTCCAGTGTGTCTGATGTAGTATTTTACACTGCAGTAGTTCATGTCTTATACAGATAGAGGAGGTGTGGACACCTTTTAATACAACATCCCAACTTTAGTCTGTTATGTTCTCATCCAGGTCTTCCTCCCATCTATGTCTGATGATGGTGAGGGAGGCATTTTGTTGGGCAAGCAGTGCATTATATAGGTTAGATATTGTGCCTTTAAATGATCAAACAGGTGATAATAAAGAGTCAATTTTCCTCATTCAACAACATTTGTTGGTACCTAAGAGAAAACCCAGTGGCAAGTTCTCTTAAAGCTCTCGTTTAAGTAATTTCATATTAAATCAGTGTGTTTGAGTGTTTCTTACATGAGGCCCATTTGTCAACTCTTTGTAGACAAAGTCACACACCTGCAGACATGTGAAAAAGTGTGAAGTGAGAAATGTAATACACAGCTGTTGAAAAGAGGTAAAAAGTGTGTCTATGAAGAGATCCTGCAGTGTTTTTATGTTCTTATTCTGCCAGTATAGAAACACATTATCCCACAGAGAGGAGCAAACATAGGATTTATGAGCTAATGCAGACACTGAAGAGGAAGCACAAGATCTTACTTCAAGACTGCACAATTCCATAAAAATATCATAAACATATTATTGATATGAAAACTGTGATGACACTAAACTAAAGATATCAGATACAGTAAATAGGAGGACTCCTGCTTAGTGGAAACTCAACAGTTCACTCTTACTTTACTTACTCTAAGTGGAGTTATTAAAAACAAGATAAGTGAGTACCTGAAAATAGCAGAAAGTGAAGGGGCTCATGGGAAATACTGGAAGCTTTTAACATTTGAGTTAATAAATAATAAAAAAAATACTAAATAATATTCTTGATATGAAAACTGTGATGACACTAAACTACAGACATAAGGCTCATTTTAATGAGGTAAAATCACCTTCAGATTTAAACATTCAAATGTTGTTTTTAAATATTTAAATTGAACTTCAAACCAAAGTTAACAATTTAAAAACATACTTTCAAACATTCAGATCTTTGTTTTAAATCAGTTTCATTAACATTAAAACATCTGTGATCACATAGACTTTATACTGATCCACACTGAGCATCTTTTTGCTCTTCATATTTAATATGACAAGAAAATGCTGCACTGACTAATTCACTGTTAAGTCACTGTGTCTTTATTGAAGTAGCAGCATGTTGTCATTCATATTAATGAGAGCTCTTTTTCACTCTTTGGATTTGACAGTTTTTAACCTGCATCCTGTTGGGTTCAGATGTTTGGAGTTTCCTTTTTCTAAACTTGTACATTTAAACCTTCTTCAGCTCTGAACACATTATGAAACATTGAATGATTTCAAGCAGAATAATCTGCTTCTAACACTACATGATTTCTTCTTTATTCAGATTGGTTGGCTGCAGTTTGTCAGATATCAGCTGGTCTTCTCTGGTCTCAGCTCTGAAGAACAACCCCTCTCATCTGAGAGAGCTGGATCTGAGTCACAACAAGCTGCAGGATTCAGTAATGAAGCTGCTTTGTGATTTTGTGGAGAGTCCAAACTGCAGACTGGAGACTCTGAGGTCAGACACCATTTATTTACTTCTGTGTTGAGATTAATATGATGTGAAAGTTTGATGTTGCAAAACTGCAGACATAAGGACTGTCTTTAGTTTTTTGTTCTTTTTGCTTTGTTTATTGCTTTTTTAAGTGAACAGGTGGAAACAAACCTCAAAACAAATAAGCAGAGAAATAAATTAAGTAGAAAAATTACCATAAAAATACAGCAGAGAAGGATTAAGTGCTGCTAATTTGAATAACACAAGTTTACATGCTGGATATAACTTTATTGGCAACGTTTTCAGAATGATCAATAACACTGAATAATAGCATTAGATTCTGCCCTCTAAAAATGATAGAATAAAAAAAGTAAATAAAAGTCAAACTAAATAAGAATGAACAAAAAAACAAAGAGAGGTTTGACTGAGGAGAGACTATCCTAATACTCAGGGTCTATCAGAGCAGGATATCCAACCAATATCATTATCTTACTATCACATTTGCTCTCAGGGTTCTCATGTAGCTCTAGCTCCTCTTCTACATAGCTCAGAAAATGTGGCCAAATCTTACAGAATGTGTCAGATGAACCTCACAGTGTGTGTTTAATGTTTTCTAACCTCATATAATACAAGATATTCCTGATCCACTGTGTATGAGATGGAGGACTTACATCTTTCCATTTCAGTAGGATTACAAGTTTATTAGAAGTCAGACTGGAGTTTGTTAACAGAGTAGACATCAGTGGTCCTCTGAAAAGAGCTATAATAGGGCAGGGGTCCACAGTCACCTGGAGGACTTTATTGCTAGTTTGGAGCACTTCCTGAATGTATGTAGATATGAAGATGGGATCATTTTACAACAGTTACACTCTGGATCTATGTCTGGGAATCTCTCTGACAACTTGTCTTTAGTCCAGTGTGTCTGATGTAGTATTTTACACTGCAGTAGTTCATGTCTTATGCAGATAGAGGAGGTGTGGACACGTTTTAATACAACATCCCAACTTTAGTCTGTTATGTTCTCATCCAGGTCTTCCTCCCATCTATGTCTGATGATGGTGAGGGAGGCATTTTGTTGGGCAAGCAGTGCATTATATAGGTTAGATATTGTGCCTTTAAATGATCAAACAGGTGATGATAAAGAGTCAATTTGCCTCATTCAAGAACATTTTCTTATTCTTATCTTAAATTTCACTTAGTTTTTTGGTTAGGTGGACCTGTACGAGTGTGCCACGTCAGATATTCACCAAATACTTGTATCACCAGGAAACAGTCATAAATAACCTGCCTAAACATGATGAATCACACCTGTTCTAAATGAACGTGCTTTCCCAACAATAATAAATCAGCATCATTGACGTCCTCAAAATATCATATAAGGTCAGGGGTCCAGCAAGTTGTAGAGAAACTCCATTCATGGAAATGGCACCAAAGACTAAGAAGAAGGACTTTAGGAGCTCAGAGATTGAGGTCCTGCTCTCAGAAATAGATCAACAGAAACACATTTTATTTAGAGTGTAAATGGAGGAATTAAAGGACCTGAAAAGCCAAAGAATGAGAAAAAATGACCTGTGGTGTGAACACTGTCTCTGCTGTTGTACTCACCGTCACAGAAATAAAAAAGAAAAGGTTTGATGTGAAAGTAAATGCCAAAAATGTCTCGCTAGGTGAGTCATCACCCAGGAAACCAAACCATAACCTCAATCACCTACATTTATATTAAATGAATAAAAGTAATTAACAAATAGTCAGTCTGCATTGTGGAAAAGTAACTGTGGACAAGTCACTTTGTAGTTTCAACTGTTAATATTTTTATTGTAAGCTGGCATTATATCATAGTTTCAATTATCAATTTAAATGACTGATGACATCATGCCTAAATAGTTAAACACTAATTTAATACTAAAGTAATACTTCTACAAACAGGTTAATGTCACCATGAAGTGTAGTTTATATATTACAACTCAAAATGACTTCAAAGTCATGAATGGGACACAATCCATGAGTCAACAGCAAAGTTTTATTGCTTTGGAGAACAGCAGGTTGGTTATATGACAGGACTGCAGCACTCGTAGTACAGCTGGCTGCAGCATCATTCAGCAGCTGAAACTATAAGTGATCCTCCAAACTGAGAGAAGGGCTGTGAGCATTTACACACGCAGCACAGCAGTGGTAACTTCATTAACACCAGATCCATCCGGATCTAATGGCAATTAATGTCTACAGATCAGCTGTTACACAGACTCAGGTTTATATGTGGGATTGTTTGTAATAAAGCAGAACTTATAGATGAACCTGAACTCCATCACAGCTGTCAGGATATTTTTATTTTTAAGTAGCTGAATTTATTTTAGTAGCCCAGAGTCTGACTGAAGATTTCACCCTTAGTTAACACCACCTCTCTAGTCTCTGAACACATTAACATCTCCATCTTAACTGTGAGTGGGAATTTGCGCTGGTCTTTGTCAATTAGATGATTTCATTTTATAGACAGTGGCCAATTTTGAGCTGAATGTGCCTTTATTGTATATTTGTTATTGTAGTAATCATAAAGTAACTGAAAGTAATCAAGTTACATTACTTTAATATTGTGGTGCTTGGATTACGTTACTGACTACATTTGTTAACAGATAACTAGTAACTGTATCACAATACAATTTTAAAGTAACCCTCCCAACCCTGTTCACATCCTTTTATGAGATATAAAACTAGTAATAAATGTATAAGGGAACTAATCCAGAGGGATATAATTAGTAAACCTGCTTCTGTGTTTGTTTGGAACAATTAGTATTTTGACATAGACTGGGAAAAAGCTTTGTTATTACCAAGGAAATGTTTTGATTCAAATAAGGTGTGAGAGGTGTCTCTGAAAACATGACACACATGTTATCCAGTTAATTCAGCTATTGTAAAGTACAAGTTAAATGTTGACCCTCTCTGTTCCTTTTGTCACCATACACATGAATCATTAAGTCATCTTTTTTGGGATTGTTCCTTAAGTCAAACCTTTTGGTGTGACCTCAACCTTCTTTTAAACAGAAAATTAGATATTCATCTCAAAATCACAATTGAATGTATTTTATTTGGTCTTTTTGATGAGGGCATGCCTACAAAGAAGTTGTTTATTATCAATCTTATTTCTTTATTAGCAAAATCCCATAAACATACCAGCACATGTTTTAAACAGAAACCCAACCTATCATAACCTTAAAATCATATCTGGACTGAAATATTACACAAACTCTAAAGTGTTGAAAACTAGATCCTTATGTAATGAATTTGTGAGACTCTGAAATAACAAGTCATTCTTTAGTTTTTTTGATTTTGGATTATTTGGACTGATACACGGACCAACACAAAAAACAGAGAAATAAAGTAGATACATAAAAATATCATAAAATACTAAATAATATTCTTGATGTGAAAACTGTGATGACACTAAACTACAGACATAAGGCTCATTTTAATGAGGTAAAATCACCTTCAGATTTAAACATTCAAATGTTGTTTTTAAATATTTAAATTGAACTTCAAACCAAAGTTAACAATTTAAAAACATACTTTCAAACATTCAGATCTTTGTTTTAAATCAGTTTCATTAACATTAAAACATCTGTGATCACATAGACTTTATACTGATCCACACTGAGCATCTTTTTGCTCTTCATATTTAATATAACAAGAAAATGCTGCACTGACTAATTCACTGTTAAGTCACTGTGTCTTTATTGAAGTAGCAGCATGTTGTCATTCATATTAATGAGAGCTCTTTTTCACTGTTTGGATTTGACAGTTTTTAACCTGCATCCTGTTGGGTTCAGGTGTTTGGAGTTTCCTTTTTCTAAACTTGTACATTTAAACCTTCTTCAGCTCTGAACACATTATGAAACATTGAATGATTTCAAGCAGAATAATCTGCTTCTAACACTACATGATTTCTTCTTTATTCAGATTGATCTACTGCAGTTTGTCAGAGATCAGCTGTTCTTCTCTGGTCTCAGTTCTGAAGAACAAATCCTCTCATCTGAGAGTGCTGAATCTGAGTCTCAACAACAACCTGAAGGATTCAGTCAAAAAGCAGCTGTCTGATCTTAAAGAGAGTCCAGACTGTAAACTGCAGACTGTGAGGTGAGTAGAGAGTTGGAGTCAGTCTGTGCTGGTTTCAACAGTTTTGTATTAAACACAGTTAGTATCAAAGCAGAGATCCAGTATTTCCTGGTGAACCTCCGACCTTCTCAGTGCTGCTTTCCTCAGTGAAGCTGTGAGAGGAGAATGATGACCGGCTTCAGGATTGGACAGAAAGACAGAGAGAGAGAGAACAGTCAGCCAATCAGATGAGCCAGAAGCTCGTTGTGATCATGTGTTTGAGTTGATGTGAAGACGACTGTTGTTGTTGTTGTGTTGATGTCTGCAGGAAATAAAGCTGGATTACAGCTGACAGCCTTCCAACATGTATAGAGACAGTGCTCCTCATTCATCCAACTATCACACCATCACATCTGATCTCAAAGTGTTTGTTCTCTCATTTCAACACTAAACTATTGATCAGTTCATCTTTGTCAGAGCTCTAAGATCAGTCTGACTGCAGCCTGGAAATCACTGGCTCTGATTTCACAGAACCATCATTACATTTAGTAACCATGTGGTCTTTATACAGACCAGAACCTCTGCTGAAGTCCAGGAATCACATCTTTCTATCTGTCCATCACTTATTTAGTTTCCTCCAAATATTTTCAGTGACAGCCTCCATTTTTATTTGTCAAATGATATTTCAAAAGCAGAAAAGATGTTGATCAACACACAGAGACTCTGCTTTAACTTTAACAGCAGGTCACATGTAACAACAGTAAATGTATCACTAAAGTGTTTCTGCAGTACTGAAGTGTTCATGACTCTCTGCACTTTATTTCCTCTGTGTACTTCAGTCAAATCTGCAGAGTAAACATACTTGATACCAAAAGTGTGTTCAGGTGTGTGAGTTTGGAGCTCAGTGTGTTCACTCCAACACGTTAACATGAGAGCTGAAAGGAAGCAAGCTACACTGCACAGCTGTTCCACTTCTGGTCTGAACAGGACTGAAGTCCCTGCTGCTCTTTATACTGGATGTGCTGCATCACTGACTGACAGCTGATGAAGTGAGTCTCACTAAACACTCATTTATCACCTCTGTTGTTTCTTCTTCTCTCCTCAGCTTGTGATTATCTCCGTAACAGTGATTGAACATCCAGCAGTGTGTGTTGAGAGAGGATCAGCTGTATCCTGATGATCCAGAGAGGTTGAAGCAGCAGCAGCAGCAGTTTGTGTGTAGAGAGGCTGTGACTGGACCGTGTTACTGTGAGGTAGAGTGGAGAGGAGAGCTTCATCCAGCAGTGACTGACAGAGGAATCAGAAGAAGTGGAGATGACTCTCAGTGCTGCAGTCTGAACTGATCTGAGAACAGCTCCACTGTCAGACACAAAGTCAAGTCCACCATCATCCCTGTGTGTTCCTCTGGATCTGACAGAGTATCATCAGTGTATCTGGACTTTAGAAAGACTTCATCACTTTGTTTTTAACCTTTAAATGTCTCTTTACTTTCGAAACATGTGACCATGTGTATCTGTTAAACCCAGAGTGACACAGCAGATTATTATTGAATCACTTTGTACTATAACCGTTAATTAACAGGATTTATAATGTGTCATCTCAATTGTAAAGTCACTGCTGTTATATTTTTTTAGATTGTCATGGGCAAAGAAGATCATTCATATTTAAGATGTGTAACACTGTCTATCTCATTGTAAAGTTTAACCAGATTATGTTTAATAGCATGCTAATCACTATTTTCTACAAGTTAGTTTTAAGCCAAATGTCAAATGAATATGTTGATTTAGATTTCATAGTTTCACTCCTTATTTTAGTGAGTAATGTGTGTTTTGTATATAAGTGACACTGAGCTTTAGTTTGTATTGTGTATTAAATCTAGAGCACAGTAACATTTCTCTTTATTATTGAGCTTAAAATGGACTCAGATGGTTGTGACTGCAGTAGTTAGCCTGTGAGAGCTAGCTGCTAATTTTGCACTCTCTAGCCTCAAATCACCTGTTAATCTGATATTCTCCTGTTAGCTTTGAGGAAGACTTTGGATGAAGAGGGACTGCTTGTTCCCTGTGGCTACTGGAGAGGAACTGATGGCTGCTGATACACAAAATCTTGGACAACTTTCAGCATGCCACTTCATTAAAGACATTTAAAGGAAACTCTGGATTTCTACTAAAAGAGACATGGACTCAGAAGGAACTCTTTTTTTTAAGCCAACTTTTATGAATTCATATTATTTTCATTAAGTTATTTGAAGATACTGATTAGCTGTGTTTAACATCGATACCTGTCTCTGTTATTCAAATGAAGGTGTAACTATAATAAGAATAGTTCATCTCCAGTCCAGCAATTCATACAAATGACTGTATGAAGGTAGTAAACTGCTAGACCCTAAATAAATTCTCCTGAGTTGTTAGTTATATGATTATTATTTTATTGTAAGCTGAAGCAGTGGTTACAACTATAGTAGTAGAAAAAAAATAATTCATTTAGATTCGGCAAGTTGTTGAGACTGGAACAGAGGCTGAAGGTGAGGGGTTGTGGTGGTCAAGTCCCACCACTAGATCACCACACTTTTAAAATTGCTGCTCCTCCCCCTGGGTAATGGTGTGTGTGTGAGTGAGACAGAGAGAGAGAATATGTGTGTGTATGAGAGAGTGAGAGAGAGAGCTGAATAAGGCCAATATCATCTAATGTCAAAATTACTACAATTGTTAGTTTTAAAAAGAAATGACGTTCAAATGTAAAGGTACAAGTTTTATATTTTCTAAGATCTGCTTTCACTTGGATTAAAGGTCTTGACTCAGACGTGTGATTCTACTTATTTTAGCTGAATAGACTGTATGTAGACATGTATGTACAGATTGATTGATATCTCTCTGACTCCCCCGTTCAAGTTTTGTTACACACAATTTCCAGCACACCTTTATCCACCCAGCATAGGTCTAAACAAGCAGAAGCTGAACACTTGTGTTTGTGGATATGCATGAACTTTGATGACAATTTTTAGATGTTTTAAGACACTTAATCAAAGTTACGTAATTTATTACATTTGATTACTTTTTGATGACTTTTCTAATTTTACCAGGACATGTTTTCAGCTGTTAGGGTAAGTGTACCCATTAAGCACCAGAATCTGAGTTCAGGTGTTTTCATCCATACTGACATGATTTATAAGGGAATTTCTTATAAAGTAATATCTCTCAGTTGACAATGTATTAATCGTCTTAATTGGTACTGTGACACCATTAGCTCTTTTGCAGTAAACCTGATTTGTGTTGTCAGCTGTTTGGGACTAATGGAAGATGGGGCTCTGTTTTCATGTTGTGCCTCAGACACCCCTGGCTGGGGCATAACAGATGCACTCTGAGCAGCTGAGGGGTCCTGTAAGCAAATGATGTGATGATGTGCTTGTTTCCGTATTTCCAAAACATTGAGAAGTAAAGAAAAATCCCACTCAAACATACTCAGTTCAAAACTTGAGTAAAGGTCAGACGACAGGTGCCTGCAGTGAAACCTTTTCCTAAAAATAGTCGCTACTCCTCCTCCTGGGTCAGTGGTTCTGTGGAAGTTAAAATATAGGCCTAAACAATCCAGTGGTAAAAGTGCTAAATAAAATACTAGAATAGAGCATTAGCCTAAATATAAAATTGCACCATACAATAATAATAATGATCAAATCATTAAAAGGACATAGGCTATGTGCAAATGGAAGATTAAAATGTAAAGTGCTTTAAAAGAGCTCAGTCATTAATGAGGCGGGGCATCTGGATCTCCTCATCTGAGCCGACAACAGGTATCAGCCATGTTAGGCTAATTGAGGGCGTGGTCGCTTTAAATGATAGGCGTTACCATGGTGATATGGCAGGTGGGTAGGCGTAACCTGGGCCCATAGAGTGTTGCACTACCTAAATTGTTCGTATTTCACTAAGTTTCTGTATGTTAATTGTAATATTTTGATAAATAACCCTCAAAGTAGTCGGATATTCAGTTTTTGCTTTGTCTATTTGTTGTTAGTTGCCACCGGACCGGAGTATCCGCCTGTAGGAGCCTCGGTCACCTCGCTCTTCATCATTTCATTTACTGTAAGTAGGCTAACGTTTCCACTGTCCGCTCATTTTAACATGGTGTTAAGGTATTTGTTAAGTCGAGTGTGCTCAAATACAGTTAACACTCTTAAACACAATAAAGCTCTGCAAAGTACAACCTCCGTCACGTTTACGTAAAGTGAAAAAAATAATTTAAAACATTTGAATGTGAAGCAGATTTATATAGGCTATCGTAACGTTCTTTATTGTATGGATATGGCCTTGTATCTGTTATTGGATTAACAAATAACAAACATTTATTACATAGCCTATAGTACAAAGAAGCACAGAAAAAATGAAAACTAATAATTACAGTATACAGATCATTTAAAAAGGACAAAATAATCTCTACATGAGCAAACGTGGGATGAGCAAAATGCTTCATTATTATATACATTTATTATTATAATTGGTCTCGGGGGTGAGGAGTTCCTTGAGGTATAAGGGGGCATGTCCGTGAATGCACGAGTGGGTGAGGAAGGAGACCTTGTACTCAGTTCTAACTCTAACCCTAACCCAGTGAAGAGATTTCAGGATGGGGGTGATGTGATCATACTTGCACACCCTCATCAGGATTCTTATATAGGCTACTGTATAATAATGTTCCTCATATATTCTTATCTCAGACTTACTCACCATTCATACTGCCCACTAGAAGACTGCGCTGCAAATGTAGAAGATCAAGAGGACAGAGAGAAAATTGTGAAAAACCATAATTATTAGAAATAAAATGCATAATTTGTATACATTTTTGTGCAGCTGATACACATTTTTATATATGCAAATGTAAAGAAAAATGCCTTCTGTGACAGCTTATCGATCATCTCATATCAGGAAAAACACGATAATTGAAATAACAGAAATTACTTTTCCTTTTTTGTTGCTTCTGAGAGAAGAGGCACAAGGTGTCAGGAGAGGCGAAGGAGAAGGAGGACATCAGCAGACTGGACAGAGACGACGACACCAAGTGAGGAAACGCACACACACACACACACACACAAACCTCTGTAGTGTAGTGTCGTCTTTATTTAGCTGTTTTAAATGTAGTTTTCTTTCATGTCAAGGTGCTTTTTGTGCAGCTTTTTATAGTACATTCTGCATTTTTTTGTGTTTAAAGTTGCTGATATTTCTTTAGGAAAATGTGATTATTTTGCAGATTTCTGTCATGCACATGCAAAACCTGAACTCATCCTGTGAAAGTCAGCAGATAATATCCTATGTCGTCCATCGGCTCTATCTCAGAGTTTCACAAGGGCTGATCATTTCATCCTTTTAACAGCTCGAGAAGCTAAATGTCTGCTTTTTATTTACTGACAAGGCTGCTGAACGAACAGAGCGAGCAGGCCAGAAAAGACTTGAAGGGTCTGGAGGAGACTGTGGTGAGTCAGATCTGGTATTATATTGTGTTGGTGAAGTGTTTGACCCCTTGTTGAACTTCTGATTGTTGGTTTAAATCCCCGCTGTGGGCTGCTGATGCTCTTGGGTACTCCTCAGTCTTTAATGTTGATTTTGACAGTCTGCTGTAATCAAGCACAGTGGATTTTGTGGTTGAGTTGGACTTTTGTCTGAGGCTGAGTTTTGTGTTGAGGTTAAATGAGATGACTGAAAGCCAGAAGGTTGAAATGAAAGAGCAGGTAGAGAGCATGGCTACACAGATATGGCTATAACATCAAAGAAAGATGAAGAGAAAAGTTTAAACATTAGCAGCTGGATTGTGTCTATTCTCTTTCACTCCAATTCTCAAACTCAGCTTCTCAATGGAAGTCAAACTTTTATTTTCATTAGTTAAGTGTCACTTAAAGCCTGTCAAATGTATTCATCAAACACATCACACTTTATCTCTGCAGAGATAGCTGAGCAGGATGAGTGACAGATTTTTGTCTTTGTGTATCGGTGGAGTTGTTGGTTCAATCCCTGCAGCAGAATGGAAATATTCTTGTTAACTCAGGTTTACACACCAGTCATACTGCCCCCTATAGGCTGCTTCACTAACTACACACACTCATATATGTGTATATATATATATATATATATATATATATATATATATATATATATATATATATATATATATATATATATATGTATGTATGTATATATGTATGTATATATATATATGTATATATATATGTATGTATATATATATATATGTATATATATATATATATATATATATATATATGTATATATGTTAAGCAACAAACATGCAATGGAAGAGACACTCCCAACTGTTTTAAAAACTCGTTCACACTTTCCACTAAAACGGGATTTTTTCCCTCATAACCCCCTGCAGACAGACCTCCGAAACATCGTGGGGGGACAAGGCCCCCCCCCGCGAGACACAGTTTTAGTATGATCCAGTTACTGATGCAGGAGAGGGATCGAACCAGCGACCTCACATCCACAGACGTATTTGAGATCTGTCTACGTCACTACACCAGGTCCCCTTCACACTTGCACCTCTTCTCTCAACGCTTTTCAACCTCTCCTCTCTGTGATGTCACTGAAAAGTCACACGCGGGCCCGGGATCGAACCTACCACCCTTAAAATGTAAACCGGCTGTCTAACACACTCAACCACAGCCTCACACTAACTCCACAAGTCTTCATCAGCTTTTCAGTCTCCAGCAGTTTGTCTGACTCACAAAACTTCACCAGCACAGTCAGGATTGAACCCACCACCCTTAAATTGTAAAGCGGCTGTCTAACACACTCAACCACAGCTTCACACTATCTTCACAAGTCTACATCAGCTTTTCAGTCTCCAGCAGTTTGTCTGACTTAAAAACTTTGCCAGCACAGTCGGGATCGAATCCACCACCCTTATGACTTCAGACTCACAGTGCAACACACTGAGCTACTCAGTCTGTGTTCTCATTTCATGTTTTCAGTCCTGAGTGGGATTGAACCAACAACTCTACTGATACACAGAAACAAAGCTGTCACTCAAAAAACTCATCAAACTATTTAAACTACTGGACCAAGTCCTTAAAAAGATGCTTTAGACAGTCCGTCTCAATCGTTAAGCGTGTTATTCATTATAAAAATAAAAAGGTCCTTCACTGAATTGAACCCACAATTGTAAAACTTGAGTGTTGCAGTCTAACACTTTGAGCTACAGAGTTAAGCTGCTGCTGAGAGGTTTCACCAAAGCTTTTCAGTCTTCATCCAGCAGCTGATCAACACACAGTTTAACACAGTACAGTGCTGGCTCAAATGGGTTCATGGTGTTGTCAATTAATTAATTAATCTTCAGTGCTGGATTTTGTGCCTGACTTGTGATTCACGATTGAACCCACTACTTCAAAACCTTCAAGCAGCTGCCAATCAGACTGACCTTGTGGACCAGGACAGTCATGACTCAACATGTTGGCTTTAAAAAATCATCTCCAAGCAGCTCTGGCTTCAACCTTAAAGCCTTTGAATTCACTCAAAATACACTCAAAGTGTTAGACAGCCACACTCAAGTTTTAAGATTGTGGATTCAATTGAGTAACGGGCCATTTTATTTTAAAAATGAATAACATGCGTAAAGATTGAGACAGACTGTCTAAACCATCTTTTTAAGGACTAGCCTGGCCTCATTTTTTAAAGTCAACGGCCCCCGGTGGTTTTAATAAATACACGTTTCTCAATTTATTGTGAAATAAATCTGATGAAAAAACACTTTAGTTAATATTATATTCATAAATCCTCACTGTGAAAAACAACCTCTGCCCATCTAGTTCAGCAGATTATAATAAATACATCAAACTAATTTAACATATTCATATTGATGTTAATCAGTGTGTACATTACACCAAATTACATCAATTAATATATATGTATATATGTATATATATATATATATATATATATATATATATATATATATATATATATATATATATATATTTGCTCCTGAATATCATTCACACTCAGACAAATATCAAAGTTGCTTTAATTGAAATGTATTTATTGAATTTAATTATCACACTGACACATTTTACAGGGTAAAAAAATATCCCATACAATATTCCATGCAAACTAAAAACAAAAACAGAAAGATGATTTTCATCTACTTTGAATCACACAGTGGGGAAAGATGCTGAATGAACAAATATTGCAATACACATTTTTACCAAGTTACAACAGCAGGAGGTGCTGCCACAGGTTGAGCAGGTGCTGGTTGTAGGAAGGAGGAGTCAGTGGATGGGGAGGGGGGAGATTGATGAGGATAAAAGAGGAAGGGATGGGAAAGGATCAGGATCCTCTGGAACCTGTACAGAGACCTGCAGCTGTAGAGTTAGACAGGCATGAAGAAGTTATTGTGTACAGTACATTTACATTTATGTTATTTTGCAGCTCTCATATAAGCCCTCACCCTAATCATCAACATTTTCACAAGTAACGGATTGCAGTTACATTACAGTCACATTCTTATACTTAACTGTCTTAAAAATAGTTGTTTCAAGCTAAATTTTGCAGGAAAAAAATCAATCTTGTGATTAATTGACTTGTTTTGGCTCTAACTTGATAGATAATGTAATAGAACTGAGTCAGAGGAAGTTGCTGCAGTTCCACCATTAGTCCACTAGATGGTGACTTATGGGTTTATGGACCTTGAGACTGAAAAGTTGCAGGAGGGATGTTTTGAAGGTTACATTTACAACACATGAGGTGTGTGCTGGACACACTGGGTGGATAGATGTGTGCTTGGTGAAGCAGCAGGAGGAAATATTTGCAGGGTGCATGTACAAGTAAGTTATGTTGTTTAACTACCAGAAAGTTACAGCAAATTGTAGCTGGCCAGTTAGGTTACGTTACAAGGCTGGTAAACATTGGCTGCGCTGTTTCTTACCTTGCTCTATGTTGACTTTACTAGTTCCAACTTCACCGTCACCACCTTTTTTAAAATATTTGTTTAGAACATTTCTAAGGCCTCTATTTACTTCTTCTCTTCTTCACTTTTCTTTACTTTTCTGAGCACCGGACTTGTGCTGACCGGACATTTTGAGTGTACTGAACTTGAAGTTGAACTCAAATGACAACATCAAATTAACTTGAGAACAGAGTCAGAGAAAGTTGCTGCAGTTCCACCATTAGTCCACTAGATGGCGACATGGGTTTTTGGACTTGAGACTGATTTGAAAAGTTGCAGGAGTGATGTTTTTAAGCTTGCATTTTCAACATGTGAGGTGCTTGGTGAAGCAACGAAAGTAAATAAAAGTGCAGTTTAAGGATTTCTCTCTACTTTTAGACGCTGTTAAATGCTTTATGCTTTAACTCTTCACTCAGTAAATGAGTGACTCGGCATTGACTGACTGTCCCTCCACATCAGTGAATACAACACATTTAATAGTCAGACATATTCATTTCTCAGAGCTGCTGAAAAAGAAAGTAGATATTGATCAGCTGTTGATTTGATTATGGCAGGTTGATCAATAATTAACATGTAGATATTTAGATTTATCTTCCAAGATATTCTACAAAGTTTGTGATGAAGCACAAACATAAAAGAGCAAGAAACACAGTGGAAAGTTACTGTAGATAAATAAATTAAAATGAGTATGAAAGAAGTAGTGGATCAAAGGCCGCTTTAATTCAGTGTGTTTTATTAAAATGTTTCACTCATTCAGTCAATCACAGTAACAAAGTGTCCGGATTTTGTGAAATGTGCCATGATAACGGTCAATTAAAAACATATGTCAAATATTACAAACAGAGAGTGCTACATTATGCCGTGTTTAACTGTGACATCTTCAAAAAACAGATTAACAATACATTTTATATAGAAGGTCAAATGTAAAAGGAAGTGCAATCATTAGTAAACAGAAAATCTTTGTCTACAGTGAAGAGCCAGTGGCTCAGTGAGTAAAACATCTGACTTCTCAGTCAGACGTCGTGAGTTCAATGTCAGATTGTACCTTTTAAGGTCAGAAAGCTCAAATAAAGACTGAAAACCTCGGAAAAAAAACTCCTATTATAGTGTGAGTGTAGGTAGCTCAGGCAGTTAGAAGACTGCTTGGGAAGCTTCAGGTTGTTGGTTCAATTCTTGCACACTTTTAAAGTCCAATATCCAAATTAAGAAGATAAATGCGCCCAGAGAAAAGGTCTTAGTGTAGACGGCTTGCTGGTGTAGTGGGTTTGTCCGAGATCATAAGGTGTTTGTGATACAGTGCCAGGTTCGAATCTGGGTGTTGCTGGGAAACAGATTGTGAGAAATTCACTAGTTTTAAAGTCCAACATCCAAATTAAGAAGATAAATGCGCCCGGAGAAAAGGTGTAAGTGTTGACAGACCCGATGGTGTAGAGGGTTTGTCCGAGATCACAGGGCCTAAGTGAATAGTGCAAGCACCTGGTTCAAATCCAGGATAGCCGTAGGAGAAGATAGAAACACCTGGTTCGAATCCAGGATAGAGGTAGGAGAAGATAGTTTAAGGAGGTCAGGAAGGGAACATAGGGGGGCTGGCCCCCCCGAGTTTCGGAGATCTGGAAGTAGGGGGTTATATGAAACTTGACCATTTTTCGGTGCGTCGGCGAATGGCACTTAGTGCAATAAAAAAAAAGCTACTTCTTTCCTCGTGCACACCTCCCTTCCCCACAAACAGTTACCTCCCCCTCTCCCACCTCCCACTCATCTCGCTCCCTGGTGCTCCTACCTGCCTCCCCCTCTCTCATCCTCCACTTCCCCATCTCCCTCCCTGGTGCTCCTACCCACTCCTTCCCAGTGCAACAACCACTCCCACATATGTGATAATCAGATTACAAGGTACTCACCCACTGGAGAACGTGTCTTCCGATGATCCAGATCCCGTCCACGGTAGGAGTCGAACTAGGCGTCGTTGAACCCTCCATAGCTGCTGGCGACGAATAAACCCACTACACCATGGGGTCGCTGGTAGAAACAACCTGGAATCTCCCAATGTCAGCTTTTGTCGCCTTTTCAACCTTTGGTCATTGTGACTCAATTTCAAAATTAACTGCTGCACGCAGACTTGAACCCATGACCTCATAAACATCACCCTCAATGTGACAGCACCTCTATGCCTGAGCTAGTGGCCCAGCTGACCAACAACCTCTTCATCAGCTTTTCAGTCTCTAGCAGTTTGTCTGACTTACAAAAGTTCATTAACACATTAGGAATCAGGAGCTGTTCTCTGAGCGCTTTTCAACTTCTCCTCTGAGTCATCACTTTCAAAACTCACAGAGTCAGGATTTAAATCCATAACCTCAGAACTTCAAGGCACTCATCCAACACAGTGAGCCACACACCAAGACAGAAGTGGATGATCATCTTTCAAGGTTTTCAATCTCCAGTAGTGTGTCTGACTTTAAAGATTTACCTTCCAGTGTCAGGATTGAACCAACAGCTTATAAACTTTAAATAAACTGTCCAACACAGTGAGCTACACAACCAGATGCTACAGAGGAGTTTTCATCAGAGCTCTTCAACCTTCAGTGGTGTAGCTGACCCATATGTGCCAAATATTACACACTCGGAGCTATAGAGAGTTTTTACAGTGGATTTCAGCCTTTTAGGACTTGACGATATTCAAGACTTTAACCAAAAAATAATCAGACAGCTCCAACAGATGTTTCTGCACAGCTTTCAACATATGTATTGAAAAATGTAAAGTTTGAAGCGTATTTGAGATCTGTGTTAACGGCTCTGTCTCTACACCAGGTTGTGTCGCCTTTTCAACCTTCAGTCAGGTGACTCCATTTCCTCTCATCAACTTCCTCTTATGTATTTTAAAATATATTAGCTTGTTGTTACAGTCACTTCAGAGTTTAAGGTTTACATCCACACTTTGACTCATTATTTTACTGGACTTTTTTACTCCTAAATCGGCTCTTAAGTCCCTTTTTACATACAACTCATAGTAAAGTGCTTCAGACAGGCCCAGCTGGATCTAACAGGTGTGTTAACGAGACCAATCAAACACAACATGGAGGTGTCTTTGTCTCGTCTGCACACCCAGATTCAGGGTAAGAAATGTTTTAAACTTTGAGTCGGTATCGAACCCACCACCCTTAAAATCTAAACCTGCTGTCTAACACACTCAACCACAGCCTCACACTAACTCCATAAGTCTTCATCAGCTTTTCAGTCTCCAGCAGTTTGTCTGAATTACAAAACTCAACCAGCACAGTTGGGATTGAACCCAGAACCTTGTGACTTCAGACTCATAGTGCAACACACAGAGCTACAGAGTCACACTGGCTCCATGTTCTCATTTCATGTTTTCAGTCCTCAGTGGGATTGAACAACTCTACTGATACACAGAAACAAAGAGCTGTCACTCAAAAAACTCATCAAAATATTTAAACTACTGGACCAAGTCCTTAAAAAGATGCTTTAGACAGTCCTTCAAGCAGCTGCCAATCAGACTGACCGAGTGGACCAGGACAGTCATGACTCAACATGTTGGCTTTAAAATTATCTCCAAGCAGCTCTGGCTTCAACCTTAAAGCCTTTGAATTAACTCAAAATACACTCAAAGTGTTAGACAGCCACACTCAAGTTTTAAGATTGTGGATTCAATTCAGTAACGGGCATTTTATTTTAAAAATGAATAACATGTGTAAAGATTGAGACAGACTGTCTAAACCATCTTTTTAAGGACTAGCCTGACCTCAATTTTTAAAGTCAGTGGCCCCTGGCGGTTTTAATAAATGCACGTTTCTCAAGTTACTGTGAATAAATCTGATGAAAAAACACTTTAGTTAATATTATATTCATAAATCCTCACTGTGAAAAACAACCTCTGCCCATCTCGTTCAGCAGATTATAATAAATACATCAAACTAATTTAACATATTCATATTGATGTTAATCAGTGTGTACATTACACCAAATTACATCAATTAATATATATATGTATATATATATATATATATATACATATGTGCTCCTGAATATAATTCACACTCAGACAAATATCAAAGTCGCTTTAATTGAAATGTATTTATTGAATTTAATTATCACACTTAATAATTAAATTCAATTTTTTGTGTTTCCGGTGAGAGTTGGACTCCGCCAGGGCTGCCCTTTGTCACCGATCCTGTTCATAATTTTTATGGACAGGATTTCTAGGCGCAGCCAGGGTGTAGAGGGGGTCCGGTTTGGTGACCTCAGGATTGGGTCACTGCTTTTTGCAGATGATGTGGTCCTGTTGGCTTCATCAGACCGTGACCTCCAACTCTCACTGGATCGGTTCGCAGCCGAGTGTCAAGCGGCCGGGATGAGAATCAGCACCTTCAAATCCGAGGCCATGGTCCTCAACCGGAAAAGGGTGGAGTGCACTCTTCGGGTCGGGGATGAGATTCTGCCTCAAGTGGAAGAGTTCAAGTACCTCGGGGTCTTGTTCACGAGTGAGGGAAGGATGGAACGGGAGATCGACAGGCGGATCGGTGCGGCGTCTGCAGTAATGCGGACTCTGCACAGATCCGTCGTGGTGAAGAGAGAGCTGAGCCGAAAGGCGAAGCTCTCAATTTACCAGTCGATCTTCGTTCCTACCCTCACCTATGGTCATGAGCTTTGGGTAGTGACCGAAAGAACAAGATCGCGGGTACAAGCGGCCGAAATGAGCTTCCTCCGTAGGGTGGCTGGGCTCTCCCTTAGAGATAGGGTGAGAAGCTCAGTTATCCGGAGGGAGCTCGGAGTAGACCTGCTGCTCCTCCACGTGGAGAGGAGCCAGATGAGGTGGTTTGGGCATCTAATCAGGATGCCTCCCGGACGCCTCCCTGGTGAGGTGTTCAGGGCACGTCCCACCGGTAGGAGACCTCGGGGAAGACCCAGGACACGCTGGAGAGACTATGTCTCTCGGCTGGCCTGGGAACGCCTCGGGGTCCTCCGGGAAGAGCTGGACGAAGTGGCTGGGGAGAGGGAAGTCTGGGCTTCCCTGCTTAGGCTGCTGCCCCCGCGACCCGACTCCGGATAAGCGGTAGAAGATGGATGGATGGATGGAATTATCACACTAACACATTTTACAGGTTAAAAAAAAATCCCATACAATATTCCATGCAAACTAAAAACAAAAACAGAAAGATGATTTTCATCTACTTTGAATCACACAGTGCAGAAAGATGCTGAATGAACAAATATTGCAATACACATTTTTACCAAGTTACAACAGCAGGAGGTGCTGCCACAGGTTGAGGAGGTGCTGGTTGTTCCACTGATGATGGTGAAGGAGGGGCAAGGAAGGAGGAGTCAGTGGATGGGGAGGGGGGAGATTGATGAGGATAAAAGAGGAAGGGAAGGGAAAGGATCAGGATCCTCTGGAACCTGTACAGAGACCCGCAGCTGTAGAGTTAGACAGGCATGAAGAAGTTATTGTGTGTTTATACAGTACATTTTTGTTTATGCTATTTTGCAGCTCTCACATAAGCCTTTACCCTAACCATCAACATTTTCATAATTAACGGATTACAGTTAAATTTAGGAGCTGTTGCAGTTCTTCTCTTATACTTAACTGTCTTAAAAATAGTTGTTCCAAGCTAAATTTTGCAGGGAAAAAAATCAATCAAACTTGTGATTGACTGACTTGTTTTGGCTCTAACTTGATAGATAATGTAATAGAACTGAGTCAGAGGAAGTTGCTGCAGTTCCACCATTAGCCCACTAGATGGCGACTTATAGGTTTATGGCCTTGAGACTTGAGGAGGGATGTTTTGAAGGTTACATTTACAACACATGAGGTGTGTGCTCGACTCACTGGGTGGGTGGATGGATGTGTGCTTGGTGAAGCAGCAGGAGGAAATATTTGCAGGTGCATGTACAAGTAAGTTATGTTGTTTAATTACCAGCAAATTACAGCAAATTGTAGCTGGCCAGTTAGGTTATGTAACAAGGCTGGTAAACGTTGGCTGCGCTGTTTCTAATCAACCAACCAACCAACCAATCAAACTTGAGATTAATTTACTTATTTTGGCTCTAACTTGATAGATAATGCAATAGAACTGAGTCAGAAGAAGTTGCTGCAGTTCCACCATTAGTCCACTAGATGGCAACTTATGGGTTTATGGACTTGAGACTGAGTGGAGGAGGAGCAGGAGTGATGTTTTTAAGGTTGCATTTCCAACATATGAGGTGTGTGCAGGACTCACTGGTTGGATTGATGTGTGCTTGGTGAAGCAGCAGGAGGAAATATTTGGAGGGTGCATGTCCAAATAAGTTATGTTATTAAGTTTGACTTTTTTTTGTTAATTCCAACTAAATACAAGTAAATAAAAGTGCAGTTTAAGGATTGCTCTCTACTTTTAGACGCTGTTAAATGCTTTATGCTTTAACTCTTCACTCAGTAAATGAGTGACTCGGCATTGACTGACTGTCCCTCCACATCAGTGAATACAACACATTTAATATTCAGACATATTCATTTCTCAGAGCTGCAGAAAAAGAAAGGAGATATTGATCAGCTGTTGATTTGATTATGGCAGGTTGATCAATAATTAACATGTAGATATTTAGATTTATCTTCCAAGATATTCTACAAAGTTTGTGATGAAGCACAAACATAAAAGAGCAAGAAACACAGTGGAAAGTGACTGTAGCTAAATAAATTAAAATGAGTATGACAGAAAGCAAACTTACAGCGAAGAGTCCAAACTGCTGCTTTACTCAATGATGACAGTCATATGACTACATGGCAGTCATGTGACCTGCATCAGGTGACTTCATGGATCCCAACAGGTGACACCCCACACACTGCCATCTGCTGGTCATTTATGAACATTACCGGTGCACCTGTGTGTGCAAAGTCTCCTCTAAGATATTTTAGTTGATAACCCAAACCTTTACTTCAAAACTATCCCAGGATCAAAGCCACAACCTTAGAACTTCCAACCTCATCAATGCCTTGTCTAGTTACTGATTCATGTCTGAGAGAATATCTCACTTTTGCAGTCTAACATCAAGAGGACAGACTGAAAAGTTTGATAAAACCACTTTCCCCAATGAAGATCCAGCGACTCAGCGGTTAATATATCTTCTCACTCACAGAGATTGTGAGTTCAATCCAAGGTTACTACTTTTAAAGTCAGAAAGCCTAAATAAAATGTGAAAAACTCTAAAAAAAAATTAAAGAAAGAGTGTCAGTTCACATAGCTCCGACTGTTAGATGACTGCTTGGGAACCTTGAGGTCATTGGTTCATATCTTGCACAGCCCTGAGTACTTTTAAAGTCCAACATCCAAATTCAGAAGATAAATGCGCCCGGAGAAACAGTCTTAGTGTAGATAGGCTTGATGGTGTAGTGGGTTTGTCTGAGATCATAAGGTGTTTGTGCTACAACACCCGGTTTGAATCCGGGTGTTGCTGGGATACAGATAGTGGGAAATTTAAGTCATTGGGTCAAATCTCTAAGTAATTTTGAAGTCCAACATCCAAATTAAAAAGATAAATGCGCCCGGAGAAAAGGTCTAAGTATGATACAAGGTACTCACCCATTGAGATCCAGATCCTGTCCACATCCGGAATCGAACCAGGCCTCGTTGAATCCTCCATGGCTGCTGGCAATGAATGAACCCACTACACCATGGGGTCGCTGTCAGAAACAATCTGGAATCTCCCTAATCACAACTACATCATGTTCATTCATTTTATATATAAGTATAAAAGGTGAAACAACAACATTTGTACAACATAAAATTTTCAAAAACCAGAGTGTAGGGTAGCCTAGTGAGATATGTGTTGGGCATTAGGTACTTGAAATTGTGGCTGTTGGTTCAATCCCCGGTCAGGGTCATTGATCTTTAATGTTACTTTAGAAGGCATCTCAAACTCATTCCACGAAGGGCCATGTGGCTGCAGGTTTTCATTCCAACCAAGCAGGAGCACACCTGGCTCGACTCATTTAATCAGCTGAACTCACTCTTCAGTCAGCTGATTGGTGTGCATGTGTGCTCCTGCTTGGTTGGAATGAAAACCTGCAGCCACATGGCCCTTTGTGTAATGAGTTTGAGATGCCTGGTCCAGACTAACAGAATAGGAGTATATCTGGACTGTCATGTTAGCATCCTTTCTTTCTATAGAGTCTCCTCCAACACATTGATCCAATTTTCCACCAAATTCCACAAAGGACGTCCAAACCAATAATGAATTAATGCATTTGTATGTAGCCTGCCATATAGCCACTGTTGGTCAAACACTGAATGCTCCCTCAGCTCAGTAGGTCTTGAATGCAACCCCAGGCTTGGCCCCGCCTCTAATCAAGGTAAGGTTATTTAAGACACCTGTGTACGTTTGTTCTTCCTTTTCTGCTGCCATGTGGTCTGGACGGAGGTCGGTATGCTGAGATGTAACTGCCAGAAGTTGTTGTTTCTGAGAGCTAACTTTGGTTTTCTATGCTTAGTTTCTCTGTTGGTGTCTCCAGCTCGTAGACCCTTTTCCCTACTATGGTGGAAAGTGGTGCCTGGACAGTTTGATTCTATTGTGTATGCAGGTGGCTAACTAACTCTGTCTCTTTTTGTAGGATACCATCTGCTGCTGCTTTTTGCCTGCCCTCTTTAGTACAGCCTTATAAGTATTGGAGATTAGGACCATCTGTTTTTGTTTAACCTTTGTAGTTTGTAGTTTTATTAGATTTAGTGGAGTTGTGGGCCAGTCTGCTGGGACAGGTTTGTCCCTCTGGTTGAGGTCTCTTCACAAGTGAGTATATGTTGGCACACCTAGAGATCTGCTAGCCCTAGTCCACTTGTGTTTTGTTTTTAACTATTGGTAGTATATTCAGATTGTAGTTTTTAAACTGAATTTGTAATAAAATGCTTCTACATTACAACTCAATATTGTCTTTAATTTACTTGTTAGCTTATTCTTGAAAAATGTATCAGAACCAGTCTATGATCTGAACTCTATTTTGGAGTCACTGACTTTTCATGTACCATATCACATCTAGTCACTTTCCAACCATTAGCACTGCTGGAAATGGTCCATTTCCTTATTAGAAGTAACTAAATGAGGTGTTAGTAAACCATTTGTTACATCTTCAGTGTACTTAGTGCCAGTTATTTGGTAAAACTTGCTTTGGTTCTGATATGCCTCACACCTACAATGTATTGCCATGTAGTTGTGAGATATTGCACTATCTGTTGAATACTCTGATAATGTGGCCAAATCTGGAAAAAAAGCCTAATAAACCATGAAACAGTTGCTGCAGATTTTTCAATTTTTATTCAACCATCACAGATCTTACATTACAGTAAAACATTGTCATTGAATTACATTCAATGTTTGACAGTTTAAATTTCATCCTCAAACTCAGGCTGAGCAGAAGTGCCTGGTCACATCCCAGCAGGTGGACTCCAGTTCTCCACACCAGTCAAGCAACACTAAAAAAAAAAAAACACATTACTAGAGAGCACTTGAGTTTTGAAAAGAAATTGCAATTCACATGTTAGCTTAATAGAATCTGTGCCAAAGTCCTGACATGTCTCTCCCAATACTAAGATTCCACTGCAGATAGAGAAGTCTGCCATGGCAGTACAGGATTGGGGATACATACCTGACATCAGTCTTGGTTCCTGCTGTGTACTGCCCCCTACAGGCCAGCTGCTCCACACACTGCTGTAGAGAAAAGAGTCAGTTAAAGCAGGAACAATACTGGTCACTACTCAGAGTTTCATTATCACCACATTAATATAAATTTTACTGGTTTTGCATCACTCACCTTCAGTCAGTCTGCAGTATGACGAGCAGCTCATCAGTAGCTCTGCCTGCAACAGTCAAGGAACATTTACTTCACATCATAAGTCATATGGCTACTTTGATTGAAAACTGTTATTTTCTACCACCTATGAAAGTTCAACTTCAAAGCTTCCTTATAGGAGTGAGTCTGAAGTGTGCAGCCTTGTACTCTCATTGGGCCAAGCTCTGCAGCAGCTCAGCGACAGACTCTAAAACAGAACCTGCAGCCAAATACAGAGATACTCTACCAGCACTGTAACACTGAGCCAGACACACACTACCTGGACAGCTGACTGAGCACTGGAGTGAAACAAACAGCCACCATGATGTGGTATCTACTGCAATTTAAACATTGTGCTGTCTTAAATCACTACACAATAATTTGATGTAAAAAAAAGAAATGTAAAGTTCTGGGACATGACTTGAATGCTTTGAATGCAATGTGAATCTTAAAGTGAACCATCACAACTCTGTTTACCTTTACTCCAAAGAAAAAGGCTGGGGGTTGGTAGTTTCATCCCATGGCAGCGGCTCTGTCATGGGGGACCCAGCATCTCTGAAACAAAACAAAGGTCATAACTTGCTGCAATGGAGCCACCAAGTGTCACAGAAATTGGAGGGCAGGCAATGAACAAAAAGTTGACTTAATTACTGGTTTATCTAAAGTCAGGTAATCCTTGTGACCTAATATGTGCACATAAGTGCTCAAGTTCAGCTGCGTGGTTGAACACGTTCAGTAACGTTAGCCAGCAGCACAGTAAAGTGAACAGGTCACGCAAAAACCGCCAAAAAACGACTCATAAGCGCCATTTTATAAAAGTACTTGAACTTTCTCACGAATTTAGTACAATAATATATTTCTTTAAAAAAGCTGAAATTCTTACCACGTTTAAACAGACATCAGAGTAACGTCTCCCACACGTTTTTCTTCTAGACTGAGATCCAGAGCGAAAGGCACCTCATATTTATAACCTATGGCTGTCGCAGTGCATTATGGGAAGAGACGCCCTTCCAAAGATCGTCTCTTAAACAGAACGACCACTAGTTTATTTCCCCCTGGATCTTCATCCATTTTATATATAAGTATAAAAGGTGAACATTTGTACAACATGAATTTTTGGAAAATCAGTGTTTAGGATAGCTCAGTGAGATAAGTGTTGGGCATTAGGTAATTGAAATTAAGGTTGTTGGTTGTTGGTTCAAACCCCGTTTAGGGTCATTGATCTTTAATGTTACTTTACAGCAATTAGAATACTGCCCCCTGTAGGCAACCAGTAGAAACACATCCACAATCCTCTTTGGAGGATTTGGGATTTTAGGCCGATAGGACGCAGACAGACATGTGAGCAGGCCGGGGATCGATCCCACCATCCTCAAAACTCAAACCGGCTGTCTAAATCACTGAACCACAGGCTCACATTGGCTCCGCACGTTTTCATCAGCATTTGACTCTCCAGTAGTTTGTCTGACTTTCAAAAAGCTGTGCAACAATTGAACCAACAACCTGATAGCTTCCCAAATAGTCATCTACGGCATTAGATGTGTCTGACTTGGAAAAACAATTGGACATAGCGAGAATTGAACCCACGACCACTAAGATTCAAAGCAAACAGCTAACAAACTGAGCTATTCCCCTTGGGATTCAATCAGCAAAATCAGAAGTTCAAGGAGGTTTCCCAACAAGCTGAGCTGTTTGAGTTGAGATGCCAAGGTTTGGTTTCTTGCACCTGAGGCTCCAACTTGTCAACCTAATTAATCTGTAATTGGAGCAATGATTATGAATGAATGAAGGAATTAATTTATTAATACATAATTATTAATAATCACTAGATTAACATTAATTGAAGCAAGTAATGTTCATCTATTAATGATTAATATTAATAATTAATTAATTAATATTAATAATTAAATAATATTAATAATTAATCATTACTAATGTTAATTGAATCAAGTATTGTTACTCTATTAGTTATTAATTATTAATATTAATAATTAATTAATATTAATTAATCATTAGTAATGTTAATTGAATCAAGTAATGCTACTCTGCATCAGGTGACTTCATGGATCCCAACAGGTGACACCCCACACACTGCCATCTGCTGGTCATTTATGAACATTACCGGTGCTGATCAGTTAATATTATATTCATATTAAATGTTCACTGTGAAAAACAACCTCTGCATCTATATATTAAAATCTTAAGAATAATGAATAAACCAATATTTTAAACATTAAGCTAATTAACAATACAACAAATGGCCAGTGGTTATGCCATTTATCAGTCTATCTATCTATCTATCTATCTATCTATCTATCTATCTATCAGCGCCAATGAGTGTTCACATGTCACGTGATTACCCTTCCCTCCCGGACTTCAATCGAAAGTGCTGTGACGTTACTTCCGGTCTGTGAGCAAGCACGCTGGTAAAACCATGGGTAAAACGCGCTCTGACAAGCGTTACCATTAATTGAACGGCTCTTGATGGTTTA
This sequence comes from Scomber japonicus, assembly GCF_027409825.1. Taxonomy (NCBI): domain Eukaryota; kingdom Metazoa; phylum Chordata; class Actinopteri; order Scombriformes; family Scombridae; genus Scomber; species Scomber japonicus. The sequence goes on from NC_070601.1 coordinate 5,970,085, forward strand.
AATGTTGATTTATTGTCAACAAATCTGATGAAAAAACACTTTACATGAGCTGCTGATCAGTTAATATTATATTCATATTAAATCCTCACTGTGAAAAACAATCTCTGCATCTATATATTAAAATCTTAAGAATAATAAATAAACCAATATTTTAAACATTAAGCTAATTAACAATACAACAAATGACCAGTGGTTATGCCATTTATCAGTCTATCTATCTATCTATTTATCTATCTATCTATCTGTCTATCTATTTATCTATCTATCTATCTATTTATCTATCTATCTATCTGTCTATCAGTCTATCTATCTATCAGTCTATATATTTATCTATCTATCTATCTATCTATCTATCTATCTATCTATCTATCTATCTATCTGTCTATCTATCTATCTATCTATCTATCTATCTATCTATCAGTCTATATATTTATCTATCTATCTATCTATCTCTCTATCTATCTGTCTATCTATCTATCTATCTATCTATCTATCTATCTATCAGTCTATATATTTATCTATCAGTCTATCTATCTATCAGCGCCAATGAGTGTTCACGTGTCACGTGATTACCCTTCACTCCTCTGGACTCGCGGACTGAGCCCTCGCAGACTTCAATCGAAAGTGCTGTGACGTCACTTCCTGTCTGTGAGCAAGGACGCTGGTAAAACGCGCTCTGACAGGTGTTATCATGAATTGAACGGCTCCTGATGGTTTTAATGTTGATTTATTGTCTTAACTCTCACACACTGTTCACATTCAGATCATTCATAGTATCCTGGCATAATTAGTCTCTGCCAGATTGAATAATAATTATATATGATAATTATAATATTAATAATTAGCTACTGAATGAGAAGAAGAGTTCATACCACGGTAATGGACTGAGAGCAAAGCTGTGTTTAATTATATTTCATTTTCATTTGGAAACTATCACTGCTACATTATGCAATATTTCATGGGGAGTTTTTTTGTCCTTGTTGAGTATTATTCTTGTGCTCAGACCAGATTACCCGCTGCTTGAAGTAGGCTATTTTACTCACTGTTGATTTCATTTATAGCCTAAACAACACTACAATAGTGTCCTCGACAATTAAACAAAATGATGGGTAAACATTATGACCACTGACGTTAGTTATTTCACCTTTGAGTCTGAGACATTGGTTTTAAGGGGGACAGAAATGCTCAACAGAAGCTGATGTACGCTTGACAAATCCAGTCAACTATTTTTAAATTTATTCTTGAAATTTGTTTCCAAAACATGAATTTAGACATTGGTACAGTTTTCTTCCAGTTACCCCTGGTCCGTTTACACAGTGAGGACCTGAAATAACGGGGTACATACAGACAAATGGAAGCAGTTTACATTTTATTATTTGGAATGATAAAATACCAAAAGGATTCATGTACAGTGAGTGATGGCAGCAGTCGCAAGTAGTTCAGGGACTGATTCCCAAACATTTGAACAATTATATTGTCAAATATAAATATAGAAAAAGATGATGGACAGCAATACTTTTTCCTTAAAGTCTTGTCTGGCCCAGTTCACCTGGAATTAATTACATCTTTTTCCCCTCCAACCATTGAGTTTCCCACACATACACCTAGGCTGTCAGTTCCTCTCATAAGATCTTACAGCTAATCGCACTTTGGGGTGAACTCATTTCTTCTTCTTGTCCTGCGTGCTGGTGAACCACTGGTCCAGCAGCTTCTTGCTGTAGTAGATCTGCCAGGCATGCACCTGCACAGCGATGACGATCACGAAGTACATGACCGTCACGGCCGAGAAGCCGAAGATAAAGCGGTAGGCTTTGCCGTGCCGATAGAGCTGCTGAGCCACGGGGAACATCTCCATGGAGCCGTAAATCAGCGGGGCCACGGAGAAAAGCCCGGAGCTGATCATGGAGATGACCAGGTAGCTGATGTTGTTGCGAGGCAAGGCCAAGAAGTTGAAGACAGTGGGAATTATGCTCAGGAGATAGGGGTACTCCCACTGGTACGGACTCGCTACTACCTTGTGAGACACCAGGCTCAACTGGCTCACTATCACCTGAGAAATGATAGACAACACAGATTACAACAAACTCAACACTTATAACTGTCCGACAATAAAAACAATTCTTTTTTAAAGATCTGTGCTAAATGTTTGCACCTGAGCTGCCATCAGCACCCAGGTCAGGAGATGGACGATGTTGAGTTTACGGATTTCCGACTTCAAGGCAACACTGCACAATGACACAAGATTCATGATTAATTCAACATGTTGGTGTAATTACAAATGTTGCTATTAAATGCATCACTGTGGCTTCAATTGGGAAACAGCACAAATTATTACAAGCTCATCACTGGGGCTGCAACAAACAATTATTTTCATTACTGGTTAATCTGCAGATTATTTGATCAATTGTTAAGTCTATAAAATGTAAAAAAGAAGTAAAAAAACCCCCATCACAACTCACAAAGTCCTTAAATTACTTTTTTATCCAAGCAACAGTCAAAAAATATTCATATATCAAATCATATACGATTTTTAAAAAACATGCAGAAACTTATACCTAAGAATAAGCAAATATTTTGCATTTTTACTTGGAAAAAACAACTAATCATTTATCAAAATAGATGACGACTAATCTTTTAAAATCAACTAAACCATTAATTGTTGCAGTTCTACTCTGTATCATTGAATTTTTTAAGTCAAGTTTTAAGACCTTTTCTCAGAGATACTGAATCAAATTACAGTTTATAAATTGAATAATCTTCCAACTACTGAATCTAAATAAATGAATTCTGACATTATGTGCTCTATTTTAACAGTATTAGTTTGTTTCAAGGGTCTTTCAAAAGAGTCAAGAAGATTAAATAACAACCTCATCTGGTAGTGTGAGGCAACCCGCTCTCTGTGCTGAAAGTCACTGCCATCCGTGCCCATTGCTCTCGGTCCTGCTCGAGAAGCCATAGTGAATATCTGAAAGCAAAACATGTAAGAGTCAGAGGAGATAAGAAGCCAAAAATAGACCTCAGTGGGAGGTGTTAAACTTTTGAGAGATGCTGATACCTCGATTATAACAGAGTCTTCAAAAATGATGATCTTCTTAGAAATATACTAGCAACTAATGATTGTTTTCAGAATTGATTCATCTGTCTGCTATTTTTCTTTACTAATAGATTCATTGTTTGGTCTCTAAAATGATGAAAAATGTCGATCACTATTTTTCAAAAAGCAAGGTGACATCTTCATATGTCTAGTTTTGCTCTCAACCCAAAGATATTTAGTTTACTCTCGTAAAAAGATTAAACAAAAAACAGAAAATATTAATACTTGAGAAGCTGGAATGTGAGAAGTTCCTTAAAAATCACAATCAGACTGCCACAACACCATGGCTCCCAGTACATCCCACTTCCTCCCACTCCCACTAAAAGAAGACTAATGCTGTCCTTACTATGCACATCTCATTCATGTATTGCAGATTTGTTTATACAGAGATTGTTTCCTGTATAGAGTATATTATTTTATTTGATCACTTTCACCCTTATGTTGCGTATTTTCCCCTCACTGTACTGTTGTGTCAATTTGAATTTCTCCTGAGAGGGATCAATAAAGATACATCTTATCCTATCAGACTTTATCTGATCAAAACAGTTGGCAATTGATTAAATGGCAAAGAAGCTACTTAATTCATCTCTAAAATATATTCCAATTTAAAGAATAGGTTCACCAGGTTTTCTTACTGTGGTCATTGCTCCTGTTTTAATTTTCATTCAAGACTGTGAATCACTGCTATTACACCGCACTATGTTCTGTATTTGTTTTATTAGAGGTGGAGACGTTTTAACAAAGGCACATTTTCCAAACCAAAAAAAGTCGGTCCTCTCTTAATGAATCGTTTCCTATTGTAAACGCATTTGAAAACATTTCTAATAAAGCAAAAATGAGACCGTTTCGTGGCTTGAACCGTGTTCGTGAGTACCACATGCCTCTGCTAGCCGCTGCTAAGTTAATCATATGGCTAAGTTAGGCTGAAAAATGTTAGGTTACACACGTCAGTCCAAATATATCTGCAGAAGTTCAGGCAGAGCTAACAGGCTAATAGTGACTTCTTGCTACCTCATACATATAAGATAACTTCACTTCTACGTTTCCAAACTCCCCAGTAAGAAAGGAAGTACGTGGTTAATCATAGTACTTACTTTTTATCTGCTGCTGGTGTTCATAAGAAGCCTTATGAATATAATATATATATAAATATGCTGGCTGACACAAACTGTGCAGCTAGCAGGACAACACTCATTCACTCAGAGTGGCGTCACAAGCTGTGATTGGTCAGAGTCGCTTCTTCTTCTTCTTCTTTGGTTTTTAAGGGCACCTTGCATCCAACATGCTGCACTACTGCCATCATCTGGAATTACACTCATCCTACCACATGCCAGGCTTTCACTCTTGCCATCAGCCCAGTTCTTTTAAGATGTACCTCAACCAGCATTTGACCTACAATATGAAGAGTCCTGTTCAATCTGCTGTGTCCAATTCTTAATCCTCTTCCTTTCTATTTCCTCCTCTGTTTCTCTTAATACCCACCCTGTTTTGTATAGAATGGAGATGCCTTCCTCTTACATCCTGATCGTAGTGCTGCTGCCACTCATCATTGACCTTCCATGCAAAGCCCTTTCCTTCTGATTTTGAAAGTTTAATTATAGTATCTATCTTTTTCTTTTTTTGACAGCTTTTTTTTTGGCTAGTTTGTCCACTCTTTCATTGCCCATAATGTCTTCTTTCGTCTTCACCCACTTCTTCTTTTGGCGTTGTTTTCATTTCCCCCACCTTCTGGATTGAAGCATAGGTTAAAGAAGTTCCTATTAAACTACACACACACACACACACACACACACACACACACACACACACAAAAGAAAATCTCTCTCAAACCAAGGTGGGGTTAGGTGTCTGCCTTTCTTTTTTTTCTGGTATCTAGGACAATGTAAAACACATACACCACACAATACTCATAAATACCACTTTCTATGTCTATTGCCTTCTTTTCCTTTGAATGATGAAGTAGTAGTGACCCTTATTTTCCTATATCCCTCTCTTCCTGCCAAATGTATTTTCCATTTGTAATTTGATCATGCTTTTAACCTCAGTCACAACAGTTACTTTTTTCCTTGTTGCTCCTTTTGCATGTTTATCAGCTACAGTATTTGTGAAGGAATCCACATCACACACATGCGTACACACACACACACACACACTGAATGCACTGCAAATAATATACAGATAAAGAAGGCACAAGTGTAAAGATAATGAAAATCAAGTCAAGACAAATGTTTTTATTTCTTTATTAAAACTAACCAATAATTCACCAATTCACATACTTTAGGCACAGTTTGTCTTATGCTTAAGCTGTGCGCCATTGTCCAATCTAAATAAAAAAAGAAAAGAAACAAGGAGGAAAAAAACGTTTCATTCCAAAATGGCATATCCACAGTTTAAAGAACTTAACTAAAAATAAAAACTGTAAAATATTGACATACATGAGTATTAATGGGCATGAGCACAAATGTACTTTTGATTATTTTTCTCTTTTTTTTTTTGGCCACAGAGCGTGTTGTGTTCTGCACTTTGGAATGAACTCCCTCATTTACTGTTCAATAAACAGAACAATCCCAAGTAATCAGTAGTCAAACAAATAAATTACGGAATATTGACAAACTGACAAATATCTTTCAAAGAATTCATATTTATTACAAACAAAACAAGAAAGATCTGACATCAAATGGTCAAAAAGAAAAAAGAAAATGAAAAGATTGCTAAACTGTGAAATTGTGGGCAAAACGGTAACTTTATTTCTGTTCTCATATGGTATGAGTTGCATAAAACACTCATCCAACTTTACTATCAGATGAATATGTCAAAATGTGTATTAAGTATTGAAAAATTGCAAATAATGTAAAAAGACTAACAATAATTTAACTGTATGATGATCACAAATACATAGCACAACTATGTTATGATAGCTGTGAGTAAATGCAATGAAACCAACATCTGCTTATGTGCCCAGTATATAACTGTAAAGCAAAAAAACGCTATCCTGTATTTTTATGTGAATAAAACAGTGATTACAATTCTGCACCATAAAGCCTCATTGTTCCAGTAATTATTCCAGCCAGTTCATGAACACATGTGGATGGATATAAGAATAAATGTAAACATATAAGACTTATGAAAACTGAAGAGTATTTTTTTTTTTTTTACTTACTCTCCAAAGAACAGTGGAGAGTTTGACTTCTGTTCGCCACAATCTTTGTTGCTTCCGATATTTTATAACCAATAACCAGATGATTTATAACATGGTGGTTTCTCACATTTATACTTTGCCCAGTTTTTTAGAACTGCTCTTTTTGAGACTCCACTGATGTATGTAAATACTGATGTGATGCATATAATGCAAAGAATAATTGAAAGAAGTATGTTCCTACTACAAAAAAATGCTATTTAAAAAACACTCATTGTAAACCATTTAACTTCACTGGAGCAGTTTTAACATTATTATGGTCAAATTTACCATCACTACACCATTATTATCCAGTCCCTCCAGGATATTTCTATTTTGCGGTCACAAAATGGACTTCTTTGTACTAAATGTCAAATTTTGTGTCATGGTAATGTTGCAAAAATCGCAGCAAGCAGAAAGTGATTACATATGACTCTTCACTGGTAGCCAATATGTCGTTTTTTGAAATTTGCATTATTTTCATTGGCTTGCAATTTTTCCTAATTCCTGCAATTTTACTGCAACAACAGCACATAAAACATTGTAAATTGTATTGCAAATTTTTGAGAAAAGCCATTGCAAAAATCAAGCATTTTTGGCTGCAATAATCAGAAAAAACTCAGCGACATCATGGAGGGATTGATTATCGCATTTGTTTAGACATGTCTTACATTGGGTACAATAAGTATCCAGAAAAGGTGGAGTGGACATATTGACTAGCATAAAGTCCTGCTGCCTGGTCAGATGGCAGCTGTATGTGCACAGTGTCACCTTGTCGTAATGGAAGCACGGAGCTCCCTGATGCCTGATCCAGCAAACCCTTTTTGTACTCATCATAAGTGTACATTACTGGCTCATTGTTCTTCATCAGTGCCACCCATACGTTACCTCCTTTGCAGTGAACGTGGTAAGCAAAGTAGTAGACCCCTGGTACACTACAGGTAAAGATACCAGTTTGGGGATTGTAGTCCTGATTGCCGTTGTGCAGGAGTTTATCGAAGATGATGGGAGAGCCAACAGGAGGGAATGGGTTTGTGAGCTTAGCGGTGAATGCAGGCATCTCAACTGCACTTCCACTAATGTCCCCTCCATTCTTTGGCTTCTTGTAACCTTGTTTTTGGCCGGTGTACGGGCCCGTCACAGGGAGGATCTGTCCGAGGTCAGGAGATGTAGCAGGAAGTCCTGGAGGACCAGGGGGTCCAGGTTGTCCTGGTTGTCCTGGAAGTCCAGCGGGGCCACTGGGGCCAGGATTACCTTGAAGACCAATATGACCAGGGGGTCCTGGCTTTCCCTCACCAGGATAGCCAGGTTTACCAGGTGGACCTGACTCCCCTTTGTGCCCTGGAAGCCCAGGAGGTCCAATTGGTCCCCCTGGTCCTGTGAGTCCTGGAATCCCCTGTGGTCCCTGGTGGCCTTTATCTCCAGGTTGTCCTCCCTCTCCTCTTGGTCCAGGTAATCCAGCACCACCAGGGGCACCAGGTAAACCCCTATGACCAGCTTCTCCTTTTGGGCCAATGGGCCCTTGGAAACCTCTTGTCCCTGGTTGTCCCCTCTCTCCTGATAAACCTGGCTGTCCTGGAAGGCCTTGAGGCCCAAAGTCACCCTTCAATCCTGGATTTCCTTTTAGGCCCACAGCACCATCTTCTCCCTTTTGCCCTGGGAAGCCAAGACTACCAGGAGGCCCTATTGGACCTGGCGGGCCAGGCATACCACTTGGACCAGTAGGTCCGATTACCCCTGGAAGACCTCCATGACCTTTATCACCTTTTGGGCCTGGAGGTCCAGAAATACCAGCATGTCCCTTATGACCCTTAGGCCCGGGAAAACCTGGTTTACCATAACCTGGCAATCCTGGACCTCCAGGTAAACCAGAAGGGCCTGGTTCCCCTTTCCCTCCAGGAAGTCCTGGTTGCCCTCTAAGACCATCTTTTCCTGGTTTTCCAATTCCTTGTAAGCCTGATGGTCCTGGTTGACCTCTATCACCAGGTAGCCCTGCCGGTCCTGGCTCTCCAGGAGGACCAGGTTTTCCTGGAATCCCAGGTTGTCCTGGAAAACCATTTAAGCCAGGTTTGCCAACCCCAGGTATCCCTGCTTGTCCAGGTGGACCTGGTGGCCCATTAGGTCCTTTCAACCCTTGTGAACCTGGTAGACCAACTCCTTTATCTCCCTTGGGACCTGGAGGACCAGGAAACCCAGGTGGACCTTTTGCGCCAGGCTCTCCAAAAGGACCCCGCTGTCCTGGCAGCCCATGACCTCCTTGTTTTGAAATACCAGGGAGTCCAGGTGGGCCCGGGAGTCCTTGAGGCCCAGAAAGTCCAGTTGGTCCTTCAATACCACTAGGTCCGAGGTCACCCTTTGGTCCTGGTAATCCAGGCCCTCCAGGTTTACCTGGCAATCCTGGCATGCCAGGTTTTCCTATTCCTGGGTAACCTTGAGGACCGGGAGGCCCTGGTTTTCCTGGCAAGCCTGGCAATCCCTGGCCTGGCAGCCCAGCGGGGCCTTGTGGTCCTGGTGGTCCGGTTGGTCCCTGGGGGCCCTGAACTCCTTGTGGACCCTCTCGGAGACCCTCTACACCAGGACCAGGGGGAGGAGGACCTTTAGCCCCTCTGGGAAAAGTTTGTCCTGAAAACGAGGAAAAAAATTGGTAGATAGAGGCGACCGATTAAATTATTCAACAGTGATCGAGAAAATAAATTAATCACAAATGGTCCTTACTTGATTTAATATCCATTCAATTGTCTTTGGGATGGCAACTCGTGAGTTTACATGTATAAAAATGTAAAATGTTTGCAATAATGCTGATTAATAATTTCTTAAGACAGTTTGAACTTTAGAGCTAGATGACTATGACAGCCCCTAGAGTGGTAATTTATGTCAGCCCTTAAAATTATGCCAATTGTTCCTCAATTTAAAAAAATAAAATCTAATGATAATGATCACATTATTTGAATGTCCCTGTAGAATTGTGTGTATATGAAGTGAAAACTAAAAACCTATATTGATTTAATTAGGATAGCAAATGTCTGGCTGTAGCTATTAAAAGCTCAAAACAGGTTTGATCTGCAGGAGATTAGGATAATTATTTTATACAATAAAGTACTGAAAACAAAATTTCCACAAACTGCTTGAACCTCACCTTTGCCCTCAGTCAGTGGCATCCCTTTGCCCATTTGCAATGGCAGCTGAGGAAGCTCTTTTCCATACTGAGGCAGTAATGACATGTCTTTGCCAGGATTTCTTTGAGGAAAGTGTGGCATGTCATTCCCCAAAAACTGTTGCTGAGGGTACCCATCATTGTACTGTGGTAGGGGGGGCTGATGCTGTTGAGGGGGCTGTTTATGTCCATAATATGCCCCTCCGTGGGCCAGGTGTAATAAACACAGCTGGAACACTGTGATGAGTAGGAAGAAAGAACGGATGGGTACAGCCACCATTTTCTGCAGTGAAGAAGAAAATAGGTAAAAATGAACACACTGTATGCATTTAGGTCTCTGTAAGAAATGTCAAACTTGTAATATTCTATTTAGTACCAATCTTTAGGTACTTCATGTTAGCCTTTTCATTTGCCCTTATTACTGTTTAAGAGCCAAAAGTCAATGAAATATTCCGACATGTTGGATTTTGTAGCTCAAGTTAGTCACAAAGACAATGATGAGTAGGAATCACAATCCCAGGGTTCTTATAAAAAATCTCAAATTATAGCTGTTAGCAAGGATGTTGTTTCTGTTTCTTTGGTTATAGACCAAGGAAGGAATGATTTGTTTTGGAGCAGCTCCAGATACAGGTGAGGATCCAGGAAATTTTAAAAGCATTCTGTGCTATTCAATTTACTTTACTTTTTTTTTTGTTTAACTTTTTCTTAAACTTAATGAATTGCTGGACTGGAATGAACTAAACAAAGTCTGACATGTGCATTTCATGCTCATCTATCACAATCTGTTTATTTAAAATAGCATTAAAATATGTCTTTTGTGAAGCGTTTTTGGAGATAGAGTGCTTTCTGGTTGCTAACCAAACCTGTCAAAATCAAGCACTAATATTTCAATAAATGCCTTTTAATTCTGTTTAATTTAAAACTATATTTCCCCTTATACTACATGATATACTACATGTTACAACAACTTGTGCAACATCTGCCTGTTTGTGCTCATTTTGTTCATTCTCTAAAATAGGAATACATACTCATAAAATATGGTAAATACTTTGGGCAAGCCAGACTTATGACACAATGTTTTGGCTATGTACACTGTCACAAGAAAGACTACGCCAAGCTTCTTTCGAGATCCTGTCCATTATTTTTGAATGTTGAACATAGCGACAGTGGTCTGTTGCATGCTGTTTACACCACAAGGATATATACTGTGCATCATTGCCATAAATGCTGAGCTTCAGCACGCAGCAACTTCATGTTGGTTCCTGACCAGTAGGCTGTGCTCTTCAATCATGCAGCTGAATCATGAAATTCTTTCAAAAGCCAACACATGGGGTCTTATGAAACCCACTGTGGTCAAACCAAAAAAAGTAACAAATACCCTCTACTGCCTGAATGTGGGCAATATCCCTCTTGTCCTTCTTTCCCCTTGTTTACACATCCATTCAAACATACTGTGTAAAAGCCTCAGAGTCTCATATCCTTGAAGTGATTTACACAGAGCACATGCTGCTAAAACATATATCGTAATTAAGAGGCCCCATAGGGGGACGCGGTCAGTTTTGAACATAATCCTTAATCCTTTAAACATGTCTGCGCTAAAGAGATTGGCTAAGTGCTGCCAAGAGCACGGTGTGAAAACAAACGTGGATGAGTGAATGTATGTTTTCCTCTGCTGTGGTATTTGTGTGTCCTGAAACAGAACCAGAGAGATCAAAGTTTTTGGAGATCTCAAATAATGGAAATGAGACTTGCTTACATTTTTCTGGACAATTATTTAAAAAAGCAAGCTAAATAGTGTCAGGCTGAATATGATTACTTTTGGAATATTTTTAGCATGCACTTCTTAATCTGTGTAGTTTCCTCTGTACAGATATAGGAGTCTGACTTGAAATGCCGTCCACTTTCAGTTCAGTGTGCTTTTCATCCTCTGTCTTTTTTATGGTCAGTTCACTCCACACCTGCTACCAAAAATGCCAAATTTCCTTACTTTCAGATTTCTCCTCCTCTAAAACTGAAGATCTTCGACCCCTTTCGCCTTCGCCTGGTCTCTCCTCTAATTCCCCTCACTTTTAGGTTGCCTCTCTGGGTCTTTTCCAAGGCATGAGTGGGACGGTGGCCATGTACGGGATCCAGCCAGGTGTTTGCTGCAGACCTGGGCCCTGTGAAAATATGAATGTCAGGTTCGATGAATGTCAGGTGGTGACCTTTCGCAGAGGCCTGGGGTTTATAACACTAAGCTGCTATCTCCACCTGGTAGACATATTTTGGCGCTGATACAGTTATGCTGAGACACACCTTTTTCCTTGAGGAATGTAGGGACAGGGCTATTAAATGAAAGGCAATATAACTTTAACGTTATGAAAGTGTATCTTTGTAGCCCATGTACTGCAGGAGGTAGCTATCATCATGAAACCATCAGCGCTAATTTTTATACAGAGCTTTGAAAATGGGACATTTCAAGGTATTTTCTGGTATTTTCTGGAAATCTACTGTCCTTATGCCATATACATCTTTTAATAACAAGTTGCTTATTAAAACAAAGCTTGATTAAGCCTCTTGTATGTGGAAATTGGCATAAAAATCTTATACAGAGCCCTTAATGATCAGTTTAAATCCACATTTTGTTGGTCATTACAGCCATCAGACTGTATTCAGAAGCCTCACAGTAAGGGATGCTATTTACAATGTACAGATCCAGCACCATGGACAGAGCCTGCAGAGATTGTATACCTATATGAGATTGAATGCCCATATAAGGAGAGTTTCTACACTTTGTTTCGCTGACCTTTGTGTCTCAGAATAACTAATTAGTATGTTAAATTCACAGGCACAAGTCAATGTGATAATTTAGTTTCCTTTTATATTTTATGTGTTTGTTAGTTTGGGGGTTTTATTGCATCTTTTTGCAGGTGCGAATGAATTGTGTAAGTCTTTACCTATTTATTAAATATGTGTCATTTAACAAGAGAGCTGTTCAAACACAGTCTGATGAAGGCTGCATGCTGAAATGTGACAACTTTTTTTTTTTTTTTTTAAATCAGTCCTTTAGCTGAAAATAAGAAATATAAACTGTGTATGTGTTTTTATATGTGTATGCATATTATTTTAGTTTTTAATTTTGTGAAATTATGAAATGTGTGTTGTGAAGCATTTTGATTTAGTGCTATATAAAAGTATTATTATAATAAAATCATCAAGACATGAGGTGATTGTTTTGCTTTATTTTAACAACCAGATAACACCTGTTCCTGAATTTCTTTAGTAAGAACACAAACACCATTTTAAGAGGTTAATCTAATAAAAAGTTAGTTGAATCCTGTCACTCTTTAAAAAGGCAGAGTGGTACATGAGCAAAAGGTTAATATGCTGTCAAACAGATAAAAAAGGGTAAAAGTGTATTTTTTTCCCTAAATAAGTTTTGTAGGGAAACATGGGAACAGGAAAAGTTACAATTTGATTAAATTCAAAACAGCTTGTCAACTGACTATAAATTGGTCATTTAAATGTTTTATTGCCACATGTTGCTATTACGGCCAGACTCAACAGTTTGCTTTTCATGTTTTCCCAAAACCTCGCACTGCACCAAACATCTTTTTTGGATATAAAACCAGCAAGGGATTGATACACAAGTATTGATCTTCTAAATTGAACATGATTTCACACATGGCAATGTTAAAGTGATCACTGCTGTAGTCAAAACCTCCGTGTACTCTCACAATGCAAGCTATTTTCTGCAGACAAAAAGGGAACACATGCTTGGCGAGGAAACGAGACGACCTCCAATAAAAACAGCAAAACAAAGAGGACAGAGCGGTGCTTTGAAACATATGTTCCACCCGACCTCCAAAGATACGTCAATCTTTGTGGCTTACAGAGGCGAACCAGACCAAAACACATCCTATTGCATTTACCGGATGAGCTGCAGGAGGGACGGGGCTCGTTTGGGAAGTTGGAGCCTTTGGCAGAGTTTCACCAGTGGTGACCTCATGTCTTAAAAGACGGGGTTAAGGACATTTTCAGTTTCAATATAAACATATACACCAAAGTCAGTATGAACACACTGTCTCAAAAAGTCCATCTCTTGTTAAGCAGGAGAACAGTGCCAGAGGCAGGTCATTTGTGGGACAACAATGAGGTCCTTTCATTTTTTCCTTTGTCTATTTTGTGAGAAAATGTTTCCCCTTCTGCTTTCAGTTTAATATCTCACAGGACAAACGTCAGCATAACGTAGATGCTCTGTGATGTTATGTTCACTGGACATGTTCTTGTTGCCTGTCGCATTGGATAGAAATAGTTTTATTTTTCCATGGCTACACATTAATTGCACAACAATGCAGTGCAATGCATTTTTAATTATCTCTAATACAGTGTTTTGGCAAAGTTTTGGTGTGCAGAACCCAGCAAACCTTACCCTAAGTGCTCAAATCTCAAACATTCATGATGATGAACACAATGATCCGTTTCTCTGATGAATATAATGCATTGTCTCATTTGATTGAACTGTTTCTATGAGCATTTTGAGGTAAGATTTGCACATAAAACCGGGGCCCTGAAGCTCTGGAATGACCTGTCTGATGAAATTAAATTGGCTGACAGTGACTTCTTAAAACAGAGCTTTTCCTGAATTTCCCTGTCTTTTATTTTCTTTACATTTTTAAAGAGTTGTTTGTTTTTTTTAAGTTGAAGGATTTTATGATTTGTCTATTTCATGCTTACTGCCCTGATGAAACACTTTGTAATGGGATTTTTTGAAAAATGCTCTAAAAACTGAGTGAAAGCAATTGTAAATCATGATAAATCAAATAAATACTATTCTCATCACTGAAACGATAGACTATTCCAGCCTCTTATTAAGTCTGACCTCTGACCTCTGTATCCTCAGCCTTATTATCCTCTTTATACTTCCCTACACATTTGCTCATTTGCTGGGAAGCATTTAGAAAACTTTATTGTGTCACTTGCCTTCCAACAGTGATGACACCACTGCAAATACAACTTCTGAATCGTACGTACTACTAAAATATTAAAATGAAAACACAGCACAGCACCACACACTCTTTAAACATTTCAGTCATTCTACATCCTGCTGGCAAAGAAGGAACTCTGCTTCATTGTGGTATCAAATGCGCAAACATGCTGTAGGTTTTTACGCAATGGCGGTTTAAACAACTGGAACAATTTCATGGCATTCAGACTTTAATATTTCCACTGGAATGTTATGCTTGAGTGTCGCTCACATTTGAAGGCAAATATGCTATTTACTCTGCTACAGCTACCAATTACTTTGAAGAGAGAGGCTTTGATTACAGAAAAGTCCGTATCATCAGTCATTTTTTGGTTTCCAGACAGTGTAATGGGAAAGCAATTGGAGTAACTGTGTCTGGACCACAGACCCATTTTATGTTAGTTACCAAAAAATAAATAAAAAAAATCTTGAATTGTAAGAACATTACACTGTCTGTATGTTCAGCTGTATGTTCAATACTTGAGCACCTTGTGCATCAAATATTTAAACACAAATAAAATCCCTTCCTGAATGTTTTTTTTAAATTCTTTGTTTATTAGTTCTTTGTTTATTTTCCATCATGTTGTTGCTCGGGGTCAGATGGTTAAATAACATTCTTGCTATTTGACCACAAAGAAAACATTTTTCCTCATCCAAATTATGAAGATTTAACAGCTGATTTCCGAGAACTTATTTCCATCTTTCAGTCGTGACTTATTGATTAGATTGCCTCAGCTAACGTGCAGCAATTGATTAGATTTATTGAGCTATTTTAAGTAAAAGCCCGCAGAGAGTGAAATTTCTGATTATTAACAGTGTAGCTGATGTTTCCGACACAGTAACTCGTACCAGAAGTTGCAAACTGTAGAGTTTAGTCTGGGTTATCATCAAGAGATCTAGACATTCATGCTTCTACATGGAGATGGCTGCCAAACTAGAGAGAGGGAAAGTGTACAACAAGTATATCAGTAACCTGAAATTTCATATCTGTGCGTTTCATCAACAGTAACTCCTCTCAAATGTATTTCCATAAATGTGCATTTTTCACTTCTTACTAGGTTCTCATGAACAAAAAATCCAGAATTGGATCCGTTTTACCAAATAATTTTGTTTAATCTAGTGTTTTTTTGGCTATTGTACGCTTTTATTTGATACAGACATTAGTTGGGAAACATCTTGGAACAGGAACAACAATTTTGCTAAAAACAGACTTTGGAGAACCCTCTCGTCCTCATCTACCTCTACATTGGGAATATATAGAGCATCATGAGCTGCAGCTTTGTCGGGTTTGTGATCCAATCTTTCTCAACACTCACCTAAACTGAGTACAATAACATAAACATGGTATACGGTATAAAAAGCATGTACGACCTTTGCGAGATCAGCGTGAGAAAAGACAGACCTATTTTTTTAAGATGCTCCTCAGCTGGAGGAAGATGATATGATTTGTGTATCAAATGGAAGGTTACTGTCAAAGGTTTCTAGCTGCAGGTTTAACCTTTGCAGACAAGCAGAAAAAGTTTTCAGACATCCAACACTTGATTGTTTCATCGTGTTCCTGAGAGAACAAAACTTCATCCACACACACGGATGGCTTGACAATAAAAATCAACTTGACTTGACATCCCCAAACCCCACCATGTGCTCTTCACATCTCAACAAAGTCTAAGCAAAATCCATTTTTCAAACATACTCCGTGCTTATTGTTTTCATCTCGTGCATGAACTCGACTTTGATGAAAACTCTTCAGACACCTTGCTTCAGGCCCTCTCTCGCTTGATGACAATCCCATGCAACAAAGATTGCACCGCCCCAGAATGGAAGCTGGCTCCTCTGAACCTCTTTGCCAACACTTACAACCGCAGCCGGCTCAGCTTGGTGATGAGCCACAAGTCTTTTATCACCTCCAGCTTGGCTTTGAAAATAATCACATTTCCATTTCTCCGCTGACCGATTCCAGATGGGGGACTTTACCGCTCGATAAACAAACGATGAGGAACAGAGGCATGCCATTGCTTACAGATACGGGTGCCAGTCTAAATTGCGTGTGGTCAGGCCTGGTTTTTGTTTTTCAAACAGATTGCAGAGACTTTCTTTTCCCCAATGAGAGCAGGTTGCAGGACAAGGCTATACAGGAACAGTCGACAAACAAAGAAGACGACACCATGCGACCATATTTGAGTGATTTACGGTCATAAGTGGCAGCATGGAAAGGAAATACATACAAACATGTGCACATACTTAAAGACAGGAAGAGAAGCATTTTTCTATTAGCTTTTATATTTGAAATATGCTTATAAATTGTGGCTCCAAATTAAAAACACTGCCTCAGTCAAGAATGTTTTTGAGGGACTTGAATACTAGATTTGATAAATATCTCTGTAATAGGTATAAAATAAAAACAGTAGCTGAAATGCAATCTCTTACATGTCAAAATATTGGTTACTTGGGAGACACTTTTGTTCAAACTTTCCCCATTGCACATTACAAAAATGTCTTGAACCACATATTTGGACAGCCTTTTGGAAAATAAGGATATTTGAACATTTTTTAACAGCAGTATTATCAAAATAATGCAACAGTGTGACACCTAACAGTGTGAAAAAGCTTTATCTCTCTCTCTCTCTCTCACACACACACACACACACACACACAGGAATGCACCAATCAGCTGACAGAGGTAGCCCAAGTGCCAAGACAACATCTGGGGAATGCACCTGTGTGTGAACGTGCATGCATGTGTGTGTGAATATTTGCATGAATGTGTGTGTTTGTGTGAGTAGTTGTAGGAAAAAACACTCCACCTCTACTGTGGTTCTTTAGGACTTGGAGTTTCTGCAAGCAAGAGTCACAAGAGACGACTTAAAGCCAAAAAACACTTCGATCCGAAGGTGAATGGATTTGACATTAAATTAACTGGCAAGAATTTTGACAATCTATTAATCATTTGATAATTTTTGGAGCCAAAATGTCAAAATATCCCCGGTTACAGCTTTTCAGATATGAAGAGTTGCTGCTTTTTTATTTTATATGACTGTAATTTTTTTTAAAGCCTTAGCGAATTGAAAATAATTAACAGCTGCAACCACACTTGTATTCTAAATGTCACATATCAATTCACTGTACATGTATATTTCAAGGCTACAGCTGATGGAAAGTAATATGTTTGCCCAACAACTGACAGATGTCTCACTTTGACATCACATTTTTGACAAAGAAATGAAGAATCACAGTGCAAACAAAGCCAGCAGTGAGGCTGTTGGTTCAATAGAGGGCACCAAACTCCAGTTTTGACCCATCAATATTTGCATCATTGTTAACTGGTGTTTTCCACAGACTGGTTAGAGAACCAAATGTGCTTCCAGTGGTGAGAAACTGACAAGGATTGTGCTTGCAGGGTGATTTAAACATGTTCAGGCTGTAGAGTCAGATTTTCTCCCTGTAATTAATACTGGGAATTGGTTTTGGTGCATCATATCAGCCATTTTCCATCCACAACAGTCTCTCCCTGCATTATTCTCACAAACCACAAGTCATTTTGTGAGCATGAACTGGATCAAAAACTGTTTTTCTTTTCTGCATGTGCTACCCTACTGTCTCTGTGCAGGTGATTTATCCTGGGTCAATCATCACGTAACATTTTCTCCCCACGTCTCAGCTTATCTTGATGGGAAGGGAGTATTGAGTTTTCTCACAGCATGTTGAAAAATTAAGCAACATGTACAAGACTGCTTCACCCACTTCAGTTCCTCTACAACCTTTTTTGCTCTTTTTCTGCATTCCTTCACACCTACTCGATCTCTTTGCAGAGCGAAGGCCGGAGTCGCCTTTGCGGGCGTCTACAGCTTTAAATCCGATGAGGAGCGGAAGAGGGGTCAGCTGACCTTTAAGTGGATTCAAAAAACCTAATTTTAAAAAGGCAGCAACACATTTTAAACTGATGTTCAGTGTAACCACAAAAGGAAGTAGCATCAGGATGAGTTTCAAATTGGCAACCGCATTGTTTGCTTACTGCTCCGCCAACCTTTGACACACGCTTATACGTACATGCACATAATTGCACTGGCACCTCCCTCCCACTCACATTCACGCAGTCTGTCCGACCTCTTCACCCAACCCATCAACAGATTTTCCCTCTCCTACAGTGCTGGGAACCACAAGTCACCGAATGTCTGGCCACAATTTTCATTTCGGGCAAAGATCGGACCGGGAGGAGGATTATTTTCCTATTAGCTTTGAGTTCTGTCAAAACAGAGTATCTGGTGTCAGTGGACAGTATTTAATAGCATCTCAGGACTAAGAAGCACTTCAAGTTTTTAAGCCAATAAAAAAATGAATGGGAAGAATGCATTTTTCAGTCCGAAAACATTTGCTTTGAAGAGAGCTTATTTTACAAGACGTGTTCCACTGTCTTCCATAGCAGGAAGGAAACACTTGTGAGGCTTTTCAGACTTTTCCACACTTTTAGCTTTGGCGGCCAATTAATTCAAACACTTACACTCATAGTGCATCGCCTGAGCTGCATGTGCGGTGTTGCCACATTTTTCTTGCTTTCTCTCCTGTTTGCACTGGCTCTCAAAGGGACACTCCACTAGTGAATGGTTATTTTTATAGGCAATAACAACGTTTGGCCAATAATCAGATCTGATCATTTATACTATGTTTAAACCACAGACTCCAGTGGGGAGTTCTGCAGTTTGCAGCTGCAAAAATAGATTTTGTGTACTGTGTAAATCAGACAAGAACAACCCACACTGTGCAAGAGGCCACATGTCATCTACCTTCTTCTGTTTCTGACTCTTTCCAATGAACAGTGGTGGAAACTAACAAAGCACATTTGCAGTACATAAGTACAATTTTGAGGTACTTGTTCCTTACCTATATGTCATTTCAGAGGATATTGTGTTTTTCTTTACTGAACTACATTTGCAATTCATTAGTAAACATTAAACCAATGGGTCCTGACTTTTTCAGAAAATAAATAAACAGCGTCTAGTTTGGTGCTTGTCATATTTCGGATGTTATTTCGGAGTTGTTAAGAGATTCTCTAGTGAGAAATCGACCCTCTAAACTTCTCACATGGTTTCATTCATGTCACTTAGGGGCCTAAAAAGATAAAAATTAGCCAACATTTCACAAAAAAGGGCAACATTAGAACATTTGGAGGGTCCTGACCTTAAGGTTGGGAACCACTGGACTAAACTACTATATATGAAGTAGGTAAAAGTGTCTCCACCTCCTGCAGCCTTACACGTTGATGCATCAGTTACAATCCAATAATATAAAACACAATCATATCCAGGGCAATTTTTCTACAGATAAGTACTTTTACCTTTGCTGATAAAACATTAAAGTGCAGAACTTTAACCTGTAATGGAGTATTTTTTGAGAGGTTTTCACTTACATAAATTATCTAACTACCACCAATGCAAATTAACCAGATAAAGGCACAAAGAAATGCATAAAAAACAATCACAAGTCCATCCTAAAATCAATACTTTTGCAGTTTACTCTAAAAATGGCCATAAAAGGTAAAGTATAACTGGAGAAATTCAAAATTCCAGAGAAGTTCAACTGGTGAAAAACCCAAAGGGTGTGATCAGACTAATATTTGAAAATGATAGGTGGTGATTGTGTTGCTTTGGGAGTGGGTTTCTCTCGGTTTATTGCAGATAAGTTCACTTTGATCCCCAGAGCATTTTCTTGCTGTAAATCTACATCATCCACAGACTTCAACAAATGATTGGTCACTGAGGTTTCAGCTGTGTTGGCAAACTTTTTATTATCTAACAAATGTCAATTTATTGAGATCATAAAATACCCCTCGATCATTTAGGACATGCATGCACCTCCTGACCAGTAACAGTAATGGGATATGACGACAATCCCGGGGAGCTTAATGTGTTATACAGTCACACCATAAAATATGCCACTCAGAAAAAAATATGATCCTCCCTCTCCCCACTGTCCGGATGTTTTTGCAGTGGAGTATTTACGAGGGATAATAAGAACTACGACTTTGTCTACTTACGAGTATCGTAGCAGTAAAGATACAATATTTTAAGCTGTAATGCAAGAATGATGTTTTCAAACTAAACTAGAACTTTTTGCACACACATTTAATTTATTTTTATCCCTCCGCTTTCACTTTGTCACAACTATTAACGTTCATTTCTGGAAAAAATCAGATCTAAATGGCAGCTACAGTGAGAGATATTTTGCATTTAGTTATATAAAGGCAATGTGACATTTCTGAGGCTGCAGCATTCTGCACAGTAGCAGAGGAACATTTGGACAGACGGCCTCGAATCACAGAAGCTGCAGCTGCGGGATCAAGAGACACATTCCCTCCGAGCTACATAAACACTTCCTGTTCAGTAGGTGAGAACTGGGACGGAGTCTGAGAGCATGAGGCAGAGAGAAAATACTGTCAAGAGACATTAACAGAGCAACAAATGTATCAAGTCACAGCCTGCTGACAGAAGCAACGGATTCACTCCTGCACAGATTTCCCTAAACTTGCAAATACCACAAAACAGCATCCTTTCCACAATGTCTGCTCAAAGCAATCACCCGTCAATGTCTCAACAACAAATACCATAGCACAAAGCACAAGGCACTTTTAAAGAGACATTCAATTCCTCTACTTTGTGCCTCTATGATGCTCTGTATGCATATTCTTCCTTTTGCCTTGAAGTGAAGGGGTTAACAATGATCAATATTAACGAGATGGCACATGCAATCAACATTTTGAGGAGACTTTTTGCTTTTACTGAACAGCAGCATTTTCTAAGTACTTGGATTGGTGAAGCTTGTCTGTGGCCAAAATGCAAGAGTTCACATGAGAAGATGCAGCTACCCTCCAGGCCTGAACACACACACACACACGCACACACACACACCACAGTGTGCTCAAAAATGAAGACATTTTCTGAGGACCTGCTTTCAATAGATTCCATGATTCAAAACTATAAATCTTGAGGTAACTTTGACCTGATCTTTGGCAACTGAGGCAAATATAAATCCAAGACCCAACTAATCTCACCTCTAACTGTACTAACTGTTTGTTAGTGTAGATAATCCACTTTTTCTTTGTCCCCTCTCTTTCTACTAAAGCAAAAACATGCACTCAGACAAAAACACATACAGGCTATAAATTGTTGGATGCATTTTGGGAAATCAGGTAAGTCCAGACATATGACGATGGATAAATGTTTCATCGATCTTCCAACACAATCAGGCATTCATCAAGTGTACTGCAGCACAAGCCAAGATCTTGAAGCACTACATTCTCTCGGTCTGAACTTTTGTGACCTCGTCTTTTCTCATCTGAAGAATTGTGTTATGCTGATCAAAAACTATCTGCAAGTCTTCCAGCTTGTTAAGTCCCCCAAAACAAACTTGTGTTCATACATGTAAGCTCCTTTCACCGCATTTTCCTCTGATTAAGAGTTTTCTCTGAAAGGAAAAACATGATCACTTGTGGGCTTTTTTTTTTTTTTTTATAAAGCCAGTTAAGAGCCGAAACTTGGAAACAGCTGCAAGTGCTAACAGCAAATCTAGTTCTATAAAAATGGACCTCTCTGGTATTTCAATTAAAAATAACATTTTATTAAGAAGCTTATCATCTCAGTTCATCTGACGGGCCTGTGAAGCTCATTAGCTACAAGCTCATTTCTTCTACTTGCACGAACACATATCTGCTTTCCTGATAATGTAATCTACTTTTGCATGAAAGTTATAGCAGCTATGAAAACACATTTCCACCTGCATGCGGTACAAAAAGCAGAAACAACAGTTCAACGGCTCCACCTTGGACATGTGTAACATTGTGATAAATCCATGACAGTTTTAAGCAGGGATTCACAACTGTTTCCTGGCAGGTGCACACTCAGATATTCTGTGATCAAGTTATGCTTAGAGGATAGTGAGGCAGAAAGGGGAAAAAAAACTTCTGATCAGTATAGAGGAAAGGTTATGCATGTTTTGGCTTGAAAAAAGGGGTCTAAAACCCTTCAGTTTCCATTTCTAACTCCATTTCCAGACACTTAAAACTAGAATACCTTTAATACTCACTACTTGTCCTCCTCAAACATTGGTTGAAGACTGTCTACATCTTTCCTTTGGTGTTGACATGCAACTAAATGTTTTAAAATGTCAAGACATTCCATTAACCGGTGTTGAATCCTGTCAAGATGCTGCACTCTGCATTTATTTTAACAAGCTTAAGCCTGAGTTATTCTTCCCAGGTGTCTCTTTTGGGTTTTTGGAAACTGTCAGACATTATCTCTAGAGACTTCTGTCAGCCGAGGCTTCACTGCACAGCAGCAACCTCTGTGAAGTAGGGTGTCTTATGAAATATTTTGGTCATCAAAGAGTCAAAAAATAATTACTGAACAGACATTTTTTGGTGTGTGTGTGTGTGTGTGTGTGCTTTTCTTCTCCATCTTCATGTTCCTTTTTCTAGCTTTGTGAATCACATGCCCTACAGAAAGTTATGACTCTTGTTCCAAGAAGTCAGACAAAACTTGATTTGTCTGTTTTTTTCCCCGAGAGAAAAGAGGAAAACGGTCCACTCTGTGCATTCCAATCCAACAACCATGCAAAAAAACACACTAATTATCAAACCATGAGCTTGATCATGACGATAGAGTTCATGCACACTAAATGCTAAAGCTGCAGCGACAATCCTACACATGACAGCCATGCCAACCAAAACATCATCAAATCTGTGTCAGTGGTGATGCATCACTTAGCCTACCTTTGTGTGTGTGTATGTAGCTGCTGCTGCTGCTGCTGCAGGGTGGAAGTATCACAGAGCTTTGAGGAGTTTGGGACAGACGCTGAACAGCAGCCCTGGTCAGGGTTTGGCTTTTATCTGCAGGTGGGTGGAGCTGCATGAGCTGAGAGAGAAGAGAAGCTCTGGATCTGTGCATGTATGTGAGAGAAGGAGAAAGAAAGAGGGAGGAAAACAGAAAGGGGATAACAGGGTATGTGTGAGAGAGAAACCACTATTAGAATAGCATGTTTGGTAAAGGAGGCTTTTAAAGACAGAAACACACTAAGGGGAAAAAGGGGAGTAAAACTCAATGAGCTGCACAACAATATTTCACAAGGAGGAAGATCCTCGTTTGACTTGGATCTCTCTGTGCATTCTTTGCATGCAGAAAGATTTAAGGGCAGGGTCTCACTTTGGTTAGCCAGTGCTGGCTGAGGTCAAGATTTAGGGAGGTTTATGCGACTACCAAACACAGGAAAAATGTCTGCACTGTTAGTTATTTCTTGACAAAAACGTTCCCACCATAAAGTCAATTTAGTAGCTGTCTTGTATTTGCATTTTTTGCATTTCTCAAAGGACATTCAAGCAAATGTGGGCTACAGTACAGACCTTGTTATCTTTCATATACACTTACAACTAGTATCTCCCTTTTCTCTAATTCTGTACTGAGCTAAATGCTAACATCAGCATGCTAACATACGATGACAATTAACATGTTGTTTGCCAGGTATATACAGTACCTTGCTCACCATTATTTAGCATGTTAGCATACAAACACTGACAAACTAGCAGAAAAAAGTAGCTACAGCAGAAGCCGATGGTAATACAATTTGTTCTGTAACAAATCTCAGAGCAATCCATTTAATAACTGAAAGATTTACAGTTGAGTTCTTTCATCCAAAACCACAAATCACCAAGATTATTAGGGTTCATCATTTAGGGACCATGAATGTTTAAAATTTGACCTGCTGGTGATACTAGATGAAAACTCCGGGGATCACTTCAGTTGGTTGTATTAATTCCATGGATGTTGAGATATTTCAGTTTGAACCAAAGTGGTTGAAAGTCCATCCAACCAAATTCTGAAACATTCAGAGAAAACCCTTGCCTCACTCTTTGGCAATGATAATTTTTACACATATATGTTGTTTGTGTCATGGAAAGAAAAAAAAAGTTAAAATTCATGATCTGCCAATGAAAATCAACATAGTTACACTAAATGAGAGGAGCTCTGTAAGCTAAACCCTACTCTGCCTGCTCTGGTTTGCATGAACATGTTGCTCTGCCCTCCCATTCGTCCCAAGAGCTTTCGGTGTAGAAGGTTTAACATATTTAGCAAATTCTTCACTGTTTCGAAGTACCAAGGAGGGGCGGAGGGAAGGCCATTCACTCTCTGAACAGCTGGTTCACATTTGATGAATTATTCTTTGTGTTTTTGTTTGTGCTGCGATTTTGTAGTTTTTTTCTAACATGATCTCTCCATGCATGAATTGCTTATAAAGAAAACATTTTGGTTTCCCCTGCTGGTTTTACTGTCAGCTTCTTAATGCAGGATCTCACATTGCAAGCACATTACAATTTGTGCTTGTTAAAGTAATTTGCAATGTAAACAGTCATGACTTCACACACTGCTCAGTTCATGCTGTACTTGGTTTAACAGTATTTCCCTTCAACCTACACATGTGTATGTTTATATATCTGGTACAATAGATCTACTCATTTTTTATTTTTCATTGTTGATCTTGCAGTCATCATTTTCAATTTAATGAAGTTCAGAGAGCAGAAAGCTGTTTTTTCAACACTCAACAGAGAGAACAACAAGCAGTCAGCTGCGTGGAAATACTGACTTCATACCTGTCTGCAAGCAGACCTCCTGTTCGTTTGTGTAGTTACTGACTCATATCTCAAGGCCAAGTTGCTGCAGCAACATGAATAACGCAGAAAATCTTGGAGATGACTCTTATTACTGCTTGTTTCCTGTTCCTCAATCAATGTTCTTTCATCTTGGGATTGGCAGCTTGTAATAATGAGTAATGCTAACAGGTGGATGCGCTGTAAGAATAGCTTGAGTTTGGTTTGTGATTCAGATGTGTTCCCGATTCCTGGAGATGTATCTGTGAAAAGAGAGATTATTGATTGATTGATATTGAATAGACTTCTAATCTAGTCAAATTTCTGAGGAATCTTTCTCATAGTTAGGATCATAGCTTGTCAAACAGCTCCAATGTTTTCCCAATGTAGCTGCAGCTATGAAACAACTTCCATGTGATTGACTGAAATGTGATTAATCTGGTCACCATCAATTTAATTTGTTGCTCTGCACATGTTTAATCTACTATTTGGCAAAACTAGAAATGCAATTTGCTCCAAAACCAACACTTAACTCAAATAAAATGAAGTGGACGTTGGGGGAAGAACTTCTCGTGGGTGCTCATTTCATTTATTTTCCTGGCACCTCCTTTGAAAAAACACGACCCATTCAAGGGTAACATGAATAAAGTCAGGGCACTCTTTCATTTATCCTCAACCACCACTGCACCATTGGTTGGCTCTATTAATGGTGATCTATAAAGCGTACAATATACTACTCTCGAGACACCAAATAAGTCCACATTTTCAAAAAGAACATTTGCTTTCTTCTTATTTTATACTTTATTTTTTTTATATACTTAATTAGGGGTTCAAGTCTGAAGGGATGTAACCCCATTGTTTTTGTGCTGGTTTATTATTTTCTCCAGAAATGTTTTCATAAAGTCCTGTGAGATGGTGAGTGTGAGAGACATGAGCCCAATTTTGACCGATTGATTGGAAGTTGTGTGTGAGTGCTGTCCAAGAAATGTGACCCCAAAACACTACATTATGGCCTATAATTTTCAAAGCATAAGCCTCACACACACAAAAACCCTTTTTTTCCTGGATTATGTGAGTTCAGATAAATCTATCCATATAAACCAACTAAACACATTTTTGACATTTACTCTAAAACTGTAGGTCTGATTGTTACCAAATGATCTGTGGATGACTACTGGACCAAGCTCATCAAAAGGTACAATTTTGAAATCACTCCATAGGGGGCGCCAGCTGTTCCAAACATGTGCACGGACCTGGTGACAATTTGGCCATACATTAATGACATTTTGTGCATCACCAATAAGCAGTCTGTATTGGTTTGAACCCCAGATTTGCTGCTTGCAGCTGTATTTCTGGATGTTTTTATACATTTTCTTGTTTGTCTTCCTCTTCCCTCCTCTCCTCTAAAGAACTATGTAATATATACTTCAAAAGGTGCTACTGATATGTTTGTTGAACGCTGTAACAGCTGTAATTATGAAATGTAAAGTAGTAACAAATTAAATCCAAGACAATAATCACAATATCTTCTACTGATAATACAATATCCCCTACTTTAGCTTTTATGAGAACAATGTAAATAAGAAAAAAATACCTATAAGAGTATGTTCACATACTTTATACTTTAGAGCTTTCCAAATCAAAACCCAAACCTTAAATTTAATATTTTACTCTGCATTGGCTGCTCCAGAGGGTTCCAAGGAAAGAGAGAAAGAAAGAAATGCAGAAGATGGGAAGTAAGTTCGACAGTGTACCTTGGCTCCACCTCTGTCACCACAGAGACGACTAGGACTCTTAGCTCCTGTTCAGGTTGCCCAATTTTTTTCCCGTTTAGCAGACCCACAGCTGTCGATTTTGGCCGTTGATTGCACCCGCCTGTTAGAACATCTCATAAAAACACAAGTCACATACCGACTCAGAAAAATGCAGACCTTCCCCTTCCTCCAGTGCACTTATTGGCTTTTTTTTTCTTTTTTGGGACGGGGGAGGGGGGGTTGAGAAAGTACTCAGGAAATAATTGTGCATTTAGCAGTGAGGAGGGAAGAATGGGATTAGCTGTGAAAAATGTTAAAACTTGTCCATTAAAGTTTTCTGCAGACTGACTGTCTAAAATTTGGGTGCTTGCAATCCGTTATAGATGACTGGATATGTGTGAGAAGTCAGACATGAGGCAATGACCTGTTTCACATGTATGGTCAAGACAATCCTAAAATCACACAGGTTCTGTAAAATGTGACCACTGACTTGGCAAATGTGTCTCTAAGGAAAAATATAGGGGTGGAGGGTTATTTTGTTTCACATCCCAGTGAGTTGACGAATCCCAGTGTTTTGGAGAGCCTCATTTTTACTCTTGCAAATAACAATAATAACACAATGTTTCTTTTTGTACTTGCTTCTCAGTGCATTTGGACTTTCTCAAGGACTGTAGTCAACCTCCAACCACAAAGCTGTCTTCTGCCAAAACTTTGAGTATTTAGAATTACAAATTGACCGTTCACAAAACCCCTCCTCTGAACAGTGATTGCTTAAATACATTTTGTACGGTTGGGAGTATTTATTTTAAGTCCTTGAGAAAATGGGATACGGAGAGGTTTTTTTTTGTGGTTAGCTGCATTTGATTTACAAATAACCTACTGCAGCTGTGGCAACAAACACATTTGTTTCTTTGTACTTTAGATTGTGCAGATTTATATGTCACCTCCTCTGCCATTTTTGCTCTTGCCCTGTGGTTAAGACGACAACTTTCCGGGTATATGTACCATATTTTGGGCCAACACGGCATAAATAAACACTTATGCTGATGATGTTTTAACTTTTGTTTGGGTTCCAAGTGGCCAGCTGGAGGTATTCTGTATCTTGGGTTTCCATTTCCACACAACCTTTCCAACTTCTTAAAAGGACAATAGAAACTTTAACGGATACATTTATATTAGGGCGCTTTTCAAACCTATAGTAATCTGCTCTGCTCAGAATCAGTGGTATCATGTTCATCATGTTTTCCCATTGGTTTTGGTTTCTTTTCACAAAGATGAAGCTCACTCAAAAGTTCTCACTCACTAAAAGCCATGTGACAATGTTCACTCCTCTCATTGATTTCATGTGTCTGGGGTGGGAGTGAAAACAAACAAAAAGATGAAGGTCCTGAAGAAGGTCCTCGGGGAAAATGCAATGTACTCTGCTGCGCTAGTCCAGGTTGATTCACTCTCCAGCTAGTTGCTAGCAAATGTTGATTTTGCTCATCGACATCCCAATATGCAAAGTACATCTGGTTATGTTGGACTGAGGTTGGATCATGTTCCCACCACAAACTAACAGCTCCAGAGTTCATTTTGCACTGCACCAATATCCTCAAAGGGCTTTGGTGAAAGCAAATGTCCAAACAAATTGCACAGAGGTGGAAAACGAATTAAGAGTCTGATATAATCAAACTAAATAAGGCAGATTTGAAAACGCCCTTCGATAAATATTAGTGGGATTCACCTCATGTTTCGCTTCCTGCTAAGGCTAATATCAGAAAGATGAATGTAGCCCACAAGTTCAACAACTTCTTACAATTGCCAGTACCTCTAAAATAATTTCAGTTTTTTACAAGTGGCTCTCTCACTTGTGGAACAGTAAGACAGTTAAATATTTTGCTCTATCATTATGCACTTTCTGTTCACGTCCTGAGCACACTGCTACCTGGCAGAAGCTCATAACTGTTCTAATCCTCCGATGGCTGTTTTCTTGTCTGCCTCATTGCCTACAAGTGCTACTTTCCATCCAGTAATATCATTTCTTTAGACGGTTTGGAAGGACTACTGTGTTGTGTAATTCAGCCAATGTACAGTGTATATATTTCCAGACTACATGTTAACACACTGTAACTGTCAATGGTAACTTAAAATGTGTTAGTCAGCCCAAAGAAAGACCAAACAACATTCTGTGTATACACCTTTTAAAGTGTCAACCTCTACTGTCTGCGGACAGTCAGAGGTAGATCTGAGAAACTCAACAGCAAAACGCATCTTTACTGTACCTCTGAGTCCTCATCCATCATACAGGGCCTTGACACCGATTAACCGTAAAGCCTTTTGGAGAGATTTATGATCTCTCAGTGGATTCTTGCCTTGCCAGCACAAGATTTATTTTTTAAATGTTCATACTTCAAGTACATATGTACTGTAGGGATTTCCTTCTGTCACCTCATTTTTGGTAGTCTGCCAAAGTGGAAATGTGACATCTTATAAATGTCCTACCACCCATTTTGGGGTTCGCACTAGTCTGTGCACATGTACATGGACTGCTTTGTAAATCACTAACAGAGCTCCGTCTTACATTCTGGATCTGTTTTTTGTCCTTTTGTGGAGTGCGCTTTTAAGATTTTGACTCAAGAGACTTTAGTCGTCAACAGATGGGGGTCCTGACTGTAGTTACATGATGTCATTGCATGAAACGATGCAAACTAAATACCAGTTACAGCTGTGGGGCAAGGGGGCTAATGGTCCTAATGCGATGAGGCAGAACTGTGTATATTTTCCAAGTCACAACATACACATGGTGTACAAAGTAAAGGTTATATATCAATCAACGCTGTCTGCAGTACTTCCTCGTAGTGTAACAAGCAAACTCGATGATTCCTGCTGGAACCAGTTACTTAGTGCGGTGACGAGCTGTTTGCTCTCTATTTTGACCACCTCTGAATTTTTCTGTCTGGCTGTTAATCCGGTCGTCTCAGAGGCTGCTTTGAGTTGGGCTGCAACTTGAAATGTTCCTCTCCATCTTTGGTGGATGGTCTGAGAATTTGGCAGAGAAACAGCGAGCACAGAGCAACCGGATACAAAAGGTTCTGGAGACGACAGATCATCTTCATCTCTTCATTAAAGCCAGCCGGCTGCGTGAAAGGCACCGGGTCTGGCACAGCTTCATAAAGAAAGTCATTTAGCCCTCTCACTTTCCCTTTGAACTCTTGACTGTGTCTTACTCCAACTGGCACAAGTGAATGGCAGATAGTGATGGAGTGAAATTGTGATACAGTTGTGATACAGTTCAAGTGGTTGAACGCTGCCAAACATTTAACTCATCCAAGATAACCTGTTGAGTTTTTGACCAGACGTATCACTAAGGAGCAATGTTTTTAAGACTGGGTCCCCATTTTGTAAGTATCTCATGCCCACTTAGGAGGACATTCACACACAGGTGATACACTGATTGACAGTTAGTAGCAATAATGAGCCAAGAAATGTAGCAATGTGTCAAAAAGGTAGTGAAGAAGACTGAAAGCAAACATGGATGCAAATGTTTCAAATTCTTAGAAAAATCAGGATACATTCTGGTGATTTACAGTAAACATAACTTTGTTTACTGAAAACCCCTTTAACCCTATAGAATGTATTATTACTACGCAAAATCAAAGTCATTAATATTGTAGAAATACTGAAAGTTGCTTGGCTGTGTAGGATTAATTTGTTGTGAACTCTGGCTAAATCGAGACTTGTTAGGAACTAAAACCTCCACACCAAAAAACAAATGTGTACCTTATGGAAGATTTTAAATGTGAGGTCCTTTTACTCTAAATATTAAGGGATGAAGAAGAAAAAAGCAGATAATGCATTCAATATAATTTACACTTCAATATAATTTACACAGAGCTTTTTTGGCAGCAGGTGATACTGATTGTCAGTTGGCAGCAGGTGTGATTACGCTCCTGAGAGATCCTGTCAGGCTCAGATTGTTTGTGTCCTGCTGGCTAATTTTTATCAAACTAAAATCGGCCAGACTTGATAAACCGGTCCAAAGAATCCCGCTGTGGAAATGTATAATTCACTGATGATGTTTCAGCATGAATTGTGGGCTTTGAGTTAACAGAAAAACTAGGGTTCAGAGATGGTGCCACAGCTGTTGTCTCTCTGCCCTGAGAAAAGAACATGTAATTAAATTACAAGAAATCTGTTTTTGATAAACAGTAACCGTGGTACACATGTGCTTGTAATATTTTCAGTTTCTGTCCTGGCAAAGCAATATGTTCAAGAAGCTTCTTGTGTTCAAACAGGCCGAGTTGTCACAATAATATAAGATGCATTATTTCATGCAGACAGATACATCACTGATGGCAAGCTGCATCACCTCAGTGTTTTGGGCTGGATTTGAATTACAGCAAAGGAAAAATATGAAGAGTTGATCCAAAATTACAGACAAGTTGCAGATTGCAGTGTTTTCTGATCCTGAATACCTCATTGTACCTAGGCACGTACGGTTTCAATGGTACAATATAAAAAACACGTGCCACAGAAGTATGAACACTGGTAAGGTTTTCCATACAATTAAGTGTTCACAAGTAAATTGCTCAGAAGGTCAAATATTATCATTACTATCTCGCAGTGAGCAAGCCATTCACTGTAGCCTGCTAACTAAATATTGTTTATTCATTTTGTCAACGTGTATTTGCCTTCAGTGAAGTCGAGGCAATTACAGAGCAAACCTAAGCATGCCAGCTCCACGTGATATCACAGGAAAGGGATCATTAGCTGCTAACCGCCTTTACCAACATTTCCTGTGGTCATTAAGTCTGTAGTGAAGAAAGAAAAAACAAGGTTGTAAGGGGGCAAACCACCTCAACTTTGTGCTGTAAGTCTTCACATGTTATAGCCCCTTTCTGGCTTTGTCTCGGTCACTGTACTGGAAATATCCCAGCATGCAGCATGTGTATGTATAATATTGTGGATGGCAGCCAGCCTACAGATCCTTTCCTGTTCTTCTGTTTTCCCAAGTATGATGCAATCGTCTAGGTTCAGACAGACCTGGAATAATTCATTATTCACTAACTTGCTGCCTGAACTTGCTGACTTCCTGCACTGAAAGGTAAAATACAAGGTCTGCAACAGACAGTTATTTTCACCATTAATCATTTTCTGTATAAAATGTCAAAAAATAGTGAAAACGCCTGTTACAATTTCCTAGTCAATGCTTAGGCCTTTAAATGTCTTGTCTCTCGTTTTGTCCGAACAACAGAACAGATATTCAGCTTACTATCATGTATGACAATGAAAAGCATTGAATAATCACTTTTGAGAGGCTGGAACCTACAATTTTTGGCGTATTTGCTTTAAAAAAAAGACAATACAATTAAATGATCCATTACAGATTAGTCTTTTTTGAACATTTTTATTGGAACACCTAGCCCCAACTGAGTCCTTGGTGGTTTCATAGAAAAGCTCAAGGAAGCAGTTGTTTTTTTTTTAAATGGAGGTGGGGCAATTAACCCAATGTACATTTGCCAAACCAACAAGTTTCCTCACCTCCAAATTCTTTCCCATCATAAAATAATTAAAAAAAAACATGTTCGGAAAAGCATATAAAGCATAAATCTCACCACTATGTTGATTATCCAACTTAGTTTTATAGTGCAATGCTTCTGTTTCTGTGTCATTCTGGTGTGCCAAACCCCAATGGGCTCATAACTGCCCATGAGTGGGTGCTTTCCATCCAATTACCACAAGGGGCAACAGCGAACCCATTCCTCACTCGAAAACAAACTTGGACAGACAACACATCCATATAGTTTTATTTTTATTAGCCACAGTTATTTAAAGTGGTGATTTTCAGCTGATAGTTAAGCTGTCAAGCTACAACTTTACTGTTCTGGTTCACTCTCAGCACTCACGGTTGTTTTCGGCTGCAACAGACAGCTGTTTTCAGAGAAAAACAATGACTAATAACACATTGTTCATTACCTGCTCAGCACCAAATGGCAAACAGACAGTTAGCTGTAGACTAGCAGCTGAACATAGTGGAGCATTTAGCAGCTCAAGAACCAGATATTTCCCTCAGGAGTAGATCAAAACAAAAAACAGGAGGTAAAAGAGAGGTTAGATTCATCAGGTGGACAGACACATCACTCCAAATGAATGATAATGTTACTCAGTAACTACTAGATGTGTAAATAAGGAACTTGAGGATGGGGCTGTACAATCCCTCCCATAAGATGGGAACATCATTTTACTACCTGGTAAAAGGCCATGTATTTTAGACTTCCCAGACTTTGTAACTTTTAAAAATGTGTAGTCTACAAGGTCAAAGTTATTTTCTCAGACATAAAGCCCTTCCAAAGTGACAGAGAGCATTATATAACTGATCTAAATATGTAAAATTGGTGTTGAAGTTCCCCTTTATTTCATTTAAAATACTTTGCAAAGCACTCACACTGTTCCTAAGTGTCCCAAAAACTCTGCATGAATGGTTCTTTTGTATGCACTACTAAGGCTTTGTGTCCCTGTGTTTCTAGGCAGGAGAGCAACAGCTTACCTACAACACTAGTACAGTAATTACATTATGAAAACGGTGAATATGATACATAACTGTTTACATTTTCTACTTCTCTGTTGTCTGTCAGTCACCAACTCCTCAAAGCTGCCTGGCTGCTGCTATTATGTCCAGTCACACACACACACACACACACACACACAAAAGGTCTTCACATATAAATTGGACTCGACTTGACAGTTTAAGGATTACAGGAACTGAGGGAAAAAATTTTGATTTTAAGTATTATTCCCACACATATTTAAAGTATGACTATTTAGAGTATAATATTACATACATGATTTTGAAAGCATTTTAAATCACATAATTTCACCCATTACGTCAATAATATGTTTTTATTGCAGATGATTACAGAAAAATCAATGGCATATTTAAGTGAATATAATTACAATGTAAGGAGTATCTAAGGACATTTTGCCATTACAGTGCAGGATGTTATTTTTGCTAGAATACTAATCTAGAGCAGATTTCTTTTTTAATTAATAAAAGACTAGGCTACGAATCTGTTTGGATTTCCTCTTTTCCACATGTTGGAATAAATCAGATTTTTAATAAGATCTGGTATATTTTCCTTTACATATGCATCCAATTACTTTCCCCACTTTAATCCACATTATGTCAACCGTGTTGTCATCTGACTCGTAGCACAGTTCACTGGCCTTGGACCTCTGTACGTCAAGATTACTGCATGTATATGAGAGAATACCACAGCTTTAGGAGAGACTCCCTCTCAAATGTTTTATTTATTTGGCTCTGCGTTGGAGCCAAACGCTTTGGTTTGCATTTCATTCCTTTGCCGCCCTTGGAACAGGGGCCAGATACTGCATGTGTGGACTGGAAACTCCCGGTGCTTGATGGTGGGAAGTAAATTAATCAATTTTAGGTGGATCTAAAAAGAGCTTGCTCACACAGCTTGAAAAGCCGCTGAGTCATTGTCTGTTCATCTGGTCCCGAGGCTGCCAAAGTCTGGGCCCACTGGGTTTGAGGTTAATGTTTAAGAATGCCCTTAATAGAGCTGAAAGTGAAGCTTGTTCCCCATTTCCCCCCCATTCCTCTTTGAACATTTACATTTAAATACAGTCATGTTTAATTTCAGTATGTGAGGGGAAGTTTTAAAGGTTATTATTTGTGATTTATGGCGGACTTATGGTGTCATCTTTAACACAAGCTGCTTTTGGGGTTTCCAAGTAATTCTGTTTAGTTGCACAATTTTTTTTCTTGCTTTTTGAAAACAGTAAATGCAGCAGATACACAAATCACAAATACATACACACTTTTTTAAAATCCATGGTCTACAACTTAGCCTCCTGATCTAGCAATACTTTATTTCTACTCAGTGTCAGTTTTGGGTCATCTCTGCAGGACACACCCAGTTTTTTTTTCTGCAAGTTTTTCAGATAGAGATGTTGGGGGCCCATGTTGAGTTCCTCATGGTAATGCTGTTTGACTAAGACCAGACATGTGTCTCGATACACACCCACCCAAGCAGCACACACTGTAAAGCCCCCGCCCTGCTAATACCCACTGTATGGATCCCCTGGGGGTGTGGCACAATGTAACTCAGATGACTGAAGGTTCATTACTGATTGAGCTAAATGACAACAGGCTATGGCAACAATCTTAGTGGTTTATGTTTGCTGCATTGACAAAAGTACACAAAATATCATAAAAATATAACTTAAGTTTTTTCCAATCATTCATGGTAAAACATTTGCAAACCTGGCAACTGATGGATTTACAGCAATATTGTATACCGTATAGTATCTTGGGTTAGTAATTGAATCTAATAAATTTCTCTGTTTCTCTTGTTGAATAGGGAGATTAAAACTGAACATATTTGATGACTAAATAAGCAGGAAACCAGCAATTATTTAAAAAAAAAAAAGGTTTCAACAAAGATGTGATTCTTTCAGACTTGCACCAGTATTTCCTTTTCAATGCAATTATAAAATGATCCAGACAGCATGAAGCAGAACATAAACACGAGTTAAATAACAGCTCCTTTGGGAGGAGTAGCACAGCGGTACAATGTGGATTCAGGAATTAGTCTGCAACAAGAATTTGTGTCTAGGGGATGGAATAAATGTTTGCTTTGAACACGATACAGAAGTTAAAATCTGCATTCTCAAACTCAAATGAACTCTGTATGGCTAAAAATAAAATTACAACATGGCAACATGATAACAAAGACATATTTGTACTTTTAATAGAGGCCTCAGTGAGAGTGTTTCAAAATGGAGTCAGCTCAGTTAATGCAAACAAGCCTGTTGTTGCCAGCATCTACAGTAATGTACCTCCAAGCAGATATGTGACATGAGTGATACTGTATGTATTTTTCACTGTATCATTTTTGGTTGTGAGCATGCGCACCCAAAGCTGAGGACAAATTCAATCGCAGTGTGATCATGCAAGTACTCTAGTAGTCCGACTATTTGGATGTGTACACTTCTCTTTATTTTCTAATGTAAACAATTTCAATAAAAGGAGCAAGCAGCAGCTACCAAGGAAGCTGAAGCCAATGCAGAAGTAAGTGAGATACCACCGACGGTCACTAGATGGTCCAAAAACATTCCTGACTCCAATTGACTCCTATTTGAAAAAGAGTCAATATTCCTTTCAAATTACAAAGTCAATCATTATTTTCAAAAAAAGTCATTGTGGTCTAAATTGCTAAAGTTGGTCTCTCCAATAAGTATGCTGCTGGTGGTCATTTTGGAAAGTGTTGCTGCGTTAATAAGATTTGAAGTCAAATAGTAGCTTTGGATGTTGACTGATGGCTGGGATTGATAGTTGGCTCACTTGCTGCTCTCCCTGGCTCCTGGGCTCGCACTTTGTTATGATACTTGATGATGTTACCTGCTGTTTAAGCATAATTTAGCCAAGGTAGCGTTAGCATTGGGCCATGCTAACAGGATGCATTTTCAGAGTATGTAAGGCAAGACCCCACACTACTTATTTGAAAAGTCCTGACTCCAAGTGGAAAAGATGGCGGAGAACATAAGCTGCAACTCTGAGCTTGAAACCAGTTCCAATGCAAACGGGTGACATCACACCCCCCTACGTCCATCTTAATATAAAGTCTATGGCCTGGAGTCAAGAATGGCAGCTGTCTGAGATTCACGTCAGTGGAGGCAATGGAATGAAATATCATAGCCTGAAAAACAAGACAATGAGCCAAAATCTTGTCTCTTTTCCATGAAACATGACTGTCAGAGCTGTCCAGACAAATTAAAATATCATTTTCACATAAATGATAGATTCTTTCTCTTCCACCTATTGTGTAGGTCATGCAGAAGTGTATGTGGGTGAGAATTTACAGCCACCTCTCTAAGGGTAATTTGCAGTACACATTACACGCTTTGAACTATTAAGAGCCCCAAACCACAGGTATTTCGGACGCATGTTGTGAAACAGATGAGGGTATCATTAGAAAGTCTTGTCATGTGTTTTCGGGAACATTTGTCAAGTGAGGGAGCGTGATGTTGAACAGAAATACTTTTGTGCATGTGACTGAGGCAAAAAGCTGAATTCCTTCCTGCTTGTGTGTCAGCTGAACCCACAAAGCCCTGTTTTATTTCTACACTTGGCAAAATATTTGCATTAATATCTTCAAAAACAGGCTCACTTTTACGCCTCGCCAACCAGAGCAGGACGTTGCGTTCGCCAGCATCAGAAACTGAACGTTGATCCCAGATTCTGTCTATTACGGGCTTTAAAAGCACATACTCAGACGTGATACAGACATTCACACACTCACACTCACTTTCTCACACACACTAATTCAGCTCCCATCCAAACTTTCATCATTAAGACAAACAGGCTGCGGCTGTAACATTAAAGCCACTGCACTGTTAACAGGGTGTATCATAAAATAAAAATGCTTAAATTTCTTGACAGGCCAAAAAAAAAAAACGTGTGTGTGTGTGTGCATCCAGAAACAGCAAAACTGAGCCGGGCCCAGAAGCTGCAGAAGTTGAAGCAGACAGTGCAAACAATTCCCAGCATTCCTCTGAGGAGCAGAGTAAACTGACCCCGGCGCTCTCTTGCCACACAGGCTGATACACTGATGCTTTAGCGCGGATGGATATGTTCAGTGTTGGCCTCCAACTGAGAAGCCACTGAGCAGATGTGTCCAGATTAAGCCTTAGTCTGTTTTAGTTTTTTTTGCTACAACCACAAAATTGAGCTTGTGAACGTTTTTGTTTAGCTGTTCATGAATTTTTTTTTCCTGTTGAGGCTGTAAGATTGTTAAGACCAGCCTACTTCTAGTAGAGGGGAAATTAACCTCCAAATGTACTTTATAACTACTAACAAAAGGTTAAAGGCATTTCAGTTTGGGGCTATTTTAATTTATTGTGTAAATACATGGATTGTTTGTATCTTTTCTCAACCAATTAGTCTATTTTCTTTTTCTGGATCATTTTATACATCACAGAAAGAATAATATACATTGAAATGTCAGCTTATGGGATAAAGCTGCTTTTCCATTCAAGTTATTATTCTTGTTATATTGTCTGATGTTGGTCAGGAAGTCTTGTGAAGTAGAGCACATCTCACAATACTACTTCCTTCATTACATGGCCATTGAAACACTGTTTGTGCAATAATTTTATTAAGAGTGATAAGTAAGGTTTTCTCTCCCTGTAACCCAAAAAGATGGTAATATATCTGCAGAAAGCTGCTGATTAACACTGATAATTTGAATGTTTGAATTGGAATTGGATTTCTGGCTATTTCAGAAGTGGGGCTGCCATTGTATCTGATTTTGAATAAACACAATAATTCACAATAACAACATTGCAATATTTATCTAATATTATGCTATTCGTCAAATCAACTTTGTTTGCAGGCAAATACATTACACTCAGGAAAGTCAAATTATTTAAGAGGTGCTGGATTATTTACATGATATCAATATTGCTTTTTAAATTTTCACCGTTATTGTCAATACTGGTATAACATGACACCATTATTTCAGAAGCTATGCAAGTCCTCACACCTTCACCAACTCATCACATCTTTCACTGTAGCTTTTTTCAGTTTTTCCACTTCCTGAGTGTGTGAGTCACACAAAGCCTTTCTCTCATGCCAAAACAACAAACAACAATGTGGAATTATTTGGAATTAAGGCATTTCAAGCATTTCGTCTACGCTGTTAATAATCCAAGTTCCAATCTTTGCAGTGAAAATGTGATTTTGTTGCTTATGCGTCACCAGTAGGATGCGTGCACTAGGATATTTCTGTAGGAAGAAATGTTGATATTTCAAGGATGTTAAGTTCTCACCTGACATTTAATGCACCTTGAATATAGAGAATATATCCCCCAAGGTTACACAGATGTTTTAAATTTGACTGAATTCATCACAATGTCTTCCACAGATGGAAACGGCAAGGGCTCACAACTCACTGCTGCAGTGTTGACGTATTCGACTTGACCTGCTTCACATCTTATTGAAATCAAGGCGATTTTGGCAGCGACACAGAATGGCTGAAAGGCATGTGTCATTTCTAAGACTATGAATAGAGATGAGACTGGAGAAAGAGGGTGAGAGTAAAAGACAGAGAGTCAAAACAGAGACAGAATAACAATGAGAACGTAGCCAGACCAGAAAAGGAAAACGAAGCCCAGAAGACTACTGTTGGTCTCCGCAGTGGGTCTGTGCCTCCTCAGCAGCTCGGCTCTGGACCCTGTTTGTCCAGCTTTGATGGACTGAGCGTGCTCTCTCTTCCTCTGCCAGGAGAACAAGTTTCTGTTGGCGTGCACTGGCTTAATCTAGTCACATGCAGAGAGATTACGCATGGACTGTGTTGACTGGGAAAGAAGTCACTGCCTGGGAACCCATGATGGAGGATTTTTGAAGTTTAGAGACGCTAAATCTAAAGAGTCACAAGTTTGTTCACTTCTCTCAGTACAATGGACATTGTATACAGCAGTGTTTCCCAACATGTTTGCCTCATGACCTCGTAGATGGTCAGCATTTCACAAAAAGCCGCAACAATTTAAAAAGTGAGAAAAAGCTGTTTTGGGTTGCAGAACTTTACCACATGATATCTTACATTCATCTTTTGACCCTCCCCCAGTGTTTCCCCATCCAGGGATAAATAAAATAAAAATATTTACTTAAAACTACTTTATGTTGCATTATAATCATTTATTGAATGCTTAAAACGTTCTTATGAATGCTAAACAGAGGGAATTAAAGTGTTAAAAACACTTGACATAAGTACCCTATCACACACACACACACACACACACACAAATAAGGCATGCAAATTAGAGCATGTCAAAGTTTGCACCAATTTAGCTATGTGACAGTGGCAATAAATAGTAAAAAATAAATGCATATAACACACTTGTTAGGCCTCAAGGATAGAACAATGCTTTTTGGTAGAGAAGACCAAAGCTACATTTATCATATTGTCCGTAAACTAGTTAAAATATCGCCATTAAGGTGTAAAAATGTCAAAAACATCTTCCACAACTAGTCACCTATAAAACTGCTTCTACATGATGTACACTCAAGTAATACTGTGTGTGAGAAATTTACCCTCAACTGATGGAAGAGGACTAGAGCCCGGTACACGAGATACAGCAGACAGAGGGACTATGACTCAATTGACTACAGGTGCGGGTGGAGGCTGTTTGCTTCCTTTTTTGGGCTACTGGTATTTATAGCATTTTTCACAAGAGCTGTTCCAAAAAATGTTGGCCTATTGTGGATACATTAATGTCTGTCAGGGTACAGCATGTGCCTCACTGAGCCCACCAAAGATTTCAGTCTCCCTCGCCATCATCTTTCATTTTTATCTGACATGGGGCAGATACATTGTTATAACGGGATGAATGGAATTTGTGAGTGGATGCTTGTTTGATAAAGGGTCCTAGGGTTTGAATGTGGCTGAAGTATGTTTTTCTCAAATGCTCTGATGCAAAAATTGGCAGTACATATGCTGGAATTACACAAATGTTTAGTCTAATGCATTTTATTTTAAATTTGGTTTCCAAACACCTAACAGACACCCTTCCTTCCTTCCCGCCTTCTCCTTTCCTGGTGCAAGAGAAAAACAAATGACATCAGTGACCGACGCTTTGCTCTTTTTAGTCTGAGAACAATCCATGCAGAACAGATTTAATTAGCTTAGGATAGAGTGTTTACATTGTAGATATCAATTTTTTGCATCCCTAAAGTACTCATTTATACCCAGTTATTTCCTGTCAGACCAACAATCTTTCATGGCCATCACATTATTCAAAGGTCCACGGGGTTCAGACCCTTCACTCCAGTGATTATTCAAAAGCTCTTACATATCTGTGGTAATCTTTGATGTTTCCAAACCACATTAAAGAGGAGTATACTCTTGTGAAGTGCTTTCTTGGTTTTGGATTTTAGTGCAATTGGCACAAGACCTGAGCAGAGCAGGATTCACACTTTGCCTCCACAGAGATCTGGACACGTTCAAGCTCAAATGTGTTCCTGCCTTGCTAGACTTGGCATGGCTGCCTATACAATGTGTCACAGGCTTCACCTCCTCTGGTCTCAGCTCTTGCTCTCAATAATATTCTTTTACAGGGTTTCCCTTGGCAGGGGACTGGGGACCGTCTTGTTTCGGTGTCCAAGCTAAACACAGAAGCATTACAGGGGAGGACAGATGGTCTAGGATGGCGTTAAAATAGTCAAAAAATAAATAACTTTATGCTGCTGGATGGCGCTTGCTAATCTTGACATGACTATTTAGACCATAGACTGTACATAAGCGGTCATTGTTGGCATTGCACTATAAGGTACTTCTGCACTGGCTTTAACCTAAAGCTGTGGTAGTTGCTGTTTGGTTTTAACAGATGTTGGCCATCCATAGCAATGCACCCTAGTGGTGTCTTTGTGTAAATGCACCTATGTAATAAAGCAAAGTTATGCAGCATAATGTAAGATGCTGCAGTAGTAGTATCAACTATAGTTAGATTTATCATGTTAGGGCATTAACATTGATGTGTTTATATGCTCCTGACTTTATTGCCTTCAATATACCAAACTATCCTACAATATAATGAGAAAACTGATACAATATCCAATAAGAACTTTTTGTGTGTGTTTTTTTTAATAGGGAGAGGTCGTTTCATAAGTGTCTAAATACAGAGGGCGGTTTATACAGCCACAAAGCAAAACACATGAGCAATTTGTATATAATCCATGACCCACAGTTCTTTGGGCCAGAATCCCGGCTGTCTGCTTGGACTCTATCTGTAAACAAGATCTGATTTCTGAAATTGACGTACTTGAGGTAAAGTTCCCATGCCTCGATTCTGAAAAGCAGCTCAGCGTTCCAGGTTTGGCAAACCCAAGCAGAGAAACTTGGAGGAACGCAGAGCCACAGAGAAGAAAACCGAAATAATGCAGGAATAACAAAAAAAAAAAAAAAAAAAATCTGTGCAGCAAAAAAAAAGAAAAAAAAGAATAGACTTACTGCTCATGACTTGCAGTAGAGGTACGCTAACTTAAATGATATTAGACTATTAAACTTAATAACAGGATATAGACCCATGATCTCCGCCCTGTGCTAGGATTACCTTGGTCTTGGCATAGCGGTTGTGCTTGACCATCAGACAAATATCTCACCAACTGTCGATGTGTGTGTGTGTGTATGCATAACTGTGAGGAAAGAGGGCAATCCCTTGTCAGGTTCAGGGGATTACAGTCTGGCTGAAAATGAGCCTCCAAGATTGCAGGAAAAGTCAAGGATCAAGACCCAAGGTGGAAAAATAAAAGCCGTTAAGATAGTTGTTACAGTTGTCAAAGACCGTGGCCGCTCTGTGAAGCAAATCCTGGCAAATGGCGAACAAATTGGACAGTCAGTTCAAACTTAATTTGTAACTTTAGAAGGTGCCTTGAAACATTCCAACTGTCAGCACAATTTTTTTCCCCACCAACTCCAGACTCACGGACAGTGAAGGAGGGATGTTTTTCCTTCTTCCCTGCTCAGACCGATTGATTGGGAGTTAATGTAAGATTAACAATGTTACACCCCAAATTGCCGCTTGGCTGTCCAAGAATTACTAGAGGGGAAAGTACGGTGATTCAGCAGTGCCTGTGACTGGTTTCCAACTGTGACAGCAAGAAAGAGCAATGAGGTGCGATAAAATGTCGACGGCCTCCCACAAAAACTGGGCTTGGCTTCAGAAACTTTTCATAATCTCACACAAATCAAAACATATGCTGTATTACCAAGTGGAGATCTATGATTAGATTTTGATTACTAATCTATTGATCAATGTCTGAAAAGTGCCTCAGGTGGCTTTAGACTCTCTGGTGTTGATGTTTTATATAAACCAGCAGTCACTCTTTTTACCACGTGTTAAACATAACACATTAGATTTAATTAAGTGGAGGGGAGATGATTGAAGAGACATTAAATCTCCACAGTGCAGTGCTGCTGCTCTGTAGCTTATGGTGACCTTTGACTTCCTCATGAAGAGTTGCAGAGGTTCAACTACGCTGCTAAAAACCAAGATATGCTTGTTATCATTCAACAGCTTCACATGTAAATGCCATTTTGACTTCACTGCACTTTGACTTCAAGTGGCATAAACATATCCTTACTTTCACTCCTTGAAAAAACACAAGATCCTACATTTCCCATAATACAATTTAATAGCATTTTTTTTGTTTTGTTATTAAACTTTTTATTTGCTTATTAATATCTCATACATGTACATCTCATCAGGTATTTCAATGAAACATATACAGACAGAAAATAGGTTAAAAAAAAGGGAAAGAAAGGAGATATTATATTATGTCTACCTTGTCTTTTTTCATTTTGCCCAGAATTTTACTTCTTTTTACCGGATTAAGTACACCCTTCACATTGTAAGAGGCCAATCTAAGCAGAACTTTTCGACTTTCCATTATAAATCAGGTGTCACTTTTAATCTTACTACCCCCCCCCACCCCCCCACTCAAACGCTATAAGAACACGAACACAAAAAAGAACATGACTAGAACAGTCCCAAGAAAACACAAACTTAATACTTTTTACCAGTGACTCAAGTTGAACTTCCTGTTTTGAGGTCTCCTTTGTGACCCTGAAGAAGCCGAAATGTTTTGCCGGCTCGGAGGGAAAACCTCCACTCGTCTCCAGTTGTGGCGGGCCCTCCTTTAAGTTTTCAAAATGATCCATGTTGTAGCTCAGTCAGATCTTCCCCGATCATACATGTTACAGTATATTATCAATGTCATTGGTCTAACCCAAACACGTCTCACGGTAGTAGTTGTTTAGTTTTTTATTAGTTTTTTTTTGTTTCACAGCGCTTCTTGAGGGTCTCCAGTGCATAGTCGTGATCCACAAAAACAGAAACCCCTTTTTACGCCATACGAGTTTCGGAATTTCTTCTTTAGTTTTGCTGCTGGAGAACTTGACAACTATAGATCTCAGGGGAGACTCGGCCGGTGGCTTCGGTCCCAGTGCGCGATGCACACGTTCAATCCTCAGGTCGTGGGTTGGAGGCAGCTCCAGTTTCTCCCTCAGCAGATTTTCCACGAATGTTATCATCGATATGGAGTTGCTCTCCGACCCCACCTCTATGCCGTCAATTCTTATATTCTCCTGTCTTGCTCTTCCCTCTTGATCCGTTAGCTTATCTTCCAACTTAGCCTGCAGCTTTAGCATTTCCCTCATAGCCTCCTCCAGCCCCTAACCATTTCCTCTGTCTCTGTCGACTCTGTTGTCAGTTGCCTTAATGTCCTCTTGTATCTCTGCAGGTTAACCACGTCCGTATCTACCTGTAGCTCCGCCATGTCAGGAGGGCTAACGTTAGCTGCGTTGTCCTCGGCCGCCTCTTCCTCAGCTGTTTGAGCTCTTTCCTTCGTCTGTGAAACGTTTTTTTTGTTTTGGTTTGGGCATATTGTAAACGCCTCTTAAACTTCTTCTGTTAATAT
This sequence comes from Scomber japonicus, assembly GCF_027409825.1. NCBI lineage: Eukaryota > Metazoa > Chordata > Actinopteri > Scombriformes > Scombridae > Scomber > Scomber japonicus. The sequence goes on from NC_070601.1 coordinate 6,014,376, forward strand.
GAAACAAACTCTCCAAAAAATTACGGCGTTTTCTTGATGATCGAGGAGCTCTGATAATATGCTGCCTACCGCATGGCTGCCAGACCGGAAGTCTTAAAAGCATTTTTAAGTAAGGCCAAAACATCATCACCTGGGTAATTTTCTCCGACTTTAAAAAGCTCCTCCAGAGTCACAGAAGATATTTCACATGGTGAGCAGTATTCATGATGTGTGAACTTGGCAGAGTGTCCGTTTAAAGTCACGCATGTCACGCATCAATTAACACACAATGTATGAATCTGATCTTGTAAAAAAAGGCACCATTTTATTTTCTACATGAATAAAAATCATCAGTGGCAGTTATAATACATAAAAAAAATCCCATTTTATTTGATAAAATCTAGTGTCATCTTGTAACACTGATCATCATGGGTGTGCTATTAAGTCAAACTATGTCAGTGGTGCTGTTCATCCCTCAAGAGTCTACTGGCTATCCTCTTGGATCTTCTCAGACTGGTGTTTTGTGCCTCCTCTCCAGCATCATGTGGAGCTACAGCAGCTTTCTTCCTGCTCTGTGAGGAAGCCTGCTGTGATGTGGACTGTCTTTCCCCAGTTTTCACTTTACTTTGTTTTTTTAGTTGTGGAGCCGTGGTCTTGGAGGGTCCAGCAGGCTGTCGTCTCCCTCTCACAGCTTGCACTGATTCTTGTGAATCTGATGATTGCTGCTCTGCTTTCCTCTGCGGCCCCCTGGCTGCCTTCACTGATTTCGCTGACTTCTCTGTTCCAGCCTTTTGTTTTGTCTGCTCTTTTGTTGATGTCTTCGTAGAGTCATTTGTGCTCTTATGTGCAGGATCATCTTTCAGACTGGTTTGGTTACCTGTTTTACTGCGTTTACTGCTCGAGTTCGTTCTTTGGTTTGTTATATCTTGCAACTTTTCAGCTGATGTGACAGCCTTTCTCCTCTCTTTTCCTTTTTTCGTGTGGCTTTTGGCAGCTGACAGTTTCTCTGATGCATCAGCCTTGTTTTCTTTTGCTTCTTGGATGTTGATCTGCATTTGAAGATCTTTGGAAGCTTCCTCTGAAATCAGATTTATTAGTTATTGTATAGTAAATATTTAATCTTCAGTTACTGAATGCAACATTTTTCAAGTCACAGTTTTTGCCATCAAGAGCGATAAACAAATAAAAGATATCAAATCTGATTCTAACCTCTTCTTGCGCAAGTTTGGATTTCAGGTCTGATAAATGGCTCATCAGCCCTTGTAGTTTTAACTGATAGCACAAATAAAAATGGTCAAAGCAATTCAAAATACCTGTTTACTGGCATTTTGCTTTTCAATCTGCCCTCTCTCTTCTTCCTAAGTAACAGATGTTTTTGAGGAGCCCATGTTAATATTGGACCCCGTTTTTCCCAAATGCACAGGAGAAAAATATGTATACAGAGATGGACAATTTTTTACAGCATTTATAAACTATGCTGATGAGAAAACAAGTAATCCCAGAGATCATCAATAAGCAATCACAGATTTGTGAAAGAATGTGAATTTGGGGTATTTTTGCATTTTTGCAAGTGTTGCTTTTCGGGTTCAGTTTTGAGTCTCCCACAAGTACATGAGTAAACAAATAAGATATATGGTCTCTGTTCAAAGTATTGGTGTACCTTGACAACTGTTCATATTGACTCTGCAAGAGCACCTGCAGTATATTAAGCCAGTTTCACATCTCAAAGGCTATGTTCACACCGCAGTTAAAAGTGACCTGAATCCGATTTGTTCACTCAAATGTGACCCATATCTGATTTGTTTCTGACAATGTGAACAGCACAAGTCGCATTGAATCTGACATTTCCAAATCCGATTTTTTTGAATGCAACCGCAATCTGAACAGTCAGGTCGCATTTAATACGACTTCGATGTTATTCTGGAGCAACACACACTCCTCTGTATTGATGTTGCAGCTAATGCTCCGCATAAAGACATCATTAAAGTATTAATTTTCTTTCTCCTCTTCCTTCTTTTTAAACATCACCAACTCACAAATTTGCCGGCTGCCACCACACACTGTTTTTAGTCCATAAAGGAGACTACCTGTAACTTCACTGTCTTTTGCCATGCTTGATTCCACTTCAGGAGCGTGAGCTGTTCACATCGCAGTCCACAGACCACATTTAAAAGTGTAATATGAAACAAAAAAAAATCGGAATTGAGCATTAAGGCCTGCAGTGTGAATGTAGCCTAAAAGACACCAACTGCTAACTGTTAGGTAGAAAAGCAAAACCCTTTAGAAAATGGTAGAAAGTCATGCAAAATAAATCATGAATAGTCTGATACACAAGACTTTGGCATGATCCTTTAAAATGCCAAAACAGTGACTCAAAACCACTCCTCGAGAACAAAAATGTATTTTTTTTACTTGTTTGTTACCATCTGAGTGAGCTCAATCCTCTTCTCCTCCACGGCTTTATGAACATTTTCTTTCGTCACCATGGTCAGGAGAGACTTGGCATCCAGGTCTGATAATTCAGTTAATGGTGATGTCATTTTGAGGGCCACCTTAACCCACTCTGTGAGCTCCTCACAGGATGGAAACTAACAGGGAAAAAAAAGGAACAGATGTATTTAATCTTTTCAAGGAATCTTTTGGGTGTTTATGATACTTATAAGCAGTTCAGCACAAGTTTATCTATCAAATGATGGTGTTTGTTGGCTCGGTGCACTTGTTAAGTTTTAGGTCCAAACTGCCTCTTCACCTTTGTTAGATGTCACTCTGATTGTATGTGTGAATTTCCACTGAATGCTATCCAGGAGACTGTAAATGCCAGAGGGATGACCTAAAAGGATCCATCATCTTCAACTTCACACCATCATTTACCGCAACGTGGAAAACTTTTTTTTTTAAATAATGCTATTTTAGGGGTAATATAAAATACCAGTAAAATGCCTATTGCAGACATTTTCAAAAAAAAAAAAAAGTTACGACGACGATAAAAAAGTCAGATGTGCCTTTGTAGCAGCTTCAGAAGAAATCAAGTGATTGTTAATGTTTAACCATAGCAAAAAACTACATGGACATTACTGAAAAGCTGACATTTAGGAGATAAATCATCTTGTCACCTTCCTTGTTCATTATATTCAGAAATATAATACAAATACATAAAAAAAAAAAAAAAGAGACTCACCTCGTAGAGCTCAGCCTGTGCGTTCTCCCTGGAAGCCAGTGTCAACTCCAAGGCCATCATTTCCCTTTTTAACAACCTGTGCAGCTCTTCCAGGTCTCCCTGAGAACACAGTCACAGTATCCCATTACATCACCACCCTGACATCTTCACGGGAAACTGTACAACCACCATTATAATCAAGCAGCAGGAGCAGTGGAGTGAAGAAGAAGAAGAAAAAAAAAGCAGCCATTACCTGCAGCTTTTTAATTAGTTTCTCTTCTTTCATCTTCTCAATAAACTCCAAGTCACCTGGCGTCAACTGATATCCCTTCATCCCCTTTAGCAATGATTTGAGGTCATTGGGTTTAAAAATGTTTTCCGAGCATACTGAAAAATACAAACACAGAAAGGTTTTAGTGGAGGACACAGTCAGGAAAGACCTACAGTATGAAGATAGAACATCTGCAAATACAAACTAGCTTAGTGATCTCTCTTTCTTAGTGATCTCTCTTTCAATTGATTGCAAGGAGCCTAAAGCTATTTTCAATAAGCTATTTTCCACGTGTGTTAACATTAGCTCTAACAGCCAGCACGTCAATACAGGCAACAGTTATCATTAGCATTTAGTATTAGCGTCAACGTTACATTCATAGACTGTAGGTTACATTACACACGTAACTAACGTTACTCCTCTCATAATATTTGATGATTATATACATGCATGCAATTAGCTATGTCACATTACTAAGCTACTTTAACACTTGGCTGTAAAGTTTACGAGTTTACCTCGAATTGTGGTTTTCCCTCCTTTTTCTGTTGCCGGTGTGTGGGTATACAGTCTATGGTTGCGGTGGGTAGGGTAGGCAGGTGTGTTGCTGAGTTGGATCTCTATCAGCGAACTGTATAGAGATCCAGCCCTCGCAGCCATAGGCTCGCAACCTCCCCTGTCCCGCCCATTGTCCCGCCCACACATCCACCCATGACTCCGCCTCATGCCCATATAAGTAGAATCCATGTTCTTTTTTTTCCTGGCATGCACCTGGAATTTTCAAGATGGCGCTGCCGAGGTTCGATACTATTGGCTTCCAAGCAGCAGTCAACAAACCAATGGGTGACGTCACGGGTGTTACATCCATTTCTTATATACAGTCTATGGTCTGACTCGGGTCAGTCACTGTAAAAAGTCGAACTGCACATGCGTGGCAGGCTGAGGCCAGAGAGCGCGAAACAACATGGATGACGTCCTGAGCGAGATAAAAGCCAAACTCAAAAGAAAACAAATACAAAGAGGTTAAACCTACAGGTACCTCTTCTGTCTGGGCCTCCTGTGTTCTAATAGTGGATAAAAATGATAAGAAAGTTGGCACTGTGAAGTGCATTACGTGTGGCAGTCTGCTCTGGTGTGACTCTTACAAGACGGGCACATCTCATCTTTTGAAGCACACCAGGTCGTGTGGAAAAAAAGTATCGCAACAGACGTCAATGTCATCATTTGTCAAAGTAGGTACAGTTCCGAAGAAAGCAAAGGAAGCTGTCCTGGAGAAATGCACGCAGGTCTGCGTAAAGGATTTGAGGGTTTTCAGAACATTTGAAACACCTGCGTTCAAGGAGTTAGCACAGACGCTAGTGGACAGTTAAAAAAGCCATATCTGATGGACAGGCATGTGGGGCTTCCACGGACATGTAGACCAATGACTTTAGGAAGGTGAGCTACACATGCATCACCCTTCATTACATAGGAGATGACTGGGAATTCAACAGTCGGGTCATCTGCACGTGTGCATTCCCACTCGACCTAAGGAAGACGGAGGTCAACCTAAAGGGAGAATTACTGAAGCAGTTGGGTGAAATTGGGTTTGACGCCTGATGAGATTGACAAGCTTGTTGTCATCTTGATCTCTGCTTCCTGCCTGTTGATAAGTGAGAGGATGCCAACTTTAGATTCAATCATACAAATTAGATCCAGTTTGATAAACACATAAAGCACACTGCATGTACCCCCGTATTCTGCTGTAGTTCACCACAATCAGTATTTGAATCTTCCATAGAAATATCCAGGTGTGTCTTTACATCTGTAAAAGGAGGAGTCCTGGGAAGCTGTTTAACTGATGGGATGTTATTCCCAAAATTACTGTTGTTTCTCAAGACTTCAAATTGTATTTCTGACATGTCGGAGATTCTGTCTGAGGCTTTGTCTTTTTTGCAAAAGGTTTTATAAAAGGAAGGAAAAAGCACTTCAGAGTTGTGTTGTTTTCTTTCTTTCCTCCATGCAATCACTGCTTTATAGTTTTCACCTGGGGCTTAAAGTTTGCTGATTACTCCCCTTCACCACACGATGGCAGCAGATTGTTACATGTTTTGAAGTTGTTTTGAACTCATTATTTTACCACATTTTATACAATGCTTACAAGAGAAGGAAACATACTAAAAATCTGCACTCTTAGTACAGTTTAAAGACATGAAAGTCAATTATGAACACAGTTTTATTTATAACAAATACTCTCATCAGTACCAATATAACTTCTACGACTGCTTTCATTACTGTTAGTGTATATAGCAGAAATTAAAATATAACTTGTGATGTGATTAAAGCACACAGCCTACAGTGGAATACAATTTGTAGTTACTTACACTGCACCTGTCTGACATATTTTGTACTTTATACTTCTACTTCACTGTTACAGTTTTTAAACGACTTAACAGTATATAAATTAGTTAAATGAGTCCAATTCAAATGCTGCTTATACAATTATTATATTTATACTTTGGTACTATTTTGCTGATATGATCTCAGTACTTTTCACTTCAGTAGAATTTTAAAGAAGTATATACACATCAGCGTATTGTTACTTTTACTTAGGTAAAAGTGTCTAAGTACTTTTTACACCACTGAGAGACGGATTGCATTAACAAGCCAACAGATAAAGCCCACAAATACACTTGAGGTTCCACTGAGAGTAACAGAAGTGTGTAATCACCATCCAGTTGCAGATAAGAAGCTGCCGTGTGTTTGACTTTCTTCTTCACAGTCATATAGGTCACAAGGTTTCACGCATGCTGAGTAAGTTTCACACTCCCACTCATGCTTTAACTGGACAGACAGACAGATATACAGGCAGGTGTACAGACAGATAGATGGACCCTGATACAAAATAGCCAAAACCCTGTCTATCTTTAAACCGAGCTGGTGGTGTCACACTGCCAGTCTCACATGTTTTGTGGAGCTCCAGGAACTCTAGAGAAGAGTGCTGACTCGTAAATACCTCTACTTTTAAACTGCCCGCTCCCATAATGCCGAGGGAGGAGAGGAAGAAGGAAAATGGCGCGTGTAATAAATTGGTGCTTTATGACAGCGAGTTGGCATACTCAAGTGGAAAACATTTGCATGGTTTTATATTGCAAGTAGCAAATCAACCCTCAATAAAAATCAAACTCAAATTGACTTTTCTCATCTTCTTCATACCGACAATTCCTCTCTGGTGTAAATATCTCTGTCGTCCATGTATATCTGGTATATCTTGTTTTTTCACTGGGAGGAAGCAGAGGATTAATGGCGGCTTTGCTGTTACCGAATACTTGTTTTTACAGCAGCATCCTTAAAAATGCTCTGAGTGATCTGAAAACTGCTCATGTTCATTTGGCACAGGTGGCAGAATTTAACATAAAAAAAGAGCGTCAGGTAACCCCTCCTGTCCTATCATAGCGTAGCAATCATATCTAGGTACAGTAGATGCACATTAATTATTTCATTTAAGGGATAGAGAGACTTTATTTTGTGTGTTGTGTATTCCACATTTTTTGAAAACCCCAAATGACCCCCGTTTACATCCACACCCTCTTAGACATCATCCAGACTTCCTTGAAACCCTGCACACCGGCCATTGTGTCATGCAAAAGCTCTTCGGTGCCGAGAGTCGTGTCCCAAAAAGGCCATTTACAGCTGCTCTGACATGTAGCGTATTGAACAGGCCAAGCAGACAGGTCGTAAAGGGACTGATAAAAAGACCCCTGGTGGCTGTTGATGTAAGCTATAGAGTGAAAATCGGACAGAGACAGGTGCTCTGACTTACTGAGAGACTAATGGAAAAGCGGTTAGGGCCATTACTGCCTGCGAGATGGAAAGTTTTAGCTTTTAACTCCAAAAAACAAACAATATGTATTCTACTGCAGTTTAGTACAGAGAGGTGGTTAAAGGAACTGATTGTCTGATATGAAAATCCACGTAATTCTTTGTGGAACAGTACTGATGATTCAACTTTTTGGCTTGTGACCCCTTAAAACAAAACAATGATTACTTACTGACTAACTTGTGACCAGTTCAACAAATGACTGATTTTTTTCTTCAAATATTTTTAGAGAGAGCTAATTCAATCCAGAAATTTGCTAGAAATTGGCATTTGACACGATTAGAAGACATTTCTTTGGCTCTCAAAACTTGTATTTCAACAAGTCTAACTAAAATTTAGGCTTCAAATTTAATTAAAAATGTAATTTCCCTATCTTTAAAAAATAGAGTTTGCAATTACTGGATTCATGTTAAGTGCAACATGTCAAAGGACAAAAATTGTGTACAATAATGATTAGATAATGACTCATGGGGTTGAGCATAGCTCAGCGGGTAGCGCACCCGCCCCATGTGTTGAGGCTATAGTCGTCGTTGCAGGCGATCCCGGTTCGAATCCCGAGCCAAGCGATCTTATCCTGCGTATCATTCCCCCTCTCTCTACCTCCTGTTTCCTGTCTATCTCCACTGTCCTGAACATTAAAGGCAAAAAAGCCCGAAAAAATATACTTAAAAAAAAAAGAAAAAGATAATGACTCGTATAATCTCATTTTGAGCACTATTCAGTAGCTGATTTACAGCTTTTGAATGGATCACATGATCTTCCTCTGCAGGTAAGACCCCATCTGCCAAGGAAGATCACATGGTACAATCAAAAGCTCCAGCTAAAATACTGAATGAACCATATGTTGTTATCAATAAACCTAAAGTAATTCCTTTTTGGATCCAATATGAAGTACCAAAATATATTTTATTATAGCACATAACTTTAAGAAATTACATAGATATTTGGTAATAATACGGAATATTTGATTTAGTAATATCAGTTTGTTTTGAATATTCTGCAAATGTATGCACACTGGTATTTCATTTTTGGTATTAGCATATATTTGAGCTATTTAGCTGTGTGTTTTTCATCTCATGAGCTTTTTGTTGTTGTTGTTGAACAAAAATTAAAAATAAATTACTAATGAATAAAATCACCAAAGTAAACAAACAAGATGCCTGAATATGGAAATGTATGAAGAGAATGGGAGTAATGGGACACTCTTGAGCATGCTCACACATGTGCACGTGCACGTGTATATATACATGTCAAAATCACAAACACATGCACGCACGCACACACACACACTCATCTACGAGTGATGAGAGATGGCCAGTTGGAAACTTTGAGGCCTGCACTTTCTGTCGTGCCGCACTCAGAGCTGTCAGTAAGGTTAATTTTGTGATGTTTGTGATTAGTGAGCACCCGTGTTAAGTTACTACACGCCTCATATCAGCCAACGACTTTATAATAATGTGTGCTGAGGCTGTAGTTCAGGCCCTGTCCCACTCTCGTTGTGTATATTAGGACACTTTTAAACTATATAAGCACCTGTCATGGTAGCACCACACTAAATGTTTGCACTGAAAGCTACAAATTCAATTTCCTGCGCTGGAGTTTGTTCATGTCCATCAGGTAGGACTTCTGTGTCTATTTACTGTCTTTTTTTGGACACCCTATGAAATTTCACCACACATACATGTAGTTTCATTACATACATAAGCACATACTTACATTACTTCACATAGCTTTTAAAATGCTTGACAGAGATGCCAGTGAAATGTATCATCACAAGCATTTAGCATGCCTAAGCTGTAAACCATCAGTAGACTGTCCTGTGCCAAGAAGTGCGCAGAGAACCAAAACATTGCTGAGTTGATATGATAAATATATATATCAAATTTGCACATAGTTTGGCTTTTGTGAACAGATACACAATCCACAATCCGCAATCCATTATTAGCCATTATCAATCAGCTACCTATGATTAAATCAATACTGCTAAGTCTTCTATATCCTGGATTGCCATTTCATATGCTTGCAAGGTCAGAGGGGAAAATGAAATTAATTGAGGCAGTGAAATACTGTTATTGGTGTACTGTGTTGATTCACTGAGTGGGAAATAAAAAAAATAATTGCTCTACTGAGGTTAAGATCAGCAATAATTCACGCACAATGTAATCTGCAGCACTTTACTAAATCCCTGTTATTCAGGTTATGCAGGGTTTGTTTGTTTGGATATAATTTCTGCTTCTTTTTTTTCACTCTGCTCCCTGCGGCCACTTTGTCTTCTGCTAAAGAAACTTTTACACGCTATGATTTCAGCATTTCTTCAGTTTAGGAGCTCTCTTAAATACAGTGACCCCTGAGGAAAGCAAAGCACACACAAGAGTGAGAGCACAAACCAAGAAATGCTGGAAATACCAATACACATACAATAAGGGAAAACATGTGCAACAAGAAAAATGCAACCAAGCTAATCTCTATACTGGAAGTGATCCTGGTCTACTCAACATTTTGTGAGAAGGCAAAATGTAACATAATATCCATTATTTGAACCCAAATGACAATTTCATATAGCTACAAAGCTTTGCATATCCTTATGTGTGATTATCTTGTCATAGTTTGCTTTATATACTCCTATATAGTATAACTTGTTGGTGTAATTGAGATGCATGTTATATACTTCTGCATTGGTGTGCTCTCAGTTTTATAAGGCTGCAGTCAGAACAGCTGGAGACGATGCTGAACTACTTCCCATATTCCACTGTAGGCTATAAAAGTCATGTTTTCAAGAAGTATCTCACATCATTTTCTCCTCACTTAATCATTTCCCTACTCTTCTACTCAACTAACAGCTCCGAAACATTTCTCCTTACTCGTCTACTGCAGCAATGACTGCACATTTCATCTACGTGTCGGAAAAAGGATGTCATTAAATGTAAGACTGTAAGACAGGTTGAAGTGAAAAGTTAGAAAGGAGAGCTCCTGGCTGAAAAATGGAGTGGTTCCGCCCCGAGGATCTACTGGGAAAATCCAGCGCAGAACAAGCAAACAAACCAGAACCAGCATTGTTTTCCATTCTCCAATTCACAAGCTGTGTGTCAGAGCAATTGTAAAGCACTTAGCATAGACTTTTATGTCACAAACACACACACACCTGGGTAAATAAAGGTGAAAAACAGAGATTTGGCCAGGAGATTTATGGCAGTGCGTCAAGGAGAGGGGCCACTGACAGCTGGAGGACTCTTCCTGAGTCTTTGACGCAATTCAGGTCACACATACAGCCACCAACCACACCACACACACACACACACACACACACACACACACACACACACACACACACACATGCAGAGAAACACATTCACACATACCCACAGGTCAATCCTTATTTGGTTACATTGATTGGTTATTTTCATGTCCTGAGAATATAATTAATTTAAAAGCAATTTATTTTAACTTTGCATGCCATCCAAAGCTGAATAATGCCCATAATTCTATTAAGGCTCTGACGTCTGCTGAGAGAAAGAGGAGGCTGCCTATGACTCAACTGCCTGCAAATGCCCCCCCTTCCACACAACCCTCCCCTCCTGCTTTGTCTAAGTCTGCATCAGAAAGCAATACAGCAGAGGGGTCAGGTACCTAATTTTGGTGCAACCCCACCCCAATCCCAGGTGAAAAGCTTTCTAGAATTTCTTTGAGTAGCAGCTCATGCTGTGCCAAGTCAAATTTAATTCAGAGTTTCTTAAAATGAGCATGAGTGCAAACATACAATACAGAATAAATGCATAACTTTGCAGTTTTGGTGCCATTTTCCCACTGAGCTCTGGCAGAAATACCTAAATTCCTGTCTAAATTTTGCCTCCAACACCCCCACCCCCCCCCCCCTTCACTCCTTCTCTCCTCAGGGACAGTCACAGACTCCCAAGGGCTCAGTCTTCTGTCAAGGGCCATATGGTATCGTCAGAGCTCTGTGTGTGCTTGCGTCTGAGCGCGTGTGCTGTAGAGGGAGGACAGCCGTGGCTCAAGGTGTCAGAAGGGAGGGTGGTTTAAATTTAACTGCAACAGGGCTGATATCTGCATGGCAGGTCCTGACTCCCCCTCTGCTCTCTCATTCTCTCTCTCACACACACACACACACACACACACACACACACACACACACACACAGTCTGTCTTCACAGTCCCCAGCCCCAGACATCATCACACACACGCACACACATACACACACACACACACACACACAGCAGCTCCCTTAGTCTGTCAGGAGACGTGCCTCTTCCTCCTCTTCTCCCACCTATCAGACCACCTGGATTGTACAAGAGGCCAGCTGAGGACGCGACAGAGGAGAGAAAAAGGACGCTCACCGTCGCGAAGGAGAGCAGAGCAAACATTCACACTGAGGATAACGCTTCATCTCAGCCGGCAGGCTGAAGGCACAGCCAGTGGCACTGCAGAGGTACAACAGCACAGTGGGCTAAAGCATTGCTACAAGAGGTAAGACCGGAGCTTGGCTTAGAGTGGCTGTATGTGTGTATGTGTGTTTGTGTGTGTGTGTAGATATTCAAACCCTGACAAACTCAATATTCATCTCTTTTATTCTGGAGGCAACATGCAAAATGCAAAAGCTTGCTTGTATGTGTGTTTGTGAAGGGGTCTCACCTAACTTACAAATCAGATAACACTGAAATCTTTGGTACATACATATTGATATGTGTGATATATTTGGAATATTAAAAATCCATTATAGAGTTATGCTAATATTGCTTCATTAATAGTGCAATTCATTAAAAAAAAGTTTTCTGGATTTTATTATATTTCTATATATCTCTGTAAAGATACAGACCATATTGCAATGTGCTGTGCATTGAAGTGTCTAATTTGAGTGGATTTGTAGAGTAGTTAAATAGTGGGGCATAATCAGGGATGTGACAGCTTTGCTGCAAGGTTGCTGCTAATTAGCCAGATAGAGAGATTAGAGGCCAGAAGAGAGAGACTGGAGTGTCACAGGAAATGTCTGATAATCTTGATTTAATCTAATTGGATTTAATTTGCTCTAATTGGATTGAATTTTTTTGGCCAGCAGGCAAAAGACAAACTTTGTTGATTTTGCATGCATCTCTCTAGAATGATTGAATGTATTTTTGCTGAAAATGATGCAGCTGAAGTCAAAGTCAGTAAGGCAGAATAAATCACCGGTGCTTTTCAATTGAATTTGCTGATGCGGGCAGAACACGATACTGCCCTGGCAGTGCTAACACGCCCCGTGGTCAATTTAACGCCACATCAAAGCTGTAGTGATAATTCATCAACTTTTGTGCAGTGATACTGTCTTTAGTGGACACTGGTGTTACACGATGGATCGTATTGGTTGCAGTCGGGGGAATTTCCAAAGGGCAGCGTGTCCATGAGAACCCGCAGCAGTGTCATTCTGTATCTCAGTGCAGGGAGGGCGGGCGAGGGAGGGAGAGGGAGAGGGGGTCAAGTTACCAGGCCTGCACTCGTGTCTCAGTTTGGAAACATACTAAGGGGAGTGGGAGAGGGAGTGACAGTCAAATGTCAACCCAATAAAGCTTTTTCACTTGAGCTGAATTGAATTGTGAAACCCAGACACAGACGTTTTCCCAATTTGGCTTAAAAAAAAACAACCCAAAGCCATAATCATGTCAGGATGTCCTGTACTTGCACCCATAGTTTGATGATGTGTTAGTATGTGATGGTCAGCAAAGTAATAGGGAGACGTTACCAAAAAAAGGATTAGCATCGCTCTCAGAGATCAACACAGTGTCTTTTGGTTTGCGGTTACTGACAAGTTATGAATATAGAAAGCTTGCATGCACAGTTGCATTCATCACATAAAGGATGAGGTTTTTAATTCTGATCTTGTCATGGAAGGGAGCAATCAAATTAAATCTGGTCAATGACAGCCTCGGGACAAAGCTACAATACAGCTTAATGTCAATATACAAAGCATTTTCCATCAAAATTACATTACATTTCTCCCTGTTTTATAAATCTTTGTAAATTGGATTTTGGACTGTTCATTGGCCAAAATATGCTATTTAAATATGACACTTTCAGGTGTGGGAAATGGCAACTTTTTCTATATTTTCTGATATCTTATGGACTGAAATAATAGTAAAAATAATCAACAGGTGTTGATTTTCTCATAGATTCCTACAATCCTCCCTCCTGTGAATAAATATTTGGGCTGACAGAGGGACACCCCCTATAAAGGCTTTAGATTTGACACCTGGCATTAAAATGCATCTTGGGTGATCTGCTTACAAGTACAGGTGTGAATGAGGATGTATTGAGATCCGATCACTCAGACCACATTTGGGGAGTGGTCTGGGCCACATATGGCCACATCCTTTATTTCTTTAAGTAGTGTCTATGTGAATGACGAACCACCTATTCAGCTCATGTCCTCTGTGCTTGTGGAAGTACACACAGTCATGTGCCAATGGCATCATATTAAAGCCAAAACAACAGACAACATAGGTTCTCATGAATGGACAACACACAAAACATGCTGTCTGATTTCCATTTTAGCCATTGCACCAAGGTCTTTCCAATCTTCTTCTACTTCTTGCTGCCCCCTTAAGGTTAAAAACTAGAACACATTTGCTCGAGGACGAAAGGATGTACATATTTATTTGCAGGAAAGTGAGAGGAGGGGAGCGAGATGCAATCACAAGTGACACATTGTAATGCCAGGTGTGAATTGACATACAGGGCATAGATGTGACAGATTTATCTATTTAAATTTGTACGATAGTGGAGCAGAGAGCCATTAGCCTTCTGGTGCTGGTAACCTGCCGTAAACACGATGGCAACAACCCAACAGACGGATCGACAAGTTTAAGGGGTTTGGTGTTTTTATAGGGTCATGTGAGTTGATGTGGAGTTGTGTTATGAGTGAATTCATATAAATGCAGACTGACAAGCTTTATATTTTCACAATTTTTGCACTAGAGGAAACTCTTGATGATTGAGCCTCTGTAGCCTCTCAGATTAATAAATGAATATGATTTATAGTAAATGAAGGACCAATGTCTTCTCATGTTACTACTGTGATCTCAGTCTGATCCCTGCAGTCTTTATACATAGAGGAATCAAACACTTACTGTTTTTGTCGTGATTCTTCTACAACTTTTTTTGTACAGTTTTCAAATGAAATCTTGTAAAAAGTGTTGCTGTATGATCTAGTTAAGTCAGATCAATGCTTTGACACAGTAAAGATGTGTTTTTTTCCTAGAGATCTTGTTGGAGGTGCTGTGCAGTAATTTATTAGCTTTCTAAAAAAAGCTGATGATCAAAAAACAGAAGGGAGGGTAAAAGGTTAGTTTAATATGATATATCGTTGCTGGTCCATAGAGCAGTGGTTCCCAACTTGTGAGGGCAGGTCATGCAATAAATCTCATGGGTTGTGGGATGATATATGGTAATAATAAAGAGAAACATTAGGTACAAACTCTGCTACTGCTATTTCCTCATAGTTTTACCTCTTTAAGCTTCTAAATATCATAAAGCAATTGATAGACAGTATGATATCTGACAAGGCGTGACAACCTTAGAAGCCTAAATCCACTGCATTACACCAAATGTTGATGTCTTCATAATATTTTGACTTTCCTGCAGCAGAGCACCTTGCTGCAAATTGCTTCCCTCTCAGAATGATTGACAGTTTGAGGGTAGTGGGGCAGAGATCATTAAACAAGACACGCATTAAGGCAAACCTCCTGGCACCTTGAGCTTCACCAGCTGTACGGCGGATTAGAAGGCCTGGCTCGGAGGCTTTATTGAAGGTGTTTCATTCATCAGCGAGGAGAGGGAGGGGTTGCTAGTGTGCGTTGTGCTTGGATGAGAGTGTGTGTGTGTGTGTGTGTGTGTGTGTGTGTGTGTGTGTGAACTAATCAAAGTAAATCTCTTCTTGATTAGCCCTTAAAAATACTTGTAGTCTGCCTTAAAATCTAGGAGGATGAAAAGGCCTTTAACTTTGTTTTAAGATTGTGAGTGTGAATAAGTCACTGGGAAAAATTGTCTCTTCCTTGTAAAGACCAAACGCAACAGGGATAAAAGTTGAGGGAAAAGCTGCAGAATGATTCCTGATGCTTCAACTTGGCAGCGAATGGTAAAGAGTGTGGATTAAAAGGGCTTTCCCACAGTATCAACTCTCATATTCCCATCATATCTCCGCAGAGCATCCAGAAACATGATAGATAACAGTCACGAGATATGAGAGGACGGTTGATGAGAAGTTCATGGGTCGTAACTGTCATTCTGTCTTGTTGATATGCGATGGATATCAGAGGCTCCTCATAAAAGGCCTTGCTGATGTTCTGTTAAGCAGGACACTACACTGAAGCCCTGCATTGGTGGGAAGCAAAGTCACATTACATTGTTGGCTGAGGGTGTAAAGATTATAAGTTTCTGGACTTTGTAATACATGTGGAGAATAGGAGTGGAGTCAGGAACTTTGCTACAACCAGATCAAGGCAAAACTTCCAAATTATCTACAAAAAGCAGTTGAAAATATAAAGTACGAGTACAGAAGACAAACTACAATACCATCAATGTGGTGTAAAACAATTAGGAGATTGTGAACAGAGCCAGGCTGGCTGTTTCCCCCCATTTCCAGTCTTTATGCTAAGTCAAGCTAACCATCACCTAGCTGTGGTGTCATAATTACAATACGGACATGAAAGTGGTATTGATCTTCTCATCTTACTCTTGGCAAGAAAGCAAGAAAATGCATTTCCAAAACAATTCCTTCAAAAAATATCAAGCACAGCATATAAAATCGCAGCTTTGGAAGATTGTGGGAGTGGGGTCGACCAGTACAAGACTGTCTTAACTGTGTGGATTGGGGGGACACATGGCGTACACAGACTTGTTTCAGTCCAGCGGATCCTGTTTCGCTCACAGAATACCAGCCACTCTCAGCTCTGGGAAAAGAGCACTATATATACCGAGAGAGAAACGCCAGTGTTGTCCAACATTGGTCTCTCTCTCCCTCTTGCAGCTTGACCTGCAGTCAAAATAAGTCAACTGAGATCAGACTGTACAGCAGTACAATCTTTCATCCAGCTGATTGAAAGATCAGCTGGATGGTGCTTTCGCAGAACCCCGTTCCAATTAGAGCAAGTGAAGACATGCAAGCGTAAGAGGCTCAGGGACACATGACTATAAAAAGGAAAAACTCTGTATTAGGAAGACGGGTTAGTGCATTGTGTTGTCATGGACAGCAGATCTGGTAAACAGTTTCCTAAGTATTTGTAAGAAGTGCTTACATTTTTACACCAGATGTCAAACTGACCATCAAACTATGTATGTGTATAATTTGATAAAACACACTATGGACCTCCACTCCATTATCTTTATGTTGCATTTCATTGCCGACACATCACTTCAGCAGAGCCTTTTCCCCCAGGTGCACCTCCAAAGAAACAGCTTGACTCAAGCCCCATAAATAATTCACATACATATCTTTTGTCCGGTGGTGGACCGAATGGTTACAGAGTGATTTGCTGCAGCAGACGCAATCATTGCTCGTCTCCATGGAAGTGTAAAAGTGAGTAATGCTTGTGCTGCATCAGTACACCATGAAGCATTGGTGATGGAAGGCTGCCTGTACTGCTTTAAAAACTCTCAGCAGGCGATCATAGCTGGAGGCTCTCGTTGTATGTATTAAAATGCAACATGGGGGAATCCAAAATGAGAGTAGCTGCAAAACCACATATCTATATGTTTTTCTTTGAGTTCACTTTGAAGTTTACATTCTTTTTACTCTTCATATTCTGTAAAATCCAATAACTTGCTCAGTCAGACAGCTCAAATCGATTTTTTTGTCATATTTTTTATACATTTAGAGGATCTGCTCTTCTTCTCAGATCAAATCGGCGCTCACTAGTGTATGTTTTTACTATTCTCACTCCCCACGCAACACTGCAACAAGCCAAAAAACAAGAAAGGAAGAGAGCAAGCGAGAGAATATCAAAAGCAGAACAATTAAAATGGGTTTGTGCCCCTCTCATGAGACTACTCTGCATGCAACAACAGAGGAGGTGGTAGAATAAGCAACAGTGAAATTTCTCTCCTTTTCCTCTGAACCTAAAGCTCTTGAAGAGATGATGTGCCTCTGACACCACTGACAACTAATGTGACAACAACTGTAAATGATGACGCTTTAGACGTAGCGAAGCAAGAGGAGACCACAGACTATACATAAAGATGGACGCAGCATCACCCACTGCATTTGAGCCTGTTTGAAGGCAAGATTTGCTGTTTACAGTCAGCACTTTTCAGTTTGGAGCTACTACAAGTCTTCAAATCTTATTAAGTGAGTAATCATTTCCGAAATGTCCACCGAGACTTATTAGAGGGCCTGAAATTAGCAACTGAGACTACAATGACTTGAAACATCCACATTGGATTCAGCCTCCAACCATGTCAGTAGCAGATGAGAGATGTACTTCTCTGACTGTGAGTCTCTTCAGTCTCTGTTTAGAAGTTTAGACTTCAGTGTGAACTGTCTTGAAAAGTTCATGACATAAAGATATTTTCATTTGACACCAGCAAAACAAATCTGTCAGATTGAGGCAGCCTTACATTTTCATCACACTATCAAAGGAGGTTTCTTCCAAGACAACAAGATACAGACAGTTGGAAAATGATTATATATGCGGTATCAGCCTCGTGTTGCAGTAAAAGTAGACACAAAACCTGTTGCTTGATGAAGGAGATGAGCAAACATATAACATCTTATTGACTCTGATACACAGTGAAACTTCTATTAATGTCTTTGTGCGTTAAATATAAAGAAGCTCGTAACCGGAAAGCATTTGTCACCAGAATAGATGTTTAACCCCGGCTGTCTTTTCATTTCCTGCTGGTATTATTGTAAGTCATCTACCTTGTACAGACTTGCCAGTGCGTCACCGCCTTTAATTTATTTAGTCCCTATGTTCTATGTTAAATATACAGCAAGGACCCGATGAACTCAGATTCCTCTGTGAGCTGCTTGACGGAGGGCAATGCTTTCCATGATGCAGCAGAAACCTTCAGGGTCATATCACCTGGTTTGCATGTCACACTGTGCAGTTTTCCTCTAATTTTAAACTGAGAAGAGCAGGTGGAAATGGTAAAGTATTTGTAGAACTACACATACTTAGATTTTGAGATGTAATTGACATTTATTGTAAATCACAGCTGTGAGTTACTGATTTATTCTGTTTGCAAAATCCTGGGTAGAAAAAGAAATCACCAAACATCCCTGAAGAATATCCTGTTTTGGGTGTGCTCGTGAGGCGTTAGAGGTTACATTGTACTTTTGCAGATGTGGAAAGAACTGAATCTTCTTTTAACATCTACAAACAAAGTCAAATACTGTTTTTTAATTGGTGAACCATATATCTCTAGTGGCCTAGGCTTAATTATAAAGTTTGCATGTTACATGACACATTAGATTATGTTAGTAACTACTGATCTAACACTACATGTCAAATAGCATCTTATTCTATAGCTTGCTAGGTAGCTACATTATGTAAATTAAATCTTTACAGTGCTTGGTGTCATTTGCCAACCTCAACGTGAACCAGCTCACAGCTCGCTGCTATTTCTGCATTGTATTCCCACCAGGGTCTCGGATTTGGTTGTGAAATTCTTGGCATATGTAACATGATTGGATAAAGCGACACAGGTGGCAGCCCGACGCTAAAAATTCACCGGGGGAAAAAATAAAATGCAGCGAGGAGCCCCCGCTGCGAAGGCTCCTGCTTTGAGTTTAAGCCTCCATTGTTGCCCCCTCTCTGTTTGCAGTTGCTATAGAAATGGATCCAGCTGAGATGAGAGGAGCTTAGTGTGGCTCTGTGACTTTTGCATTCACTAAATGACAGGGTCAATTATGGGGCTATTTTCTGACGACCCACTAACATTCCCCCCCCCCTGCTCCCTCTTATTTAAGAGAACTGAGGCATGCAGAGCGAACATGAACAGAGGAGGAAAGGGCAGTGGTGAGAAATGTCAGTGCTTCGCCCCGTGGCAGTTAATTTATTCACTTTAGCACGGACGACTCTGGACAGATTTGGGAAATGTCTTAAATGGGCGTGATTTGGACAGAGAGGGATCGTGTGTGGCAGGAGTGCTGCAGTGTCAGTATGGGATGAGGCCCAGGGCTCGGCAGCACATAGTCGGTGGGGTAATGGAGGGTAGATTACACCTATCTGCCAAGATGACTCATAGGCAGCACAGGGGGCCAAAGCCACAGTAGTGCTTTGGATAAACTGTGGCTTTGGGTGGCTCATCCTGAAAGTGTAGCGCTTTTTATTTCAAAACAACCTCCCATCCTCCCTTAGGCTGTTTTTCATATGTGAATCACAGTTTTGCACATTGTGTGACATGATCCAGATACAAAGAAAAAACTGTGCTGCTGTCTAGTGTGCAAATAAAAAGGCCAAAAAAATGAAAATAAATCAAAATGCAATAATCGTGAAGGACTTGAAAGGAGTGGTTTGATGAGTTGTAGTGGAATTTGCTACAACCCAACAAAAAATGCAGCACTGCTTGTAAAATTGAACCATACAGATTTTTTTTTTAATAAGAAAGCATGACTCAGCTAACTGAGCAGCACAACAGCCACTGAATATTAAGAAACCAACCTACAGAGCCAGAAAACTGCACTGTTTTCTTCTCTTTTCCCATTTTGAGGATTGTTTGGAACAATATGTTATGCCAAGCCAGCTCTTCATTTCTATTAGTTGCATCAATTTGGGTTTTACATGTATAATCTTTGGATTTCATCTCTGTTTGGGTCAGACTGGCAGTTTACAGTCCTAAATATAATGGATTTATTTCTTCTATGGTTGAGTACAAATGCTCGTAAGGGGGCTTTTAGTGAAATTACACATACTTTTACATTCTCACATTATCACAAGTTTGTTTGCATTTATGACCTTAAGAAGATAAACCAAAATAAATATGGACAGTTCTTATTATTTATAGCTAATTAGACTCTCACCCAGACTGACATTGGGTGGAGCTGTGCTGGGAATTACATCACTAATCTCCACATACAAATAAGAAGGTGAAGCTGTAAGTTGTCCGGAGTCCAGTATAGAGATCTACATGTGAAAAACAAGTGAAATCACCTGGGTATCATGGGTGTGTAAGGGCTTTAAACGGAGGAGTAACATCTAGGAATTTATTATCTTTCTGGGCTTTAGTCTGAAACCATATTTGGGCAGGATTAATTTTACAGGGGGAGTTAGGTAATAAAATACTTCTCCTCTGGTGTAATAAAAGTCGAAAGCATTTTCGCTACTGGCACATTACAGGAGCTGATTCTGCACAGTAAATATGCTGCCAGGAAACTATGTGACCCTCATCACCTACAGGGTTAATAATATGACTGTTAATTAGTGTAATTTAATGTTAATCACCAACACTTTTACAATAAGACAGAGACTCACGTTTGGAACAATGTTAAAAAGAGAGAATCAGCTGGAAAATGACATTGATTCATTTTAGGGTTTTCATAAAGCTTGGATTTGGATTTGGATAAAAAAAATTGTAGGTAGATGTTGTAAGTGTAACTAAAGGGCAGGTGGGTGTGATTAAAACAGCTGACCAGTGCAGGTAATCACCCAAAAAAACCCTCAAGATATTCATATGCTGCTACATAATAAGATCTTGATCCCTAATAATAGCATGCCAACAAGATGCTTCAGAATGCACAAACTTCAGTAATGGCTCATCATGTTTATTTGTAAAGCAGACACAGTCCACCTAACTGATTTGCTGATTTGCATTATCCTTCAGACTGCAGCACTCAATAGTACGCTGTCATAAAGTCAATGACCTAATCACACTTTAGACATCTGATTTGTAAATAGCCCAAACTGTGAGTCATCGGACAGCTTATTGAATAGGTTGCTGGGCAACTGGGCTGCAGCCAGGCCTGAAGGGACAGGACGATGGGAGGAAGTGAAGCAAGACCTACATGTAATAATCTTCTCTTAAATATTTCTTTATGTAATTAAATGCAGAGCTAGCATCAATTAAGGGAGCATAAATGTGTAAAGGTGGCATATCATGCTTTTTTTTGATTGTCTGTTACTTTTATACTGTTATGATGTCAGATGTCTTTGTTAAACATGGTTAAAACTCCTAAACTTGAGGTGAATGTATGTAAAATACTCCCTGCAAGTCAAACCACAAATCCAGGAGTACTGAACAGAAAGCAGATGCATACGGTGACAAGGAGATATACTGTATGCCAAATTACTGCACTGATATTTACATGCACACATACTCACACAACTCTCCATTAAACTCCTGAACTATATGATGCCACAGTCAGTAACATGGCTGTCCCTTCATGTGGGTTTATTACTTAAAGTGTCAACGAGCTGCTAACCTTCCTGTAATCACTGGATCACACAGTTTAAAGCTGCACAAGACAGTGACCGCAACAACGCACATCTGTCTGACTTCTGAAACTTTGAAGGACTTCATTACCCATCACACTTCCTAAATGCGTAAGTGCCTGCAGGGTGGAGGTGGCAAAGAGGCCGAGCTGACTCAGGCTTTCTCTCCGATGTGCTCACTCATGGCTATTAAAGTGGCAGCTTTGAATTTTTCGACTTGAGTTTCAATTCATTACTTCCTGTGTGTTGATAGGATTTGCCATAGACCATACCCAACTTCAACATGCCATTTTAAATACAGGGAAAATCTGCAGTGTCTCAATGACAGGCATACTTTAGGATTTAGGCTGATAGGTGTAATGTACCCTTAATACTTAACATGAGATGCAATGCAGCAGACGACAGTGCAGGCCCCCAGCAGGACGTGGTCCAAAACCACAAGGCAATGTCTCACCTTCTCCCCACTTTTACAGTGCATAGGGATAGGATGACCTCTAATTTTAGTGCTGCATTGGTGGGCCATTGGAGAGTTTGGATTACAGGCAAAAAAAAGGGGGGGGGGGGGGGGGGGTACAGTAGCAGTCATTAGTTGGGGAGATTTTGAGGAATATCATAAAATTCCTGCTGAATTTGTGACTTGACATTTTATGTCTCAAGGATAATTTTCTCATCTTAGACTCTGATGTGTCTGTGCAGGCACGTTATTGATGTTTCAATTGCATATTGTTGCTTTCTCTTATACCATTTGGGAATTTTTGTAATATTTCTATAGGGCATGCATTTTCAAATGCATTAAAAGCATGATTATTTGTAGATGTGAACTGCTCTTTAATTATATTTTTTGTACACCCTTTTACATCATTGTACCAAAAAATCAGAGCAAAGGATTTAAAGCTGCTAATATACTTGTATTTGCATTGCATCAAATGATTATAGTGAACTGGCTGTTTCTCTTTTTAATGTCTTTCAGCTCATTGATATTTTTGGCCCGAAACTTTACTCTATCACCGCCCTCTGGCTCAATGTTGTTTCCAAACACAGTAGGTAGCAGTAAATCCACTGCCTAAAGAAACACAGACAGACAAAGTTAGCGATTAGCTGGTGAATACAGCAGAGCATTTAGCAGCTTAAGAGCCACATATTTCCCTCAGGATATGAAAACAGAGCTAAATGAAGAATGATTATTAGATGCTATTGTTGCACAGTATCTGCTGGGTGTAAATAAGCAGGTTTTATCATATCATGGTGAAAAATATGTAATTTACAGGTTGTTCCACTGCCCCTCATGTGGCCAAATAATCAGGTGTTGCAGGTGTAAAGTTTTTTCTAAACATATTGTATTCTTGAGTTCACGAATTACACACTTTAATCAATACATCCAATTCATTCATTCTTGGAAAGCAACACTCCCAACACAGTTTATCTCTCACTCACAGGCAGTACAGTATGTGCGTGTGTGTGTGTGTGTACTCTGTGGGCAAAGTGACAGCATGTAGACCAGCTGATGGATGCTGTGACCCTGTAATCCTCTGCTGTCAATCCTGTCGCTGCACAGATGGATGGACAGGCGGGGAATGCACCGGTGAATGAATGAGTGCACGCTGACTTTTCTTTTTTTGTTATTGTTGTTGTTGTCTCTCAATTTCTTAATGTCTTTATTTTTTTAAATTTTCACTCTGTCTCCCACTCATTTTTCTCTACGTGTTATTTCTGAAATTTGGGTTAACTTTCGCAGCATAAAATTGATCAGTTGTTCAGATCAGAGGCTTTGACTCTCTCTGGGGAAAGTTGCACAATTGCATTAAAACCTATTGCTATTGCTGCATTTGTGAGACTAAAAAATATATTTTAGAAACATAATAGAACAATCGAGTGGCTAATCTGCTCAGGTTTAATCTTGTTTACTCGCAGTTTGGAGGTATTTGACTGTGTAAGCTGTTTGTTGGCCACTAATACATTGATCCATTTAACATACGGTAAACAAGAGTATGGCGGATTGAAAGGTCAAAACCTACCAGTGTTTTAGAAAAAGACAATGAACAAAACAAGAAACTAGTGTTTCCCAGCATGGTTTTAATTATGTGACTTGCAAAATATTTAATGGTCCTTCAGCGCCTGCAACTGATGCTGTTTTAACAAAGGAACAAACCAATGGGCTCATCAAACCTTACCAAAAAAGTTTAACATGCACACCAGCAGCCAAAAATAACAGATGCTTGTGGACCTTTGGTGTGATGTGTGTTCTGATGTCACTGATTAAGGACTAAAACTGAGCTGCATCATTCAGTCTAAAACCTCAGAAGGGCCACTCCTTAAAATAAAAAACTGCTGCCCTCTGCTGGTTGGCAACAGCTCAAGACCACAAAAAAAACACCCTTGTTAACTCTGAATTAACACCTGTGCACACTGAAGCAAGGACATCATTACTTACAACAAAAATGCTTCCATCAACTTAATTAATGAGAAAAAGACTACAAAAAATAAATACAAAAGTTCAAATGTTTTGAATCTTTTTGTTTTGGCATTAAATAAGGGAATCTAACCTTTATGCCTCATTAATTTTTACAGATGGAAAGTATTCAAAACATTACAAAATACCTGCTCTGAAACAATTAATTGCAATGAAATATTCTATAATACTACTTCTATAATGTTTTTATGCTATTAATAATTTTTATGTTATACATAATTTGAACCTAAACTAAAATCCTGTCGTGCCATATCTTTACTCATATGATTATTAGATATGCTCTGTATTAGTTGAAGCAGACTGAATAACGCTTCTTTTCTTGGCTACAACAACGTGCACTGCACTGTGCTTCTCCAATTATAAACACTGCTTAATCTGCTCAATATTCCTGAAAGCAGAGCCAGGATGTGCTACTTAAAGGTGCAGTGTGTAGAATTTGGTGGCATCTAGAGGAATAGACATGGAAAAAAAATAGAATATAACATTTATAAGTATGTTTTAATAAGTGTATAATCACCTGAAAATAATTGTGTTTTGGTTACCTTAGAATGAGCCTTTTGTATCTACATTGGGAGCAGGTCTTGTACGAAGCCTGCTACTGTATGTTGCACGGTCATGTTTCTACAGTAGCCCAAAATGGACAAACCTATATATTTGCATATCTCACAAGTTTCATGACCACTGTAGGTTCTCCTACACATTTGGAAGAGGACGATGAAGTAAGGGGTATTCAGTTGGTTGCAATCTGCACCCTCACCACTAGATGCCACTAAGTCCTACGCACTGCACCTTTAAGAAGAGCGTCATTCACAGTATGGCCTATGAAGTCGTACTTAAACTGTTTGCAGGGAAAAACTCCATAAAAGGAAGAGGCCATTCCATCTGGGATGTGATGAGTTGTGTTGTTAGTTCTATAAATTCAAACATTTATTGGATTTGTATAATGTGACACAGTGATGTTTCTGTTTATGTCTATCGATGCATGTGTTTATTTGTCTGTACATGTTTGGGATGAAGCAGAGAGGATCACAGTGTCAGGATGTTGGGACTTGTAGGTGATTTGTCTTCTTCCCTGGTGGCCTGTGTGGTGACAGGCCATTTCAGCTATTCACACCCTCCTACCATCGGATCTGTCTGGAGCTGCTCAGTCATGCTGGGCACACAGGACACTTTAAAGTGATCGGGGAAGGGGAAGCAGGGACAGAGGCTCAGATTTTAAAATCGGGGAGGAGATCTGGATGTTTTTGAAATGTTGCTAATGAGAGACAGTTCTGAAAGATCCATCTAAAAAGAAAGATGCGATGAGAGGATCAGATCTGTTAAAATTTAAATGTGAAACATGAATTAAACCACTCTCTATCACGACTGAACACCAAACTACTGCTGTGCTCTAACAATTCAACTTCACAGGCAACAAACTGAGCAGCTCTGGCAGCGTTAGCACAGAGATGGTGTGAACAGAATGCTAATTTGTTTTATGTTTTGCTTCATTTTATCTGTTTCTCTCTTCCTGTAAGCAGTGTAGGAGGTACAATTTATTTTCTGCAGTGGTATCTGTGCTTTTTTACTATCTACCAACTCACACATTGAGGTAAATAACTGAATATTTCTAGAGTAACATTAGAGTATAGTATTGCATAACCTAAAATATGTAGCATACAGATTTGTGAATACATACACTTGATGTTACTCCAGGGAATACTAAAATGGTATACGTAAGAGAAGAATTTTATGGTAGAAACTTCTCTACATCTTTAAACAGATGTTGCAGTGAAACATGATTTATATACAAGTTCACTTGAAACTAAAGCATGTACATTCTTTTTCTTATATATATTTTTTTTCTTATTGAAATGTGTTTTATATGAGGATGCAGGTGGTTTGCTCCTCAGCCTCATGCAAGCACTAACTTGACTTCCAGAGTTTGCATATTGAGCTGAAAATGTAGGAATATATTGAGGATAATGTTACAAGCTACAATCTGCATGAATGGATTTTTGGCCACTTGGGAGAAACTACACTGTCCTCTGGACGGCGCTATAGGTGCATTAGTGCCCACACTGCCAGACTAAGGAACAGTTTCTACCTCAGAGCAATAAATCTCCTGAAAAACAATCTGCCAAAACCCCACAGACTCACAGACTATAAGGCTGCTGCCTTACCTGACTTGCAATGCACTATATAATGTTTGCATATCGTATATTGCATTTCTGCTAATGATAAAGCCTCACACAAAACTATTTACTGATCACACTGCTCCTTTACTGTCAAAACTCAGCAAACATACATCGACTTGCACTCAGTCTCACATCCAGAGACACCTAACTGTGAACCATGCACACACATGATATGCACAATACCCTACTTCTTTTTCCATGCCTATTTATCCTTTTTATCTTTTTATATTCATATTTTACTCATCCTATGCATGCTGCACACTGAGTCTTACATGTACAAAGACAGTTGATATGAAGTTGATACGGCAAACATGTTACCACACAGCTGCCTATCTACACATATAATAGAGTAACATTTGCATTCATTTGAATCGTGCTGTACTCGATAAGGAAAATATCAGGTGCCTGATTCACCAAATTTGCAACATGCATGTTACAACTTGCAACATGACATAATTTTCTTTTGATACATGTGCTGTAACCACTCAAAAGAGACACCATACTTGTGACATGCATGTGAGAGGACTGTAGGATGGGAATTTATCTGCAAATGGCGAGTGACAGTCACTTGTGAAACCAGACTCTGGCACCAAGCACTGCTCACAAATCACTGTTGATGCAAAATGTTCCTCTATGTTCACCAGCTAGTCACTAAATTTGTCTGCTGTTCAGTGCGCAGCAGGTAGTGAACAGTTGATTGGAGCTTTTCCCTCTGAACACAGCTAACTGTTGCTGCTGGAAATGAAGTAGATGAGAGCTTTAAGAGTAAACCAAATCAGTAAAGTTGGAGGCTGCAAAACTACTAAAACTCTCACTAAAGCTAAAGCAGAGAACAACTGCAGTTTGGTAAGAATCATCAGGCCATTCTTGCAGCTACTTTTACCAACGCATACTGCTCAGTCATGCTGGGCACACAGGACACTTTAAAGTGATCGGGGAAGGGGAAGCAGGGACAGAGGCTCAGATTTTAAAATCGGGGAGGAGATCTGGATGTTTTTGAAATGTTGCTAATGAGAGACAGTTCTGAAAGATCCATCTAAAAAGAAAGATGCGATGAGAGGATCAGATCTGTTAAAATTTAAATGTGAAACATGAATTAAACCACTCTCTATCACGACTGAACACCAAACTACTGCTGTGCTCTAACAATTCAACTTCACAGGCAACAAACTGAGCAGCTCTGGCAGCGTTAGCACAGAGATGGTGTGAACAGAATGCTAATTTGTTTTATGTTTTGCTTCATTTTATCTGTTTCTCTCTTCCTGTAAGCAGTGTAGGAGGTACAATTTATTTTCTGCAGTGGTATCTGTGCTTTTTTACTATCTACCAACTCACACATTGAGGTAAATAACTGAATATTTCTAGAGTAACATTAGAGTATAGTATTGCATAACCTAAAATATGTAGCATACAGATTTGTGAATACATACACTTGATGTTACTCCAGGGAATACTAAAATGGTATACGTAAGAGAAGAATTTTATGGTAGAAACTTCTCTACATCTTTAAACAGATGTTGCAGTGAAACATGATTTATATACAAGTTCACTTGAAACTAAAGCATGTACATTCTTTTTCTTATATATATTTTTTTTCTTATTGAAATGTGTTTTATATGAGGATGCAGGTGGTTTGCTCCTCAGCCTCATGCAAGCACTAACTTGACTTCCAGAGTTTGCATATTGAGCTGAAAATGTAGGAATATATTGAGGATAATGTTACAAGCTACAATCTGCATGAATGGATTTTTGGCCACTTGGGAGAAACTACACTGTCCTCTGGACGGCGCTATAGGTGCATTAGTGCCCACACTGCCAGACTAAGGAACAGTTTCTACCTCAGAGCAATAAATCTCCTGAAAAACAATCTGCCAAAACCCCACAGACTCACAGACTATAAGGCTGCTGCCTTACCTGACTTGCAATGCACTATATAATGTTTGCATATCGTATATTGCATTTCTGCTAATGATAAAGCCTCACACAAAACTATTTACTGATCACACTGCTCCTTTACTGTCAAAACTCAGCAAACATACATCGACTTGCACTCAGTCTCACATCCAGAGACACCTAACTGTGAACCATGCACACACATGATATGCACAATACCCTACTTCTTTTTCCATGCCTATTTATCCTTTTTATCTTTTTATATTCATATTTTACTCATCCTATGCATGCTGCACACTGAGTCTTACATGTACAAAGACAGTTGATATGAAGTTGATACGGCAAACATGTTACCACACAGCTGCCTATCTACACATATAATAGAGTAACATTTGCATTCATTTGAATCGTGCTGTACTCGATAAGGAAAATATCAGGTGCCTGATTCACCAAATTTGCAACATGCATGTTACAACTTGCAACATGACATAATTTTCTTTTGATACATGTGCTGTAACCACTCAAAAGAGACACCATACTTGTGACATGCATGTGAGAGGACTGTAGGATGGGAATTTATCTGCAAATG
The DNA here is from genome assembly GCF_027409825.1 of Scomber japonicus. NCBI lineage: Eukaryota > Metazoa > Chordata > Actinopteri > Scombriformes > Scombridae > Scomber > Scomber japonicus. The sequence continues at coordinate 6,043,182 of NC_070601.1, forward strand.
GCGAGTGACAGTCACTTGTGAAACCAGACTCTGGCACCAAGCACTGCTCACAAATCACTGTTGATGCAAAATGTTCCTCTATGTTCACCAGCTAGTCACTAAATTTGTCTGCTGTTCAGTGCGCAGCAGGTAGTGAACAGTTGATTGGAGCTTTTCCCTCTGAACACAGCTAACTGTTGCTGCTGGAAATGAAGTAGATGAGAGCTTTAAGAGTAAACCAAATCAGTAAAGTTGGAGGCTGCAAAACTACTAAAACTCTCACTAAAGCTAAAGCAGAGAACAACTGCAGTTTGGTAAGAATCATCAGGCCATTCTTGCAGCTACTTTTACCAACGCATACATATTTTGCTATTTTTATTATAAAAATACAAATGGATACATCCTCAAAGTATCCTACCCAGCCTCGCAATGCCATGCCGCTGTCTGAAATACACCAGCCAGCCTGCCTGAACTGGGTGACCCTTCACTTTTGGTTTGTTCAGTGTGACACCTGGTGGGGTGATATTACCTTCCAACAGCTCCTGGCCAACTCAAATCCAATCAGCCCTTAGGCTTCTCCTATCATAATCACCTGCTCCAAAACAGACAAGGTTACAGTCTGATGACACCGAGCATGGAGCTCCTCCCAAGAGATGAAAGTCGATACGGGATATTAAATATATTGGGCGTGTTTAGAACATGTATTGAGGCCGACATTGGGTACGGGGGGCTAAACATAGAAGGCACAGTCGTGTTTTGTGAGGGTAAAGAGCAACAGTAAGAGAATGAGGTTCGCTTCATGTGCGTCATGTTCTGCTGCATTGATGTTTGAATCAAAACAGCATGACTGGCCCCATTAAAAAGTAATTTGGTCTCAGTTCTGGATGAAAGGTCGCTGAACTTCTGTACTGGAGTCTGTTTTTGTTTTCACCAGCTTGACCTTGTTAAATGTGAAGTACTTGTATGTCAAAAAAAAACAAAAAACAACAACCCCCCCCCCCCCAAACAAAATACCCAATATATAGTGAAGATCGACACAATTAAATATATTACACACGCCTTCGTCGGTCCACACGCTCACACTGTTACACGCAACATTTGAAGCCAGCCATGAGATCATGAGAAAGACATTTTCATGGCAACACTGTTGCTAAAAGCAGACAAACAACCAGACAGCAAGTGTGTGTCTGTGTATATGTGTGTGTGTGTGTGTGTGTGTGTGCATTTACACATTCAGTGCAGCATGTAAGCTTGGCCAGATTTCATGCTTTAACATCAGACTTGGCCCTCCTCCCAGACTGAAAACGCCTTCACATGTAAACCTGGCGGAGGAAGCCTGAGTCTCCAGCCATGCTCTGTCTTTCCTTCTATTTTCCCAGAGGACAAATCACCTCCATTGTCCTTACATTCAACAAACTTTATGTGATTCTACCTGTATGAGCTAAGAGATTGTTAACAGATTCATTGGTTTGTTTTGGCTCAGAGTGTTTCTCACAGTGTGCAGCGTTTCTTTTGGTTTATAAAAGAGTTGCTTTCTCTCAGGTCAGGTCGATTTTATTTATATAAAACCAAGACAAAAAAAGCCAAAACCTTTTACACAAAAAAGGGATGAACCACAGGAGGAAGCAACAAAAGAGAGATGCCAAAATATACAAAGTGGACAAAAGTAGCAGCAGCAGAATAACAACATGAAGAAGACAGTTAATCAAGTACAAAACATGACTTTGTTAACTGTTATTCATTTAGTTGGAGACCTTTAAAGACATAAGAGAGTTTTGAAGATTCACACTTCAATGGCAGCATGGCGCCCCCTGGTGTAAAAGAGACTATCTTCGCCTACTCAATGTGTGGCAATGCCTTTTGTGTAGAAATGAATGTGAAAGACTCTTAGAAGTTGACTAAATAACAGATTAACCTCATGATATGCAAATCACAGCATGATATGACAACTGCTTGCATGGAGTGATAAATTCAGTGTTGAGATTTAGGCTATTATCACTGCATCATTTCCAGCTGGAAGGCTGCCTCTACCAAGGTGATAAGCTTATTTCAATGTAATCGGATTTTGAAATGCACAGCGTTCCTGAATGTGATCTGTGTTTCTGAGTCGTGCCTGCGAATGAAATGTGCTGACACTGTTTCAGTTTCTGGCCAGTCCAAAGATTTCCCGGGATTGCATCATCTTTGAAGAGAAGATGTAGAAAATGTGCAGCAGTGTGTCTTCTTTCTGTTCTTCTTCTTTTTTTTCACCAGACCGGCTTTTTAACAGCTATAAGCCCTTCAGCAGCGAGTCACTGTCATATCCTAAAGCTTTAAATAACACCGTGCCTCTGTCTGAGCTGAAACATCTCTATTAGTCTGCTTGATCGTCCTCAGCCTGTTTTTTTGGAGGAATTACGGCCTTGTGCGCCCTGAGCTGTGGGCGACTTCAGTGCAGAAGAATTCCCAAACCACTTCTCTTGTTGCTTTGCAGTCCAGCAACATTAATGCTTGCAGGAAACATTCCGGACAGTTTTATGGCACCTCATGTAACCTTGAGGCCAAAATGCTGATCCTGATCGCTACCTGTTGCCGCGGCAACTGCTTCACTGTTTGTAAACATTTCGCTCTCCTTTTTTTTGGCTCTGTGATGGAAACTCCTCAGGCACAGCAAGTTGCTCTCTGACAGTGGTTCTTTGGGTGCTGTTCGCGCTGCTGATGCATTTAACACTAGTTAATAACACTTTAATTGAAGCAATACAAGTAGAAACACTAGAACTATATTTATATTTTACAATGGAAACACTGTTCTCAGGAGACCCCACACCTTTTTCCAAAGTGTTCGCCTAAAACTGTCCCAGCGCTCTCCTGAGGCACAGATTTATTACCAATTAATTGTATTATTACTCACATACAGTATACTGTCTGTATATCATTATGACATCTAGGCATTGGAAGCAGCAGACTCTTGCAGTGCAGAAAACAGAAAATGTATTACATGAACTATCTTTTATGTCCTTATCAAGCTTATTTCAAGATGTTTTCGCTCTGCTCTGCCAAATAAATTTGAACCTCCCATTGAGTGAAAAGGAGAAGTAGTGATTTTTGGATCTCATGGTTTTCTGACCTCCACTGGCTGTGTTTGTAGTTTTACAGTCGCTGAAACTGAATTTCACTTTGCCTTTATTCCTTTCTTTGCTTTGCTCTCTCGGTTCATGCCCTCTCATACAAGCATACACATAATCTTGATGGTAAATAAGACGCTGTGACATTATTCAGCAGGAATGTGTAACGAATAAGAGATGAATAATTGATTTCATGAATAACTAATTTAATATACAAGCATGTGTGGTGAAGGAACAGTTTAAAGCAAAGAATTGGACAGATATTTGACAAACAGTAAACCCCTCACAGCCAGTAACATGTTGACAAATAAAGAGATATATATTTCTCCAAAACACCAAACACATATGTGATTACACAGTCCAGCATATGGATGCAGCTTCACATAGATCTCACCTGACTGGTACCCTTTACGGTGTGAAAAATGAGCAACATCTGATCTGATTTTACATGGGTCAGACTTCACTATACTTTCACTTCAAGTCAATTCAAGCTTTGCCATACCTTCCTCTCAATGAAAACCAGCTTCCACTCTGCATGATACATTTTTTCATGGGTCACAAACTGATTTTGTGGGCCATAGCTTCATATTTACTGTACAAACATAAGATGGGTTTCAATCTTTAAGCACAACATACCAAAAAATATGGAAATCCTGCAATTCTATGAGCAGGCTAGGATGGTTACTGCAAAGTCAGCTAGTAAAAGTAGCTAATATGTAATAGCAGAAGTTAAGTGACTATTGAAAAATCAACATTCACATTGATATAGTTCACTCACTGCAAGCTACCATACTGTTTCTGCTGAAAACTCATTATGTCAAAAATGTGAACTTTTCAGGAACTGGGAAAAAAACTGTTTGTTTTTAGCAAAACTGAGACTAGATTCAATCTACAGGGATTATGTAAAGGCTGAGAAATGCTACAGAACCTATTGAAACCACCTGAAAGCATTTAATACTGGTATGTGGATTTAAACACCAAGGTCCCTACTTAAACTTAGTATAAGTGGTGATTTAGTGTACACTTTGTGTTTAGTAAGCTGCAGACTAGCAGCAGATCATCTGTCTCTCGGCAAAGGTTATACTGTTGCTCCTCCATCTTCCCCTCCCCTGTCTTCCCCTTCCCTGCTCTCTTTTGATCTGCATTTCTCTTCCCCCTCAATCATATGGACAGCACCATGATGTCAGGCCGCAGGAATTTACTCTGTAATTTGTGTGCGCCTGTGCAGTGATGGGTGTGTACATGCATGCATATGTTCTGTGCGTGTCTGTGCGTTTCTGCTTACATGCCAACCGACCTACACATGCTACTGTGAGCGTTCCTGTATGTGTGTTTTCATGCATTCTGAGTGAAGGTGTATTTTTTTTTGTAGCACACCTGCTTCCTCACCTTTCACCCTCTTGACTTTAACGGCCCTCCCTCATCTTCACTTCTAGCTCACATGAAAAGTGAAGTCATCGCTGAGAAGTGTTTAGCTTTCCGAGACAGTAAGTGTTCATTTTAAAACACGCTGAGAGTGTACTTTAAGGTATACTGACAAAGTTTGGATAACATCTGGGAAAAGCCTTTTATGTGTGTGTGTTTGGAAGGGGTGTGGTGCAGATTGTGAGTCCCAGCAGTCACAGAAAAGATCCAAAAATCATAAAGCCCTAAATTATAAGCTTAATTGCTTTTTGAAGTATTCAGATGTGTGATAATACTACTGGATGACCATTATAGCAGGACTATATAAGGATTTAATAGTAAGTGAATTGCTGGCTGGCTGGATGGCTCGGTGAGTTCATTGCATACAATCTGTTTGAATGAATGAGCCATTTGACCTGGTAGCTAGTTGGAGAAACCTTGGTGGTCCCGGCTAGACAAGTCCAAACTGCCAACTCTTTCCAGTAACAGCTTTACTTTTGGCTCCGGACATTGTCCTCACTGCTTAATGAGGGTGCAAGGTAATGGAAGGGCCTCAGGAAAGAAGGAGGGAAAAAAAAGACTTATGAATGAATAAGCATACTGTTTTTATGAATATTAGTCCGCTTTTGGACATGTTAGTGGCATGACTCTAGGATGGATATATTGGTCTCTTGATCAGTCTGCCACTTTGGTCGAAACTGAAATATCTCAACTATTAAAGGATGGATTCCCATGAAATGTGATACAGATATTCATGCTGTCTTTGGTGCCACCCTGAATTTAAACTAGCAACATCAGCATTTTGGTATTTTCATTTATCTAGTAAAATATCTCAACATCTTCTTGATGGATTGGCAAAAATAACTACAGACATTCATGGTTTCCCAGACGATGAATACTAATGACTTTGGTGATCTCCTGTCTTTTCCTCTAGCACCACCATGAGGTTTTTGGGGTTTTGAATGTCTCAATAACTATAGAATGGATTGCCGTGAAATATGAGGCACACATCCATTCATTTAGCCCTATCATCAGGTCAACTATTTTTAATTGGGCCAATACTACTACTAATGTTAGCATGCTAACAGGCTAAATTCAGATGGTGAATCATCGTCAGCATCAGCATTTTAGCATTATAATTGTGAGATGATGTCATTTCGCTCAAAGCAATGCTGTATCTAACTACCTGGCTGTATTCCATAAAATAAACAAGTTCTGATTTGCCTCTTTGTGCGTGCCTGGGTGTCTATTCTCTATAATCCCTCTAGAAAAGCTACCGATGTCATATATCCACATATACATGTCCGCAGAGTTGAAATGAAAAGCCACAAAAACAAAAACAAAAACTGGGTACATAAACCAAAAAATACATTCATTAATTCTCCTCCTTGCATGTAATCACGTTTCATGCTTGAATGATTCTTTTCAATTAGTTGCCTTTATTGCCAAAATGAAGTTAAGCAGCCAAGTCCCTTGCATAAGTTCTGAGCACCTGTTAATCATAACATCACCTTCTGGCACTAATCCCCCGCTCACGAAATGAAAAATGACTGGAGTTTATACAAGCTGCTCTGACAAAAACGCCTGACACTGGTTGGCTAGGATTAGTGAGAGGACAAAGCACGGTTAAGTCATCTCTGGGCAGTTTTACACACGTACACACCCGTTCATTCATGCTGTTATTGTCAATGAGTACTTCAACAGATGGAAATCATGATGTATTCGTGTTGCGTTTGAGCCACAGGTACAAACATGATAAGTGTAGGTTGAGTCTCCGGTAATATTGCGACTTCGTGAGAATTGCTGATCATGTTTCCAACTAAAAACGTCAATTCAAATATTTATTCATTTATTAGTCACAGGGGATTCATGCATGACCAAGCAAACCAAGGGATTCACCAACAGTGAAATAAATCAGATTTAATCTACTAAAGATGTCTTATAGAACTGACAGGGTTATCCAAGGTCTCATGCAACAGATGGTGGCCAATTAACTTTTGGCAGTTTCGCCTTTACACCTTCTCTGAGCTGACAAACCTGACAGCACAACACGGTCATGGAGAAAATATGTGCGTACAGGCGTACACGAGCATTTTAAGAGGCAGTGTTTTTGTCTCCACCTGTGACAGAAGGCCCAAAGGAAATTTCCAAACAGCGTCTTATTACACTGTGCCTTCTAAAGTCTTTTTATACCCTGTGTTTATTAAAATTTGAGCTTTGCTGCTATAAAAATAAGAGCTGTTGATGAGATTTTAAAGATTAATACTCAATAATAGGGGAAATTGGGTTAACTAACATTATCATTCCACTAAAAGCCAAGTTTGCTTGATGGAAATGTACACTGTCAAGTCTAACAGAAGTTTTTAGCTGACATCATTCACATCTTGAAAACAGCAAATCCTTTAAAAATGGGATCATAGTATTTGGATGATGAAATAAAGGTGTTTTCAGCTGTGTACAGCAACAACAGATGAACAAATTACTTTTCACAACAGTCCACGAGCACAAATCAGCACAGTTCGACAGCTTATTTGGACTTCTTCTCACCACTTCAGTGTTTCCAACTGTTACCGCTTTCTTCCAAGTTTCCAATAACAGTTCAGAAAAATCAGGGAACCATCAGTCACCAGAGATATAACACTGATCTCAAAACTCATTTATTTGACTCCCACCACGACAGTAAGGGACTGATTTGGAGATATGTCAGATCCAATACTAAGCTATTTTCCCATCCCCTCAGTGAACTTTTTTATGAACTATGTGATATATTTCTGATCCATCTTGGAGATTTTGCAGATACGTGATACTTGCACATGTAGGAATCCCAGCGGGGTGGCGTTACATGTCTGTGACCTTTGGATTTGTTGCACAATCTCAGCTCAAATCTGGACTCTTTGGCTCTTTAATGCATGTGTGGGTCAGTGTGACTGTGTTTCTTCTGTTTGTTGCATCATGAGTTTGCATCAATGGGTTCCAGTTTTGCTAGAGAGACTAATAGCTGGGTTTCATCAGAGCTGTGTATCTAGTGCAGTTATTCATTAGAAATGTTACATAATGTTCTGTTGATGCCAAAGGGTTAGATTACAAATTGCAAACACACAGAAACACTACAAGCTGTACTCTACCCTTGTACATGAAAGTAATGAATGTTTAGTACTTAAATCTGCACAGACACACTTTGACCAGTTCTGTCTATCGCCTGTAGCCCAGATCTCTGAGTAAGTAGATGTGGAGTCTGTCTTAGACTGCAGGGAATTACCTCAGCTCTGAATCATGTGGCGCATTGCCTAGAGTGTGCACAATGCAATCACCCAGCCATCTTTCTTACTCATAAACTGTCAGAGGGCCTCACACAGAGGCCGGACACACACCGCAGGAGTCTTGAACATTGTTACTAAGCTGCAATTAGGCCACAGGCAAATTTAGCTAGAGTGGTGAGATTTTCAATTTCGTCTCAGTGGCAACCCTGAACGGATGAAAGTATTCTCTTTTACCATTTTCACTTTATTTTCATTGCTTTATTGGACAGATAATAAATAGAAAAGGTTGTTACAGTATGCACGTAGCTATTGACTGCCAATTTTAGTTGTTCGCCGATCACAAAGTGTACTAGATAAACTTAGACTGGCAACAAAGTAGTGATAAACTAATTAACTACATTACCTGACACTCTTGTAAAGTACATTGTTTTGATGGGTTTGCTCCTCTTTTTCTCATTAATACAATTAAAATGTCAATTCTTAAATGTTTTAATGATCAGGTTTAGCAAATATCCAGATTTTTTATTTAAAAATACATTTGTGTAAGAATGTATACAGAAGTTTAAGTGAAAATGTGATTTTAAAGAACAAAAGAAAAGAAAAACTTTCTGCCATGATTTGTAGTTGGTAAATGGAAAGGTAATTTGGAAAGCTATTGTTAAATCAGTGGTAAATTGAAAATAGGTTTATCTCTTATTAAAGCTATTTTAACTCTGAATAAGTTAATCAGTTTCTTAAGTTATCATAAAAACCTTTATCCCTTTTTTCCGTCCAAGTAAAAATCAGTTAATTAATTGCTTTCTAAGCATTTAAAAGCTCTCTGAGGGCTATATGGATTTACTCCCAGAACATCATCATTTCACAGCTACAAGAAGCCTCACATTTTGAAAAAAACAAAACAAAACAAAAAAACGACATCATTTATTATCAGGCTTGCACTGTTAAAAATCACATTTCTGTTTTCTGTTACCTGCCAGATACAGATGATTGTTGTGAAATACCGTCTTCAGTTGGAACGATGACTATTGAGCTCAGTAAGTTGGAAACTTTGTAATGTGCGCCAAGCAGGATAGATGATGATGTAATGCCTCTAGGCAGATTATTCCCTCTCACATCAAACACTCAGAGATCTGTCTCAGCATGTTTCAGTTATGGTTTGTCCTTTGGATATATTTACTTTTACTGAACATAATGCTGAAAAAGTAATAAACCACTTGGCAACAAAGCTTATAGTTCCTCACAGAATTCATCTATTTATCATAGTTCAATTTATCAAAGTCAGTGAGTCAGTCACTGAATGGCCCATTCATAAACCAGATGTCACAAAGATACACTGTATACTCTGACCAGACTTTGGTAGGTAGCCATGATGATTTTTATTCATAGCTCACTAAGTCATCTAAACTGAAGTTACCCGTTTTTCCAATCGCTCTCCAGTCATAAACACATCAGACCACCTATCATCATCTGTAAAACAAAGTTGGTACATAAGACCACAGCGCTCCGAAAATTTCACGTTGTGGGAAAATTCATCAGCCGTGAATGACGGTCGGCAGCTTTGGGTAATTTGGTGCGACAGGACTAAAGGTCTCAGATCCAAAAAGGTTCTGGCACTGTCAGGGAATGTGTGGCATAATCGGGCTTTGTGGCCGGCGGTATGACGTGGTGATGATGACTCTATTCCGCTCAGTGACTATAATAACATGGCAGGCAATGACAACATGCAACTGGACTTAGGACACAGGTCTAGTTTATGGCCTACTTACAGTATGATGACAGAACAAGTTATATGTGCACACTCGGACATGTCATAAACAAAAAATATGTGTGCGCAGTTGCCAGGGATGTTCAAGGAAAGGTCCAGACAGTATTTCATAATCTTCTAGTTGTGTGCTTCCATTTTTGTGCTCACTGCGTTGTTTGGTGTATTTTTCTTGTTTTCTTGGTTTTACTGATTCCTAAAGTTTATTTAAAGGAAGTTTGGAGACTGTAGGGCATACAGGGTGAAGTAGAAATAGATGAGTCAGATTGAGTGAGTTGGCATCCATGCCCACTGACAATTACATCCTGTAGCCAGAAATGAAAATGAAATGATTTCATCAGTCCCAAAGTAACTCCTGGAATGCACTGAAGTCATTGACTGATTATACAGTCTATGTCATCTGAGAGTGTCCTTTCATGTCACTGTAAATCAAGGTCATGGATACAAATTTGGTACATTATGTTTCATGTTTTTCCTCTGTCTCAACTTAAAGACAAATCATGCAAAAGCTACAAAGACATACAGTATTTCAAAACACCTTTATCCTTTTCCATTTATCTATCCAACAGGTAAAGGAACATGCGATCCCGCAGCAACAGTCTGGAGGATGTAACTAAGGCCAAGCTGGCCCAGCAGCAGGTAGACACACGCAAGCGAACAGCAGAGCGAGAAGAGCCCGCGGGAAGGGCAGAGCGTCGTAGTCGACACCGGGAGCCACCGGATGACACCGGCACCATCCAGCGGAACAACAACACGGCCAAGAACAGCACCTGTGACAGTGGGAGTGGTAGCACCAGTGGTGCTGCAAAGGGCGGCCGGAAGGAGAAAGGCAGGGACCTTTCCCGAGATGACCTTGTCTTTCTACTGAGCCTGCTGGAGGGAGAATTACAGGTAACCTTCAATGATGTGAACTGCAGAGATGACTAAGCCAACCCTGAGAACATTTAGCCATTACAGCAACAGACAGGCCTGCAGACTTGGCACTGACCCCAGTCAGACGTATAGTCAGACCAATAGCTCAGTAACAATGGTCACTCAAGATGGACTAAAAGCCTGTGTTAATGGACAGCAAACAGCTGAGGGTACTTCCTGTCAGTCCAGCACTGGATCCAGGAATCCCCTGGCACTGTTGTACAGGAGAAACAAGGCACTGTCTGCCTCAATGCTGCTGATGTCAAAGGAGCTTAACACAAAGAAAACAATTATATTCCATCTCTCTGTACTCTCTGACATTTTGGCAAATCTGAAAATGCAACTCTAAGCACATCAGCAAGGACATTCTCATTTTTTTATAGATAGTGTTAGACTACAAAAGAGTTCTGTAAACTCTCAATTTTAAAACTGACAATTTACAGTTCACAGGTCAGTTTCTTGATCATTTATAAGTAGATTCTTGGCCTAAACAAGTGAATGGTCCAAAGATGTTAGTTGAAAGGTCAGTGTTCTTTTACTGATATTATATAGACTCCTCTTTTGTTCAGAACAACATAGAGTTTTGCTGTCCATGTATTTATTGGATCTTGGACTTCAGTTGTATGTAAATAACAAAGTCCTACACAAAGTCCTACATCACAAAGTTCAATGTAACTAAATGAACTTTCTTCCCCACTGCAGGCCAGAGATGAGGTGATCACAGTGCTTAAGGCAGAGAAAATTGACTTGGCACTGTTAGAGGCCAAGTATGGTTTTGTGACACCAGAGAAGGTCCTGCAGGCTCTGCAGAGAGACACCATCCAGGATAAAGATGACGTGTTCCAGGAAGACATCTATGAGAGGCCCATGATAGAGGTAACACTAACTCTCAATCATGACTAAAGACAAAATAGTTTCTACTAAATCCATGTCTGGTGAAAGCACAACTCGTCTGCAAACATCTATACATGGTCTAAAATACATTTAGTAACTGAGCCTGACTAACATGGAGCCTTCAAGGCATGACAGATGGTTTATATGTACTCTCCCCAACAACCTCCCTCCCTCTAGCTGGACAAGTTGGTAGAGAAGCAGAGGGAGACGCACCGGCGGATGCTGGAGCAGCTGCTGATGGTGGAGCAGTCGCACAAACAGGCCCTGTACAAGCTAGAGGACGAGAAGAGGAACCACGGAGAGTTCATGAAGAAGAGTGACGAGTTCACCAACCTGCTGGAGCAGGAGCGCGAGAGGTCAGTTTGTGAATTAACATAAGCAACCGGGTAGACGCTGAGAAAAGCTGCCAGTGTTCCAGCAAACAAGTTAAATACAATCACATCTTTAGCCCTGCTGGGTCTAAATCTATTTATGGTGGTTTCCTTGGAGATATTTATGAACTGACATATGATCCAAAAGCAATTACAGAGAATCTCAGTTTAAGGGGAGGACTTCGGTGTTACACTGTCTAAATTCTAATAAGTGATTTAAATGCTAATTTTGAATGCCCTTCAACAACATAAAAATGCAAATTGCCATGTCCTTGTTTCCTCTTGCTTAGATGAGAGTCAATGAATTTGGAAATAATGGTGATTTATCAGTCATCTTCTTGTTTGAATATAACTAAAGCTGACTTGTGCTTAATTTCAATTGAAAAAGTGGTGATGTTTTTTTTTTAGGTCAATTAACACAAAAGGTGAAATAAAGATGTGCAAAATGATTCAATATTCCACTGAATTCAATGCATATGTACACATTTAACCGCAAGGGGTGGGATTGGACATACTGTACTATACAACACTTAAACAACAACCACTATGATGCGCTGAGGATCTACACAGCAGGACAGAAACAGCACTTAACAGCAGCATGTGAAGTGACACCATCACCAACACACTTTAAAGTACATGAACAAATTCAGCCACTGAGTGGAGTATCAAACTGAGGACATAATACGACTGATACAGCTCTCTTATTTTAGCAATATCTGTCATCGCTTATTGCCTCACTGTCCCTACGGTGCGATGGCCTTTACGAGTCAATGTCAGCGTGTTCTTCAGAGTTAGAGGGCCTCTTGAATCATTTCAGCAGACACAGTTGAAGCAGGGTGAAATGCAGAGGAGGAGCTGAATTTTTGTTGATTCCCATGGCCTTTTTTGTGGAGGACAAAGAAACAGTGATACTTGTTTTAGTTTGAGAGCAGTTTGTCAGTCCACTAAAAGGGATGTACTGTGGACAAGTTCAAATTCTAAATCCAACTCTAGCTGCTCAGCACTGCCAGAAGTTTAAATGTCTTAATAATCCTTATGTAATGTTAGCATTAAATCAAAGCGTTCCTCAGGATTACAGAGAAAAATCCACCCTAAAGAATTCAGTTATTGTTTTTCCCATGACCATGAGTAGGCCCTCTACTTTTATTATCACCTTTTATTGAGCTGCTCTGCACAAACCTGGAGCAAACTGAGAGGTTTTTCTGGAGATGATCCAGTGACGGGGAGTGGGAGAAAATACTTTGTTGACAGACATTTTGCTTAAATACACAAATAAGCTTTACATTTACTGCTCTGCTTTATGGTAGCATTGTGCATATTTGTGAACCAGAGTGAAAAACCATATCCCTGGAAAACTATCCTGGAGCTAGTCTGCATTTCAGTGTCAATGAAGCAGGGGCGGCAGGTCAGACACTTGAGGATCACAATGTTTATGCTGCGGTTTCACATTGTGCTAAAATGTGGTTATTATTTAAACTGTCCAAGATTATAGAACGACTTTATAAATACTTGAATGTGGAGTTGCACTTGCACTCTCTTGAATACCCTATCCTGCATACTCACTTAAGATCACAAACAGATTTACAGCCACGCTAGCTGCATTCCTTGAGGGATAGCAACGTTGGGAGGTCCAACACTTTGGTCCATATCTTGACAGCTACTGGCTGGATTTTCATGAAGTTTTGTACAGACATTCATGGTCAGGAGAGGATAAATCCTACTCACTTTTGTTGTCACGTGTCTTTTCCTCTAGTGCCACCATTAGGTCAAAGTTATCAGTTATCCAGTAAAATATTTCAACATTTACTGAATGAATTGGCATGAAATTTTGTACAGATATCCAAGGTTCCCAGACAGTGAAGCCTAATGACGCTGGCGATACTCTAACTTTTCCTCTAGTGTTACCACAAGGCTCACATTTATGGTTTCGAGTGAAATGTCCCAACAACTATTGAGTGAACTGCCATGAAATTTAGGGTAAACATTCATGCCCAACGCAGGATGAATTGTAATAACTTTGGTGATCCCGACTTCTCAAAGGTTATGACTAAAGTGCAAAACTATTAACATTTGCATCAGCAGCATTTGTCAGAGAAGATGCAAGCATGCTGATGATAGCGTTTAGCTCAGAGAACAGTTTAACAAAGCTGCTATTTGTCTTGTACTATAACTGAAATCCTGGGAGCACTTACACTATCTATATCAGGTGCTACAGTAAATGTATAAAAACAGTAAAAAGCCCTGATAACAGACTAAAGCATGCTTTGTCTCTTCATGCAGAAAATTGTACACAGTTGTAATTTCATCTGTGTGATGTTAGGAGGTGTACTGTAAGTGTACTGGATTGTCAGACATTACAGCTATTTTAGATCACTGTGCAGGCATGTTGCAGAAATCCATAACGCGTCCAATTCTGAAAATCCATAAAATGCTGTAATGTGAGATAAGTCTGGGAGGAATTATTTGGAAGTGCTGTTTAGCATCACAAGCCAAGACAGACACTGCTGGAGGTGAAGGTGGAAACCTGTCTGACTTATTTCTTCTGTTAATGTCACACACAGAGCACTTACTGCGCAGTGGTCTGTTTACTGCTTCCTGAGCAATATCACATATCAGACACACACAGCAGACAGACTCACGTCTATAAAACACACACACACACACACACACACACACACACACACACACACACACACACACACACACACATGCACCCTCAGCAATTAATTTCACAAAGGAAACACAGCTGGACGCCAGCCCATGACCTATTTGGGACAATCACATCATTGCACTTTAGCCGTAGCAGAGTGTTGTTTGAGTTGGACCGGAGGACGGTGTGACGACGGTCTGTGCTTTGTCACCAAGCATGTCAGGAAAGGACAGGCTGCCATGAAAAATAGGCCTCTGTCCAGGGTTGCGCTAATTACCGTGTGAGAAAAGGCGAAAGATTTATATGACTGAAAGGAGAACAAAAAAAAAAAGAAGAAAAAACTAACCTAATGGCTCTGAAAGGCATCAATCACATTGTGTTCAACAAGATGCCAGATTACCATGGAAATAGTTGATGAGAATGCTTTTTTTGGTCTTGGGTTCACCAAAAGATTTGTGCGAGTGAGTGCATGGACATGGGAGCAAGTGAGAAAGTGTTTGCAGGGGGGTGTTTGACATCTGCCAATGTCATCTATCTTCAGTGGTTAGACAGCTATGTTTGTGTAGCTGCAAAGGGGAGCTCTTGGGACCTTGAAGGTATTTAGTTAAGACCTAAGAAAAGATATTTTAATTATAGAATTGTACTCCTAATAAATATAGTTTAAAATCATTTTTATTCACTGAAATAATACCCATCATTTTACATCATCATTATGAACAGGAAATGGACCAATCACAATTTTTTCTTATGGTGGTATCTGGGTGAATGAGCAAATCGGCCCCCCTGCAGGGATCTTCAGTAGCTGTAACGAATGCCTGTGTAATTGAACTCAATGTGGACATGAATTTGATTTTGACAGTTGTCTTAACCAATCATATGTTGTTGAGTTATGGGCGGGACAATATCTCGACATCTTCTGGGCATTTGCGAATGGTAGTCAGTGAGTGAGCGAAGGAAAAAAGAGACGACGAACAGTAACTCCCAGTTTCATTTCTCTGCTAAATGAGAAACATACATTTACTTGTTGCCTTATTCTGGACAATATTTGACAAGAACACTGCAGTATATTAGGTTCAAGATGTTTTTGAAAATATTTACTAACTCCAAACTTTCCATGATGACTTCACTGTTGTTGATTTCTTCGTGGGCACAAGTTTCTGGTTGTTAACTGGTCTCATTGTGAACACTGTCAGTCTGTGGGCATTTGTATAGTTAAAACTGTAACTCAGATTTTAAGGGTTGATTTTTGTTCAATTTTGTTGTTGTTTGAACTTGAACTGCAGTATTCAGGCACAGAAGTCAGTATGAAATGGCTAAATTCGCAACCAAGACACATTTCAGTGAGAAATAAACACATTCGATTTGTCCTTCTTATCATTTGATTATCAGTTTTTTATGCAAGTTGTAAGAAATACAATGCAAAACTACAATTCACATTTCTTGTTTTATTGCCATGGACATTAAATGACAATAAATGGCTTAATTACAACCAGAATTTCTGAGTATAGCTTACAAAGAGCTTGTGCTTTTTTTCCAATTTCACCTCAGGAGGTGTTGGTCAGTTTGAAACATCTGATATCTACATTTAACTTGTTTGCCTGGCTGCCTTAACTTCTGGCAGAGAGATACTAAATTTATATTGAAATTTAAATATGCATAAGCTCAAACAAACGCTAGATATCTAGATATTTTACTTGTATTCCAGCTTAAAAAATACATGGAATACGTCAAGAAGTGATTTACTGGTTTAATTTATTTTCTCAAAATAATGTTGGCCTTTTCATGCTACATATAAATTTATTGATGTCTTGATAGCCAGCTTTGTGTAATGTTGCGGAATCACCATTGTGTGTTGTGAAGCCAGTTATGGCAAAGAAACCTTTAATATGCTGACTTCCATGAGACAGAGCTCTGGCTTTTATTTTTATTGCTATGTTTGATTTATTATTGCCACATTTGGTCCTATTGGATCCCCAGGGTCCAGAGCCACGGTTCACCACTGCGCAGCCAAGTAGAGTCTGTTGGAGTCATAGATAAGAGTGTGAGAGACGTGTAAAGTTATTAGGTAAACGTGTGTGCTCGGGGGTGTCCATTTACTTCATACCCTCCCAGAGTCCTTTGTCTAATCCTCAAATGAGACATTATATTTTTCACTTCCATCACTCGGATAATTATGAGTTATACTATACTGTAGTGCTGTAGGAGTTTGCACTTGAGTGAGTGTGCATGTGGGGGTTCAGCTGTGTTAGTTTTAGGTTCATAAATGAGGCGCCAATCAGGATTCAACACTGAGAGTGAACAGTAGGTGTTACACATACTCAATCATAGAAAGGTTAGTATGCTTGCACAATTTGCAGGATAATTAGGTTAATTAAAGCCTATTTGAGTGTTTTAGCATTCATTTATATGGTTATGATAGCTCTACTGCAGTTTTTTGTGCAGGGATGTATTAATTCCAACATTTTGGATACCCTCTTGCAGTGTTACCAACTTTCTTGCTACATTCAGTGACTTGAAAGACCCTTTTAGTGACTTTTGAAATTTTAGAGAGCCTAGTAAAGACACGTAATGAATATTTGCACAGAAGTTGATGCAGCACTGCTAAAGAGAGTTGTGAATATTCCTCAGTTAACGTGCACTCAGATTTAAATGAATAAAAATGACTCTGCAAATGGAAAAGATAATAAGAGTCAGTTAAGTTAAGTTTAAATTACACTCTTTTATTAAATCTTCCTCTTTAATTTTGCATGTGAACCATTACACAATCATGTAATGGATATTCCTGTGACATCATCTGCTGCTACTTAAATATGGGCTCATTTTTTGGCTCTTTGAACTGTTGTCTTGTTTAATACCTGCGTGACTTTGGGAGCACTCCTGTTTCTTGCCTTGTCAGTGATGCCTTAAATCACCCAGCGCTGATCACAAAAAATGCTTTAACAAGACCAAAAGAAGATATATTTCTGTCACGTAACAGTCCTCAGACGTGTTAAAGATGTAGAGATAGACATGTCATCAAGATCGCCTCAAGCAGGAAGAAACAGAGAATCTCAGAGGAGCTTGAGTAAACTACATTTTAGGTATTTGCCCAAGCACAAAACCCAGAGTTTGTTCAGTGGCTTCTGTACTGCTCAGAGCATTATTACAGAGAGTGAGAAAAACTGCAACCCCCCCTCCATAAAAGCTTTGACTTCTAAAAGGAAAATCCACTTATCACTTGTTTGAGGAGAGCTGAAACAGCACTCAGTGTTTTGAGAGAGCTCTCCATGTACAGCACGAGAGGCACAGCGTCGCACCGGGTTTTAATTTCACTCTCATTAATCCATCGTTGTATGATGCATTTTAGCTTGATGTAATCATTTCCTATTTTTCTGGGCCCTGGAAAGCAGCAAGTTGTGATTACATCCCAGGGTAATGTGCAGCAGGGACAAAACCTTCTCCAAATGCACACCACACATTTATTAACTCCATCATCTCCTGCTGCCTTTTTTATTTTGACCTTTCTTCATGGCAGAAAGTCTCTGACTGCTGTCTGACCCTCTATTTGGAAGCCCTAAAAAGCATGTAAATCTGAGCGTGGGGTTTGGGGATGATCCTGGTTCCCCTCTGATTCATTATCAATTGAGCAGGCGTCCATGAGTGATGACCTCATTGCACGCCGGGTACTGCAGGAGCAGCAGGGGTGTGAGAGCGAGAGCGGCATCCTAACTATCAACAGATGTTACTTTAAACATGACTTCAGCGCACAGATACACACACACACACACACAGCATACGGCGCACACGTCACGGCAACTTTTCACTCGCCTTTGTTCTTTTTTTGCAGGGAACTGAAGGGCAGGGAGCGAATTTTATGGCCATCTGTATCCTCTGGTTTCATGCATAGCGTAAAAAAAATTAAGTCCCGGCTCACGTTCGGAACATACGGGGTGACGTTAGTGTGAGAAGTTCAGCTAATGTTGTCATGTGATGCACTGAACCCAGAAATACGAGCCACGAGTCAAACCTCCGATTCATCCTGCTATCTTTACCATTTAAAGCCGCACCAGGCAACTCGTAATGTTGACGGCTCCAGATGACAGCAAGAGGCAGGAAACATGAACTTGAATAGCTCAAAATCCTGTGATGTCATGTCAGTAAAATGCATGCAGCACCCTCATGTTTACAAAGCCAGCTGGTCTGGGATCATTTTATACCAAAGGGAGTAGGGAGGCAAAGATTTAGTTACTGAGTCTAGGTTTCTTTGCTTTGCTTGCTGCTGGTTGGCTGGGTTTTTCATTTCATTTTTAAATATTTTAATGTTTTTGTTTCTTTTTATTGGTTATCAAGTGTACATACCCCGTGGCAGAATTTCATTTGGCAGCCCCACATCACAAACACTGCAAAATGTTCAAACATGGCGAGGGGAAAAGTTTCTACAAGACTTAGTGTGTACAGCCACGCCAGCAGTTCTGTGAGGCTGCACTTATGCAAAGTAGTGCTTTGAGCTAGGTGCCGCTCATGATTAGCAGACATTGTGTTTACACTTTTCAATATTATATTTTGACCAAAGTATTGGACACATGCAATTCATCCAGAGGGGAACGTGGATGACCAAATTTCATGGCATCCAAAAACTGTCAAACATTTCACTAAGAACCGCAAATATCTACCCATGGGTAGTAGCCTTCATCATCTGAAGACAATGAAATGTTTGCATAACATTTCATTGTCAGTCCATTCAGTGTTTCTTGAGATTGACACAAGAACAAAGTAGTGGACTGAAACACCAACAAGCAATCCTGACATTTCCATTTCGCCAGAGCAGTTTATCATTTTAAGTTATTTTTCTGAAATTATCTGGTTCCAGCTTCTTAAATGTGATATGTTCTGGTTCCTTTAGTCCTCTATTAGAGTAAACTAAATATATTTGGGTTGAGGACTGTTGGTTAGGACAACACAAGACATTTTAGCTGGCAGCTTAGGCTTTGGAAACAGTCGACACTTAAATAGACCAAACAACTAATCAATTAATCAAGAAATAATCAACATTGATAATGAAGATAATATTTAGTTGCACCCTAAAAATCACAATCAGAAAAACAGACAGTGCTCAGAGACAACAATAGTTAGTACTCAAAACATCATCACTGAGTCCAATTAACACCTCTTACAGCATCAGTTCACATCCTGGGCCTCGGGTCTCACTATTATCATAAACAAACAAGGAGAAACAAAAATCTAACACCGACAAACTTGTATTGTTATGTTGAACATCCACCTGGCTATCTGACAGCTAAAACATTTGCTCATAATTGAAATCAGATGTCAAAGTTTCATGATTCATACTAATAAGATGTGCGTACTTTCCCATAAAGGTAGAACTCTCTGTATTGTATTAGTCACAATGCTTGCACAATACACGCAGGCCTTCGTGAGTTTGCCATAGAAACAAAGCTGTGCAATGACAAATCATCCCACAAGGGCATTGCTTTGATTTGAGAAGTGTGTGTGTGGGTTATATTACAGGATAATTTTAAAAAAAATTAAAAAGTGCTGTTTTACAACCATCTTAAATATGTAGTTTGTCAAATTGGTTTTTTCCCCTCTTTGGAAATATATGACGAATTGGTGACTATTGCGATCGCCAGCCAACATTACCAAAAGTGACGGTGTTTATTAGCAAGAGTGTATTGATTTTGGCTCAGTCAACATTAGCTTAATATTGACAGAGAGGAGAGGGGAGTGGGAGTGGAAGCATGGATGTATAAGTTGCTCAGTGGTGCATAAAGCCAAAAAAATCTACTTTCAACTGTAAAAAATTACCCGGATGAAAACATACAGTTCACGCTCTATGGGCCCATTGCATCCATGGAGGATCCTGACTAGAAACTTCCTCCAGCCAAGACTACTAACTTCCAATTCAGCCCAGCAACTACCTTTAACATAAAACAATTCAACCGTGCAGTTCTTCTAGACTTCTGAAATATCATCCGACTGAATGGATCAACTTCTAATAGTGACATGATTCATTTTGCGGGGGTTAGGATGCTCAAAAAAATGTATCTGCTGATTTAGAGAGGTCTCTTTCACAATATGGGGAAAAGTTTGTTAAGTTATTTTTTGGGCCCATTATGATCACGTGACACTGTAATTACACTGTCACTGTCACTGTCAAAGCCCAGTGCTGTTGCTAAGGGTTTGGTTGGAAGTGGGACTGGGACATGGTCCTCGTGCATGTTGTTTCTCCTGTTTTTTTAATAGTGTTTGGACCGCCTTCTGAAAAAGTGCAGGTGACATGTCCCCTGAGGACATATGATACCAAATAAAAGTGTGTTGACAGAATTTCCTGGCTCCATAAGTGATAATCACTTTTATTGTGCACAGATTAAAAGTACAGTAGCTATAAACGTGACACCACATGACCTTCTTCCTCATCTTTAATGATTTGCAGGGCACGCGATTTATTTTCATGCCATCTGGTTGACTTAATGGCAGCAGTGGTGACTTCATTCATGTGGATCAGATGTAGAGCATTCTTTGGCGATGCCCTCATCATCTGTGAGATGCTTATTATCCAGACCTGCCCTGTTCTTTGAAAGAGAACAGATTTTTTTTTTTTTTTGTTTTTTCTTTATATGATCTGGGACTTTTGGTTATTAATGATCACAGTTCCTGTTTCTGCAGGTTCACCTTAGAGGCAGGTTGTGAACTTTGCAGGGAAAAAAAAGTTATACAGCGTTTCGTACAAATGACAGCATGTATTAGGAAGTTGCCAAGCAGCTGTTATAGTGTACATACACATATTCCACTGCATGCATGAGCAGGATCTGTCTTCACCTATGCATCGTTAAGATATTATCAGTACTCCCAAAACTGTTGGTGAGGAGACAGAAATCCGCCTCATTCATCAACTGTAGCTGACACATGACTGCTGAGTTCTTTGTGAAGGGTGTTACATCTTTTCTGACTCTGAGGAAAAAGCACACCTGTATTCCTCCCCAAAAAAATGTCTCAGCCTGGTGCATGCTACACATTCCTGCTCAGTGCCAGGTTCAAGCTTTTGATATGATGGATGAGAAGATGACATATGTGATAGTAGATGAAATGCGAAAAGAAATCTTCTGGTCCGTCTCAAACCATGAGATATTATGGATTTCCAGTTAAAAAAAACCACATGATATCTTGTTTATTAGACGCTGGTACGGGAAATAATACATCACTATATATTACTACTGTGTCAAACATTTCCTTTTAAGGGAAGGAAATCGCTCGGGCAGCCTACTGTATATGACGTTATTCGGATAGTTGCAGTTGTATGCTTTGAAGCCCCGCAAGCGTGCCCCCATGTTGAGGTCAGGAATCACACAAATATGACACATTCAGCGACACCCTCTAAACACACACATGACATGCAGCAGCCACCCCTTTACGCTCTTTCAAAACACATTCTGCCTTGTCTCCAAGTACGTCAGCATTGAAGCTGGGCTTCATTTCCCCGAAAAAATCAAGAGCAAATGGTTTTAGCTTGAGAGCTCGTTGCACTTCGGTTGGTAAAACTTTATGAGAATGTCCTCCAGTTTAGTCGACAATGTGCAACAAAATACTGAATGCATGAAGGATGAATTAAATCCAGACAGCGAAGGGCAACAGAGACTGAAACAAAAGCTGAAGACACCGCAGTGCAATGGTTATTAATGGGTTGTTGATATTGTTGTTGATGGCTGGTGGCTCCGTTGCCAAAAATGATGTGATGTTCTGGACTGGAAAGATGTTTGTACAGTTTATGTGTCCATAAAGGAATATCAGATTATTCTGATCAGTAGTCAGTTGTGTAAAGTACATTTACTCAACTTTCTGAGGTACTTGTAGTTAACTACATTTGGCATAGAAATATTGTACTTTCCACTTCATTACATTTTTTACAGAAAAAGTTTGACATTAACTGTTGAAACCTCGACAGCAGTTACAATAACTTTAGTTACTGTCAACAACACTGACTCTTGCTATCAACAGTTGGCATTCATAACAGCATAAAGTTCACAGTGAGATATAAAGTAGTTAAAACTTGGCCAGCTACACATTAACACATTAATGCAGTAATAAAATATGTTCATATAATACTCACAAAACACATTTTTCTGCATTGTAAGTACATTTTGCTTATTATACATCTGGAATTTTACTTCTGTAAGATTTTAAATGCAGGACTTTACTTAAATAAAAGATCTGAATACTTCTCCCACCAATGACAGTAGTACACTAGTGGTTAAATGGTGTTTTTAGACACAAAATTGGTTTTCTTTACACTCACATTTAATAAAATAAGACTTCAGCAGACAAGCTGAAGCATTCTGGATACTTTTAAAGTGCTAAATGTGTTGTGTGTGTGTGTTAAGCTACAAATTCTTATTTGAGGGATATTTTAAACAGAAGCAACCCGATGATGCAAAAAAAAATAACACTACTGGTGTCATCATAGGTGAATAAAAACACAAAATGGTAAGATTTGGGTTATCTTGGGTTAAGATCCACAAAATATGTCAGGGGCTGGAATGTAAAAAGACGGATGAGTCCATACTTGGTGCATTTGTTTTCCTGCATTGCACCACCTACGTTTGTGTATCTACACTCTGGTCACTATCACTCCCACATTGTAGGAAAAACTGAGTGGCTACTGACCTAATTCGGGCTGGTCAGCCAACACTCCCTTCTGTGCTTTGGCCAGATAGCAAGCAGATTGCTCCACAGTGTCCTCAACCTCAGCCTCATTTGTCTGAATCTACTGTAACAAGACTGACGGTATTAAGACAAGGCAAGCTCTTTTTCTTTCGCTTGAGTGTTAAAGCTGTTGAATTGCACAACTTTATCTCCAAACTGTAGCACACCGAGTGATTTATTGAAATAATAATGTTTTGCTCAGTGTGAAATGCAAAGTAAAAGTGAAAATGGACATTTTGTGACAACAAAACATGGACTTGAGACAGATTTTGGGCCTGTGAGGCTTTCATTTTATGCTTGTCATAAACAGTGAAAGAAAACAGACTCTGTATTTGTCATATTGTCTCTATTTATCAGTGAAAAGTCGACAAAGTATTCCTGTTTTTTCCAGCGTCTGTCTGCATGAGATTTATGTGAAAGAGAAAGAAACACTATGAATACACAACGTTTGAGCAGTTTTTGAAGTTCTCATTGTCGATCTGTGTTCTGGCTGGGAAAATAATAATAATGAGCAAAGCATTTCCTTTTGATATAATGGAACAAACCAGTTGTCAAGAGGTTTATTTTGTTCTATTTTGTGATGGAGATGAACAGTTTCCTGCACAAGCTCAGACCAGCTATGCAACTGCATATGACGTACAGGTACACATCAATAGGTGTTAAGAGACAAAGGTAACGTAAAACAGATAACCCTAACATGAAAGCATATTCTTACATGTGCACTCTTACCATAAAGCGTGTGTGAAACTGTCAAAACATCACTCACTACGTCTGTAAACCGTGTGGTAATTGGGCCCAGAGAGTCGTCACTGCATGGCGTAATGCGATTACATCTCTCTGACAGAATGCAGCGATTAGACCTCACCGACCACATGGATGCAAGACTCGCTGCTCGTATTTTTCCAATCGTTCTTTTCTTAATAAAGGGAGAAGGACATAACCCAAAATAGATTTTACATAATGTGTGCTTTTCCTGCAGCATTTCCGGTAATGACTGTTAGAGGCCCAAACATTTGCCATCTGGTCAGAAAACTGCATCTAGAGCTATTTGACTTTAGTGCCAATGTTTTACAAGTGATAGAAAAACAGGCATGTTTTCTTGATCAGTTGTATCTTTTAAAGCAGTAGAAAAATGAAAAGAAATCTAAAAAAAATCTGCTTTTTCTTTCAAAGTGCATAATATATCTTCCCTCTATTAAGGTACATTTTTATTAACACTGTCAAAAAAAAGTCCTTATGCTAACTAGTATGTATGTGACACGGTTTAATTTCAGAGTGCACTTTTCCTTTAAATGCCTGATAGAGAATACCTCAGGGCTTACGTACTGGGCTAGACAAAGTTAACAGACTTTATGGCGTCTCTTTAAAGGTCTTATTTCAATGACAGAGTGACAAAACAAGGGCAATTATTGGTGACATAGTGCTTTGTGATGCCAAGATCGCACCTATGAGTTCAGCTAAATATGAAATCTTGAGTTTTCCAATAGAATTAACTGAGCCTTAGGTGTTATTAGAGCAGCCTGACAGTTTATTTATCACTTTTGTCAGGGTTAAAAATGAGCAGGAACAACTGAATGGCTGACTGAACATAGCTCGACGATTATTACGGTGACTGGGAATCTGCAGGAGTGATGTATGAGCTAATCTTCTATTTGTGAAAGGAAATAGCACCAAGGGTGGAGGGACAGGGTCAAGGAGGAAAAATGCGGCTAATGTAGAGTTAGCATGACATTTCTACGCTTGCTGTGAACCGTGCTTGGCCTCTGCCAGAGCTGGAGACGACGAATGATGGCGAGACTCAAATTGCAACAGGCAACAGAGAAAATCCAAAGAGTGACATGTAAACCTTGTAGAGGATACATTTCCCCGCCAGTGAGGGCTAATCTCTCTGATTTACCTTCTTCTCACATTTGTTCTAGCAGACACCTTCTTGAGTTACATCTTGGCAAAACATGGCAAAGGGAAGCAGAGAGCCATTTCTCCCTCCCATCCTGTCAGGCTGGAAGGAAGCGACAGCGAGAACTCACACATTACGTCCTCGTAGCTGGCAGCTGCGGTGCCTGAACAATGAGGCTGTGCCTGCACTCCTGGCCAAGTCAGTGTCGAGATAGTGAGTGAAATATGGAGGGAGGAAAGAGCCTGCCTGGATCTGCCAACTCAAATGTCTCATTGTGGCAAATAGGCTATCTGGACGTGGCCTGATGAATTGTGCAAACAGGGAAAGTGACATTTTCCCCCTTTTCTTTTTGACAAAGACAGGATTACTGACGCACTTTTTATTAACATGATAAACATGTAATAAATTAATGGTTCAGCAAGACTATTTAGCATTTAAAAGCAGGATTAAAAAAACAAAACTCTATGTAGTTCTAAGCAGATATAAGAACATTTAAGTGTGTATTCATTATTTGTCAATAGATATACTGTAGTGTGTGCTATGAAGCATCTAGATCTGATAATGAAACAGTTGAATGACTGTTGACAAAGTATCATTCATATTTAATGTGGAGATTTACAGTGTGATTACACACAAGAAATAAACTGTTTATATGTATATACAAATCATTTACAGGCAGGTTTAAAAATGTTTATCAATGCTTGAGTTCAAGTCTTTGAAAGCACATGACATTTTTGACTCACTTACTAGGTTTTTTTCCAGAGCTTTCCACAGAGAATAAATGATACAAAAATACTCAATTAAAAAATATAGTTACTTTAACAAACACACTTAGTAAATATTATGAATAAATAATTCATAGTTTTAAAAAGCTGAGTTGATCATGGTTGAATGAAGAAGTTATTGCTATAGTCATTGAAAAATACCTAAATATGTCCTTATCTTTGCCTATTACTCTATTATAGTGTGTTTCTAGACCATTATCCACTGTTTTGCTAACGATGGTGTGGTTGTTAAAATCAAATATTAACATTATTTGGGCCAGAAACTGAAGGCAAGTGGAGCACATGAAAACTTAATTACCACACTACATCATACCTTAGCCATCGCTTTAGATATGAATGTTGAAAAAAAGTTTAAAAAAGAAGGTATAGTAATTGGCAAGACCCTGGCAAATGAGTCTACTGAGGACGTTCATGTCAGCGTAGCTCATGACCTCATATCCTGTTTCAACCACTGGGAGGAAGAGTCAGTTTAACAAGACCGAAGGCAACAACACTCCACCTAAGGGACTGTTATTTGGCACAAAAAGGATAACTTTTGGTTATCATTTTGTTCCCATTTCATTACAGTGTGGAAAATGTTTGCCTACAAGATTCATTTGGGGAAGTTCACATCTCAGCATATGCTGCTCATCTTGATGAAGGACAGCTCGCTGTGCAAACAAAGCAGTTAATAATAGTTTCCTGTCATGTGGTAGAAGTTTAGTGATTTATGCCACTATTGTTGCCGTCACTTTCGAATGTTGTGGCTTTTTTCGCCTTGCCTTAAACTCAACTCATCACACTCCATAAAACAACAAACGCAGTTATTATAGTTCCCTTTCATTTATTGGTATTTGTGTATTTTCACTTTATATAGAAACTCTCTAAAGGACTGAAAACAAATCATCATAATTAACTTGAAGTGATCAAGATGTAATAAATGGCCAGTGAAGCTGAATATATTGTAGATTAGAAAAACAATGATGTGTGGAGAAATATAATTAAAACTAAACTAAGTCTTGGGTATATTTTAGTTCCCACTGAGTGACAAGTCTAATATGAATTTGATTTCTTTGTGGAAGTGGCTGAAAAATGTAGATATATTGTAAGATACTGTAGATATTCTGCCATAAATTAAACAAATCCCCTTTCTTGAGTCACTGTGTCTGCAAGCCAGCATTGGGATTTTATGGGATTTGTGTAAAATTGAAAATAGCTCTTGTAACTCTCTCAGGGTGTTAGAAAGCAACTGAATTCAGAGGTGGTAACGGTTATTAGGGATGTTTATGGGGACCAGGGTTCAATTTACTTTTCCTTGACGAAGTTTGTCTGACCAGCCCGTCCGCACAAGAAAAACCACAGTATAGGTTTAAAACTCAGTCCGGCAAAAACAACCTATAGTTATGTTTATGCCATCTGGTGGCCGCAGTAATTAGGACCTGGAGAAGTGATGCAGTTCAGATGACATCAACATCAGATGACTTGATCATAAGATTTTTTTTGCCTTATTAGGAGGAGGCTAGATGGTAAAAATTTCACTTCCTGTTTCAAACCGCAAGTGTCATGTTTCCAAGGTATTTAAAAAAACATAACTTTGCTGTACTTACTATTGCCATGACGACAAAGGTTGCATAACTTTAAGGAAGTATCATGTTTCAAGGCACCATTTTAACCCAAACCATGAAGAGATTTTTGTGCCTAAACCTAACTAGACTTTAACCACAGTGTTGTCACATCATGAAACATCTTGTTCTTTTTTTTTTCTTTTTTAATATTACGGTGCTATGGGTCGTTCTGGGTTCATTACTATGGCGGCTAGATGGTTTAAACTTAACTATAGGTTGTTTTTTGCCAACTGAAATTTAGACCTATACTATCATTTAATTAAGCCGACGTGTTGTGGGTGGGTGTGTGTGGTCTGACAGCGACCGAAAAACAAAGCTACTGTTTTTGGATACTTGTAATTGCAGCTTCTTGTTGTAGCTGAAGGAGTTACATTCTGTTTCACTTTTTTTTCTTTTTTTTTTAATCTTACAATGTTCAAAACATTTCATCAAAAGGAATTCGAAGGGTTCAGATTTCCTATGTTGTAAATCCTTGTGTAACATGCAGTATGAAAGAGTTTGTGGTTAGTGTGGGAGTAAAAAAAATAAGATTCAAGGCCGTATGCTTGGGTTCAAGGAGGACCTGTCGAGACTGAGGTGGTCTTGTGTCAAGCTGCGATATGGAAACCAAAATTTAAAACTTTGGGGATTGACTCTTTGGCGGGGAACAATAGAGAGCTGTCAGAGGGACCACCCTGTCCCAGTGCATCCTGGCCTTTGACAAGACTCTCTGAATCTAGGAAATAAGAACCACGGTTGGGTTTTAAATTTCCTCCTCCTCCATCCCTTGGCCGATCGCAATGCAAGGTGCTGGAGATGATTGATGAGAACGTTTTCCTGTAAGGTTATGAGACTGGAGGATAGTTGGCATTGGTGTATTTCATACAGAGATACTGATGTAAACATTATCTTTTCAGACACACCTTTTCCCTCAGTGGTAATGATTCCTTTATAAATACTTCAAGGAAATTAATAAAACTTAATTATTTATCTGAGAAATGTCTTTGAGTTGAAAGAATGTGGAAGCAATGTTCAACAGTTCAGTCTTTTACAAGCCCACCATGCCTCTGCAAAAACACTGCAGAAATGTAACTTAACTCTCAATAATATGCATGACTTAACATAAAACCAAATTCTGTCTTTTTATGGTAGAAACGCATGAGACACGAGCACCGCCAAGTAAGTTAATACACCAGTATAGCAAGCTCAGTGGCTCCTATGGTTAATCATTTATACTGCTGCGAAATGTAGAATATGCTTTTTGAGCAGCAGCGTCATAACAGCAAAACAAACAGCATCCACCTTCCTACGCCCAAAACTCTGAACCACCCTCTTCCTAGAAGTCATTTCCAGAGTAAAGAGTCTTTTGATGCAAGCCCAAAACCTCAATTACACTGTATTTTTCCAAGATTAAATTATGCAGTCACTTTAGGTTAAGGTTCTACTAAAAAAAAAATCCTCCTCGCTTGATGTTGCATTGACCTGGTGAGAAGCTGCAGCCTCAATGAGCCACGAACGACTGGCACTTAGTTTGATACCCATGTAGACTGAAGGATAAAGACGTCCTGTACTGTAGATAATATTTTGATGGGTTTGCTGCAGGATTTGAAATTGTCTGTGCACTCCGCCATAAGAGATTAGAGTGATGAAATCAGACTTTTGTCAAAGTCCAGGGGCTGATATCTCAGGACAAATGTTTTTGGGCTCGAAACTAAGCAAATCCCCTTGGCAGTGACGGAGGAGGGTGGGTGGGTGGGTATGACTAAAGGGTGGAAAAAGGGTTTAAAGGGTCTATCCAGTTTCAGGAGCCTCTCATGGCTTAGTGAAGTGGAAGAAAGAGGAAGTATCCATGTCAGCAAGGAGACAAGTAAGGTTGGATACTTAACCCTTATGCGGCTTGTACAAAGAGCAAAGTGGGACATTAAAAAATTATGCTTTTTCTTTCTTTCTTTGGTCACCTCAATAAATACAGAATGCCTTATCTCATTCTTCCAGAAAGAAAATAATGTGCTGTTTTATTATCAGTCCAAACATATTGTGGCATCTCAGTGAACCTTCTCTACTCATGTCACCCATAATGTGTTTGCATCCAAATTTTTCAGAAGGGGATCTTGTAAAAAGTGTAAGCATGCCAAGGAGGAGGTACGGTATCTGCGGTTTGGACAAAGAGCAAACACAAGACAGAATAAATGCTATGCCTGGATCTCTCTAATTTAATGTAAGTATAGTATGAGCTCATTCCAAAAGGCACACTCATTTTTATGTTGCTTTCTTTCTTTTTTTTTTTTAAACAAAGAAAATTATGAGCTCATATTTCGAGAAGGCGTATATTACAGCCAGTTTTATGCTAGACCCAAAATAACATTAAAATATGATTTAGCATCAATTCTTTTGCTCTGTTAGACTTTGGCCTGCTTCGGACTTAGTGCACTGCATCCAAATTTTAATATAACATTTTAAATGGAAGCCTTTCTCTTGTTTGGAAAGGCTACAATTAAATGCATTTTAGGATAAAACAAAAAAACTGATTTGGTATTTGTTTTGAGCCGCAAACATAAATATATTCTCTTGTTTCATCTGGCTTCCCGAACTCAACAGCTTGGGGTGCCATTGGGAGCCTGAAGGCTGGAAAAGGAGGCATGTGATGGGAAGGTTGTTGGCTCCAAAAGTGCTGTTTGGGTTCCTTTGGGCAACTTTTGGGAGCTTAAGCCCCAGTTAAGCCCCAGCTACTCAAGTGGATCTTCTGAGTGGCCAACAGTCTGAGACTGCTGTTGTATTAGAAATCTCCTGGGTGAAAATGTAGAGTACGAGCTGCAGAGTGTTGCAGAATGAAATGTGTGTCATGACCATTGAAAAAGCATGAATAAACTAAGTTTAAAAGGAAGCACACAAAGAAATAGAAGGTCCTATTCTTTCTAGTTTTTACACATGAAAATTGTTTTTCACTTGAGCCTCATGAGACAGCCAAATAATTTAACTTGCTCAGTATTTCGCAAAACATCTGAAATGTCTCAAATGAAACAGAAAATGAGATCAAATGACATCCACTAAAGGCTGCAAGTACAATAAAAAAAAGGCTGTTTGGGTTTACTTTTATAAATCTGTAAACATCATGAGGAAAGAAAAGTGTTTCCGCAATCATTAAAGTTACTGTAAATGTTACAAATGTACAAAAAACAACAACAACAATACAGAAATGTACGGATCTTTGCAACAGATGTTTTTACATTTTTTAAATATCTTGTAAACCTCTCAAGACTCGGCGCCTTGCCAGGGCTAATTGCACTGAAAGAAAATAAAATCACCATCAATCCTCATCATCACTGCAAAGCATTGGACAAAGCAAAACCTCATAACCCTCAGCGCTAAAATGACTCTCTGGAATCCCTCCAGATGTGAGCCATCTGTTGTGTTCAGTCACTGAGGTGAGACTGGTCGTGTCTATCCAGACGATGACATCACCCAGAATAGAGACGGGCTAAAATCCAACATTCAGTCCTTTCATTAATAACGCTGCTGATCCAAGCCTTTCAGGCAGCCCTTCGACATGCACTAAGGTATCCCACCGGTGTACTTCATCAACATTATAAGTGTTTTCTGTCACAGGGAGCCCAATGCAGCCAAAAGATCTGAAAACACTGAAGTCGTACTGTACCACAGTATCCCCAACATGCCCCCCCCCCCCATTTCCCTGAGAGGTTTCAAATTTTATGGACTGGCATCGCAAACAGTCATGGTTGAAACATCAACAAAAGAGAACAAATCGGACCTGTTTAACAAAGGTCACAGGATAAAAGCTACCCAGAACAACTTTAAAAAAAGATATCCACTTACAGGCTTCAGTACACTCATATTTTGAAGGATTTTTTGATTTTTATTTCAGTTAATCTCTTTATTTGCAGTGTTGTTTAAAACGTAGCTAAAAACAATAATAAATCCTTTTTTTTTTACAGTTTTTACACAAATATGGAATCAGCATCTAAGCCTCAGGCATCAGTTGACTGACATTTGATAGCCAGCGTCGCTAAGAGACATGCTGACATTTGGCCCCATATAGCCTGCAAACAATGATTCAAGATGCCCCCCCCCCCCTTTTCAACAAGCCCAAATAGTATTGGTAACGATTGAAGACATCTGTCCCTTTTAGCAGTTATTCCCACTAGCTGTTATTTTTCTTTCACATCATTTCAACCCCTTCTGAGTCATGAGCAGCTCCTGCACACTCAGCCAGCACTGTGTTCCTTCCATATTATAGGAACACACTAAGCCATCTCTCTTTCACGGGTCCATTTACTACGATGGCAAATAGCTAGTCTGTCAGAATTCACAGCAACAGGTAGTCCATAAGTAGTTGGTGGTAGCTGGTCACAGAGTAATGTAGCGATGGGACACATGCAGCATTAATGTTATATCATAATTTAAGTAATTCTTTTTGACTTGTAAATAGCTTTCAAGTAAACCTCCAAGTCAGAATTACAACTGGGATCATTTTAAAAGCTGTGACTTTGCACCTAATAAGAACTTAATGCCTGAAAACTAAGCAAACACGGACGTCTCAGATCAGCCAAAATGTGCTCTTCAAAATAAAGTTGAAGTAAATTGAAATCTTGTGTAATTTTGTCTACTATGTTATCATTCAACCTTCACAAGTTGTGAGATGATGTGAACGCTTGTGAGCTTAAGTGATTAAATTATATTTTAGCCCTCACTCATAAAGATATTGGAACAATCAAATGATCAATACCGACATCGTCAGTGGGAACCAAGAGTTCACGCCATATTCAGCAAAACCTGGTCAATAATATATAATAATTGGACACACATCTAAAAACAAAACCCAAAAAGAAACCTACAACAACTAGCACAGGCCTGCTGCTAGCATGAATCCATATAATCCCTTTAAATGCAGGTAAACTGCTTTGATGACTATAATGAACAATGACGTCCTGGCGTGTCCCAAGTGGAAAAGTACGAATTCTGATGCTATTTCTATTCATTTGTAAAAAACAAAAAAAAAACGTACAATCCAAAATACAAGAGAAGGCAGACAGAAAAGTTGGCTTTATCTCATTATGTACGACTTCAAACGTCAGTTGATGATAGAAGAGATTAAGTCAATTGAATTAAACGCATTTCCTCCACATGACAATGTAACTAAATAACACACAGGAGATAAAAGGATGACACACACAGTCACGAGCGTCTGTTCAAGGATGAGAATGTTGAAACAAAGACAGATGTGGGGATGACATACAACAATCCTTGAGAAATTGAAGCGATGACTTGGCAACTAAGTGGTACGAGCATTAGTCTGCTTCTCCTCACTTTAATTCAGAGTCAGAGACAATTTGAGGACAGCTGCCAAGTAATTGGGATAATGAAAGCTGTATGGTCCAACAGGAAGTGAGGAGACAATAGAGAGAAAGACAGAGAGAGAGCTTGTGTCCAGGATCCCAAACAGCCGCCCAGCCGGGGTCTCATCCCCCCTGAGCACTCTGGGAGGGGAGTGATGTCACCGTGACTGCACGCACACACACAAACACGCTCACCGAGACAGACGAACAAACTCACAGACTCACAGTACATCACTGCTCTGTCTCGCTAAAGTAAATTCCAGCGTCACACCCGACATCCCGAATCACTATCATTTGCATTCCTCTTGAGCACAAGGAGGTGAGCAGCGAGTGGGAGGATCCAGCGTGAGCGAGCGAGCAGCTGGTGGGACGTGATGGAAAGGCTGAGAGAACAGCCGGAAGATAAGACTGGGGAGAATAAATGACAGGAGACAGAGAGGAAGACGAGAAAGGGAAAAGAAAGGAAGAGAAGGAACAAACAACACTTGTAATAAAACATGTGACTGAAGTTGTTATAATGGGCTGAGGTTGCTGAAGGATCGCTGAAGGTTACTGGAAAGGTCACTTTAAGAATGTGTAAAATCCTCATCAATTGTCATCTTTCTGATTTATGACTGAACAGCATTTTTCCTTCAAAGCCATGTATTTCTTAATATTTTGAGTTCTAATGTCAGTCAGTTGGACTGTATCCAATAATTTCCGGAACTTAACAAAAAGGGTAAACAGTCACTTCAATGATTGGCCAGATATGAGGAAGGGAGGAAGTGGGATACATTTGCCTCCATCACTTTTTGCCATTTATGTATACAGGGAAAAAGTCCCATGTGAATGTTTATTCCGCCATCACCATAGTTCATTTTCACTTTGTTTTTATTAAAAATTCAAAGTGTCCAGTCTTTTTTTTATTGTTCTAGCATTTGTCAAAAGTTGTAACTTTACAAAAACTTGAAGCAGAAGCATTCGAGTCTAAGTCGTTTAAGTCTTTAGGGTATCGAGTCTGAGGAGTCGAAAGCCAAGTCTCATAGCTGTTGAGTCTCAAATCCAATTTTTGTGACCTAAATCTGACTCCTGTCCAAATTTCAAGTTTACAGCTCTGGCAAGCAGCACAATTTCCTAAACATGACCGGTTAAACTGATTTAAGAGTAATTAAGAGATATTTAATCATATCATATTTAATATATGGTTATATTGATGTTTTTGTGACAAAATTTCGTCCGCGCAGTGTGTAAATCACCAACAGTATCCTTTTATTTGCTGTAATCTGATAACATTTCCCCATTAAATGTAACAGATCACCCGTCATTGCTTCCTAATCGCTCTAATCCGCTCACATGTGTGCCATAATTTTTGAAAAATGTGTGTCATCTGAGGTCTTGCTCCTCTCTCTGGAAGCCAAAGCGTTTTGAGAGGGTTCGGATAAATGACGGATGAGGACATCTGGTGAGTTTTGTCAGGGGTGTGTCATACTATAGTGGGGTACTGTGGAGGTAGAGACAGAGAGATGGACAGAGAAGGATCATTTTAGACACATAAAGAAGAGCAATGTTACTAACAAAACAGAATGCAAGTTTTTAAACTGAACTGTTACACACAAAGAGTACTGCTGTGTCAAAAATGGTGTGAAATACCGAAACTAAACCCAATGATGCTGTAAAGAAAACAAAAGTATTAGGACTCACTTTTATGAGCCAACTCCAGGCTAGAACAAGTTCCCTGAGCCAGTTAAACACCTTACATAGGCACAAATTCACACTCAAATATAAAATCTCTCTAAAAACAGCACGATGAGGCCTTGCAGACAAATGCCAAGTCTCTCCTTCCATGTTTTGGTAACACTTTTTTATATCTTCTGACTTCTCCTTGTCTCCTCTTACTCCAACTGATCCCCCTGTTTGACAATCTACTTTTGGATGTGTCCTCTATACAGTCAATCCATCCAGTGTTGAAATAACGTGATTGACACGCCGTATCAGTGGAGTGCTTTTCACGGACGGCAAGGCTTTTGGATTTTTTCCATTACTGCAGTTGTGAAAGGATGACCAGATTAGGAAACACATTTCCTGTGTTTAAAGATGCTGGGAAGTGTTTGTAGATAAGTCAGAGAATGAGTAAATGAGAGTGATATCTGTGTAGGAGTTGGATACACAGTGCTGACGGCAGACTTGTGGATTCCTTCTGTTTTCTTCTGCTGTTGGCCTCATACTCCACAGAAGTTTGTTTGTCCTGATATGAAAGCGTGTGTCAGAAAGAGTGGGTGGATGAACTGAAAACTGCAGTTTACACGGACAACATGCTTAAAGTATACTGATTTCAAATGGAACAAACTTCAAAAAGAAAATGCATTTTCTTAAAACTCAATTAGCTGGTGGTGAGGTTGCAGTTTTTCCGGGCTGAACCAGCATTTAGGTACGTACGCTCCCTTTTAAACACAGTCTCAGCACCAAAAAGCTTTGAAGTGCAGTTATCTTCAACTGTGTAAATACAACCTTTGTTTTGGAGCGGGCTAAGGGGCTGATTAGGACAGAGGTGAGGCTGGGATGTGGATGTTGCCCCTGGGAAGGCAAACATTAAGAGATTAGCCAGGTAGTGGTTCCACTGCTTCCTCCCACTTATTAATTGCTCGGCAAAAACAGGCATCCATGAGGAAGGTGGAGTTTGTGAGACAGCCTGACGCAATAGATTTACAGGTGGATTCACGAGCAGACAGGAGGGGAAAAAATGTTTCAGGCTTTAAGACTTTACAATTTGCGAAAGATCGGCTCCTTGAAATCTGATCGAGAGCCGCTCTTGTCCGCCTCCGTGGTGTCTTTGAGATCAATGCTAATCCATCAGGAAACCATCAAACAGTCTCTAGAGGCAGATCCACCCCGCTCACCTGACAGCTGGATAGATTATTGTGTGTGTGTCTGTGTGTGTGTGCATCACTTCCCTCTTCCTGTGCATTTGCTGCCAAGTTGGACTATCCATATTGTGTTGTGCAGATATTGTCATTGTCTGAGTAGGGTGTGAAGCTTAAAGGAATCGCCCCTATGTACTTTAGGAAGTTAAAGGCAGGAATCTGGCTCTTATGCTCTAATTGTTTTGATAAATTGTGCTAAACACATACCTCTCGTAGGTGTTAACACGCCAATGGAAACGCCACAGCAAATTGGGTCACACTTAGATGAAAAAGGACAGTCTGCTCAGCAACATGTGTCTCTGTTCTGTCTGACTTTTTACAGTTTTTTCCTCTGTGATATATTTTGTTTACTTGAAATGCTGTAAGGAAAATGAGAGGACATGAGGGCTGCCTCCTGTTCGCGATAAAATACCAGCAGCTGTGACAGACAGGTGAAAAACATAGAGTGAAGGAGTACACATGTAGTCATTTTGCTGCTCATTTCCATGTTCATGTTATTCAGAAGCTTCAGCTCTAAAAAGCAACTCCGCCACACGTGACAGCCTCTTTGTTTGAAGTCTATGATCCATTGTGTAAAGCGAGCCGGTGCCAAGACTTCACTATACTGAACATATAATGGTTAGCGGTTGATGTGTGGCCCCCCGAGGCTTTGAAATACACCACGCCTGTGCAAACAGCATTCGGAACATCCTCCTTAAGTGTTTGCGATTTACATCAAAGTCCAAAGTGTTTGAGGGGTAATGATTATCAGCTGTACCAATTGAGGGCAGCAGACACACGCCTGCCCCGCTGACTTGACACACACACAGACAAAAGAAACAAGAAAACATCTTTCTTAATTTCTCACTACCAGTGTGAGCCTTTGTTAGGCAATAGCTGTTGTTAGGCTGCAAATTATAGCCTGTCTGGCTGGCCCAGCCCTCCAATCTGAAGTTGCATGATTGATTTCTGCCTACCGCTCGCTATGATGACGTGTTTCATTCGTTATGCAGTTGGGTATATGGGTTGGGAACTATTTGTTCCTATCGCTGGATGTGAAGAAAAACAACATAAGATTAGTCCTTCAAGACCTAATAAAAAATGGGCTGCTATTCACCTCTATCACCCCCCAAAAGTTTGTCTTAATTATTCAACCCATGTTGAACTAAAAGGTTTGTACTCACATTGTTTGAGGGGAATTGAGGATATTTTACAGTCTTGTTCATTGTTTTGTGTCTAAACAGGTCTTTTATCATTTTCATTACACCAGAAACCTTTGTCATTTGAAGTAATTACTGCATATTTAGTAAATGGTTGATATTTCTATAAGTTCAAAAGAAGGCAGATCAACAATAAAGAACACAAAGTGCAGCACTGCTAAGGGTCTCTTGAGGTTACATGTGGCTGTGAGGTCCTAGTTATGTAACAGTGAAAGTGAGTAATGGAGGCAGGTACAAACACAGGACTCAACAGAAAAGAACACATGTTTGTTGTTTCCTTTAGTCAAATGTTAATAATAGTAGCTGAGAGATCTTAAACATCTGCTCAACGTATGTATGTATGCTTTTTGACAGTAGATCAGCATCATTTTGAGTCTAAATGTAAAAGTTCAATGTCTTGTATAATATAAACAGAACTAATGGGTTGGATGAATATATATTTAAACAAATCTAAGTGTAATTCAGGTAATACAAGAACAATTGAATATCTTATAATAATCTTACTGAGGGAGAATGTTGTGAGTGAAGAAAAATAAACCACTAAAACACTTTTTTTGGTTAAGAGGGCAATACAAATACTTTTAGCGCCAGATACCTCCCTGAAGAGGTAAAAGGTCAATGTCATCTTCCACCCTCACTTTCCAGTAGAAAGACAAACAAGCACACATAGAAATACACACACACTTTGTGCCAAGAGCAAACATTCTTCTGCATAACTGAAGATGGCAAAAGCATGAAAGTGAGATTAAATCGTGCGGGCAATGCAATAAAGAAAACCAGAGAATACAGGTTAAATACGGGGAACACAAACATAGATGAATCAAGCCCAAATGCAACAGGCAATTACAACTATTTGGATGTGTACAACAGCGTCACAACAACGGGTCGTCACAACAACAAACCAAAGGTCTCCAGCCAGAGAACGGCCATAAAAACAGATTTTGGCCATAAAAGGCCAGCAAACGTCCACATGAGAGTTTTTAGCCTGGCAATCAAAATCACGTTCCATTTTAACAGCGGAGCCCATGCTGAGGCCCAGGCTGAGATCAGAAACAAGAAACAGACAGAAAAAAAACAGAAGTGGAGAAAGACTATGAAGGAGAAAGAAGCTAAAAGAGAAGGGGGGCAATGAATAAAAGAAAAACAAACATAAAGAGGAACGTAGAGACAAAGTCATGGGTGGATTAAAGAGTGAAAGAATTCCTGCGAGAGATAGAGATAGAGCAAGAGAGGGGGAGGAGGGAAGGACACATATGGATTTGATTACATGCCGATGATGTCATGTATGTATGTCAGGTAATCAGCCCCTGGGCTGTGTGTATCGCACAAGCATGTGTGTGTCAGACAGCGCTGAGTGTACAGGGCAAGACCAGGCCTTGTCTGTAACGGCTGCAGAGCGGCAGTTCGTCTGATGTGCAACGAGAAATCACACCAAAGACAACATCGCAGTCAGTGGAGAAGGTGACTGTGTGCCTTCGTCACAGACAGCTGATCAGACCATTAACTCACACATATAGCTACAAGGTGCATCAGACAGACACTGCTATACAAGTATGAAACCTTTGTGGGCTTTGCCAAAACTCCACTTTCTGGTTAAGACATTAATGGTTTATCAGAGTCATGCTACATATCAGCTATCAGCCAGCTCACACACACATGTGCACCTACAACACTTCGAAGCACTACCATACATACGACAGCTGTACTTTTCGTCACGTTTGTCGGGACTGTGGACGTAACAGAAATCAGGGATATCCCATATCATGTGTTCACTCACATAACACTACAAGTAGAAGACAAGGGGTTTTTGAAGTTTGAGTCAGACCAAATATAGTCTGTTGCATTGGCGAGGTAGAGAGAAGAGGTTGAAATGTAATACAGTCAAATATAAATCCAGTTTTGATTATACCACCATAAGGTTTAATGCTTATTAGGTGCCAAAACACAACGCAGTGCTTTATGATACTATGAGAAAGGATTTTACAACTCTGGAAAGTTATCATGGCCACTTTATCCCCTTTTTAAAAAAATTGTGTTTTAAAGTGTGTGTTTGCATGTATTTGATTGGCTAATACAAGGCCCTGCCGGATTCTGCTGCATTATGTTGAGCCACTTTGAACTGTGTGGTCAGACATTTTTAGCTGTAATGCATTAGTGAGCTGCATTTCACGCAATCAAATCAAAGTCAAAGTTGGACGAAGTATGACGGGTTTTTCCAATCACAAATCGTCTGTTGCTCCATATCCACTCATCCATCCAAGCAGCTCATGTTTTGTCATTTGGACACTTGGAATTTCCAGGAAGTGCCAGTTCAAAAGAACAAAAAAGCATGTTGAAATGCTGGAAGATCGTGCCTCGGGATTTAACGACTGCCTCGCAGAACCGCACACGTTGTTCATCCAAACCAAATCCCAAACCTCTACATTCTTCTGCGCATTGTCAGCGCTGTAGTCATCCCATCGAGGTTACACATTACATCTTCATCTTCCCACTATTTGTCATTTGGCAGAGGCTGTCACAGCAAACATGTTTGTGTGGCCTGCTCTTGTGTTTGATCCCTGACATCTGTTTCAAGTGTACAGTACTCAAGGCCCTGAATTTGTCCAGATCTAGAAATAGAATCTAATTTTGGATGACCGAATTGTTTGTTCCAAGTACAAACAGTTTGTTGCAGGGAAATGGGAGAGAACACAAGACTAAAATACATCATAGTTTAGAGCTCAGTGGGCAGTTTCTGGCCTCACTGACTCTAAAACTGCAGATTGTGAAATATTACATTTTAAATTGCCCGAAGTCAATCCTGCTATACCCAGGCGTGTGCTACAGCTCCCCCCTATTCCCGTGGCCTTGTGGCAAAGTATTTCATTGCAATGCTACTTTAAAGACTCTTGAGTGCTTAAGGAAAAAATCTCTCCCAGCAGTCATACTTTCAAGTGGACACAGGAATTGTTGTTTTTTTGGAGTGAGTGAGCTGATGCTTCGGTCTTGGCGGGTAGTTCAACCGTGTCGTTTCGGTTGTGCTTCCAACTCCTCCGACCTCTGATTTTTAGCTGTCATCAACACATTTGACACAATTACCATACGGTGCCTAAAGAAAACTCTACAGCATCACCATGTTCGGTGTGTTGAATAATACGTTTAAGTCTTGCTGTATTCTGAGAACAAAATTAAATTTGGTGTGTTTACACAGGCAAAATTGAGAGTTCCTGACCAAAAATACATGTTATCTTTGGCTTGGGTTTGCATTGTGTGCGCAGACCGGTCATCCAGAGTTTTTCACACAGCTTCATTCATTGTCCTCCAAAAACTATCTCCTCCAATTGGTCGAAATGCCGTGATTAATTGCGATTTTTTTTTACGTAAGACGCCGAGCCACATGTTTTCGGTTTCCTTCTTTTTAAGAATTTGCGAGTCGTGTCTGGCTCCCACTGCGGCTCACAAAAGCTCCTCCGTCTGCCATGAAACAGACAGGCTTCAAGTCACAGTGTGTATGCTGGCGTTGTTGCTCGCAGTGTTACACTCGTCAGCAGTTTAAGAACACACCCAATTAAATTTTGCTTGGAGTACACTGTTGGCTAAAGACGGAATATTTATGTCCCACATTTCCGGATTTAATATTGTCGTTAAGTTCTTGAAGATGGTTAGTAGATGCTTGTGGATTTAAAGCCGACATATCGGATTTTTGCCGGCTTTGCTCACTCATCTTTATTGTAACTTTGAAGTGTGATATAATCATTTAAAGCAGACAATGAATGACAGAATAGGTTGAATGAAATACACTGATAGACCATTTGTGGTCTGGTTCAACCTGCGTCACTACTTTGCTCAAACCGGTATGACATAGTTATATTTTTACATAAAAATACTGACTAGTGCAGCTTAAAAATTAATCCAACAAATCTCTGTTTCCCTAGTAACGGCTTAGTAACGGTGACCTCAGCCATTGTGAAGCCATGACATATTTTATTTAGCGGGCAGGAGACAGGAAGAGTCTTGCCCTTGTTATTTGTTCACACTGCTCACTCATAACTGCAATATACTGCCTGAAAGCATGTAATGACACAATATACTCACAAGCAGATGTGTGTATCTGTCTAATCTACTGTCTTATTGCATGTGCTTATCTCACTGCATGTCATCGCATTGTCCCTTTAAACCAAAAACGAGGTCTTGTTGTTCTTGGACCGTGTTTGTCAGGAAGTATCTATGTCACTACTTCACTCGCCAATATGTTCCCGCACCATGCAGTGTCACCAGTCCCATTGTTTGAGTAAACAGAGCACATTTTCCCAAGAACAATAGAAACACTGACAGCTAAACTATAACCTCCCTGAAAAATCTCTATAAAATTTGCTCTCCCATCACATGACGCACAATGTTGAGACTTTTCAGAGATGGATTTAGTCACCAGCTATACTCTTGAGAAATGTATGAGCAAGGTGAGGGAAATCTGATAATGAAAGTAAAGACTAAGGCAAAGTGAAGTGAACAATGTGCCACTGATAAGAAGAGATGTTTGCAGGCTCAAGCTATGATTACACTGTTGCAAGAAAAGCCATTATTGTGTTTGCAGAGCCATTAGTTTAAAGACACTTTTACACCACAGGTAAGGTGTTTAATTACCTTACCTAACAGATACTCTCACAATGTTGGCTGCACAATAATGGAGAATGATGGAGTATGACTCAATATATTTAGTACATTACTGAACAGCAATTTTAATTCAATTTACCACTATTAGGGGAAATTGTGCTTTTTACTTAACTGCATGTATTCATGTTAATTGGCTGATTTAGATTTTATACATTTAAAAACATGTTTTCATTCAAATAAAAACATGATGCATAACAGATTAGAAAATAGCTCCATTACAACTAAGCTGCAACATTAAAAGTAATAACAGTATGAAATATGTTATTCTGCATAATGATTACTTTTACTGTAGGTAACTAAAGTACTTTTTTGGTAAGAATGCTTCTGTAGTTTTACCTAAGTGAAATTATGAAAACATTTTACTTAATGCAAATCCCAATACTTCCACCACTTATGTAATGTAGCCTACTAAATCTTATTGAAAGGAACTAATGGCATACATAGGGCTTGAAGGGACACAACTGCAAGAACAGATAAATTAAAGTTTTGAGTTTCATGAGTTTATTTCCTACCTAGATTTTACATTTTTTCATTACTCAAACATGTCAAGAGACAAAATGTTTTCACTTCATGTTTCCTAGCATGTTAGCAGTGTTAGCATTCCTCACTGAGACTAAGCTACCAGCTGGCTAGCAGCTAGAAACGCTCTTATGATTTCAATCGTGAATAACAAACCGTATCAGTGAAACTGTCAACATGTAGCGGGTATCTGTCGTGAGGTTTGAATATATTATTTACATGTCAGAGATATGTGTTGCACGTCTTGTCTTGTTCTGCAGTGTTGGTCTCAATTACAAATCGTCATGCAAGAATGTCTTATTAACTTTGCGAACAGGCAAGATTCTTTTTTTCTCCCTCTTTGGTTGAATATATGACTTAAGTTGACAAGAGCCAGAAGGAAATACTGTAACTTGAACTCCTTGTCTCTCTTCACCTACTGCCCTGTCTGTGGAGTAGTGACAGACCGGCCAGATATTTCACACATTACATACGTCAAGAAAAAACCCTTTCCCTCCTCTCCACCACATCCTTTAGTTAAACAGTCACTTTAAGAGACTCTCAAACACTCAGACATGTGCACGCACATGTACACACCACACAGTTACACACATGAGCAAGCACACCCCCTTCTTGCGAGTCTCTGCAATGCAAAGCTCCATATAAGGACATGCTGATGATGTAATGGTCCATAGGCAGGGAGCACATCCCTTATTGTTTGGTCTGACTGCAGGAATGCCCACATTACAGCTACTAAGAGAGTGAGACACACACACAGAGGAACAGTTGAGAGTCGGGTGTTGTACGGCAAGATAATGAGCTTATGGCAGTGAAGCTGGGAAAGCCTTTGGCACAGGTAGGCACACTAAACATTGTACAAAACTCTGGATTTGGGGAGAGAAACTTGCCGATCTCTTTTATGTCTTCGGGACATACAGATGTTCAGGATAGCATCATTTTATGCTGGAGTCCCAACAGTTTGTAAACCTGAAGTTATATTGCATGGTTTGTAAGGCTAATTAAATCTGTTTAGACTTTCATCTATAGATATTGTGAGTAATCTCTGAAAAGTTTAAGGTTGACTTAAAAAACATTTTTAAAAAGTAGTCTAGGATGTTAATGAAACTCTGTACAATGTTTGTCTCAGTTAGTATTTCACATGGTTTGAAATGAGTTCAAGTTTTAAATTTTTTATATGTATCAAATTATTTGTACTCTGTTGTGGGAACTTCATAAATGCCTCTAAGCAATGGATTAGATCATATCAGCTTAATTCCATGTGAAATTAAATTTAACCTACTCGTACTGTGAAGAAATGCTGAATTGTGTTCTGATTTTAACATGCTGTGGAGTCGGACTCGGTTGTCTGCCATTGAAAACTTCACCAAATATATTAACTATTACAGAGCAATGATGTTTGAATCTCAGTCTCATATAGAAGAGCTGTTAAGCATGTCACAGTAGTAGCTACTCATACTTTCTATGCAGGAATCTGTCAATTTGTAGAAAAGCTGACCTAGTTTCACACAAAATTCACTACAAATGAATGACAATGACATTTATTACTTCAATGAATATGGCATCTTCATGCGTAGTAGAGTTAAAAGACTAACATATACTGTACGGCTGATACTGATTCTCTGATAATGCAGTAAATACTTATGTGTACATCTCATACTTTATTAGCATATAATCAAAGACAATCGAAGAATTGGTATTTTTAAAAGAATCAAGTATTTTTGATGGCTCCTAATTGTCAGATACATTTACTTCTCTTTTCTTTCCTGATTGACTGTGGTTCAAAAGAACAATATATTTCAAAATGGGACATGAAAGGAATGAACCCTGGTCTCATATAATTACTACTAGCATGAAAGTGTATATTAATTAGACTTATTCTGGGTGATCTCAGCAACTTTGTTGCATGGAATAGAATATATGTTTGAATGAAAATCATCTGTGGACTTGTAATACTGAATGGTGAAATTTAGGTAGCAACATTTCCATAATTTCATAATTTTGGAAAATAATCTAGGTTTCTAGGTCTATTTTAGTAACACAATGCTTTATTACCAATATTACCATTTCCTGGAAGTCAATAAATATCAGTCCAACATATTTTACACTTGTTGATTGCACTCTTGGGGCGTATCACTTAGCCTGTGTGGACTTTAAATAGAGTCCACGGACTGCATCAATCAGCATCCCCCCTTCAAACTTTGTCACACGAGGGCAATCGGCCCACCATCTGCAAGCTTCTCCTACAGCCGAGGTGACCATGTGTGCATGCACAGGATATATATTGGTCTGTACACACATGACCTAATCACTTGTGGTTAGGAAATGGCACAGCAGCCCTGACATATGGAACGTGTAACACAGCTAAAAGCAGCGGGTGAGCCACAGTTTCCA
The DNA here is from genome assembly GCF_027409825.1 of Scomber japonicus. Taxonomy (NCBI): domain Eukaryota; kingdom Metazoa; phylum Chordata; class Actinopteri; order Scombriformes; family Scombridae; genus Scomber; species Scomber japonicus. The sequence continues at coordinate 6,087,499 of NC_070601.1, forward strand.
GCTTCAGAAGCCACGTAAAAAGAGGGAAGCCCTCTGTTAAGCTGGTGTGCTGGTGTGGCAAGTTGTGACTGCCTTGTAGGGTTGGCTGACTGCTCTCGACATGATGTTTCTTTTTCTTTTTAATGGTATTTCTTCTATGTTAGCTTACAGTTGAGGGGGAAATTACATTTGCAACAACCCAGAAACAATCCTGTTGAGTTAAGATATCTACTTCACCCTAAACCCACCAAATCACTCGGGTGCAACCCATTTTTCCATGACACATTAACGACCCGCAGCAGTGGTCATACATCCGTTTTCAGGGAAACCAGTCTAGAACCGGTGCCTGTTGCAGAGCTTGTATAGGCTTCAATGTGGGTGGTAAGGTGTCTTGTAACGTTGATAGCCATGAAACTGTTATGTCACCAGCTTTATGTGTAGCACTTTACAATTTATTCCCCTTAAATAATGTTCTTTCAAGCTGTAGGGTTCTCTGCATAAAAGTATGAAACATGACGGCGATGGAAATGTGGACAAATGCTAGATAGATCAGCCATAATATTTACGTGTTTCCAGAACACATATGGAAACTGCCTTGACTGACTTGTATTAAATGGTGAAAGCTGGTGCGCTACCACTCCTTAAAGTCTGGTTGGTCTCCAACATAAATCAAGGGTCAACTGCAGGATAATATTCTTTTTCAAAAGATCACTCCATCCATTGTATGCCCAACCTATAGAGAAGGCAAACTTGAAAATCTGCCTCAAATTATATACAACACCATAAATAGTCTCAGGTGTAGCTCTGTTAGCTGAATACACTCAGACAGGGTGAGTGTGCCTACTGAGGAACAACTGATGTGGACCAACATCTCCACATGTACTAACATCTCTATAAGTACCACAAAGTGTATGTGAAATACAGCATTATAGTCTCCTAAAAGGCTATAGGTGACTTGCTTTTAATAATGCACAGTGCCCTTACATGCCAGAAAACATGATTAATATCCAGCCCAGGACTTAGACGTATTTTAAAATGGAGTACTGGCCGAGTTTCCACTCCTACTAGGGAACAGAGCATTTCTCTTTCTATTTTGGCTGATGACATCACCAGAAAAAAAGTGGGGACTGAGATAAGAGATTGAATAAACAGTGATTAGAGGCGACAGAGTAGTTTGCAAGCAAAATTACTGTCTGTTGTATGAGAGCTCTGCTTAGCAACACAGTGTTTCTATGAACACAGTCCACTTTTAGAAAATGTCATTTTTCAACACATGCTTGTTTCTAGATAAGATAGTCAAATTCCCTTGTACAGCACTCATCCAGAGTCCTTGAAAAATGCAAGAAAAAGATTATTAAAATATTTTATCAACACTTCCAGCAGCCAAGATATAACAAGGGCAAGCTTTGAGTCAACAAAACTTAGATAGGCTACACAACTGGGATACTCACTAATCTTAGAATAAAAATGGAGCTAAAGTTAGAGTTTGAGTTATGTTTTTGAAACCAAAAAAAGTAAAATGATTTAACAGTAGCACATCAACACAAAATGTGTTTACATAAGGCATTGTTATGTGTCATTTTATCTTTAGCTACTCAGATTTTACTCTGGGTGAATGGTACATTTGCAACTTAATCCATAACAGTTAATACTGCTATTGTTTATCCGCTTCGTGAAATGTCGCCACACCCAAAACCACACTAATAATGAATTCATAATTATTACGCGTGTCCTAATAATATTTATTGAGTGTTGTTTGGTCTGGATCTAATTGCAACATATGGATGCAGTTACATGTGTCCCCCTGCTTTCTCCCACCCTTGAGTAGCTACCGAAGAGTGAAATGACACATGCACTGTACTTGTGAGAAGTGACCCGCCCTACCAAACTTACATCATGGCCCGCAACTGAAGTGTACATGTGGACTTAGTGATCCCTGAGAGTGTGCATTTGTGTGTGTGGGGGGATTTCTGTATAAACTCTGTGGGACTGTAATTGCCTTTGGAAGCAGGGGGAATTCCTTTAAATGTATAAGAAAAAAAACGGGGAGGGTAGGTAGAGGTGGTTTTGGTAAGGGGGAGGAGGACTGGTAGTAGAGGAACCCCTTAATTAAAGGATTGTTCCATGCCAGTGGGCCATCTGTGTGGAAATGCCTGGCAGCTGCGCACACAGCAGTCATAACATCTCTTCCCTTGGGGCTGTATAGGTTCTTTAGTCTGGTGATGTGTGCATGCACCAGATGCAATGACCCCAGCTATACACTGTACTTAAAGCATCATAACTGCATATGCATCCAATGGCACACATGTAATGTATTTTGACATCATTTGAGTAATCTGAACACCATCTGGGCTTTATATATCAAAATATAAATATTACATGTTCTCCACTGTCCAATAGATTTTTTTAGTAGTCTGCCTTTGATGTTTGTAGACTACAAGTGGATTGATGAAAAAACAACTATTTATGGGCTCTTAATGTGAAGGGGATTGTAGCTTACATCCAGTCTTAAATTTATACACTTGTTTTTGTTTTTCCTCACTTGATTTTAAGCTGTTTTGCGTGTCTTACTTTCCGTCTTATCTGTGTACAAGAGCTTGCTCTTCATTTATCCTTTGACTTACTCTTGTGCAATGTTTTGGGCATTTCCTCTCTTAGCCAAGCATTTGTTGAGCAACCTATGAGCATAGTAACACTTGAATACATAGTTTATATTAGATACATGTTTGATGAAAAAAAAAAGAAGAGAATAAACTGTAGCAGATTGCCATAAAACCACAATAACGTCACCAAAATCATACTGGTTATAAAAACCTTGTGTGCTTAGTTTGCAGTATGTCTCACCTTGTCTGGTGAGTGTATCATTTTCAGAAGTTAACATCAACATTTGGCATTCTAGTCCTTTCCCCTAATTTCCCAGAGGGCAAAAAAGCTCATATGGTACACCCTCAAACATTATGGAAACTTTGAAATTCACCGATTGTTAAACTCAAGGCCCAGTATTTACAGCAGTAACTGGGGTTTCCAAACCATATGAGAATTAGTTGGCAACAAGGGAACAAAAAAAAAAATAACCACAGGTATTTGAGATTACCAACCTGAGAGAGTTAAAGTAATGCTTTTTATGATGTGTTAAATTTTCCATGACATAAAACTTTTAGTCCTCCTCAGAAATGCAGGGAAAATAACAGTGTTTATGATGTGTCAGTATTTGGGAAGTGGGCCCAATGGGTAATGACAGTGGGGGTGGGGGCCAGAGTTTCTGTCATTTTAAGTTTCACAATGATTTAAATATGTTGCTCCAAAATTCTCTGCAATGCTAATTGAAAAATTAAGCAAAGTTTTTGTGCACTTTCTACTTGCAAACAACTGATTCTGACTTGACTGCTTGAAGATAATCTTTGTCTTGTTTTTATTTTTTTCAGGTTGAAGCTGCTAATTGATCAGGAAAAGGCTTACCAAGAGCGAAAGGAAGAAGAGAACAACAAAAAGGTCTCAAGTCTGAAGGAAGAGCTGACAAAACTCAAGTCATTTGCGTTGATGGTAGTGGATGAACAGCAACGCCTCACCGAGCAACTGAATCAACAAACAGCTAAGGTCCAAGAACTGAGTGCCAGTTCTTCACAAGCCCAAGAGGAGTTGATCTCAGCTAATGCCCGTCTGCAGGAAGAGGAGCAAAAGGTCATTCGCTTGGAGGCTGAGCGGCGCGACCAAGCCATTCGACACCATCAGGAACAGGAGGCCATGACTGCCAAATTGACCAGCGAGGATGCCCAAAGCAGGCAGCTGCGCCAGAAACTGTCAGCTCTCAGCAGGCAGCTTGATGAGCTGGAGGAGACCAACAAGACCCTGCGCAGAGCTGAGGAGGAACTGCAGGAGCTGAGGGACAAAATTAGCCGTGGTGAGTGTGGAAACTCTAGCCTCATGTCTGAGCTTGAAGAGTTACGGAAAAGGGTACTTGAAATGGAGGGAAAGGATGAAGAGTTGATCAGAATGGAGGACCACTGCAGGGACCTCAACAAGAAACTGGAAAAAGAGGCCAACCAAAGTCGGAGCTTGAAGGCTGAAGTCGATAAGTTGAACCACAGAATTATGGACTTGGAAAAACTAGAGGATGCATTTAGCAAGAGCAAACAAGAATGCAACTCACTCAAAAGTAACTTGGAGAAGGAGAAGACAGTGTCAAAGGTTCTGTCCAGTGAGCTGGAAGTCTTGAAAGTCAGGGTCAGAGAACTTGAGGCTGCTGAAAACCAGCTGGGAAAGACAGAACTGACACTGAAGGAAGATCTCACCAAGTTAAAGACACTGACAGTCATGCTGGTGGATGAAAGGAAGGCAATGGCAGAGAAGCTAAAGCAAATGGAGAACAAAGTCCAAAACAGCACTGGAAAACTTCAGGCTGAACAGGACAAAGTTACGTCAGTCACAGAGAAACTAATTGATGAGAGCAAGAAAGCACTGAGGTCAAAGGCTGAGCTAGAGGAGAAAATGTGCAGCGCTACAAAGGAAAGAGATGACCTGAAGGACAAATTGAGGGTTGAGGAGGAAAAGAGCAATGATTTGGAGTCTAAGATCAATATGATGAAGAAAAGGATGCAATCACTAGAGACAATAGAGAGAGAATACCTAAGGAGCAAAGCTAAAGAGGAGAACATCAAAACACCCATTGCCAACCGCTTCCAACAAGAGGACAACAAAGTTAAGGATTTAACACAGGAGGTTGAGCGTCTTAGACGCAAATTAAAAGATATGAAGGTGGTAGAAGGTGACCTATTAAAAACAGAGGAGTTCGAATCACTGGAGAAAAGATTCACCAACGAGCAGGAGAAAGCCAAGACTTTGATGGAGGAGCTGGACATATCTAGAAAAGAACTTTCCAAGTACCAGCTGGCAGAAAAGAAAGAGTGCAACCAAGAGCATGTTCTGTATAAACGCTTGAAGGAGGAGGAGGCAAAGTCTAGCCATTTGACTAGAGAGGTAGCAGCCCTGAAAGAGAAGATCCATGAATACATGGGAACAGAGGAGTCCATTTGCCGTATGAAAACTGACCACTCCTCACTGCAAAGAAAACTGACACAGCAGGAGGTCAGAAACAAGGAACTGGCCAGAGAAATGGACACACTCACACGAGAGCTTGAGCGCTATAGACGATTTAGCAAAAGTCTACGCCCTGGCATGAACGGGAGGCGCTTCTCAGATCTGCATGTTTCCACCAAGGAAGTCCAGACAGATCCGCTTGATCTGATGTCTCCCAACGGCAAGACAATGGCACCACTGGAACGTGCTGTGGTGAACGGGAAGCTGTATGACGAGAGTGAGCCTGAGGAAAACGCAAATTACAGTAACGAGCTTCAGCTCACAAAATGCAGTCCCTCGCTCATCAATAATGTAAACAACCTAAACAACAACATGAGAAGAGCGAGAGTCCCATTCCTCAAAAACAAAGAAAGCCCCCATCAAGTGAACGGTAAAGTGCAACCACGGCAGAATGGCAACCATGTGCAGTCTGGAGATGTTGTGTTGACCCACAGTCCTGGACAGCCTCTGCACATTAAAGTGACTCCTGACCACGGACACAACACTGCAACGCTAGAGATCACCAGCCCGACCACAGAAAACACCCAGTCATTCACCAGCACTGCCGTCATACCCACAAGTGGAGGTCCACCCAAACAGAGAATTACCATCATCCAGAATGCATCCATATCCCCGACTGCAAAATCCATTTCCCCCACAACAAAATGTAAAGGTTCCCCTGTGTCAGACGAGCCGTGTTCACCAGATAGGGCCCTATCACCTTTCACTATGTCTACATACTCCAGAGCGATGACCCCGGACTCTTGCGGCTCTGTAACACCAGACAGAGCCATGTCACCTATACAAATTGTCTCGGTCACAACAGGCACCCCTGATCGCTCCCTCTCCACGGAGCCAGTGGAAGTTGTCGGCGGGCACGCCGTCTTCCGCGTGACCCCTGAAAGGCAAAGCAGCTGGCAGGTCCAGAGGTCAAACAGCTCGGGGCCAAATGTCATCACCACAGAGGACAACAAAATCCACATTCACTTAGGGAGCCCCTTCATTCAGAGCATCAGCACTCCGACACAAACGCTGAGTCCATGCCACACACCCGGACTCCAGGAGCAGAGGACTCAAGTGCTGGCCAATTGCAGCACTCCTACTGCCAAAGGCAACAGCAAAATCACAAGTAGCATCATGATTAAGCCCACCTCCACCCCAGTCCAAAGGCCATCACAAATTACAGTAAGTAATGTGTATGACTGACCCAGTAATCCCCCCCCAAACCTCCATCCCATCCTTTATTTTGAATCCTGCCCATGAGATCCGGAACAGCCTTAGACCCTTATACCCCAACACTATACCCTGATACATGTACACGTCTGTTTTACTTGATTTATGCATAGAGAGCTTAAACCAGGGTTTGAATGTTTTCTTTTTTTTAAATTTTGGTTGGTTTGCTTGGTTCTGTGTGATTAAGTTCAATTGTTTGCCTGCATGATAAAACAATACCATTTGAAAGCACGAGAAGATTTGATTTGACATAACACCAGGTTTTAACTTATGTGCACTTACTGTATTGTATTCAATGGCCACTTTGCCATGTAGTCAGACTATTCACACTGATGTATCATACCAGTTTTTATACTTCATATTACACATACTGCATTCTGATTTAAGTTCTTTGATTTTTCTGAGAATTAAAGTGTGCAAAAAGAAGTGTTATGTTTTAGTTTGTCATCCATGCTTGCCAATTTCATTTATTCACTAAATCCAGCATGTTTTTAAATGTGTGAAATTAAAAAAATAATCTGAGGAAAATGTGATTAGATTGAAATCAGTTGTTTGATGTGATTTCTGATGCATGCAAGATAACGTTTTAACACTTGACATATCAATCCAATGTGCTCATGTTATCAAATGTGTAGTTAAAAGATTAAAATTCACATTTATCACATTTGCATATGAAGACTTTTAACACTTTGTTAGACACAATTAAATAATACCCAACTGGAAGAAATGTCAGAAAAACCTTTCTGCCAAATTACAGGACAGAAAGTCTTCGGGGATTATCACGTGTTTGCTTGCTCGAGTTAAAATCATAGGCTGATGTCATAGTTTTTTCTTACATCCTGAGCACAGAAACCCAGTGACCAAGAATGAAAACCAGTCTGATGTGAACTTGGAGTCCTCTTAAATGATACAATGGAAACTTTGCCTAGATCCTTTAAACCTTAGAGCAGTGCTCCATAAAGCTGCTGTTGGAGATGAAGCTTGTATTTCTCAAAAAAGGTGCAATGTTATGTTGAATTGCAGTTGTGCTGCTGACTTTAATGCATTACTGAAGTATAGTTTGAATAGTTGATTATTTAATGGTTGGTTGCAATTTAATGAAAATAGAAGACACTCACTTAATCATCATACAAATTAAACTCACCCCAGAGGCAACAGGGGGCTGCAGTAGCTTTTCACATACCTCCACATTTTTAAAGACTATAAATTTAAAAGTCTGTCAAACACATTCATCTCTTTCTGGTCTTCAATGACAGAATAAATTAGCAGCAGATCCCAACAGCTTCCATGAGCATCATCCACACTACTGAAAGGTATCCATTGCTCTGACAGTTAACATCCCTGATCCATTTGTGGTCAACATAGTATGACAAAGAAAATACCTAAAATCAAATCAACTCTTTTAATGCAGCACTACAAGGAGAAACTGCCATTTATTGCCAACTGCTACATGCATAACCAATGAGAATTGCTACAAAAATATAAAAAAACGCAGAAACCTGATACGATATTTGGGTCTTAGCATTTGTTGATAGTTTAATCTCAGTGGTCTCTTAGTAGAAAGTCTCACTTAGCTTGCTGTTCACTGGGTAGAAACCCAACACTTCTGTTATATTTTTCTTTCTCCCATGAATCATGTCCTTTGAAATGAGTCATCAGTCTGACTTACGAATGTTCCTCCATGTATATGCATTCTTCTAAATGTGGTTTTATGTGCCCACAGTGGAAATGTTACCACATACATGCGATTTGTATAAATTAAATCTGTACTGTAGGTCAGAGCACAAGGATGAGGGGGCGGACACTGAAAGACACAAAGTAAGGGGAGACAGATGATACAAGTGAAGATGTGGAGTGATTTTATCTGTTGTGGTAAACTCATCAATATAATGTCTTAATATGAAACTCAGGTAAGAATGAGCTACCAAACTGAAAAGCATCAAACTTTGAGTGATGGGCCTTTCTAGCAGTAGTTTTAAGTACATTTAATTAAAATCAGAGTAAAAGTAAAGTAACTATCTGAATAATGTGTACACCAAAAAAATATCCTGAAGACACTTGGAGATTTGAATAAAGTATATATTGTAATGGTACTTGACAAGTTCAGCTACACAAACAATCATGTATGAAAACAAGAGCTCATTTTGCTTAATCTCAGGATTTATCATCTGCAGGCCTAAGCATTATTACAGTGTACCAACAAAAGCTTGTGAGCTAAATAAGCATCACAGCCTAAAATAAAGCCAGCACAGTTAGGAGGCCAACTCCAAAACTGTCACCTGGCTCAGTTCACCAAGCATTTGTAGCAGCATTCATATCTCTGAATAAGATGTCAGTCATACTCCTGATAAAAGCAGAAGTCTTTAGGGTCTTACAGTTTCCAAAAATCACAGGACTATAAGAGGACTTTGATTTAGATGCAACATTACTCTAGCTGATAAACTCAAAAAAACTATAGAGTCCTCAGTGTCATTTAGATAGAGCAAGGCAACTGTTGCAGGAAAGCAGAGAACATAACCCAAACATGAATGTACACAGACACACACACACGCACATAAGTGTGACAACAAGGAGATAATTAAATCAAGCATTAAATTGAATGAGCGGGAAGGAGCTGGAGCAGCTGAAGAAACGGGATCCAACAGTCTGGGCACGATGAAATGATGCAGCGGCTAAACAAGATGCTATTCATTAAACGTCTACTTGAGAAACCATTGAGCAGCTGGGATTGCTGTCTGTGACCTCAATTAGCCCCTGACTCACTTTGGACTTACTCAATTCATAAACTGTACTCATATGGTTGAGCCAAGAAAGACAGATCTGTGCACGGTAACCCTGCCAGACTGATAAAATGTGTATCCAATGACATCCTAGAGGCCAAAGTGTATTTCATTGAAAAGCCTGTAGTGATAGCAGCTTCTGTTGGTTAAGAACAAGGCAGTAAACACAAAGTAATGCCTCTGATTAACAGCAGCATTTGGGGTCAAAAAACACCAAATATGGTGATATGATTGAAACAACCAGCTACTAATGTGAATTAAATGCTGCCAAGAAAGTCTAATTACCAAATTGCATGCCAGAAAAACAAGTTGTGTATCACGTATTACACTGCAGGAGAGAGTGGATTTCCTCACTTTAGCCCACAGTGATTATAATCACAGAGGAATTTGCCCACCTTGACTGACACTGACAATAAAAACAGGACAGAACGACAATGACTTCCTCTAAACATAAGCCTTCACACTGCGTGCGAGTGTGTGTGAGAGGGTAGACACTGCAAGAGTAGCCTCTCTCCCACCGCAATACAAGCACCAAAACAAACCTTGTGTTTGGTTGCTGTGGAAACAGCAGCGCCGGTATTGCACTGTGCGGGGCAGAGGAAGTACTTAGTTGAACTCCTGCTGCACCGCTGATATACGGGAGAACAAAGCCGCACATTAAGGTTCTTTCCATGTAAAATCAACAAGGCTCCCTCGATGTGGAGCTTGAACAGACTTTCTGGCCCATTAGCTCTGCTGAAATTTATACCCCATATGAATATTTAAAGAGATTTTTGTTAATTCTGAGAATCTCAAGCCACACTGAACATATCCAACTGCTTTTCTCATGTCACAGCGAGGGGGTTTGGTGTTTAGTGTGTTGCCTGGGAATAACCTCAGTTGTGTGATGAAATGCATGGAAACACTGAAAAGTTTCAGTTTCGTCCAGCTGCAGAAATGTGGACCAGATGAACTGCAATTTTCAATTTTCAATTTCAAATCCAATTAACACCTCTGCCTCTCCGCTGCAAAATGATTCCTTGTTTCAAATAGAAATTAAACCCTGCATACAGATATTGTGACACGGATTCAAATTTGAGTTGGTGAATGAGGGCATTTTGTCAGCACATTTTACAAAAAGCAATTACCTTTCTCAAAAATAGGTGCTGGAAAAAGGACCAAGCATGTGTTGGTAATTGTGAAGAAAATGCCTGCTGCCTATTGTCACTGAGTAATTTAGTCTCTTTATGTAAGCGTGCTAGAGCAGACAAACTAAGTGCTTGAAAAAGAAGAGAATCTGACATCAGACTGTTTATTTGACTCCTTAATGATGTACGATTTATGTAGTGGAAGAGAGTGACAAGTACAAGAGAACATTTCTTAGGAGTAATAAGTGTCTACGGCATAACATGACCTTCACAAACTACTCTAGATAATTGCTCCTATCAGTTAAAGGCTGAGCTGTTTATATAAATCCCTGTTTCCTGCTCACGAATGTCCTAATTTACAAGAAGTAAACAAAACAGATTCCAAGTGAATGAGGAGTATATATGGTGCAGTCCCCTTGCTGTTGTTGAGGTAACTCGTGATTGTGGAAAAATCTTTGTGTAAACAGGAAATGGTTTCTACTGTACAAGCACCAAACATCACAAAAGTGATGTACCTCAGTGTGCTGGCATGCCGCTACGCATGTAAACACGCTGATTAAAAAGTGATTGCACAGTAAGCTGAGCAGTAAGTTGTTTAAGAATCTGAGAAATGAGATGTTTCCCATGATATTTCTTGTCCTTGTTTGCAGATGCTGTGCTAAAAAAAAAAAAAAAAAACAGCAAAACACTGGTTTCTAAGCAACACACTCACATAGGTATTAATCATGGGATATTCGAGACAACAATCCAAAACGCTTTACATCAACTTTCATCAGAAATCCCTTTTTAAAACCCTCAATTATGAGTTGTGTGAGAAAACACCAGGTTTCATTGCATTTGAAGTCTTTTTTTGAAAAAGGACACTTACCGAACACTGACTGACAGACAAAAATTAGACAACATTTATGTGGAATAAGCCATATTTCGGACATGGCAGAAATACTACATTGTAGGCTCACAACACTACAAGACTATTCTATCTAGTTAGTATGAGATTATCCTTTTGACCATCTAAAACTACAAAACCAAGCTTTTTTCCTTTAAATGAAGTCCAGCTTAGTTTGGTATAGTGGTCAAACACTGTACATAAAAGATGATTTGGTATCATCTAGTGGGGATTATCAGTATTGCATCACTTCTTAACTGAAATACTAAATAATAGTCATAATCTGGTGAACTGCAAACTTATCTTGTGTACAGTATCGAACTATTTCGATCTTTCTCTCTCTTTTTTTTTTAACGCAGATACCTCTAGAAGCATTCCGGCGACCAGGACCTACGAGAATCCCCAAACCGAAGGGCTACAGCTCCCAGAAAGGGACAAACAGTACTAACCTTGGACTGCAGAACAAGGGTCAGCCGCCACAGACTCCTCTAACCACCGGGAAAGATCAGCCCACGCAAATACCTGCAGCACACAACAACAACAACAACAACCCAAACCTTGTCAACCGCAGGCTGTGATATGGCTGATGGTTGGATTTTTTGTAGCAGAAGGTCAGATTATAGTTCAGCTAAAATAGCTTCTTAGTTCATTTAGAATTTAAGCAGCAGATCTCACAATCCAGAAAGAAAAATAATCATAAAAATCAAACTGTCAAAGTACTGATTTATTATTTTTTCCATCTCTCGTCCGCTAACCTATATCCATGGTGCTCTGAAGACTGCAAAATGCAACTGTTTATGGTGTCTATATTATGTTCAATACACACTATGTAAAAAAAAAAGAGAAAAAAAGTCAAAGATTTTAGAGAAGTGGTTCTAATGTTGATTCATTTCATATTTGATGTCACATTTGTGTGACTTGTGTGCAGATGTCACTGTGATCAAAATAAATAATGCTAAAGAGTAATGTTAGAATAATAAGTATGTTACATGTCGTTGAAAGAAAAATCAATGTTTATTTGTATTGATTACTTTGACGATTCTATCTGTTGTTAGATACAGATAATGATACAGCCATTAGATCCATTTCTTCGGATGGAACACGTGGACATTTTTTAAATAAGTGGCAATAATGTACATAAAAGTGTATTACTGATGTGTTGTACTGCAGCTCCTTCATAGTGATAATCTCTAAAATGTGACATTTGTGTTATTTTTGGTTATCAATAAAGACTTTTTGTACCTTGATCAAGAGAAATGTCTCATTTTAAACATTTACCCATGAAGCCAAACTGCAAATTAGAAATGACCATATTAATATCTTTATATGTTTGATATACTGTAGATAAGAACAAAACACATAAAAACAACATTTACAAAGTCAATTGAAAAATTGAAATTACATTTGTGATAACATTTATCATTTATAGCTGACAAACTGTAATAAATGTAAATTCTGATTTGAAAAACATAAGTGATCAAAGCAGAAACAATACAAATGGTTTGATATGATATTTGAAAAATTACATTTTGGAATAAGACACATTTAAAGAACGGATTGTTGCTCATTGTGATGCTAACATTGTCTTCCTAATGGTTTAATGACGTCAGACCAAATATATGTGACATACAGTAAGTTTCAGTGGTAGTTTTGAGTCCGTGATTGACAATCTGAAAGTTATGATGACATAATTTTGTCTCAAGTCTCATGTTAACATAGATTGTAATAATTTGCTCCTTTCCGGCTGCAGGATTCAGTAGTTACAAAATGTTTTGAATGTTTGAAGAATGGAGACACAAAAACCAATTTGTTGAATTTTAAATAAGTTATTCTGGTTTGATTATCATTTCAGGAAATACTGTTGAGGAAACAATGTCCTTTTGTTGAATCGTGGCGTGGGAGTTTGGTAATTTCAAGTTTCCTGATCTTTGTTATTTTTTCCACACACACAAAAAAAGGGCTAACATTGGTGTCCAAACCTCCTCTTGTCTTTCCGGTGTACCGTCATGGTGCCATCACTGATGTCCTTTCAGAGCTGTTTTTATAGCTGAACTCAGCACGGACAGGAAGTGCGATCTCTCTTCACCTCTCTCTGTGGCACAAACCCAAGAACGACAAGGCCCCTCCAGGACAAAGGCATGACACACATCTACAGAGGCAGAAAGTAAGAAATAACTAATCAAAGAAGACCATAGACTATGTAAACAGATCACTGAAAAATTGCTTCTTTCAACTCACAGCGTGTGTGTGTGATCTCTCTGAAAGTCAGGCTGGCGAGGTCCACAGAGGCGAGGAAGGTGTGTGTGCTGCGGTGAGCAAGGGTAAAAGGTGTGTGCAGCACTCTCCGCTGTGTCAGCACCAAAGCATCATTAAACAGGAACATGCCCACATCGGACACATGCTCATAGGTCCTAATCACACAATCACAGAAACAGAGGGCAGATCATTTGATTAGATATGTTAATAATGCATCAATAACACAAAAAACAGGCCCACGTTGCAAAATTGTGCTTATTTTTTAAATGCAAAGTAAATATATCTGTCTCATTATTCAACTATTTATCATCCAGCTTTAAAGTTGTAGCTTGTTCCAGCTCTTCATTTAAGCCACATCATTATATTTTATACTGTGACATATTGAGTCAAAAGTTCATGTATTCTTTGGTTGCACCACATCATTAAATGGCAATTGCATGTGCTATGACTGTGGTCATTTGTTTCGGTCTGCTGTGTGTGTGCGTTTGTGGCCCTGTGTCTTTTTGTATTTATTTATTTATTTTTTACATGCAGATAGGTGTGTGCCATGATGCGACCACGATTGGCGGAAGGGGTTCGTGCCCTGGCCTGTGGTTGGCTGCAGCCAGGAGGCACTTGATATAAAACAGCCAAGATGGCGGCCGTTTGGCGGCAACAGGCATTTCCCCGTCCTCCTCCTCTCCCAACCGGCCATACTTCTGTTCTGTCCATAGACTGTACATAAGAAAGGTTCTGTCCGAACCTTGTTTTGAGTAGACATAGTTTTGATAGTTTCTTTTGAGTAGTAAGGGTGAACTGCCAGTTTTATTAATCTTATTTCTCTTGTTTAATTAGTTAGGAGGTACGTTTTTGTCTTTTGTTTTCTTAGGGCATTTTCACTTAGATAGGATTGTATATTTACCCTCAAAGCGCTGCTCCGCTTTCTGGGTATTATCGTGGTTTCTGTCGAAACGTTCCTGATGTGGTGGCTCCTCTCAAGTCCCTTGAAACCCTTTTTTGGTCCCCCGCTTGTCGGGCTGCCTTCGAGTCTCTTTTTAGGAGGCGCACGTCAGGCTACGGCGTACGTCGACGCAGAAAGCTCTGCGTTGGTACGCCGTCGTTCCGACACAGAAGTATAAATCAGCCTTTACGCGACCCTTCAGAGGTTGATGCCGGCGCGTGCAGCACAGGTGCTGTGCTCTTGCAGGACGACGATCAGGCTATTGACCATTCTGTCTGTTACTTCTCAAGAAAGTTTAATAAGCACCAGCTTAATTATAGCACTATCGAGAAGGAAGCTTTGCAGTATTTTGAGGTTTATCTCGGATCCAGTTCGCAGCCTGTCCAAGTGTACACAGATCATGCGCTGGTCTCTCCTGCAGGATTTTAATCTGCAGATTCATCATATGAAGGGTACAGAAAATGTGATAGCCAGATCTTCAGATCCGTAGAAATTAAACATTTAGGAGTATGTTTAATTATTGGGTGTGGGGTTGTTATGGCTGGTCATTTGTTTCGGTCTGCTGTTTGTGAGCCCTGTGTCTTTTTGTTGTGATTTTTTTTACATGCAGATAGGTGTGTGCCATGACGAAGACGATTGGCGGAAGGGGTTGTGCCCTGGCCTGTGGTTGGCTGCAGGATTGTTTTATTTGTTATGTTGGCCTTATTCCACCCTGAAGATTAATAACTCAGTCTTATTTATATTTATAGGTTCATTTATATATTTGTGTAAATAAATCTTCCTTATATACAACCCAATTTTGCTCGTGGCTACTTGGGATGTGGGGAAGATGGGGCCTATTCACGTTATGTCCTAGGCACCCCTAGACTGGGGCATAACGCATGCTGTAATATTCAGCATGACAGCTTTGGTAACCTTAAACTAATGTGATCTCCAATAGAATTAAAAAAGAAAAAAAAAGTTACACAATCAGTGATTAAAAGGTTAAGATAGATAAGAGGTTAAGAAGATGACTAACTCTTACGTGACTGGGTAGGTTTTAAAGGGGAAATATCTGCACATTTCCAAGTCTGTATTTATGGGGCACTACTGGGAAATTGTTGTATGATTCACTGTTAAAACAAAACTCCTTATTTATCTCAAACTGGCCCTTATGCAGCCAGTCAGTTCATCCTCTGTCTCAAATAGGCCATTTATGAGCATGTGTGCCAATCTGATGTCAGCTTGTCAGCATGGTAGAAAAGAAATTGCAAATCAAAGCATTCAGAGCAGGCTGATTGCTGAGCTTGAGACTTGCAATGAGCATGTCTTCATTATTTAACCTCAAGTTTTGGCACTTTGACCCTGTTTAACATCGATATCCAACATCATAAATAACAGAGCCATAAAAAGCATAATATATCCTCTTTAAACACACATATGTGAAAGACATTTTTTGCTGGTTCTGTATGGATCATTCAGATGACTTGAACTCCTTGAAGTCATCAGTCTGAACCTAAATCAAACTCAGAGGAATAACGATGCTGTTACCTGAGAGAGTCTGGGATATGTTGATCAGGGCTCCTGAGCAAAGCAGCATCCTGAGTCATTATTAGCTGCCTGTTTCCTTCGCTGAGGTTCTGCACACATACAAAACATGAGATATATTAATATAAGAAGAAGATTGGGAGCTTTCCATAATATTTGAGAGTGAAAGAGGGAGCTGCGTTTTTACCGGACAACCTTGGATCATCTGCTGTGTTTCCTCCATCAATTTGTCTCTTTCTGAGTTACTCTTTAACTGAAAAAGAAGAAAGAGTGAGTGTCTTAAATTTAAAACAAAAAGAGGCACAGTCTTTGTCTCTGGGTAATAGCAGTTGAGTGCACTTCTCCGCTCCAATTTAGTTTAAGTATTAGTTTGCACAACTGTAACAAAGATACTTAAAAGACTGGAAAAACAGAGCTAGTGGAACAACTGAGAGGCGGCTGGAAAAATAATTATCTCAATCATGTTGTTACAGTAAATAATATGACATAATGATACACGCTGCATTTTTAAATCATAAAGTCATACCTTGTGTATAAATCCTCTGCATCGTTGCAGTGTGTTGAGGGCGGAGGAGAGGTGTGTGTGGTCGGGGTGAGCGGGGTGTGTGTGTAATGTCAGAGCTTGTAGCAGAGTCACATACTCTTGTATTCTCCAGACTGGACACAGCAGCAGCTCCTGTAGGCTTCACAAACACACACATATACACACATGTCATGATTCAGTCTAATATGGTTATGAAAGGTGTGAGCATGAGTGCTTATCTGGATGTTACCTCAGCATGTGTGTTGCAAGAGTTCTGTCTGCGGTCTTCAGGAAAGCTCGAAAGGCAGGTTTCTTCTCTCTGCACTGACATACACACATTCTTTACTAACACAGGATACACCAAAGTCTATGTTACACCATCATTATCAGTTAAAACAGACTAAATGCGGGTTGAGCATAGCTCAGGGAGTAGAGCACCCGCCCCATGTGTTGAGGCTACAGTCCTCACTGCAGGCGACCCCGGTTGGAATCCCGCACTGAGCGGTCTTATCCTGCATGTCATTCCCCCCTCTATCTGCCTCCTGTTTCCTGTCTATCTCTACTAACCTGAAAAGAAAACAGACTAAATGCATTTTTAAAGAGCTGTAAATAAGTAGATCTCCTTCAGCTGGATAGCTTGAGGTGCCTCTAGCGTAAATGATGGACAAAACACGTTGTTTGACTCTACCTTGTCAATGGTGGAGAGAGCAGTGGTGTAGTTGTTAAAATAGTTGGTGTAGACTCTGAGATTTGAGCACAGCTTTACACACACGTCTCCTATACACTGCTCTGCACCCCACTGCTGCAGCCTGGCCTGTAGATCTGCCTGAAACACTCTGCAGCACACACACACACACACATCTATCATGTAATGTCAACACAAGCAGATGCAGACACAGCATCATATAAATGTGTGTATATTTGGTGTTTGTGTGTACCTGTTGAGCTCCAGTATTTGTGAGACAGGGCTGAGGATGATCTGAATGTCAGCGTAGCTGAGAATGGCTCTGTTGGAATTCAGAGATGCTGTGAGAGGCTCCTGGTACACCTTCAGCACAGAGGAGGGACAGACATCAGTAATATATTTATAGTTTATAATACTTACAGTTTGTGTCATCCCTCAGTCATCAACGTGAACCCTTTCTGCACTTAAACACCACCACCACACCACTTGCTGAGCTGGAAACGCATCAATATTCTTCCAGAATCGGTTTCTGAATAAAGTGGGAACAAGTAATAGACCATGCAGCTGCAGAATCAGCATTTTATATCTAAAACACCTCATTTGAATAGTTATATGATACTCCCTATAGTTTGCTGACTGGACTGAGTTCCTATCTGATCGAGCTGCATCAATGCTCAGTGGATGTTTTCCACACTTTATATTCATTAAGTGAGAGGAAATATTTGGCTTCTCAGCAGCTAAACACATGATGGAGGTATTACAGCTCCCGAGTGAGAAATTTAGTAAGTTCAAAAACAAAAAGCTTACCTTTAGCACAGCGTTCAGCCTGCTTAGATAAAGACACTCGCTGTGGTGCAGCTCTCTGGCTGCTACGCCTCTCCAATCTAACATCATCTAAAAGGAGAAGGAAAGTAGTTTGGCTGTACAGATGAGAAAGTGTTCTTCGTTATCTTTCTCTGATGGAAAAAATTCAAAGCACACGCACCCGTGGTTGTTCAGGCATCATGCATATCTGTGAGCTATGTGGGGCTGATGAGAAATCATCTACTCCTTCGTTTGTCCACTTTTTCTCTCCACTACTCTCTCCTCCCTCCTTCTGCTCACTCCATCTTGTCAGGAAGATGGCGAGAAACTCCAATGGTCGGGCCTGAAAAATAGAGACACGCATACATGGATCTACAGGCTAATGATGCAAATTTAGATCATATCAATTATTGTTCTATGGTACTTGTGTATTAGAAAATACACTCTTTACAGTCTTCCTCACCTCTTCCTCTCTGGTGAGAGCAGTGAGTCCTTCAGTCAGAGCCACACTTAGGTCTTTTGACAAACACAGGTCCTCAAGACAGACTTTCTCCCACAAAAACTGACCTATGAAAATATCAACTCTTTATAGGAGAAAGGGTATTCACAGATGTATGTGCATCTACATGTGCGTGGGACCCACCAAGAGCTCGGCCCCTGGCCACGAGGCTGACCTGCTGTAGCTGTGGCCCCAGTCGGCCCCTCAGCTCCACCAGAGCCTCCTCCATCCACTGAGCCTGTCTGCACCAGCCCTGCAGTATGCTCTCACACACATACTGGTGCGCCGGGACTGCCAGTTGCTGGTTTGAGAGCTCGGCGCACAAACTGCCGTCAGACCACTCGCTCATGACTGTGGGAGGGCAAAGGTTAAAGAGAGTAAGTATGTTTCTTGTGGCGACAATAAGTGCTTTAATAAAATAGATCCCAGAGACTCATCAGGCGCCCTGCTGGCTCACACATTTTTTGGGGGTGTTAGTGGGTTTTGAGGTCACAAAAGAGCATATTCTGAGGCTTGGGTCTCGGAAAAACTTGTCAGTTGAAGTTTCATAGTTGAGTGAAAGCGTTGTGCAAAGGGTGACTCACTATTCTGAAAACTTCCAGTGGCAAGACCCGTTGGCGCCCAAACCTTGAGACCAGTAAGAGCAGAGAGAGTCTGGATGAGAGCCACTCCTGAGGCTGTGGGAGAGCGAGAGGCAGGGAGGCAATTAGATCCAGAAACACTGATGGAAATATAGATTACCGAGAAGTAGACAACGCGAGTGTCCACCCACCTGATGCTGCCAGCGGTGAGAAGATGTCAACACCTCCTCCTTCCTCGGTTGGTGCCACCCAGCCGCACAGTTTTTCCCAGAATTCTCTGTGGTCAGGGGTCGGCAGAGTGCGCTCAGATAGGCTACAACCTGCAGCATAAAGAAAAAAATTAGATTAACAGCCTAAAAATTCCTAAAATAAAAAAACTAACTTCAGAATTAACCAATAAGGGATCAGAGCATTTTCTCAAATCACAGACAACCATGTGATCCTTTAATTTACTTAAAATATGAAATCAAGATATACATTTCACAGATCTGATCTAAGCAATCTATTGTAGCTATTTGACATCTTTACTTGACATACTTGTAAAAACCTCATAGCAGGAGATAAACTTGAAATACAGAATTTTCCAGTAAAATATACTTTCTAATAAGTAAAGAAACACCAAAAATGTTTCTGTGCACGTGTTAAGTTATTGAGTCTATCAGATTGTGATCTTAAAGATTAGGAAATGTTTTAAATTTGTTACATAAACAT
The DNA here is from genome assembly GCF_027409825.1 of Scomber japonicus. Classification (NCBI taxonomy): domain Eukaryota; kingdom Metazoa; phylum Chordata; class Actinopteri; order Scombriformes; family Scombridae; genus Scomber; species Scomber japonicus. The sequence goes on from NC_070601.1 coordinate 6,107,106, forward strand.
TGTTTAAATAAAGGAAAAATCCGATAAAAACCACAGCTCACTGATCTGAAGTGTAGCGAATTCAAACAATGTAAAATTAATGTTATATTTTGATAATTAGTCTAAGGTGAATTTGTAGTCTACAGGGACAAAGGGATAGAAACGGACTATAAAACCCACTATAAGTATTATCACATTACAATAACCCATGAAATGAATTTAACAGATGTGATTCCCTGCACCCTGAGAGATAATCTTCTAGCACTGGAGGCTCCAGTTGGACTGGAACTAACCCTGGCAGTGTTTTCGCACATTAAGATACACAGATGTTAATTCTCACTGTGAAGCAGATGGATTTCCTCTGTTCCTCCCGGAGCTAACAGGCCCAGCCTCTGCGCTCGCTGCCCAAAAACAGCCCTCTCCACCTGGGCTAAGAGAGCTGAGAGAGTCCCTCTGTGGTCATACAGAACTACAATCACTCCTGCCTTGACGCCACTCAGCACCAACTAGATTGAGCGTGAGGGGAGCGAAAGAGAAACAGCAGACAGAGAGATATTATTTGTCTTTTTTCTTCTTCTTTTATTTCCATATTCACAGTGTTTTCTTCATCTACTGAATAAATGGGCTGACTGACTGATGATACTCACCTCATAGGCAGGAATTCTGTTGGAGACCAGCAATAAAAAGAGAGGATTGCTGCGATGGATGGAAGAGGCGGTGTTTCGGGGTGCAGGTCTGTAGGTGAAGGCGGACAGAGCTCCACTGGCTTTGTTCAGCCTTTCACTGCAAGGAGATATATGGTTCAAATCACTGTGTCAGTACATTAATAGGTCAAATATAGTCTCAAAAAAGCCTTTCATTATATTACACAGGTGTTTTATATCTTTTAATTCTAACACAGGTAGCTGATATCATTGAAGGTAAGTGAGTGTGTAGACAATGACCTGCTAGGCTGGGTGGTATGGACTCTCTCCAGGCTCTGGGCTGCAGTTACTGACTGTCCCTGGTCCAGGCTAAGACAGAGACTGGGAGACTCAACAGTCCTCGGAGGCCAGGAAAGGGAGGGCCATGAGCTGAATGTTATCCCAGAAGTGGGCGTCCCTGTCTGGGAACATCTACCTCTGGCTTCTCCAGGCTTTGTGTAGCTGCCCCAGGCTCTCCTGGTTCTCATGGATGTTCCTGCAAATGAGGAAGAGACGTAAACGCCAGTCAGTGAAAGAATTTGAGAATCAGCTGTATTTTAAGCCAGGCTCTCTCAAAACTTTTATCTATTTGATCACGTCAATAAAATGTTTTACAGAATATTTTTCAAGCACCTTCAGGTTCAAATATTTCTTTATTTTCCACTTACTCTTCTCCTCCTGAAGTTTCTCTCTGATCATCTGCCTGATCCTCCTCTCCTTCCTTCTCTCTTCCTCTTCTTCTGTTATCCCGCTGCTTTGCTGGTTGAGGGTGCCGTACCACTCCGCTGCCTCCCGAGGAGTGAGCCAGTCCAGAGTGGACACGCAGGAGACATAGTGGTTCTTCCACGCTCCCAACTCTCTTTCTCCAGGAGTGTATGGAAGAAACCAGCCTCTTCGGGTACAGCGGCCTGCCCAGAGACAGTCCTGAAGGTCGGGAGGAGAAGTGGGTCAGAAGAGATGAAGGAGTTTATAAAACTCAGTGAAACATAAAAACCTTTCTTTTTATGGGCTTCTCACCTGTTCAGCCAGGACCTTCCAGTGCCAGCTGACTTGAGCAGCAGAGCAGAGGTCACGAGGAGACAGGAATGACATCACATACAGAGACAGGAAGCGTGGCAGCACTGCCGTGAAGTCCACTTGAGTCACTGGAAGTGCCTGAATCAGCAAATCCCTGCAGTACCTGTAGTCAGATGGTGAAAGTATTTGAATTTCAATCCTCTCTTAAAAACCTTTTTTTTCCCTTTTCATGACACGAATCCACATCAAAGAGGTAAATGAAGACTGTACTTGAGCTGTGAGTTGGCGCAGCGTGTGAGCAGAGTGTGCAGCAGGTGTTTCCTCTGTCTGTCCGTCCACAGGTCAAACCAGTGGAGCACAAGGCCGATCCTCTCCTCAAATAACTGGGAGTAAATGGGGACAGGACACCAACAAACTGCAGGCAATCAGTGACAGTCTCACTTGTCTGCCAAAAGCTACAAAGTGGCTTCCAAAACACTGATGAAAATCACAGGAATGGAGAGATTTTTTATTAAAAAAACAACATATAAGATAAGAATAATGGTGAAAGAATGGCTGAAAAAGCATCAGGTATAACTGAGGGAAATTGTGCCTTAGAAGCACTGCCATTCTGATGTTCTGTGTGTTTTTACAGGGAAACTGGCTGCTGGTGTAAAATCTTTTTTCTTTTTTTCAAATTCTCCTTTATTCAGGACACACGTCTTCAGTCTCTCTGGTTAAATCCTTTATCTTTAACCCATTATGAAATGTAATTGTTTTATTATATTCAGTGTAGACATCTATGGCATATATGGATGCTATATTAACACATAAAGGAACACAATCTTTCAACACAATTAGAAAAATGTTGTGAATTTTAAGTCCAACTTTTGACAGCTTTTCCTGACATTACAGTGTTGAAAGGTAACATTTACACATAACTATGTTATGTTATTTGTTTTTTTCATTCATTTCAAGGAAACACATGTAATTTATTCCTTATTTACATGAAGGCAATGTAGGTTTGAGATTTAATCATTCAGTTTTAGTAAGAAACACATTTCCTTTACTTTTGGCACCACTACATTAAGTTGAAATGTGACTTACCCTGCGTGCACTTAAAAAGGGAATTTCCATCTCTTTACACCTGGCCAACCAAGTTTTTTTTATCCAATTAACCTATGCCGAAGTGTTTATGTGTTTGTTATATCATATTTGTGTGTTCATGTATTTTATGCTTTATCATGTTATCATAACCTCAATTCGGTGTTAAAAAGTCTGATATTTGGGTTGAGTTTGGTTCCAGGTGTTTTGCTTCTCTGACCTGCAGGTTTCCCGTCTTGTTGTTCAGAGGAGTCCAGCAGCTGAAGCGGGTTTGGAGGCTGCGAGCTTCGTAGTCTGTCCCGCTGAGCTGCCACCGCTTCACCGAGTGCGGAGTCGATTTGAGGCTCGTCTCCATCGTTTCACCGCAGATAACCCTCTTCCAAAAAAGCGCTTAGTACTGACTGAATGGGTGAAGCGCCATTTGAACTCAAATTTAGCTCTGAGTTTAGTAAATGCCCACAAGCTGCCACTGTGCTCCCAGTAACCTTAGAGACGCATCAACACAAGGATGAGCACATTCCTTCACACAGCCCATCCTGTCCCTTCTGCGTATAAATAATTAACAAGGTGTTTAAAGGACAAGTTCACATTCTGTCCTAAAATAACAGTCAGGTGCCCAAATGAACACTGAAACGTGTTTTTCTTGCGGTTATCATTCCTAATGTTCATACTGACCATTTGAACATCCCTACATAATGCATCTTACTGTGCACAAATGTAATATGAAGCTTCCAAGCTGTCCAAATGAGTCAAATCAAGTAGATATGTGTCAACATTACAGTCTTTTTAGTGCTAAAGTCCCTCTTTTTGTTACTATACAGTACTTCCACCACAGCTCAACACTGTCCAAGGAAACACAAAGAGGGAATTTGATGCTAAAGACTGTAAATGTGGCAGATATCCATTTGATATGACTAACTCAGACTGCTGAAGCCTCATATCTTTTCTTAGTGGTTTCAATTCAGCCAGACTTGATTGTTGCTTGTGATTTGTCTGTCTTGATTTTACATGCAATTACGTTTTTGATAGTTGTTTATTTTTTAAGCTGTCTGCAAGTCAAGTTTCCCTTAGGGGACAATAAAAGCAACTGAACTGAATATCAACTTTTTTTGCACTAAATGACGGTGTGGGTTTTGGCCTTCATCATTTTCTTTGAAAGCACATTTGAAAGGGATCTTTTAATAGCCAATATGAACAACAGGAATGATTACAGTGAGTAAAACCTTTCACTGTTCGTATGGACACCTGACTATTGTTTTCAGACACGCTTGAAAAATGTGTGTCCTTCAATTCAATTTTTTCTTTTTTGTAGGAGTGTGGCATACTGACAAACTTTGTAAGAATCTTTTGCTTCTGAATAGTTTCAAAAACTGTAGTCACTAGATCCAGACAACACATTTATTAATAAGTAAATAAAAATAAAAATCACCAAACAGTTCAAACTGTAAAACGCCTCAATAAACAATCATTACACCCCAACCCCCCAACAACACTGGTTAAAATAAGATGTGAAAATAGGATAAGATTTACAATCAAAACAGCATAAAAATGATTATTTTTTTCCTGTGCTCGGAGAACCCAAAAACTAAAATCAACATGCTTTATGGAAGTCACTTAAAAGGTTAAAACAAATAAGGCAAAAATGATTAAATTAGGAATTAAGGCATGGTCGTGACGTCGACATTTGGATTACTCAGTCTTTTGCAGCCACAGTGACGATGTGTTTTGCATGTGGCATGGATATGTGCAAATGTATTCAACACCGAACAATGTGTTGGAGGTGATTATCAGGCAACTCTCATTCACTCTCTCAAACTGGGGTCACAGCACAGTTTGGTCAGAATCTACTGTGCATTTAAATATCATTTTGCATTAATATAATCAGGAAATATGTTTAGGTTTTTCCTAACAGCTAAAATTCAAACTAATTTTTAAAGCTCTGTAGTGATAAGTAATTATCCCTCCATCTATATGTTCTTATTAGTTTAGCTCTGGGGCTTTAAATTGTGTCTTCAAAGACAACGATTGACAAAAGTGCAAAAGAATGAGCTTAAATCTAATAACTGTTAAAAGTCTGACATCAGTTCACAAGTGAAACAGTGAACACTTGTGAATTAATCAACTGCTGGCCAAAATATCACTTTGGTTATTAAAAACTGACCACGATGGGAATGCAGCCTACAGTCTTATGTGTCGAAAACTCTCTATATAGAACATTGACCGTAGATAAAATATATTATGCTGTGTCTGATACATCAGACAGGGTGATAAAATTAGACCATACATCAATGAGTGGATTATAATATTGGTGTTTAGTAATATAAGACTGGTACCATTTTCTTCTCAATATCAGCAACTGCATTTAGCGCACACAGCTGGTATACTCTGTTAAAAATAAGTCAGTGCATCTAATAATACATCCACTCCACCCTGTACAGACAGGGAACGCTGGTGAACAGCTTTGATATCATTTCAAAATACTTTTTTCAAAATAGTGCCGACGACTTTGCTCCAACTCTACTTCTCTATTGCAGTCTCTCCGGGTGGTGTAAAACAAATAGTTGAGTCAAGATGTGGTTGAGAAGAGAAGGAGAGGAAAGGAGAATTTCACATGCTGGCAGTCCTTGGGATCTCCTGGCTGTCTGCTAGATTCAGTTTCTGACTGGAGAAGTAGAGTTCAGGAGAAAAACAGCTACACATATAAAGTTTTTCAAATAAGATGTATTGCCTGGATAAAATGTGTATTAATGTAACATTCATTTTAAAACATTTAACTAGTTTTTTGTAGCAACTTATGCAAAATATGATGATGTCAGAAAACTGGTAACTGCCAAAAGGATACATCGAAGAACTGAGCTCCTCCAGCTGTGAAGAAACAGAACATTTTTATGTAAGTGTACACGTCAGCAGGTTGTGCTGCAATCTTAGTTCACTGTAAAGCACCTTCAATCCGCAGCCGACTAAACTCTTTAAGAGTTTAAAGCTTACAAACGGGGTAAGCAGCTAAATCCTCACTGGGATGTTGAATAACAACACATCAATAAACAGCATTATGAACACAATACGTCAAAAATAAGTCAAAAAATATATATAAAAAGGCTAAAGACATATTGCTATGTCTTACATTAAGAAGTAACTTGTCCATATTGGTGTCACGGGCCATTTTTCTCTGGTCTTCAGGCATTTCATCCACCTCACCATAGAGATCAAAGTGCAAACGTGCCAACTTCTCCTGCATCTCTCTCACATGCTCCATCTGGCCAATGGAGCACTCGTTACCTGAGACAAATAGGACAATAATACATTTTTAAAAATGAAGAGATAGTGGCTTATTTATACATTTATTGCAGTTGTTTTTCTTTTCACTTGCACAACATCTGAGATGATAAAGCTTTCCCAAAAGACACAATATAGAGAATATATATGCTTGTTTTCATCTCTAACATTTGAGGGTGTGTGCCTGCTCTGGTGAAGTGTCTAAATTACCAAAAGCTTGGAGTTTCCCTGAGTGGAAGTCATTGAGGAGGCCGAGGAGGCCATTCTCCATCTCCTGTACATCTGAGACATCAGTTAAAAAGGAGTGCTGGATGATGGGTGCTGCCTGTCCCTGGCTCTGACTGGCCTTCCCACCCGCACCCAGCTGATACCTGGGTTTAGCTCCCCTGGAATAAAAGACACACAAAACAGTGATTAAAGCACCGGAGGATGAATTCTAACTCTATATCTCCTATACTATACATGATACATTAGCTGTCACCTCCTATTCTTGCTCTTCTGGCTGGAGTGAGTCCCCGTGTTGTGGCTGTATCCGACGTGTCTTCCCCCGGAGGCAGCGCTGCTCTTCCGGCCAGAGCCGCCCGTCGGAGCCGCTGCGTTGGTAGAGGACCTGGGACTCTTTCTCTTCAGCTTTCGCTCCTCCATGACTTCATGTTACGGTGCTGCCTGGTTAGCTAGGTACAAGACACAGCACCTCAAAGCCGAGCATGCAGACAGAAACCAATCATAGCAGCAATGTATCCAGGCTAAGCTAGGGTTAGCTCGCTACCTAGCTGTCCGGCTAATCTTCAAAATTTGGACTTCAGAGTTAATGTCACTAAACAGAAAGATAAACACACGAATTCAACAACTCACAAGTGCAGCTGCAAACATCCGCAGTCGGGTGTGACAATGATAAACTGTCAACACGATTAAAATATTTGCGAAACTACTCAAATTTGCGTGTGTAGACCGCAGGCTAGTTAGCTAACCCTACAAACTCCGAAAACTTCCTGTTTTGGTCAGGGCCGAGTACCAAATCTCTATGAGTCCACCCCTACATTTGTGAATTAGTGATTAAAACAATACTTTATGTCTTTATAATTAACAGAGTTATATATATAACAGTGCTTTGACTCTTAAAACAACAAAACAGTACTTATTTATTATTAACTCAACAATACCTTGATAAAAGTTGATCATCTGCCCTGCGTAGTGCTCTTCTAAGGGTCCTTAAAAACAGGTTTGGACTGCGGCCGCTGGTCGGTTACGTCACATTACAGTTTCTTCTTTACTCATAGTAATATTTACTTTTTATATTGTGTACTTTTTTTTTAAATAAAAATGTACTTATTATGTTTTATGCTCAGTCTAAATGATGTACAACTTTGTAGAGCACATAAACGACCAGTATCTTGAAAGCAATCAAATTTTACTAGCACAACATTTACACACATATAGCCTACGATTATGTTAATATGCAACCCTTTAAACTTTATATTGTACACATTTATTTTACCTTTTGTTAATTATACAAATTCATTTTACACATTTATTTCTGTTCTCAGGTGATAAAATGCTGATATTTCAAGATGGCAGTTTGAACTTTTGCATATATTAAAGTTTAATTTTAAGAAAAGCATTTTCCTATTTCCCAGAGTGACTTCTTCCTTTCCTCTTTGCCTTTCTATCTTAATGTGACCACAAATATGCAATCATGAGTTAGTCCATATTTCAGTGTCACTGGGTCAGCTCATAAATAGGTCATATGAGGACACTATCAAGTGGTGTATTGCTACTCTGGTTTCACCTCGATGGCGACATTTTCTCGATGCATAATTATTTCCAAAATCTTTGAAGCAGCACAACATTAATTCTGTTTTAGTGGTACTCTTGGGTATTTTTGACAAACGGTAACTGAGGTGTAGCTCCAGAGTATAACCACAAGGGGGAGCTAAGTGAACATCTAATGATGATCCCACTCTGTCCCTCTTTTAATAATAGCTGAGGGGGGAAAAAAGCTGAAAAGAGGTACTTTGTACACTGTAATCAACTGTGCAGTTTCTCATGAACATAAACTATATTCAAATTGCTCATTAACTAAATTCCAAAACACATTTCAAGCATTTATTAGCAGAGACAAATGTTTTGTCACTGAATGAGGATTAAAGTGTGTGAGGTCTGTAGGTGATGCTATTCCAGTCACAGTCTGGAATGATTTTATTAACTTTTACTGTCACCCAAGGGGAAAAAACACTACTCTCATTGTCAGTGCTTGTAATCACATTGCTGTCCCTTGTTGGTATTTACAGGATTTTCTTTGTAAGCCATTCAGGAGGGGGGGAAAGTATCAGCTAGATGCTTTAAATTATTTTCAGTTTGGAGCTAAAAGCTCTGATTTTCTGTTGAAAGGTCAAGAGAAAATATTTCCCCAATGAACTTCTGTATGGTATCACATCATGAAATGCACGTGATAGTCATTTTGTCATGATCAGGGCTTGTCACTGGGACAACATACAATCCATAGAGTCTCTAGCTAAGCTGGCCTCTCATAACCCATAGCTCGGGAAATTTCAAAGTTTTCATTTCAAATTGACTTGTATAGCACCATCTCATATACGAGCAGTTCAAAGTGCTTTTTAATAAAAAAACATCCATGCGTACATACTGTACACATGAAAACACACACATGGTACAAATATGGTGTGTTCATTTAAGAAAATACTTGAGTGAAGAGGAATATATTAAGGTTGGTTTTGGAAGAACAGTATTGGAGCAAGTCTAAGACAAGCAGACAAACTATTCTTTACGTGCATAAATACTGAATCTCACCAAATTGAAAGGGCTCTATGTACATTAAGGAGATTTCCACCTTGTGACCAGAGAGATCTTGTCTGAGATGTACTGTGGAGCCAGATTGGTAAGTGCTTTGTAAAGGCCCAGGAGTTATATGGTGTTCTGGATAAACTTTAATCTATGGGTTGTTTTGCATGGAGGACTCATAAACAGATAAATGCAATAATCTAGCCTGCTCATGACAAAAGCATGCATGAGTTTCTCTGAGTCAGACTGGGAAAGAAAGCTTCTGATTCTGGAGTATGGAGTATTGCTGGTGTTTTCCTTTAAGCTGTGTTCACCAATCCATGCTTTCTTCTAAGATTTTAATTTGAACATGTTTACAGTGATATGGACTCCAGATACTTGCACACCAGCTGTCTCTGAGGTTTAACACCCACAACCAAAATCTGAGTTCTCCTTGTTCAGCGGAAGGAAGTTTGCTGCCATCCAGTGGTTGATTTCTTTCAAGCAGCTGACTAAGGAGTGTATGTGTTAGAAGTCATCAGTGGATAAGAAGCTGTTTGTTATGGGCATAATCATGGCAGCTGATGTTATATTTGCTGATAATGTAATCAAGAATAGAAGAGGACCCAGGTTTGAGCCCTGTGGGACCCCACACACTAATTTGAAGTCTGCTGGAGTGAAAGTCCCCAAGGGTGATAATGAAATCTTACTGGAGGACCATGCCAGACTGGCCCACCCAGCTTCTTAGCCTTTACAGCAGGATCCCATGATCCATTATGTCAAATACAGAGCGTACTACAGCTGAGGGTTTTTTTTTTATTGTTGCTGTCACTGTCACTGGTCCTCATGTCATTAACTTTTATAAGATCATTTTGTGCTTTAAAACATGCAGAAGCCAGATTTTAATTTATCATACTGTACATAATATGACATGTAAGACAGCAGTTTAGTTGCTGATATAAAAACTTCTCAGTGATCTTCCTCAGGAAGGTTAGGTTGGAGATTGACCTGTAGTCACTATGTGCATTTGGGCCCAGGTTGTTCTTATTTAGAAGTGGTCTAATAGCAGCAGCTTTCAAGCAATGGAGAAATATACCAGTCTGGAGACAACATGTCATCTGTGAAAAACTTCAAAACATATTTTAAAAAGGATGCTGGAGGTGGATCAATGGGATAACTTAGAGGACTTAAGCAAGTTTATACTGTAGCATCAATGTGATCTCTTGAGTCTACAGTGGAGAATGCTTGAGTCTGTTAGTCAGTTAGTTACTTAGGTAGCAGTGAAATTAGTAACTGGGATATTTCATTTGGAGGTTGAGGAAGTATTAGAAGAAGCAGCTGGGGAGTAGCTGAGGTGTTTTGTTTCCACTGATGTATTTAAGTTTCTATTTTGTGGCTACTGATAGTAAACCTGGAGATGTTTTCTGATAGACGTCTGCTCATCTGAAAATCTACCTTATCATCTATCAAGATTCACATGTATTTTGTCCTTGCCAATCAGCATTGTTGAATACATTAGTAGTTCAAACACCTAGTGAGGTATGAGTAGGCTTAAATCTCAGACACAGTTACTTTTTAAACATTTTTAAGAGGTGGGACTGTGGCCAAAGAAGCAAAATTGCAATTTAAAAAGTGGGGGAAAAAAGTTCCATAGTTTTCGGAAAACTACCTGCTCTGGAAAATGGGCTAGTGTTGGCGGATAATTCTCCCCTTCATCTTTCTCACTTCCCTTCATGCTGTTTCTCACTTCCCTTCATGTCGTGTTGTCCTTTTCCTCCTCTCTCCTGTCGCCCCTTTTTCCTTTGTGAGCTTATGTGTGTGTTTGCTGCATTACAGTGGCTGAGTGAGGTGAACCAGGATAAAATGTTACAGATGAACACATTTAGACTGTCGCATCCACACAGCCATTAACTTTGTGGTTGTACACACACGCGCACACACACACACACACAAACACACAAACACACACCTATCTCTCATCCATAATTGCAGTGTAGGTGCTGTTTGGAGAGCTAGCTACTAGTTACAGCCAGTTCATTCACACAGCTGCTTGAATTATGCATTGGATTGTAAATGAATGGCAACTCATTTAATTACACACCATGTCTTACTGCTAATTCTAAGTTACCTGCCTTTCTAATGCAACATTATTCCAGCATTTTAACAGACTTACTTTAGCCACTGAAGACACTGTAATCTGGGGACCAAAAGGGATTTAAATAAATTGAGCAAAAAGCATAAAAACACACTGCAGTTATGATGATTTGCCTGCACGTGATGAGATAGCTACCCACATTATTTTATTAAGATGGATGAGAGCCTCTCTGTTTTTGTTTTGTTTGTTTTGTATCTTATTATTTCAGACAGGATATTAAAACTGTCATTTCTTTTTTTCTGTGGACTTGACCCAAAATCAGCTCAGAAATGTCCACGTTGTATCTGATGGAGAACAAAAGCACGAAGGCCGTTTTATTGTTTCTATTCATGTGTTCCACATACACCCCACTTCGATACTGTACATCCCCCCAGTGTGACAGGACTCTCAGGGGACTTGTAAAGTAGACTCTGGGTGTGTGCGCAGGTCCATCGGGTATAGGGGTTAAGCAAAGTTTACAAGTGTGTGTTTTCATCTCAGCAGCTGTGACCCAGAATAAGACATGTTTTTATCCCTTCATATTTGTTCATCAACCTCATATACCCCTCGCACACAAGCACGACAACTCAGGCACACTTGAACCGAGTGTTTCCTATTAAAAATGACTAGATTCATATCTCTCTCAGTTGCTTGTATAAATAGATGTTCTGTGTGAGAGGGAGGGAGACGTCTTGTCCTTGTCTTGCATTTGCTCTCCTTGCAAGGACGAGGAGATTGCAGATTGTAGATGTGCAAGAGAAAAATATATATTTAGCAGACATTTAAAATAATAAAAGGGCTTATCAGTTGTTTTTATGCATCCTTTCTTTGCTAACTTTAGCAAACATTACTCTAAATAATTTTAATTTGACCTTACATATGAAACAAATTTCCAACGAATGAGAGAATAAGGTTAAGATTTGCTACTCACTGCAAAACAATCAGTTCAATTCTCTTAATGTGAACATGTGCTAAATTCTTTACCTTATTCCCTGACATTGGACCTCCACACACGTGCATATACAGTTGACATGTTGCATGGGATGTATCTGCATTAAAACATTAGACCCTGCAGTTCAGTTGGTTCTACTCTGTTGCTGTGTTCTGCATATTTATACGTTTCTAATTCTTCCCCAAACTCCTCTTGTCAAATTCTCTCCATTACTCATCCCTCTCCTTCTGATTCACTCCATCTCTATTGGTGATACTTTTTTCATTTTCCTGATTTAATATAGTGGAACAGAGCTCCACTCCCAGGATGAAAAACATCATAATAAAATGCTGAAATAAACTTTACTGGACCAGAGAGTGAGAATGGAAAGGTATATCAACACATGCCAAACATTCACTGAGACATAGCAGTTATGGTGCACATTTGCTTCTTATTAAATGTGATTCTATTTCTCACTCAATTTACCTGTCATCTCAAACTCTCTTGCCACTCTGCATATCCTCATATCTTCTCTTTAACTTCCCTCTTATTCTATTCCCCATCTCCTCCCCCTCTCCTCCTTTCTCCTCTCTACCCCTTCTCCCATTTGCCTCTTCCTGTCCTCTTCTCACCACTCTGTAGAGGGTCCAAGTGACATTTGGCTGTCCCCTGCCTCGAGGGGGTCCAGGAGATGCAGACGTTTTTGGCAGGCGGGCACAGGGACGCCTAGGGGTCCTGACGGGGACTCCTGGACCAGGAAGAGAAAGAAAGTACACATCATAAAATGCACCCGCAGTCAGAAACACACATACACTCTCGGGTGCACATGCATAAGCAAACAATTGCACAAAGAGCTAACAGAGACACACACTGACACATGTAAATGTGTACACACACAAACACTCATGCACCTACCAATCAAACACACATAATGAAGACACAGTGGATGGTAAATGTGAGAAGGCGAGGGAAGCTGCCCCCACGGAAAAGTTTGGAAAACGCTAAATGGAGAATTTGAATTGCTAAACTACAGAATTTCCAAATGGCTGACGAGCCTCGTTTTCTGCTCACAATATCAGAACATGACATGGTGTATTATAACAACTTTTCAGGCTATAGTTATATAAGACACAGGAATGATGCAAAGATAAGATAATCAAGTAAAATGAGAGGCAATTGCATGTGAATTTCACTTGATCACTCAACCCTGAAATGTATTTTCATTGTTCACACATGTTGAGTATAAAAATGTACCTCCATGTAATCAGCCAATTGATTCAATGCAATCTAACTTTCCTTACAAATGTCTCAAATATTAAACATGCAAATTCTATGAGCCAAGAAATCCAATGCTGTAGGTAAACTAGGAGGAATAAAATCATTAAAGATCACACCTGGGTCTTAACTCTAAGACCCAGAACATGGCATCACTTTCTGTGTAGTTGTGAATATATTCTTTATTTTGTCACATCATCCTTTGTACACTATCCATTTCAAGCATCTTTCAAACAATGATGCCACACATATTTTTGAGGTGGCACTTATATCTTTGGTGCTAAAAGGTCACTTCTGAACTACACTTCCAATAGTTCACCTGACAACTGAATTGTATCTGATTTCACCTGCAGAAATGTGCTCTTGCCGTGCATCAAACTGGCAGGACATTAAGTGAAAGTTTAATCAGACTGAACTGCATGAGGTGAAGGATAGAGGATCAATTTGCAGTCAGAAACAAAAACATCCCCCGCTGCTTTCGTCAATGAAACGATCACACCTTTAGAGTCCTAAGCATGACTGCTATTATTGATCATGCTAAGTACCCTGCTAATTTTCTCTTTACTGAAAAAAAAACTTAAACAGTAGCAAAAAGAAGATACATCTGCACCAAATTATTGATAAATACCATCCAAAGAAGGTCAAAATGAGGGCTTGAATATAAGATTTGTTCAGATGGACAGTTTTGGTGGCGTGACTGTCCTCATCTCTAACCACTCGTGGCCCTCTGAGACCACTCATCTGTCTATTTTCCCTCTCCACTCTCCTCTGTCTCTCAGGTCTCTTCACAGAGATAATACGCTGGTCAATGGAGGGAGAGACAGAGCGAGGGGAGATGGAGATGCAGGGCTAATTGCGGGGTGTCGGAGCTCGTCGCCACAGCACTGCCCGCTGTTTTGGCTCACGAGTCAGCCATAATTACCTGGTAGCCGCAGATGTTTCACGCCATTGTTGTGCAGCCAGACAAGAGAGGGAGGGATGGATAGATGGACGGAGAGGTGGGGAGGTACGAAGAGGGAGAGACGGAGGCCAGTTCTCGCAGCCAGCTGCAAACTTCTGCACACGTGCAAAGAAACAGCAACCAGACACTTTTATTCTCCATTCATCCATCCATCTTTTTTATCCATTCTTTTATTCATCTCTTTCAATCCATTATCAAACCAACCCTTTTATATTTGCACCTTGAGTGTTGATGGGTGATAATAATTCTTTGTGTTTGTGTGTGTGTGTGTGTGTGTGTGTGTGTGCGTGTGTGTGTGTGTAGCCTTCCCACTGAGGCAGAACAAAGTAGCGTAATAACTCAGACACTGAGCTGACCCTCTCTGCTGCTCTCAAGTACATTTAATGGAGGTGTGTGTGTGTGTTAGCATGCATGTGCATCTTTGAGTGTGTGTGTGTGTGTGCGTGTCTGTCATAGGCTACTTTCGGGGACAAATTCCAGACTAAAGACCGGTTAATTGGGGATGACTTGTCCAATTGAGGACAAAAGCCATGTCCCCAATTGGGAAAAAACTGATTTTTGGGTCAGTTGTTAAGGTTAGGATTATGGTAAGTCATTGTAATGTCCCCAAAAGTGACCTAGGACAATAGGTGTGTGTGTGTGTGTGTGTGTGTGTTTGTGTGTTTAAATAGCTGATCCCCTCCAGGGGTGAATTGTTATGGATGCTGTTCTGTTGAAATTACTGTTATTTGTTTCCTTTAAAACAAGCTAATTGCAGCATAGCCGATTGCTGTGTGTGTATGTGTGTATGCGTCAATTTGTTTGGTTCCTTGTTTATTGTTTGTTTGTGTCGCATTGCAGACCCCTTCAATTTCTTTAGCATGCACACATTTTCACTCCGGCGTCAAAACTCATTCTGCTGCAGCTGTCGGGCAGCAATTTGACTTTTTAAGCCAATTTTTCAAAGCTTAACACCAGCGCTCCACAA
This sequence comes from Scomber japonicus, assembly GCF_027409825.1. NCBI lineage: Eukaryota > Metazoa > Chordata > Actinopteri > Scombriformes > Scombridae > Scomber > Scomber japonicus. The sequence continues at coordinate 6,122,193 of NC_070601.1, forward strand.
ATAAAGGAGAGGAAATTATCTGCACATGAATTGTGTCAGAAACAATAAATCTCACCAAGTGAAAACAAGTCATCAACTTTCTGATGTTTTTATACTTCATTCTTATTGAATAAAAAAGTAGTTTCTCTAAGTGCTTAAATAATTCCCTCCACAGGAATATCTGTCTTTTCATAACACTACCTCGCCTATACAGATAGAAAGTGAGAGGATTCAAGTCATTAAAATGACCTGAAATATGTCTGTACCAAACTTCATGGCAATACATCCAATAGCTGTCAAAATATTTTCACTCAAGCAAAGCAACTTTTTTTCATTATTTTTAAAGAATAATAAAACTAAGCACACCAGTAATAGTCTCTAATTGCTCAGGAGAACGGTGTGCACGAGTCCAGCATGGTGAATATTTATGGTGATTGCCCATTTTGGTAATAATGGTACTTTTTGCTTTCATTTTTTCATTTTTTTGTGGTTTTAAGTTGTTTAAAGTGTCTGACTGCCAGTGTTTCTTACTAGGGATGCACCACAGGGTCGTTATTGGTGCCAATTTGTACTATACAATTACTGGAGATATGGCATATAACAAAAATAAGACTTAGTATCTAATATAAAAGAGTAAAAGTGGAAATAAACCTGTCCTAACACCAGATGTTACTGGTAACACAGATGCAGTGTTTATATGAATATGTGACCGAGTAAGAAAGAGGAACGTGAGCCAATGCTGGTGTTGAGTGGGTTAAGTGTGTGTGTGTGTGTGTGTGTGTGTGTGTGTGTGTGTGTGTGTCGGTGTTAAGTGGGACATCTCAGACAGACAGGCAACCCTCTCACAGGCCTCCTCGTCTGCCAGGCAGGTGAGCCAGTGTCTCTTTATCTGTCTCTCTCTCTCTCTCTGTCTCTCTCTCTCTCTTTCTCTCTCACATACACACACACACACACACATACACCACACACACCTCTGCCAGCTCCTTCACGCCCCCCTGTGCCAGGTACGTCTACGTCCCGTCTTTGTGTGCGAATGAAAGCGCAGCAGATCTGACGAGGAAGAAAATACACACGCACACACGTGGCATTCTCACGGGGAGGGGGGAGAGGAGGAGGAACGAGAGGAGGAGAGGGAGAAGAAGAGGTGGCCTCGCCTTCCCTCTCATCCCTCAATCCAACACTTCTCCTCCTTTCGTTTGGTTCCATTCGTTCGTCAGTTCTTTCCGTTTTGTGCCGTTCCATGTGCTGCTGCTCTGTCTGTCTGTCCGTCTCTGCCTCCGCTCTTCTCCTGTCCTCCCTTTCTTTGCGCTCCATCCTTTTTCTCCCCATCGCACCGCTCGCTTTCTTTCCCATCCATCCTCTCTTTCTCCACGCCTCGTTCCAGTTTCCAAGTGCTTGGACGAGGGCTCGCTGCTCCGGTCACTGCTCAGGGAGTACGGCGAGCTAAAGTAGGCTCGGCGTAGAAGAACATCACACACACACACACACACACACACACACACACACACACACACACACACACACACACACACACACACACACACTTGAACAAACAAACAGAAACGGGCCCTTTCTCTTGCTCCAATTTCAATTGTGTCTTGTTTGCTACCTGCATATGTCTCTACCTTCTCCAGATCCCAAAGCTTATCTGTACAACCAGCCTAGAAAGCATGAGAGCTGGTCTGACATCATACGTATCCAAACACCAAGCGCTCAGAGATAAGCCTCCCTGCTCCTATCTCAATCAGTTACTCACCACTCACGGCCAAGCGAAGTTCAGCACCACAGAACTGCACCGAAGCGAGTAGAAGAGAATCCACTCTGTTATTCTTATTCTTAAGTTATTGTGGCCGTGAAAATACATATTCTTACTGTCTTGAAGCACAAAATGTCTTAATATATGTGCTATATGATGCCTTAAACTGTGACTAAATCCTGCCTTGTGCCTATATCTTTAAGATCCCCACCCAGCTGAATTCAACTGCCAAATTTAAAGTCCCCTTCTACTCAAAAATGTGTTTTGCTTACTGATATTTAGATGTTCGAGAAGAATTATGTATGAGTTTGATAACACAAAGCTGTTTTTACATTCACCTGCTCAAGGGGTTAAAGTTAAATATGTGTACCAACGAACAGGATTGGTAACATAACAACTATTTTGAAGCCAATCATAGTCCAGTATTCAGCATGCACAAGCCTGATATGAAAACTTGAAACCTCCAGTTTCAGAACTCCTAAATACTCCAGTATGTCCACCTGCTTAGAAGCTAGTTTCTGTTTGGTGCTGAAGTGTTTTTCGGTAGAGGTCATGATACTTGATTTTGTGTTGGTCTGTTTTTTGCAACATTATGGAAGAATCATCTGAGGGGTACTCCATCAACACAGCTGAAGCTGTGCTTATTTGAAAAGGACAATCTTGATTATCGTAAGCTTTCACATGAATCCAATGTGCACATAGCACCAACCTCAAATGGCCAACTGGAAGCAGACCAGTTACCACCGGTACCCATGAGGCAATAATGGTGCTGCAGTCACTAAACAGACTAACTGGTATTTTTGTAAAGGTCCCTCACAGTTCTTCCATCCTATGTTTAAAAAGTGATGTGAGCACCAAAAGACACTCGACAGAACCAACTTTAGGGAGTGTGTTCCCGCCTGTCGGACATTCACAGAAGCACACAGCTAAATTAAGCTTGACAGCTAGTCTGCTACAGAGCAGGCTAGTTCTGCGGTATAAGTTGCCATGGTTACTAGTCACAGAGTCATATAAGCCACTATAGTGCAGTGGAGACTTATCAAAATTAGTCTGTCTTTTAATTTTTCCAGCTCAGTAGACTACACCTCAGTATTGTTCATCATTATTCTCTTTGTTTTCATCGTCTTTACCTTCCTCTTTCCTCTGTTATTCATCCTCATCATCATCGCCTTCATCATTGCATATTGATTTGTCGTAGCTCTCCAGGCGTTCGCTGACCTTTCATATGAGGTGCTCGTTCTTCAAGACTTCAAGAGGTGAGAATGATTGATGTCTAATCTTTGATATCCTCTGAAGATGTGTGTGTGCATGTGTGTGTTTTTATGTGGGTTGGTTGCTTAGGACCTCCTATAGTTAAGGAACCAAAGGTCCTCAGGGTATTAGAGCAGGAGATCAGGCAGTCAGCTTACACTCACACACACACACACACTCACTCACACACTGGCACTTGTACACATATTGTGGTGTCTCAGCGACCTCTTGGTGAGTTCAGTGGCAAGGCGTGGTGAGAGTAGTCGTTTGAACCTGCAGATCTTAAAGATCACACTCAAACACACACACACACACGTACTGACAACCACACACACTGATAACCACACACACAGATTAATGCTAAAAGAAGCAAACAGTCAAACCTTTTTTTAGGCTGACAGGGGGTTCATGGATTGGACTGATGGCAGGAAGCAGCAGAAACAGACATGCAGGAAGTGGGTGAGTTTGAGAGCGAAAATAGAAAAAGTACAGTGATCTCAGTGGAAAAAGAGAAAACATAGAGTTGATTGCTCATCAAAACTTGTTACTCATTTTAGAACATATTGTTACTTTGTGTATTTCTTTTAGTGAACATGTTCTTATTTGGAAATCAAGAATGTTGTTTGTTAATCAGGTTATGCTACAAAACACAGCAATCCACCAATTACATAATTTGATTTTTTTCCGTCTCTTGAGGCCTCCACACTGGGTTGGTTAGACCTTTGCAAAGAGTCTTAGACTCTTAAAAGTACAATTTATTTGGGACAATTCAACAAAATCAAGACGTTTAAAATACAGAACCACCACACATAAAAATCTGCCAAGATATAGTGCTAGAAAATTAAATTTCAATCTTAAAAATGAGCAATTTTGGTAACTTTTTACTCAAAGTGACAATATGCCACACTGGGATATGTGACAATGTCAGTGTTACATTGAAAAGAAAAAAAAGTATTTGTGAATAAAACAAAAAGGAAGACAGTCAATGATGGAGTTATGTAAAAGAGATGAAGAAAGAGGTGGGGGAGGGCAGGGGGGAGGTTGAGAGATGAAGGAGAAGAGACGAGTCTTTAATGTGCGTGGGTCTTGTAAGGTCAGACGGGGGCTAGGGAGGGGGGGGGAAAGGTTACAGGAAAGGTTACCATGATTTATTTAATCACTGATCCATCAGACGCAGCACGCACACACACACACACACACACACACACACACACACACACACACACACACACACACACACACAATCTCACATACACACACTTATTATCTCCCTTTCACCTTTTTTCTACAAACATGCGTAACAGCAACTTTTGTCAAATAAAAAAGAAAAGATGAAGGAGACAGAAGGATGATTCAGGTCTTACAGCTACCAGAAAGATATTATCTACAGAGTAATAATACAAATATTATCTGACAAAGATTTGAAATAACACAGCAAGTTGTAACTACATGTTTTATTTGCCACAGGAAACAGAGACTTTTCTGACACATGGTTAAGAAAATGTGTATCTAATGTAGATCAGCCACATCATGATTATATATATGATTGGTGCATTTCTGCTCAGTACAGTAAAAGCCATTATGTGACCGTACTGTCCATTTATCTACATATTTATATTACAATTACTTATTACTGATACACATGTATTTATTTGAAAGAGACGGCTTAATAAAAGTGTACATCTGCATGTTCAATATTAAGACCGAGAGCCTTTTTGAGCACTGTCAACTTTTAAATATGTTAATTATGACATTGTTAACATTTATTAAATGTTTTACTCCTAATACTTGAATAAGTTGAGAATGTTATTATTACTATATTATTCTAGGAGACAACTAAACATAAGTGGCTGCTTATTGTTAAAATATCTACAATCAAGACAAAATTAAGTAGAGTCAAAACACTTTTTGTTTTTAGTATTATAGCTACAATGCTTTGGGAGATTATGTGAATTGTCAAATTTGAACACTTTTGGTTGAGGTATAATGAAGAAATTGTTATTGTTCTCTTTGAAGCCAACAATGTGCTAATTCTGCTTTTGTTGTCCACAAACTGACATATCGAGGACATTACTGTAACACTACTACATTCACATTAATACTGATAGCAAATTGATTTTTTTTCCCACTGAAGTTGTATTTGTTCTTTTCAACATCTCTTCAACTAACGTTTTCGAAGTTAAACCTCAGTTGGACAACTGACAGTAACTACTGTCACCACAACTGCATTTTGTGAACTTTCCAAGGTATTTTTGGCCCAATTCCCTGTTGGATTTCGAACCCAACCTGATACTGACATGAGCGCCGGGTTTCCTGGAACGTGTAAAGAGGCACAGGAAGACTAAAGAGAATAGGAGAGTGGTGCATCGCTTGTGCATGCAAAAGAACACTCATGAAATATGGAAGACTTTGGAATAGTCAATGTAATTAATGTTAGCAATGAAACAAAACGTCCACCGCTGCTGTCATATCACTTGCTTTGCACACACACACATGCACACATCTTATCCGGAAGAGACAGAGGGGTAGATGGATGGAAAGGATGATGAGAGGATGAAAGTGTCACACTCATTTTTTTTCTGCCTTTTGTGGCGGAGAATGCCCCGAGGCAAGAATTAACAGAGGGAAGAGATAGAGAGGGAAAGTGAAGGATAGAAAAAAGGGACGTAAAAAAGGAGGTGTCTCAGTGACAGTGCCAACACCACCGCCACCACCACCACCACCACAACCACCCACCCCCCTCTCATTCCCACCATGTCTCCCTCTCCCTGCTCTATCTCAGTTGCTTTGCTTGAGGCCTCACTAGCCCTTTGCAGGGAGCGACCTTGGTGGTCACTGAGCTGGTGTGAACAAGGAAGAAACAGGCCATATGGGTGAGACCGAGCGAGAAATAGATGTAGAGATTCAAGGAGAGTGCTAACTAATCCTTGATTTGTCTCTTTCTTTTCTCCCCCTCCTCTCTCTCTTTCACACACACACCGTCTGGGCTACATATGTGCTCCTTCACCCCTATCTCTTGGCCGGGGCTGGGGCCAGTGCCCCTGCCACCTTACCCAGGGCAAGGGCTGCATATGTTGGGAAGGTGGGTACTACAGAGGGGGGGAGATGGGCTGGGTGGGCAGCAGATGGCTGAGCCCTAAGGCCTCCACTGGTGTGGCCGGTGGTGAGTGTGTACGCATGTGGTGGGGGGTGAAAGGAAGGTGTGTGTGTGTATGTGCGTTGGAGGTGTGTGTGCGTAGGTGGGAGGAGTGTCCGTCTGTGTGTGTGTGTGTGTGTGTGTGTGTGTGTGTGTGTGTGTCTGTGCAGGTTTTCTGCTTGGAAGGATGGATGGAGGCGCACCAGTGCAGAAGAACTTCTTCTGGTCACGGTGAGAGAAGAGGGGAAGAGGAAAGAGAGAAGGAAGGAGGGATGGAGAAAGAAAAACAGCAGATAAATTCAATACAATTGCATAGCGAGAATTTCACCTGTTTTTTCTTCATAAAATGATCAGCCTCATTATTATTCACACATTGTCATCAGCGGCAACACGAGAACCAGGAGATCTGAGAACTTATTGGATGCTGTGTACTTTGATAGTTTTTGATGGTATGCCCATTTCAGTCACTCTTACATGTGTGTACAAATGATTCACAAATGGTTTAACATATTAAATCATTGGTCGCTGTCCTTTATTTGGTCTTACTCTATTTAAACTTGACATATTTTGGGTAGCTGTAGTTTTGAGCTGTACCATTATGTATGCAACCTGTAGTATGGCTGATATCCCAATCTAGATCCAAGGGCTATGAATTTAAGACAATCAAAAGACATTTGTTACTTGGATAAAAAAAAGTAATGTGATTCCATTTCTGTCTCCCTCTAACAGTCAACCTTTATTTCCTATAATCATAATGTCAATTTATCCTGAAAGAGTTTACAAGTATTTCAGAAACAATTATTGGCTAAAAACAGAATCTTTCCCTTGCATTAAAGTCAATGTGTATTTTAAATAGAATTAGTTTTAATGGCATGAAAGTAGCAATTTCTCCACCATAGCAGCACATTATAACATTTTAAATTACATAATACTAGGGCTTTTTTTTTTTTTTTTAACAACAGAAATTTTAAGATCTTTTTTTTTAATCATCCCTGACATAAACAAAATAAGACAGACAACCACTTAAAGGAAGTTAGTCTTTCTAAATACCACACAGAACATAAATACAGTCATCAATTATTGACCTGTTGTGTTTTTCTTGTCTTATTTGATAAGCATTGACCGTGTGCATGTATTGTCCTGTGGTATGTGTTGCATGTCATGTGTGTATTTATGGCCTCTGGCGTCCTGTCTCCTCTCTGCCCTCCAAGGAGGTGAGAGAACCCGCCCACGCCGCCCTTCCTCACATATGGGAAGGAGACAGGGATGAAAAAGATGTGGGGGAAGCACAAGATATCAGTTTTGTCCTTCATCTCTCCCACAATCCCCCTCTCTTCTGTTCCATTACAGACAAGGAGAGAGTCCCGAAGATGCTTGCAGGTATGACACAGCTGCCACGCTCTGAATCACACACACACACACACACACACACACACACACACACACACACACACACACACCTTGCAGGTATGGGCCAGTTGCCATGCTCTAGATAATAGGCTGTTGAGAGTGCAGCTTGTTAGCCAGCCACAGCTGACATGCCAGACACATACACACTCATGGATGCACACACACACACACACACACACACCAGTTGCAAGAGCCAAGAACTGAACGGAGAGCAACCAATGATGCAGTGATGACTTTATCTTCCCTTTTACTCCGAATTTTATCTTATTTATGGTTAACTCTTCGCGGGCCATGGATGTCTGTGTTTAAACAACACACTGCACTACAGAGTTGGACCCTTCTACAGGCCCCCCGAAGGTTCAGCTCAGTCATCCTCACAGCTGTTTACATCCCCCCACAGGCTGGTAAATCTTTAGCCCTGGACGAGCTGAATAGGATTGTAAATGGACTGGAGAACTCACACCCAGAGGCTGTATTCATTGTTTTGGGAGCTTTACCGGGAGCCAAAACGATGAAGGTTCTCCCAAAATATTATCAACATATCACTTTTCCCACCAGGGGAGAGCAGACCCTGGATCACTGAGACTGTTATAAACCCCTCCCCCACTTTTTTTTTTTTGGAAAGGCAGACCACTGCTCCATCCTACTGTTGCCTGCATATAGGCAGAAACTCTAACATACAGACTGAAGAACCCACAAATGAGACTGTACTCTTGGTGACATACACTGCATTTTCCCACCTGGACAAAAGGAATACTCTCCATTGATTACAACTCAGCATTCAACACCATAATTCCCTCAAAACTCATCTCTAAACTTCATCTCTGAAACTGGAGACCTCCATCTGCAGCTGGAAATTTGAATTCCTGACTGGCAGATGGTGAGCAACGGCTGCCATACCTCTTCCTCACTGATCCCCAACGTGGGGGTACCACAGGGCTGTGTGCTCAGCTTCCTCTTGTACTCCCTGTTCACTTACAAATGTGCTTCCAAGCACAGCTCCAACGTCATAATTTAGTTTGCTGACAACACAACCGTCCTGGGCCTCATCACGGGCAACGATGAGACGGCCCACAGAGAGGAAGTGAAGACACCAACTAGCTGGTGCCAGGACGACAAACTATCTCTCAACGTCAGCAAAACTAAAGAGATGATTAGCAGAGGGGCAGCAGGAATACCAACATCCTCACCAATTTCAACAAGTGCACCATTGAGAGCCTGCTGACAGGCTGCATCACGGTCTGGTACGGGAACGGCTCTGCCCACAGGAGCAAATCACTTCAGCGAGCGGTGGAGGCGGCACAGATCATCACTGGCAACAGACTCAGCATATCTTCCACAAGCAGCGCCTGCGAAAGGCACACGGCATCATCAAGGACCACAGCCACCCAGCACGCAGACTGCTCTTCTTGTTACGGTCTGGCAGACAATAAAAGGAGCACGGCCACATATACCACCAGACTTCTGGACAATTTTTACCACAGAGCTGAACTCATGTATCTAAATATTCCATAACGCATAATTGTTTTCCTGCTCGTCTGCTGCACTGATTACATAAAAAAAGCACAATCAATCATGACTGCTGCTATTGAACCAGGACTGCTACATATCCAATCTGCAATACTGCTGTATGCACTCATCACCTTTACTTTCAGAGATTCATAAATCCTCATTTTCATATATGTATATATTGATACATTTTATTTATATCTCATCCTATCTTTTTTAATTGTTTATCTTCTGTGCAAACCTGTTTTTACCCAACACAGTTCATGGCACTGGTCCCCTCTGTTAACCTACACATGACTGATAAAACTGAACTAAATATTCTTTATTTCCTTTACTTGATCCTTCTCTCTTTTTCACTTTTGTCTCTATCAATTCTATGTCTCTCTCAGACAGATGGGTTGGCCGGCTGCTCCTAATGTTTCTATTAAAATGACATTACCAACCATAAAAACTTCTGCTGGATCGTCCAGCAGCCCATTCATAACCATTTAGCTCGCACCTGTTGTATAGAAATGGCAGTGAGGTGTTTGTGCGTCGTTGGAGCGCTTTTTGTGAGTGACTGAGACGTGTCAGACTGAGGCAGATTGAAGCGTGCTGAACCCACACCTTACTAACATGCCCACACACACCCCACGGACTCCCAGAAGGTCATCCCCTCTGAGAATGTCTGTTTGAAGTAAAGGCCTCTGTCGCTAGCTGCTGGAGGCCTGATTCACTGTCAAATGTGGTTGTCTGTGTGCGGATTTTTACATACGTAAGTAAATGTGTGTTTTTGTCTATATTCATGAATATTTGAGCAGTTAATTGCTTCAGTTTGTTTATGTAGCCACATGTGTGTTAATAAGGCAATATATGCTTTTATTGTCATTTTATGCTTGTAAATCCACTTGTACTTCATACAGACTTCAGTCGTATCTGCAGGTCCGCTCACACTTGACTATGTGTGTGTGGAAACTAGACGCCACAGGCTGCGGTGTGTCCGTGCCTCCTGGTAATGGATACTAATGGCCCTGGGCAGGCCTCCATGGAGCAGGGGGGTAGATTTGTCTGTTTGACCCCATCCTGCTGCCCTCACCCAGGGAGGGGAGGGCCTGAGGGGTGGGAGGCCCTGTGGGGGTCTGGGTCACCATCAGCATGCATAACACTCAACATAAACACACACTGTTAGCTGTGAAAGCAACGATGCAGGCATGCATGCTCACATCACACACACTGCAAGGTTACTAAAGCTTATGAGATGATTAGAGAGGAACAGCCTTGTGATTCTTTTTCATGTGGTTGTCTGCAAACTTTTATGTTACGGTAATTCATGCTGTTTTTTTATACACTCTACATATGAACCTGCACATGTATTAACAGAAAAAAAACCCTAAAAAGCACTTCTAAGAAAAAGAGGCTCATTAGAGCTTTATAGTGTCATTTAATCTATAAAACAGGACAGAGGTGCAGATGCAAACTGTACACACACATGGCAGTCTAGTGTACCTGTGTATGCTTGCACCCAAGGCTAGATCTTTTTTAAAGTGGCCACTTGTTTTTTCATTAATACCCAGAAGCCCTTTAGTAGTGAACAGAGAGAAACGCTTTTGAGAAGCTAATTGCCTTGTGGGTAAATCATCTCATAGGACCTAATTCCTTGCATGAAAGAAGCATCGAATAGTGTGATGTGAATGCATTTCAAACATTGTTCGATTTCAAACTTATTTTTAAGATCTTTTTACTGGCTTTATGTCTTTAATATTTCTAGTCATACTTTCTTACTTTATTTTGTTATTGCTTTTGACGACGCCATCGCACGGACCTGATCTTATTGCATTTTAGTGAAGGCGATACATGTGACAAGATGCAAAGTGGTGGATTTCTGCCTGTATGATTTATAGGCTTTGGTGAATATCTACAATAATAAACTAACTTGTTATTTCATTCTGACAGGATGTGGTCATTTTGGAAAGGTTTTTAAGATCTATTGTGTGTTTGTTATGTACCGCTGATGACATTTAGTTTTTCTATGCCTGTAAAGGTTTTACAGAGCCAACCAACCTCTAAGCCAAGAGTAGCTAAATTTGTTCTTCCTTTTTTCTCCTTCTATCTCCCAAGTAGGTGAATGTCAAAAAGAGGGGAGCGGTTCAGGTAAACAGGGCTCTCAGGGGAGAGGTGACCTTTGGGTTCGCAGTCAGGGGGACAAAAAAAAGGGGAGGGAGAGGGAAGGAGCAGGGGGAGGCCAAGTGGAGAGAACAAGGTTGAGTGCAGAGAGAACAGAGGGAGAAAAAAGCTAAAAACAAGACGAGGAGAAGATGGAGGGTAGAGAAAAGGAGCATGCTTACTGGCTAGTTAAGACACTGAAGGTAGATTACGTTTATTACATTTATTTAAATGCCTTACCTCTGCATATAATTGTGGTTTTAAACAGATTCAATCTACACATGTGATGATTATGATGCCAGCCGGATGTTTTTATTGACCCTTTTTTAAATGATCGAGACATTTCAAACACTTAAAGGTATCTTATGTAGTTTTTCACCACTGGTATTGCTATGGAGCGATGACTTTGCTAGTGGGTCCCATTTTGTTCATGTTTTGCATGAGGACACACATGCGAGCAATGTAATAAACATCCTGCCACTGGTTTTACATTAACTCAATGTAAAACCCAATTGACAGTGAGAAGAGGTAACACACCAATAAAATTAGCAATGTGCCAACTAAGGCAGGGAAGAAGACAGCAGACATGGATAAAACTATAACAAATATTCATAAAATGTCATTTTAAATTGCAAATGTTTCTACCAAATGGACAGAAGAAAACCCTCGAGAATTTCTCATGGCTATACAAGCATTAAGTGGGAGATTGCTCTGTTGAAAGCGTTCATTTTTAAAATATGAAAAAAATGCTTCCAAAGCCAGCAGCTCCCCCATTTAGCTATTTCATTCATTATCTAGGACATAAAAAACACAGATATTTCAACTTTATGATAAAAGACTGACTTTGCTTTTAAAGCTAAATTGTCAAATATGGCCGTATAACTGAAAAGTTTGGCATATCATTTGCTGCCCACATCTGCCCACAGCAGGGAAGAGTGTGTGTCTTAACTCATCAGTAAGGCTATATTCAGATAGATGTCTCCTCTCCACAGGTAACTGCCACTGCTCATAAGGTTGACTCTCGTCGCCTTATAGGAAGCCCTGTATGGTAATGTTCAGAGGAGAACAAAAGTGACAGATTCTCTCTCTTTGAGCCCTCTATCCTTCATGCTCTGATCCTATCTTTTTCCTCACCCTCGTGATCATCTGTCTCTAAAACTTGTACTTGTATGTTTCCCCACCGTCCTCCATGTTTCTCCCTCCTTCACTTCTTCTTCCTCTGAGTCTTTTTCTCACAGTCTTTCTACCCCTGTGTCTCCCACCGTGCCAGGCAGACATCAGTAGCCCTAGGGAAGTGCTTCGCTGTGGGAAGGAGCCTTGGCTTTAAGTGGCTCTAAGTGGCTCTCGCTGTTTGTCTCTTTAGTTGTTTATTTTCTCCTTCGCTCGCCCCGGGCAGGGAGGAGAGAGGGACACTTAGCGTTGGGGAAACCACAGCGTGGCAAGGCAGGGAGGTTTAATACTGCTTAGTAGCCTGCAGAGTTTACATGTGAGGGAGGCACTGAGAGACAAAGTGCAAGTGTGTGTAAGTTTATTATTGCAGTTTTTGTGTGCCAGTGTGTGTGCACACAGTCACTTTATCATTAGAAATGTTATCAGTGTTTGCGAAGATGTTGAGAGGGCTTGTGCATTTTACCATGTTATGTTAATTCAAGTGTGTGTGTATGTGTGTGTGTGTGTGTGTGTGTGTGTGTGTGTTTGTATTGACAGAGCCAAAAGGTCCAAGCATGACCTTCTAAGATGACATTATTTGCCATTGATTTGCCCCTGTTTCATATTTTGTCTCACTGGGTCTACTGTACCAACAATTGGCCTCTATTGTTCTGTGTTTAAAGACAAACAGCGACTCTGCGTTCACTCATGAAAAAGGTAAAACAATTGTGTTTGTGGTCAATGCGTCAAATCATGCCTAACAATTGAAACTTCAAAAACACCAAAGGTCAAGTGGTTTTGTTCAAGCACAACTTTTGTTCAAAAATGTTAATAGTAACAATATATAAAACCAAATTAAGGCCTTAAATATTACTAATTAATACAATTAACTGTATGTAAACAGGTTAGAATAATGCCATGTTAACATTGTGTGGGATGGAAGGTGACCATAAAACTACTGTATGTGACCAAAGAACCACAATATACATTAAATTAACATTTATTTAGCCTGAATGACTGACTTTGAATTAAGTGGGACTTTGTGAGAATCTCCAGGAAGTTATGTGGTATTTAGCACAAAGTTACATATTACATATTTTTGGAATTTAGGATGTTATTATATGAAGTCTTGGAAGTTGGAAACAAGTATGATAACTCCAGTGTGACATACATGAGGCAGGTTATCAAAGCTTATCATTCTAACTCCTATTGTTAGAACTATTATAACTTCTTTATGAAGCAGCAAACATTTCTGACGCACAATAAGTTGAAAAACACAAGATGTAGAGTTGTTGAAGGACATGCTGGCAGACATGTGCCTATTTACACATTCAGCAAACGTTAAGCAGCATTGATTTCCAGTTGTGTTCTCTGATTTGTTCTCCACACACTCCAAAGGGAAACATCTGGCTACTGCACTGCTAAATGTTAAACTATGCTCACCAGTTAGTCACTATGCTTATCTGTTTGCTGCTCTTTCTTGAAAACAGATGCATATATGATCATAATATGATTTTAAAACAGTAAAGTTGAACGGTAAAACCAAAACAACCATCTAAAAGAGGTTAAAAAGCTTTGCAGAGCTGAGGGGATCTTTGGAGTTGGGTGGGTTCCTCACACTTTACTCCGCAACCCTGCTCACATTTCACAACTTCTTATCCTCTGCTCCTATAAACATATTGACTTTGACATTTGACAGCTTTAAGGAAGTTAAGTTATCTTCCCATATAACACCATCTTCTCTGGATCTGTCCATGGTGCTGATTTTCCCTGTCCTTAACATTGTGCCATTTATATCATGACAAGCATTCTCTAAAATTCCAACCAGCATCAACAGAGCAACGATAAAGCTCTAAGGGCAAATGTAAATAAATATTTGATAAGAAATAAAGACACAATAAAGGAAGCTTTTCATCAAGTATATTCACTTAGATGCATGTATAAAAGCAGCTAAATTTGGCTCCACAGTCACAGGCCTCTCTGTGAGTTTCATCAGAAAGTAACTTTTCTGTTTGTTGGCATGCGTATGTGCTGTTCAAAGATTAAGGCAAATAGGGGTTTAATTTCTCTAAGTGGTATGCAAGCATGAGCCGTGAGTTCATGCGGAACGCCAGCGAGCATGTGTTTGTAAATGTGTGTGTGTGTGTGTTTCCAAGAACCTAAGCGAGTGCATCTTAGTGTGTAATGCGTGCAAGGCTGGGCAGATGTACGGAGAGAAAAATGAGCGCTCTCTTAAATACTCACCTCACCTCACACATATCAACACACACACACGCACGCACACACCTCACAAATGTACACTTCCGCATCGTAATGAGGATTACCTGCATGGCCTCACATTGCACTTCTCGTCCCCTTGCAAACACACAGAGACACACACACACTTGTGCAGTCGCTCGTCTGTCCTTGTTCCATCCTCCCCCTATCACTCTTTCTTGTTCTAATCCTTGTTTTCTCTCCCTTTCTGTCGCTCGCACACACTCACACACACACACACACACACACACACACGCAAACACACACACCCCTTCAGTGTCCTAGCTGTCTCAACTTGAGCAGCAAATGAACACAATTAGCCACGGCTCCACAAACACACACTAGGGTATTGTTCTGCTCACACTCACTCAGACCTTAATCTGGTGCTCCGGAGGGACTTGTGTGTGTGTGTTAGTGTGTGTGTGTGCGTGTGTGAAGGCAGTCGAGGGGAAGCATTGCAGAGCCCAGCTGACAGAAGGGGCTTCCAGGCTTTTTTCCCTCAGAGGTTTCCACGACGATGATCAACTCCTCGCGCCTTAGTCCTTGCTGCGCTCGCCTCACTACCCACACACACACACACACATACATGCACACACACTCTTTGAGCAACAGCCCATTCGGCTTGAATGCATTTCAAACACGCTCACACACACTAACAGCCACAGCCTTCGGTCAGAGCCAGATGTTACGGGGTGAACAAAGGCATTGAGTCACAAGTTACTGTTCTCAACAGCAGGTTGAGCCTCAGGTCATTATTAGCACACACACACATACACTTTAACACACACACACACACACACTAAGCAGTGAACATTGCACATCCACTGACTGTGCTTGTTGTCTCTTCCCCTTGAGCAAGTGTGTATGCTGCCTGGCTAATTAGACAGCAGGTATCTGCCTGACAAGATTTCTTGCAAGAACACCTACACAAGTGGCTGCCTAATGACTGCACTTTAAGATGCCTCCCAGGCCTTTCTAGAGGAGGTGGGGGCCCTCGCAGCCAGCGCTCTAACTCAGTGACTCGAGGCCAGTCACACCAGCAGCCTGTGGCAAGTAGCGCTTAGCATCAACAATCTGATCCCTGTCCTGATACTGAGCTATATGTATTAGATGCACAAAAGCTTCCTGTGATATTTCAAAAACTCAACATTTTCTTGACTTTAAGTGTGTTTTTAAAACTTGATGATTTTTAAACCAGACTGCTGAGATTTAAAATGTGCTTAGTTGCATCAGCGGCTGGGTAATGATGAATCTAAACCACATAGAGTACGGGGTGACAGATAGATGGAGAAAATTAAGTCAAGTGGGTGTAAATGTATAGTTAATGAGGGGAGAGCAGAGTGAAAATGAGCAAAATAATAAAGAGGGGAAAGTTTCGATAAGAGGTGAGCTGACAACAGGAAATAGATAAAGATGTTCACAGGGAGAGATACAGCAAAATCTGCCAACTTTTAACTTTAAAACCTTCCAGAAATCTTACTCGATAACTGTTAGTGTTCATTGTATTATTAGTGCTGTCATCGTCCCTCTACTCAACCACTCCGTGAACTTTTTGTCAAGCAGAGGCCCCCTTTTGTCTCGCATCCATGAGAGGAAGTGACTGAGAGAGTTGCGGCACGTCTGCCAATTTGACTCTACTGTGTTTATAATGACCTTCCCTTCGGTGCGAGGTGCTGTTCGAGTGCCTCCGTCGCCATGACAACCGGGCATTTTTTAGTGGCCACTCCAGTGTCTTTTCTGCATTTCATTAGCGGTTTTCAGATGTAAAGGCCATCAGACGCAGACGACACTTTGAAGCAAAGTGGCGATTTTGGCAGTTATTTACTCCATCCCATCATCATCATCATCATCATCATCCACCTTTACAGACTGTACATAAACTGCTACTGTTAATAATGTTGTATAAGTTTACCTCCACAATAGAGTTGGTGTGGTGATATAACAGATGACTGTTATTTTTTGAAACCTTGAACCTTTCACAGCAAACATTCAGTAAAATAGGTGCTACTGACAACTGAATTTTATTAAAGTTGCTTATTTTAAAGAAAAGTTTAGTTACCTGTAAAGCAAAAATATTTTCCTGTGCAAATATTTATGTAAAAATGTCACCATATGTAGGAAGAATGAGTTTTTCTTCACTTTTCAGATTTTGTTAAATTTGCTCCATCTTCCTGATAAATAAGTAAAATGATGTTACACTGCAAAATTCAGATGAAAAGTGATTTTTTTTCCGTTCTCCTGTGTGTGGCAATGAGAGGAGCTGAACCCTGTGAAGCACCACTGTGGCATTTGGAGTGGACACACACACACACACACATGCGCTGTCATTACCATCGCTGCATTGAGCCAGAACTCAATCTCAAAGTGCACCAGATGTGTTCGCTCGTGCAATTATTCCGGCAAAGACATTGGCTCAGATGTATTTATATTTGTGTGTGCGTGCAAGTGTGTGTGTGTGTGTGTGTGTGTGTGTGTGTGTGTGTGTGTGTATGTGTAAATACGGTCTTGTTGGAGCAGTAAATGTCTTCCATTTGAGCTGCTGGCTGACCTTCTAGCTGTCCGTTTTTCATGTTTAGCCTTTTCCCAGTGTTCTCACCTTTCCTGCCAAGTCAACTGTAGTCTCTCCATCTCTTTTTCAGTTGTTTTTTTTTTATTTTTTATTTTATTTTGATTGTGTCTGTCTCTCTTTCTTTCCCTCTCATCTGTCACTTTTTCTAACTGTCACTGCCTCTATGTATATCTGTGCACTGCTTTGAACAACTCCTATTATTTAAATGTGTTTCCTCCTTTTGCTTTTTTTTGCTGACTAATACAATACAGCATGTGTCAAAAGAGAAAATAGATCAAATTAATTAAGGGCATGGTGTCTATTTTACTTTATAAAGCAAAATCAGTTTGTATTTTTGTTACAGGATAAAAAAATATATTTAAAATATACAAATACATAAATAAAAATATATTTACTGTCTGGGAAAGTCTGTTTTTGATCCTCTCAGTCTCATTTTCAGTCGATCTCTAATGACTTCAGGTGCACACACACACTCACACACACACACACAGAAACCTCTAGTTGATGTGTCCGTTAGTCGCGTCACCTCCTCGTTCCCTTTACTTGGCGTGACAGTGGTGCCAGCTTTGTTTGGGTAAATTGCTGCAGAGTCATTTGCATATGTCTGTTCTGTGCTTACAAGTTCACATTGTTTTTAATCGGAAAAATATGCTAATGCTTTTGTGTGAGGAAAACATGTGTGTTGTGTGCTCACGCCCTATTTGTGTGTGTGTGTGTGTGTGTGTGTGTGTGTGCAGGCCTTGTAATAATAGCACAAGGTGAGGGTGACAGAGGTGAGCGCATGTGTCGAATTAATACTATTACGTCCATTTGTATTAGTCTATATGCTCAAGTGCTGCCCCGAGAACAGATTTTCTCTTTCCAGTAATGTGAACTACTTGTTTTGGTGGATGAAGAGTAGCGAGCGTTGTGAAAAATATGAAATTCTGACCTGACGATGTGATTACTGGAGCTGGGAGAAATTCCCAGAGTGCCCCCCGGGTGATGATGTGTGGAGGGAGTTGACCTGGCATCAGCACCAATGTGACCTCTGTGTTAACTGGAGATTACGATGTATTAGTCAGGGTAAACAACCATTTTCTAACTGGCTGTCACCAAAAAAAGTTAAAAAAAAATATATATATATATATATATATATATATAAAGATGAAGAAGGGAGCAGATTATGTGATGAAGAATAAGATTTAAACATTTTATACAAATGTGCTTCCTGTTTATGTTTCTAATAGCAACAAAGTCCTTTTTCAAGTAATCTGTTAAATAAGCTCAGATGGAAATGAACTTTTACAAGCTGTCAGTGTTTCAGGAATTTCTTTTTTCTCAATTAACTCTTTTGAAAGCAGTAACTGAAATTATTCAACCATAGTCTGTGTTCTGATTAATATGATCAAAGTTTAAGTAAGATGATTTATGATTTAACTTCTTAAAATGTTTATGTGATGTTTCACTTGGCGTATTCAGGGATAAAAAGTACAACTTCACATCTAAATGTTTGTCTTGGTGTCGACAAAATCCCTGCTTCCCTCTCCTCCCTTCCTTGTCTCTCCTTCTTTTCTGACCCATCTTTCATCTCTCATCCTCTCTCTCATCCTTGTCTTTCTCCCTCCTACCATCATCTAGCCTGTCTCTCTCTGTTAAAGTGTCTCCTTTCTCCTCTTCCCTGCTCCTGCCTCCAATTAAATGTGTAGGCGTTTTATCCTATGATTAGTATCTTAGTTGTTTGGTGGGCAGGCTCATTATCTATGCGCCCCGTTAGTAAAAGCCTTAACGATGCCTAACGAGACGTCTAATCAGACTGGTTTTAGCCACAAAGGGCTAATTGCAGCTGTTGCTTCTGTCCTCTGTCGAGGCTGAGAGAGGCAACAGGAAAACCTGTTTGGATTGTTGGGTAATTTTGAAAACACACACACACTCATATACACACACACACACACACACACACACACAGGCAGCATTATTGGCTGTTTCAGTGTGATGTGTGTGTGTTTCACAGAGGGGTGTCTCTCTGTGGCTACTTGTCATCACAGAGCTGCAGGTTTGACATGATGGGATGACGAAAAGACCTGAGAGTGCCTCAGGTAGCTACACACACACACACACACACACACACACACACACACAGTGAAGCTCCAAAAGGGTTTAGCATAAAAATACCTAACTGGGCAGTCATACAAGTAAGCACAATGGAGTTGTTTTGTGTGTGTTTGTGCATATGTGTGTGGGTGCGTGATGTGTTCAGATCTCTTTGTTGATGTTCTCTCTGATTCTGTGCCAGCATCACATCCATCTGTCTCCATGACACACACACACACAACCACACAAACACAAACACACACAACCACACATCCACGCAGGTAATCAGTTTTATGTTTTAAATTAAAAAAAAAGAAAGAAACCAATTTCTCTTTTTACAAAATGCACATCTGAGCAGTTAGTTGTTAAATTATTTTTCTAAACTTTTATAGAAACAATCTTAACTACACACAACAACAGATAAAACATGGATCAGCGGGAGAAAACACACCATCATAATCACTGGTTTCCAGAGCTTACTGGTCTGGTAAGATTGGGCTCTAATGTCATTAAATGTGTTGGACACCTAATAAATGTGTGATTTAAAGATATTGAGGCTAAAAGAGATGAGGTGTATAACTGACAGTCAATGTTGCATCAGTAAGACAACGTAAAAAACTATCAATGAACTTTATATCACTACATATATGCAGTACTGAATCAAAGATATACAGTACTGGTAACTGTCAAATAACAGATACTATACACTATATAATGTCATGTATTAAAACAATCTGCTCAAATTAAAAGGAATTCATGTGGAAGGGTGCTGTCCAAATTTACAATTGTCATTACTTTTCTCATTAATGAAACATCCTGATGTGCAAATAAATAACCTACATTTATACTTGAATGTAAGTGTATTCCCTAAATACCAACTGTCCACTTAATATCTGATGCTATATATATAATAATATTAACATTAACAGTATATTTTAATTGTTTTCAAAGTCCTTGTGTCAAAGAAGGGGACTAAATTGCATGTAGATACAACACAATTTAGTAATATTAGTGATTATAATTATAGCTAAATCATTTTCAGTATATTTCTTTCTTTCAGTGCTCCCTCACAAAATGACTCTAATTCATTTCTTCCATGACAATTCACATTTCTTCTTTTACTACATTTCGGTGCCTGTTGAATTGTGTTGAGTCTACTGTAGTCACCATGTTTGACCAGTAGGTGGGGACATGTTCAGTCTGTCATCCTACACCACATCTCTCTTCCTGTGTCTCCATCCAGAGCTGGAATCTACTTTAGGCAATACAACTTTTTCTTCAAGGATCACCTTCACTAAAAAAGCTTTTCATCATGAACTTGGTTAAAAATGACATTACAGGTGTTTTCATTTATCATATCTATGCATGATCCAAAATAGCCCAAACTGTTGCTGTTTCTGATTTCTGATTTATCTGAAACAATTCAAAGAATAGTTCATTATTCAAATGTATATTAAGTTAATACAAATGTAGTTGTTTCTCACTTCTCTCACCTTTCAGCCCAGTTCTCCTGAGGCTCTCCTGGAGTGTATTTTATTTGTCCTGCCTGAGAGTGCATCTCTTTCTGGCATCTCTTTCTATGTGTGTGTGTGTGTGTGTGTGTGTGTGTGTGTGTGTGCATGAAGAGTTCAGTGGGTCTGCTTTTGTTCAGTTCAGTAAGTATGTCTGTGCGTATGTGTGTGTGTGTGTGTGTGTGTGTGTGTGTGTGTGTGTGTGTGTGTGTGTTGACCTGATAATCTGTGTGCTTTATAGAGTGCTGTTCACACATCGGTCTCCACTCTGATCCCAAACCCAAACACAGGTTCCCCCCTCCTTTATCGACACACACACACAGTCTCACACACACACACAGCTGTAGTATTCCTCCATCCTGCGATTAACAAATCACTCTTTCCCTCTTTTGAGGGGGGTGGCAGAGTTTCGGCTGAATGAACAGGAGGAAGCGCTTCAATTCTAAAAAAACAAACAAAAACAAAAATGAACCACTAATTTCTGAATGAGACAAGTTTCAAAACTATGAAAACGAGACCCACATTATAACTATAAAAGCTTAAATGCTTGTCTCAGCTTTTTAGTAAATCAGTGTGTCTGTGATCTCTCTCTCTCTCTCTCTCTCTTTTTTTCCCCCCCAGAGGCCAGTTGTGCTGATCACACACTGAATCCTACACAGATCCCAAACTCAAACACAGATTCTTTATCAGAGAACACACTCCCGCATAATCCCTGGAAACCTACACCTGGGACTGTGTGTGATTTCCTATGTATTTGCATGTGTGTGTCCATTATCCTGAGCTCTTGTCAGCGCACTTGAAGAAAAGTGTGTTATTGCAGTCCAAGTAGATTTACTGTAGGTGGATTAGTATTAAATACATACACACATACATTTTGGACAACATATTATATCTTGGAGCGTAAATGTGATTGCATAATGCAAAAGGATGCTGATAGAACAGTTTGAATCAGTGGTGAAAGCCTCTGAAAATGAAATGGATTTGTATCTGCTGCTTGCATCATTTTTACTACAGCTTTAGTTCATTGACAAAGACTGGAAACTTACACTACAACTCTGTATAAAATGATATTGTTTCACTTAGCGAAATTGTTGAAAATAGTCAAAAACTTCAGATTTGAAATGGAAAAGGGGGCATAAAAGGCACTAAACAGCTAGAAGAGGTAGCTAGACATTATTCAAATGGGCAAATATGTTAATGAACTGAAAGTAGAGGTCTTATGAGATCACATTTTTTGAATAAGTTTCCTTTATCTTATGGTACTTGATACATGATGACGTCTCAACATTGCTTTGTACTAAATCTGAAATGTTATAATAGGAAAACATAATCTTGCTCAAGCCCAGTGACTCTGGATAAGAGTACAACTAAAAATGTAAAAGTAGCTTTTGTTAATGTGTGTTACTTGTCTCTTTTTATCAACGCAATCTGGAGTCAATGGGAACAGATTACATCATAAGACCCTTATTTGCAGTAGTAAATGTGAGGAATAAATTAAATTGTGAACAATTACAACTTCATTTCCAGCACTAACCAGGGGATTTTCAAGCCAAGTTGATGAGGCAGAGTAGAAATAAATGTCTAATGATTAAATGGGGCGCAATGAGGTTTCCTTGTTGATGTCAATTACATCTTTAATTAGTGCATGTGTAATGTAAATACAGTCTGTTTTAATTGCTCCTGTGCCTCCTGTCCCACAGTAAAACAGATTTTCTCCCTCATTAGGCAGTCACTCCTTCAAGTGCCTCTGTCCCCCAGGACCTGCCCTGGACAAGCCTGTGTGAGTGTGCGTGAGCGCGCCATCGTGAAAGGAAGGGAGCATATGGATCCATATGGAAAAGTACTGTTAAGAAATTTAATAAACAACAAAAAGTGGTGAAAAATTGAGAGGAAATTACACAGTGACTGTTAAATAAATGCACCTATTGTTGAACTTTTTCACAATTTTGCCTCTTTTCTTATTGACGCACCTTCTCCTACCTGCGAAAACGTCAAAAAAAGCATACCAACCTTCTTTTATGCATCCCAATCTACTGACCTATTCTCTTCAGTCAAACTCTGATTGCTCCTTTAGCGGCTTTCTTTGTTGAAGATGTCATTATTTATGTCTCATCGTTATTCCTGGGGTCTTGTGTGAATGCCGAGGCACATGAAAAGGACCAGCACTATTTGAATAAATCGAGATGTTCCTAAAACGTTAGAGTTGCTGCTTTTATGTGAACACGACCGAACTGCATGGTCGACAGCACTGTCTTCATGGGATGTAGGCGTGCAGGTGTGTGTGTGCCTGCATGTTGGCCGCAATGTAAACTATTTACAGCCTTTCAAAGAGTCTGCCAATGAAAAGTTTTGTGGGAGAAGTGCAGCAGAAGATGAAAGAAAAAAAAAACAAAGGGAGATAGGATGGGATAAAGTAAAGAAATGGAGAATGAGAGGAGAAAAAAAAAGAGATGACGGGAAACAGAGGGAGAAATAAGGCAAGTCAGCGAGAAAACAAGGGAGGAAAAAGAGGAAGAGATGCCATGTGTTGCACACCTGAGCCCTGAGAAAAGGAGGGAGAGCTGGGGTGAGGAGGAGGAGGAGGAGGAGGAGGAGGAGGAGGTGGTGTAGGAGGAGGAGGAAAGAGGGGGATGATGGGAGAGAATCAGTTCCACTACACGCTCATTACCACCTATTCATCTGGAAGACATCTCTGCACAGATCCACTGCTGGCTAACTCAGCCGTGCTGGCTCTCAGCGTCCCTGTGTGTATGAGTGCGTGTTTATGTGCACGTATTTGTTTGTGTGTGTGTGTTTGCCTGTGTGTGGGGGTGTGTTAATGCGTGCATATGTGTACATGTAGGTCTGCCTTTGTGTCCCCCCATTCCTAATAAGATAAATGGCTCCATAATGACCCATATTTACATCCTACCTCCCTGCTCTTTTCAAGTCCTTTCTCTTCGTCATACACGCATCGTGCCTTCTGTGATCATTTCTGTGGCCTTGCTCATACTTTGAAGGCTGTGACAGCAATTAGGCCCCTTTAGCATGAACAACACAAGTGCCATCGTCTTCTAAGGATAATGGAAATTGACGTTTACTCACTGTATTACAATGTCTCTCATCAGGCCAGTTTAGGCTTTTTTAATATTAAACATGGTATTGAATATGCTTCTTAAGAACAGAAAGCCACTCAAATGCACAAATGGTCAAGGACAACTTGGGGAGCTGAATGCTAATATGCACATATGTTTATGAATGTGAAAAATGACTTTTCAAGTGCCTCAAATGTTTGTTTTTTTTAATCGTTGAAAAGTGGGAGATGTGAAGAAAACATAAACTGAAAATGAAGGAAAAGGGAGTCTGGTTAAGTATATCTAAGATGTTACATGCTCATGTGGTGCAAATGGGCTAAATAACAATGAAGTAGACTGGCTGTTTTCTCTGGTTCACTGTCATCGTGCACTGGTCTGTTTTTGCTGGATTGACTTACATCTGTTAAGTATGAACTTCTAATGAAAGTATAATGCCTATATTTATTGGCAATTGACTTGCAGTTTATTTTTAATGGTGCTCAGCATTCATTACTAGAAAGTAAGTAAATAGCAAGAGAGGGAGAGAGAAAAGTATTAAGAGAAGGAAAACATCAGAAGAGGGATGAAGGGAAGAAATAGACTGCTGATCATATTTAGTATTTATGAAACCGCTTCAAAACCAGTTGCAAATAGGCTTGTAAGACACGATAAATGTAAAAACAGTTCTTAACATTGAAAATATTGTCTTGGCTGAAGCTTGAGGACATTCACTACACTGTACATGAATCTGATGCATTTTACAAGGTTTGGGGGTCCCTTTTCTCATACTTTCATGGTGTCATGCATGTAACGAATCTGGTTAGTTTATTGAGCAGCTGGGGCAGGTGGAAGTGAAAGTTCACCCATTTTATGTCGCAGAACATGACCTGCCATCATGAGAACATTTACGGTGCGTTCAGAAAGTATTCAGACCCATTCACTTTTTCTCATCTTTTGTTATGTTGCAGCCTTATGTTAAAATCCTTCAAATTATTTTTTCCCCCTAAACCTACATATGGAAATGTTCTACTGTTCTTCTCTACAGATCCTTTCAAACTCTGTCAGGTTGGATAGGGACCATCATGGACAGTCATTGCCAGTGCTCTCCACAGATGTTTGATTGAGTTTAAGTCTGGGCCACTTAGCCACTCCTGCGTTGTCTTGGCTGTGTTCTTGGAGTCAATGCCCTGTTGTCCCCCAGTCCCTGCCAATTAAAAACATTAAAAACTCCCCTACACCGTCACACCACCATGCTTCACTGATGGAATGGTATTGTTTTGGTGAGTGGTGCCTGGTTTTCTCCAGAATGGTTTCCAGACTTCCCTGTGTCTATCACTGAGGAGAGGCTGCCATCTTTCCACTCAGCCATAAAGCCCAGATCAGTGGGGTTTTGCCGTAATGGTTATCCTGGAAGTTTCTCCCATCTCCACACAGGATCTCTGGAGCTGAGCCACAGTGACCATCAGGCTCTTGGTCACCTCTCTTACCAAGGCTCTTCTCCACTGATTGCTCAGTTTAGCCAGCTTTAGGAACAGTCTCATTTGTTCCAATCTTCTTCCATTTCAGAATTATGGAGGCCACTGTCCTTTTGGAGATTTGCACCTCAACACAATCCTTACTCTGAGCTCTGCAGGCAGTTCCTTCAACCTTCTGGCCTGGTTTTTGCTCTGATATTCATTGTCAGCTGTGAGAACTTAGATGGACAGGTGTGTGCCTTTCCAAATCATGTCCAAAAAATCTAATTTACCACAAGTGGACTCCAATCAAGGTGTAAAAACATTTAAAAGATGATCAAGAGGAATGGAAAGCACCTGAGCTACATTTTGAGAATCATAGTAAATGGGTCTGACTACTTCTGTCAGTGTGATGAGTTTTTCCTTTTTAATACATTTGCAAAAATGTCTAAAATGTTGTTTCCACTTTGATATTATGAAGTATTGAGTTTATATTAATGAAAGAAAAAAAATGAATTTAAAAGATTTTTAAGAGAAGGCTGCAACATAATGTAAAAAAAGTGAAGGACCCGAAATACTAACACTACTCTGAATGTGCTTTATCTTATACAATGTCTCCTGGTTCAACATCTATAAAAAGAAAATAATGAATCAAAGCTTTGTTGCATTCAGCAAATCTGTCTTCACACACTTTTTCCTGCCTGTTTATGTGTTGACATTTTTGTGTTTTCCATCACCGCCCATATGCACGTGCACGTTGGTGTGTGTGTGTGTGTGTGTGTGTGTGTGTGTGTGTGTGTGTCGTACAGCTGGCAGCCTTGCAGACAGGTGGGCAGGCAGCACTTCCCTTCCAAAGAGTCGTAGCCTCACAAATGTTCCCTCCACTCCTCCCACCCTCCCCCGTCCTTCCCTCTCGCTCCTCCCCGTGCTGCCTTCCTTCTCGTCTCGTTAGCTGCTGTTTTTTAATGCTCCGTCCCAATCTGGAGGGACATATGTAGCTGCGCGTCCCCCCCTCCCCACCCTGTTTGGGCTCCTAAGAAATTGTCCCACATAAATATTGCAAATTAGTGAGACCAAATGGCCTTTTATGAATTCTTCTGTCCCCAAAACGATTTCAAATGGCTGCTTTTATTTCTCTCTGATGTACATCTGTTAAAAGAAATAAACAGGAAAACAACAACAGATTTTTGCATGTTAGTGCAGTCAGTGAACGTGTGTGTGTTCATAGATGTCTAAACTTCCTGTCTTTTTTCGATTTCCTCATGCATATATTTTTCTAATTTACTCATTTCAGCAGCGAGTCTTAAATATATCTGTGTTTTTTTCCTGCAAAAGCTCATTGACATCCACTTTAACACACAGTGACATTCTCAAATGGGGATGTTCCTGTCTGGATTTCCTTCCCAAATAGTGCTATTGTGCCGGAGCGAAAGGCCTGCCCTGCCCAGACACACACAATGTCACCCCACCAGCTTGAGCATTTGTCCGTAAGAGTGTGTGTATGTGTGTGAGTGTGGTGCAGACTAACGTGCCAGAGCCCTCTGCCCCTCTTTCCATCTGCTGAAGCCCCCCAGGCTGGACCAAGGTCACTTCTCTCCTCTACTTAACCATGGATGTGGATCTGTGTGCACACTTCAGTGCACATGTGTTAGAGTGTGGGTTTTTGTGTCTAACAGGTATTGTCAAAAGAAACAGCACGTACTGTAAGCAGAAGCTGGAAGTACATTTTGCATTCTTTATTATACATTATTACAGTTGATAGATGTTATTAGTAGGATGGATGTATCTGAAGATGTGTTTTTTTGACCAGACCTGCTTTTTTAAAACGATTCTTGAAGCCTATTTTAAATCACCCTGACATTTAGGTGGAGCTTCCCAATTAGTAGAAGCTAAGTTTTTAGTCTCATAGAAGGTAGCTTAAGGAGGTATAATGATAAGATATATCCTCTTGTTGAACAACATCAAATATGACAAACTCTACCCAAACATACAGTAGCAAAAAACAGTTTTGAGTTGATTCTAATAATAACATTATAATGCACAACAGTATATATTATATTATATACTACATTACATATAGCTGTAGAAGTTTGTACTCATTGTGAGTATGCTAACCCTAACCCAGCAATTACAAACAGTTCTGTATATTTGTGAATGAAGGAAAAATGGGCTGTCAGTTTATGTCCTTGACAATGAAATACACTAATAAACATTGCAATGATGATAAAATGTAATACTTTACTGGAAAAATACACATTCAAAAGAAAACAAAAAACCCTCATCACTCTAGACAACACACACACACACACACACACACACACACAGACATACACACACACACACACACACACACACACACACACACACACAGGGAAAACCAAACATTGACAGAGCATTGCTCCTTCTCTCGGTCTTAAGACGTGCTTGTTCCCTCCAGAGGGAGCGGACTGGGCACACAGCCAGACTCTGTAGTCCACTTAGTGGCTAATAGCTCACATAATGACTGTAGTGTGTACACACACACACACACACACACACACACACACACACACACACACACACACACACACACACACACACACACACACACACACACACACACACTAGATAATTATTACACCGAAGACAAACAAATTATAAGGTAAATGAGGGATAAAAAAGGAGTTTTAGGCTTGAGAAACAAGAAAGACCTCAGAACTTCTTATATTCACACAAAACGAGGAGATACAGAAATGAGTTGTAATCTACAGTCTAATGGGATAACTAAAGTAAGGAAAATATACAGCTTGGTTGTCACTGCTAACCTGTTTTGTTTTGACTGGTTATCTATAAAACTATCTCGCTTGTTGACCTACTCCAACTTTCAAGCGACTCATCTCTGCATGATCATGACTATAATTCAACATTCAAGTTTTCTGCAGCGTAAATAAGAAAGACGAAACACCAAAACAAAGCATAAATACTCTCAGAGCTTCCTTTATACAGAATATAAAGTCATGTATGACTGGATTTTACAATGCATGTGTATCTTTTTATGTGTTTATTATCAATCTTTTTTTTGTCAACCTATTGATGCATTGACAGTAAAATTGTGTTATA